>NC_133406.1:221515000-222115000 GCF_049350105.2 Macaca mulatta
TATTGCTTCTTTGTTAACACTGGGCGCTTTTCTCTCTTAATTTCTGATTTAGTCAGCAGTACATAATCCCTCATTTTTCACTTGTATGTCTTCAGTTGGCAAAGTTGAATATTTTTGTGCATATGTGTTTGCCGGTTGCAATGTCATTTCTCCCCACCTTTGAGCC
This sequence comes from Macaca mulatta, assembly GCF_049350105.2. NCBI lineage: Eukaryota > Metazoa > Chordata > Mammalia > Primates > Cercopithecidae > Macaca > Macaca mulatta. Next base: position 221,515,167 of record NC_133406.1, read on the forward strand.
ATGTGCGTAAATATGCTTGTACCAAATTAGAGAATTATCAGTACGTGGTATTGTAAGAGATCCCCAGGCATGCGGTGGATCACCCAGTACCCTCTGAGCCAGCCTCTGTGCCATTGTTTGGGGAATTAAAGGTGCCTAATTAGTGCGGATCAAGCCCGGAAGCGAGCACTGTGGACCTTGTCTGTAGTCTCTGGGGCCCACTGGTGATGTCTATGTCATCTTCTACCTTCAACTGTTCTGTGAACCCAGTTGAAATTTGATCACATTACAGTATGGCTAAGGGGCCTAATTAGCCGTAAACCTCAGGAAATTCAAAAATTAGAGAGTCCGTTAATCCCAAGGCCCCTCCCTTTGTGAATGTCTCTAATTCCCCTTTGGTTTGCTTGATTTTCCCGCTGTGCTTTAGTTCCAACAAGACTTGGATAAGATGACTGCCTTTTTGTTGGTACTTCCTGCCTTTCTGGGGTTAACCCTAACCCTTTAGGCTACCCTCCAGCACACACAGCGCTAATCTCTAAGTAATAGTTTGGAATGCTGGTGCATTTCCTGGATGAAAATCTTCAAGAGTGCCCTGCTCAAGTGAGTATAATGACCTTTATTAGTGCTCTTACCATCTTCTGTCCTGGAGGAACACAGATGACCCATGTAACAATACCTTTTGCTGAAGTTGTGTTTGAGATTTAAGTATCATCTTCTCTTCTCCCTTTATAATATTATTGGGCTTTTGTTGGGTTTGGGATTCCTGTGATCTGAGCAGCCCCTGTCACCAGCCGCTCTGTTTGCCTTTCCCAAATAGACTCCATGGGCAGCCCCATTGAAATGGTCTGTTTGAGGATGTCACATTGTGGGATGGTCTGATCCTTAAAGACAGGCTGGGCCTGTGGGCTGGAGTATGCCTTGCTCTGAGTTTTTTTCTGTACAGGGAAATTGCACATGGATGGGGGGATAGCTCTGCTAGTGAGGCACTTGATGAACCAAGAACACCTACGTTGAAGGGAACCCAAGGCTGGGATCTTGAGGCTAACGTTGGAAACATGGTCCTCTATACCAGTCTCTGTGTGAAACCAGAGGTGATCTTGTGGGTTTTTTTTTTAACTAGTTTCCAACGGTTTCCAACAATACCTGATCCTTGGATTTGCACCTGACCCTCTTCTTAGAGGTGTCATTGGTATTCAGATTATTTTAAAATTTCTTTTGTTTACTTCTCAAAGCTCTTGCTTCTCTCTTCAGTGTGTTCTGTTTACTATAGCAGCAGATTGTTGGTTGCCCTTAAAATTATGAGGCTTGCAGACCGGGTCTGGTGGTTCACGCCTGTAATTTCAGCACTTTGGGAGGCCCAGGCAGGCACGTCATTTGAGGCCAGGAGTTGAAGACCAGCCTGGCCAACATGGCAAAACTCCATCTCTACCAGAAATACAAAAATTAGCCAGACTTGGTGGCGGGCGCCTGTAGTCCGAGCTACTCGGGAGGCTGAGGCAGGAGAACCGCTTGAACCCAGGGGGCGGAGGGTGCAATGAGCTGAGATCGCGCCTCTGCACTCCAGCCTGGGCCACAGAGTGAGAGTCGGTCTGAAAACAAATAAACAAGAGCTTTGCATATAAGAATCTTATAAAATGTAGGAAACTGGCCTTGTTGTTCCTGTGTGTATAACTTGCTTGAGATTGTGACCTGTTCATGGCTTAGAAAGGAAGTGTGTGTGCTATAGCCTCTGGTACTGGATGTGACGGTGTCCATGGACCTCTGAGTCTGCTATCCGTTTTGGAAGGGCGTGAGATGAGTGACAATTGGCGTCAGGGCCAATCTCGTCTCTTTGTAGCTCCTCAGTGATTTTTATCAAGCAGGATTGCAAATCCAAAGGCCCACAGTGGCTAGTAGATAAGAGTAAATAGGCCAGGTCGAGAGACCCGAAATGTGGCAGGGACTGTGACGGATTGGAGGGCACTTGCTGTTGGTGTCCTGCTTGTCAGAAACCACTAGCGTGTGACAGGACAGACCATGTGTGTTGAGGAATAATAGTCCCAGCCTTAATGAGGCCAGTGGGAACCAGCAAGGGAGGCCTGCGTGTCTGATCCATCACGTGGCCACCCAGCGTTCCTCTCATATCGTCATCTTCTAGAGAGTAAAGTTTTATTTTATTTTTTGCGTTAAGAAATGAAAATGGAAATAGACTCTCACTGTGGGATCCCAGGGGCCCTGTGTTAGCATTTGCTGATGTGGAATCATTTTATTAACCATACTCCACCTTATTCACCCACACTCAGCACAGCCAGGCCTTTCATATTACTTAGATGGGCCCCTTTGTTTTCTCTTAACCCAGGAACCCTTGCCTGTTCCCAGGCTGGGAGGCGTGAATTGTCTCTGTTTGCTGCCCCTGGGTGGGTCTCAGAGCTTGTCCTGCTCTGTCTCCACAGCCAGGCTGCCTGCAGGGTTCCGAGCCGTCTGGGCCCTCCTCATCCTGGCTGCTTGGACTGCAGTTTGGCTTCCTCTTTGCGGGACGGGTGTCCTGTGAATTCGGCTGTAAGTCACCCACTCAGCCCCTCTTCCTTCCTTTTACTACGAGTTTATCTTTCCTTTATGGCTCCTGCTGACGTCTGCAGTTTCTCACCAGAGGCACTTTCATGCTGCAGTGAGCATTTTAAACATCATTTACATGAACGGAACAGTAATTTTCTCAGATGTGACACCCGAAAATGGTTCTGCCTTTGCCTCATAGCCTCTAAGCTCTACTCCTTGAATGAGTATTTGTAAGTATTAATAGTTTGGAGAAGATTGTGACAATTGTTTTCCGAAATGAATTAATGAAGCCATTGGCATTACAGTACAGAATGGGAGCTTGCACTCAGGCAGCCTGGATTTCCTGCTTGGCAGCTCTGTGGCCCTAGGCAAGTCCCTCAGGTCACTGAGCCTCAGTTTCCACAGTTGTCATTTGGGATGATCGTGTGTGACTCAGAGGGTTGTTGTAAGGACCGAGTGAGGAATGTGCGTAAATGTGCCACTACTGTAAGCACTCGGGAGGGACTCTTAGTAATCTTATATAAGTTTCCAAAATAAAAGCAGCAGGAAAGCCCTCCAAATATCATTTGCTTGACTTTCTCTGGAAAAAAGTTTTAAAGATCAGGATGCAGATATTATGGGGTAAAATAGGGGACCTGATGGGACAGACTCGCTCTTTGGGGTTTACATGTTACATGGCCAGCATTTCATTCTTCAGCCCACCGGAGGGACTGCCTTATCCTGCGTGTGAGTGCAGGTGATAAGGGTGTGAATTATCAGCACGGCAGGGATGGCACTACTCACGGCCAGTCTTGCCTGCCTTTTGTTGTAGGGCTTTCTAGCCAAGGCTTCCTTGGACTTCTTCAGTTATTCCTGAGCTTTTATCCAGAACCTCCTGTTGGAGGGCCTGAGCCTGGAGAAACCTGACTAAGATGTGGTGCCTGCCCTCCAGGAGCCCGGGAGACTCTGGGGGATGAGTCCACAGTCCTCCACTGCTCCAGGAGGCAGCGCACTTAGGGAAGGGTTGAAATCGCAGACCTTGCAGCTGGCTGCCTGGGTTTGAGTCCCAAGTGGCCCCTGTCCTTAGCTTCTTTGTTCCTCATTTTCTTCATCTGTAAAATGGCAGTAGGGATGTCTACCGGGTGATGAGTTAATGCATCTAACCACTGCCTAGCCCCCAGCAAGGTCTCAGTAATTGTTCACTATTCACATAGTAAAAGGGATGGATTCAGCAAATATTCACAGGGATGGTGAACAAGACAAAGCCCCAGGCTATCCTGGGGCAGGACAGATCGTGACTGTGATACAAACACCATCATTTTGAGTTGTAAGATGTGTTGTGAAGCAGGGTGACAGGGAAGACCTAGGAGGAGAGAGAGGGCCTCCAGGTGGGAGGAGAAGACAAGGAAGGGGCTGTGGGTGCAAGGGTTCCCAGGTTGAGGTATAGAAAGAGGCGCTGGTGGCCGGAGGCAGTGGTTCAGGCCTGTAATCCCAGCACTTTGGGAGGCTGAGGCAGGTGGGTCACCTGAGGTCAGGAGTTTCAGACCAGCCTGACCAACATGGTGAAACCCTGTCTCTACTAAAAATACAAAAATTAGCTGACCGTGGTGGTGCGCCCCTGTAATCCCAGCTACTCAGAGGCTGAGATGGGCTACTCACCTGGGAGGTGGAGGCTGCAGTGAGCCGAGATTGTGCCACTGCACTCCAGCCTGGGGCGACAAAGCGAGACCCCATCTCAAAAAAAAAGAAAAGAAAAGAAAAGAAAGAGGCGCTGTTAGTTATCAGGAGCACGGGGGCCCAGTGACACTGGGCCTGTGTGCCAGGTTTAAGTCTAACAGTCACAAGAAGCTGGAAGGTGTCAATCTGGGCGATGACTATTTATGTTAAAAGAAATTATTCTGACTGCCAGCCGGGCACGGTGGCTCATGCCTCTAATCCCAATGCTTTGGGAAGCCGAGGCAGGTGGATCACCTGAGGTTAGGAGTTCGAGACCAGCCTGGCCAACATAGTGAAATCACATCTCTACTGAAAATACAAAAATTAGTCGGGCCTGGTGACAGGTGCCTGTTATGCCAGCCCCTCGGGAGACTGGGGCAGGTGAATCACTTGAACCTGGGAGGCAGATTGCAGTGACCCCAGAATATTCCACTGCACTCCAGCCTGGGTGACAGAGTAAGACTCCATCTCAAAAAAAGACCAAAAAAAAAAAAAAAAAAGAAATTATTCTGACTGCTGAATGGGGGGCTTGGAGGGGAGAGGTGAGGATCCAGTGACAGGAGGGCAGTGTGGTGGAGAGGAGAGCAGAGGAACAGATGGGGAGTTTCTGCTGGAATTGAGGACTTGGGCGCTGACATGGATTCCAATGAGATCACACTTGGTGTTTGTCCGAGCTTGAGTGGTCACCATCAGGCCCCACAGGATTTGGGCAAGTTGACTCTGCTTCCAGGGTGTGTACGTGGCAGTGGAAGGCCTGCCTTGGCACCAGGATAGCTCAGCCCACAACTCAGACCTTGCTCCTCTTTTTGGTGCTCAGGCTAATTTGAGAGTCATAGAATAGTTCCGGGAGTGTTTATTCATTGGCTATGAGCCGAACACTGTGCCAGACTTGGGCGGTACAGAGGCGACCAAGAACAGCCTCTCCCTTTGCTCCCCTGGAGCCTATGTCCCAGTGGGGGCAATGATCAACAACTGTGGAGTCATAGCATCTGGAGGGGGCTGCTGCCCTAGAGCCGTGGTCGGGGGAGCAGGCTTGAGCTGAGGGGGTGGCAGTCCAGGCAGAAGGAATAGCACATGCAGAAGCCTGGCAGGAAGGAGCTGGGTGGGGGCAGAAGCAGGCTGGGACATCAGGTGGGGAGGGGTGGAGGGATGATCAGGTAAGAGGACCGCAGGGGCAGGCAGTGAGGATTGGCCAGGTAAGTCTTGGAAAGCTTGCCCTGACCCAGATGTGCAGAGAGGATGGGTTGGGGCAGATGTGGGGCAATCACCGTGGTCTCTTGGACAAAGTGGGGCAGGTTGGTACTTGGGTAGAGAGAAATAATTATTACAATAATAAACAATAAAATTGCTTCATAGCATTATTACTGGCACATAATAAATGCTCAATAAATGTTAGCTGTTATCTGCATGATAACTGCTAGGTTTTGGTGGGGCAAACCCAGTTTGGTTTCAGATAGGTTGAGGGTGAGGCATTTAAAGTCATCAGAGAGGAGACCATAATAAATAGATTAGAGGACACATTATTGGCTGATATTTCCACACTGTCTGTGTGGAAAGTGATCATCCCCTGGTCCTAGCCTTGTCTCTGAGTAGTCACTTGTTTCTGGGGACCACTCCCCAGAGCCTCTGTCTCCCATCTGCAGTGTGGGGATGGTGGCATCTCCCTCACAGTTTTGTCTGAGGGTCAGTTCACTAAGGTGGGACACTCAGTAGGCTCCTAGATGACACATGCCTGTAGGGGCGGTATTCATATTATTTTACCCATTACCGTCCTTTCCTCTCCATCCTTCCACCACATGCCAGTGGGGAACAGGAATAAAGAGCACATCATATGTTGCCAATTACAGGATTGTTCATTTCCACTCTGAAAGGCCTCTTGCATGCCATCTGTGTGGGTGATTTCCTTTTATCTGTTGTTTTCCCTTCCCTGTTTTTGTTCTCTGTCTCTACCACTCCCCTTTTTGTCCCGTGACTCCGGTCCCCAGACCCATGGTGGGTTCCCTTTGGGAACTTGTGTGGACCCTGGGCATTTCCGATCAACTCAACTGCTGGGGTTGATGAGTTCTTGGATTAAGATATGGTTAAGGTCTTAATGCAAAATAGCAACAGCTGGTCCTAATGAGAGGCGTAATAACAATCCCTTCACATGGCTGATTTGGCACGTATCAGTTTGCCCTGCAGTGTTGTGAGTATCAGTCAGTGATAACGTTTGCAATTCCATAATTCAGCACTCTTTCCTTGGCACCAGATGAGAGCAGTCCTTGCGTGCCGGAATGAGTCATGTAATAGCAAAGATCATTCTTACAAATAATACACATCTCTTTCCATTATTCCAAAGACAAACATTGGTGGTGATGTCACTGGGGTTTTTCATAACCTTTTGTGGACTCCTGACGGGTCTTTTCCAAAACAAACGTGGTGTGTGTGTCTGTATTTTAGATACTTTTTCCCTCTTGCTGCTTTCTCCTTCTTCAGAAGTACACAATTTTGCAATATGAGCCTAACATCAGCTGAGCCTGCGCAAGTGTAAAAAGAGAGTTTTTCAGGTTTTTGCTTCCCTGGGGCCTTGTGCCCAGCTTCTCTTTTTGGGGCTTCACCTGGTCTCTGGAACCACGCTTCCAGCTCTGCCATTTACTACCTGTGTGATCTTTGGTAAGCTCCTTAACCTCTCCCTACCTCAGTCCCTTCATCTATGAAGTAGGATTAATAACATAAGCTGTCTCACAGGCATGTTACGAAGATTGAGTCGACACATTTTACATGCCTGAAACAGTGCCTGGCACTTAGAGGCTAAGTATCCCTAATGTGAAAATTTAAAACCCAGAATGCTCCAAAACCCAGAACTTTGTGAGCACTGACATGGGGCTCAAAGGAAATGTTCCTTGGGACATGGATTTTGGCTTTTCTGATTTGGGATGCTCAACCAGTAAGTATAATGCAAGTATTTCAAAATTGGAAAAAATTCAAAATCCAAAACACTTCAGGTCCCAAGCATTTCGGATAAGGAAAACTAATACTCAGCCTGCATTATCACCATTTCCATGTATTACTACATTTTTTTTTTTTTTTTTTTTTTTTTTGAGGCAGGGTCTTGCTCTTTTGCCCAGGCTGGAGTGCAATGGTGCAATTCCTGCTCACTGCAGCCCCCACCTACTGGGCTCAAGCACTCCTCCCACCTCCGCCTCCTCTGAGTAACTGGGACTACAGGTGCACACCATCATGCCTGGCTAATTTTTAAATTATCTGTATAGACAGAGTCTCCCTGTGTTGCCCAGACTGATCTCAAACTCCTGGGCTCGAGCGATTCTCCTGACTCAGCCCCGCAAAGTGCTGGGATGACAGGTGTGAGCTACTGTGCCCAGCCTACATTTTCCTTCTCTCTCTTTTTCTTTCTTTCTTTCTTTTCTTTTCTTTTCTTTTCTTTTCTTTTCTTTTCTTTTCTTTTCTTTCTTTCTTTCTTTCTTTCTTTCTTTCTTTCTTTCTTCTTTCTTTCTTTCTTTTCCTTCCTTTCTTTCTTTTCTTTTTTCTTTCTCTTTCTTTTTCTTTCTCTCTCTCTCCCTTTCTCTTTTCTCTCTCTCTCTCTCTTTTTTTTTTTTTTTTTGAGACAGACTCTTGCTCTGTCACCCAGGCTAGAGTGCAGTGGTGTGATCTTGGCTCACTGCAACCTCTGCCTCTTGAGTTCAAGGTTTCTCATGCCTCAGCCTCCCAAGTAGCTGGGACTATAGGCACGCACCACCATGCCCAGCTAATTTTTGTATTTTTAGTAAAGTCAGAGTTTCGCCATGTCAGCCAGCCTGGTCTCGAACTCCTGACCTCAAGTGATCTGCCCGCCTCAGCTTCCCAAAGTGCCGAGATTACAGGCACGGGCCACCGCACCCAGCCAACCCAGCCTACATTTTGCTTATGAACCTGGATTTAGCTGTTTCATACTGTTCCACTGAGCGGACATACCATGGTTCACCCTGAGACCTGCTGGTTCTTTTCTCACCTTAAGGATGCTAGTGGATGGCATAGAGATAAGGTCTGATTCACTGGCAAAATCTTACCCCTTCCTCAGCTCTATGCCTGACTGTGACTTGCATCTCGCCAGGCCAGTGCATTTCCTTTTCTGGCTGTGATCAGAATTTTCAAGCGTCGAGACCCCACTTTGTTCCTGTTGTCCTGGTTCCGGCTTTGGGAAGCGTGACCTTTCAGGCCTGCTCAGAGACACTCCAGTGCACTTTGTGCATTATCAGCCTTACAGAGACTCCACGGTCAGGAGTTTTTGTAGCAGTGGAACTGCTGGGGTTTCATCTGCAAATGAAAACCACCTGGCCAGCTGCTTGGGTCAGATGGAAACCAGATGGGAGAAATCAGGGGCGGGCAGCGGGCAGCCTGGGGCAGCGTCCCCAGTCACATCATCTTTCCACTTCCTCTTGCCCCCTCGCCTCCCCTGCCTGCAAAACGATTGTTGTTAACCCATCACCTCCTCCAATGCCCAGGCAGTTCCAGGATACAGGGTTCTCTCACCCAGGCTGTGGCCAGCCCAGAAGATGTGACCCAGAACCTAGAAAGGTGACACGCACTTTAGATCTGAGGGGGGAGGAGGAGCAACAGGTGGCCATGGCCATCAGGGTTGAAATGTTAACTGCCAGGGTGAAGGGAGAAGTAAATAGCAAAGCTGATGGAATCCACAAGGCACAGTCTACCCCCAGGAAATGTTTTGGCGAGGTGACAACTTTTTGCCAAAGTAGGGAGGAAAGTTGGTCTGGTCACCAGGCAACTTCTAATGTGAATCATCTGCAGTTGAATAGGAAAAAAGCCCTGCAGCATTTATCATGGGGAGGTGATGCTGAAACACTGCATCTTTCTCTGGTCCACAGTGCCCCAACTGTAACCAGGTTTGTTTCCGTGGTTCAGAGAGGAAACAGCTTGTGAGTTTTTACCTCTGGGCTTTGTGGATTAAGGTGGTTGTCAGAGAGGGAAGTAATGTATTATTTTCCATCTCTAAACACTCCTCAACTTGGGGCAACAAAAGTAGAAAAATATTAATCAAATGCTCACCTGGAAGTGGGGAAGGGAGGAGGAAAGGAGATAAGCTATGCACGGTGGTTGACAGCCAGGAGTGGAGCTCTGCCGCTTGGAAAAGGGAAAGTCCCTCATGGGTGGGCAGTGCCTGGAGAGAAGTGGGCGTGTGGGATGGGCACAGCGGTGCGCCACCGTTCTTGGAGATATTTTGGCTTCCCATCCTATAGACTGTGGCCCCTTGATGCGCAGTTGGCTGATAGGTTGGCTGGCTACTACTTAATTTTCCTCCAAAAGAAAAGTCTAGCCATGCCAGGCCTGAGGGGTATCCTGAGCTCCACCCACTCCCTGGTGGAATGTGTTTCACAGTTCCCTCGAGTAAGCCCTCCCTCCGCCCTCTTCTCCACACTGACGGAAGCTTATTAGAGTGCAGGAGAGTGAGGGTGTCATTCGAGAGCAACACAGCCTGTTCTAATTCTTAAACCTAAAATGAACTATGCTTTCACTACCGTTAGTTGCAGATCTCTTAGATGGCACCAGTGCATCAGAGAGGCCCAGCATTCTGGCGAGGCCACCGAGGCAGAGGGGAGCAGTGTGGCCTGTGAGCTGCTGGGGCTGGGTCGGATGGGGCCAGTGAACTGTGCCCTCCTCCACCAGCTCCCAGGGTGCTGCTGTGCTGCCCTGGCCCTGATCTTAGGCTGGCATCCCCCAGGTGTGTCTGTGCAACTCACCATTTCGCTGGATTGCTACATCCACAAAACACAGGAAGGCACAAAAAAAGATGTTGTGGTTTCAGCATTCTATGATGATGCTGAGTTCCCTCAAATATTAGGTCTGGGCCAGGTGCAGTGGCTCTCGCCTATATCCCAGCACTTTGGGAGGCCAAGGTGGGCAGATCACCTGAGGTCAGGAGTTTGAGACCAGCCTGGCCAACATGGTGAACCCCATCTCTACTAAAAATGCAGAAAAAATTAACTGGATGTGGTGGAGTGCACCTGTAATCCTATCTGCTCAGGAGGCTGAGACAGGAGAATCGCTTGAACAGAGTGAGATCCATCTCAAAAAACAGAAAAAGGATTAGGTCTGGTGCTGCCCAATGTCTCTGTCTAGGTCAAGTTTAAAATTCGTCAGTATTTTTCTTTCCCACTTTAAAACAAAGCAACAACAACTACAGAATCCTTCTCTGCAGAAGGATGATAGAAGAAAGAAAGAGGTTGCACCCAGGGAGGGCTGGGATGGGCACACCTCCTGGGGGCCATGATAATCTTGAGTGTGGCAGGTGTTATTTTTTGGGCAGTGGAGTGGTAATTTGAGAAAACATACTCAGTAATAGTATTTTTTGTCTGGAAAATAAAGTGAAGACTAGTTTTGCACAGTACAAACCATAGAGGGTAAAATTGACAAAATCCAGTTGGTATGATGGATCACGGATTTTTAGAGACTGAAATCATGTGATAAAAAAACTTGGAGTTCACAAAATACATATAAAAGGAGGGGAAAAAAAATCACTCACTCTTTCCACCCAAGGAATTTTTATATGTCATTTCCCAGATTTGGGCATTTTTTTTACTCACTTGATAGTAAATTTTTATATTCAGTTTTGCTAATTAAACATGAAACATTTTCCCACGTTTTTAACACTGTGCGGTTGTAAGGATTACACAGGAGATGAGATCCCTTCCCTGTTGTTAGGGGAGATTATTTCCAGTTTTTTTGCCATAGAGCAGTGGGCATCTTTGTTCATCAGCTTGAGTGATTTCATTAGGGTAGATTCCTAGGAGGGTATGAATATTTTAAATGCTTTTGACATGTACTTGCCCATTACTTTCTAAGAGAGTTGCACCCATTTGTACCTTTTCAGGCTTCCAGATTGCCTTTCTATACTCAGATCATTGTGCCTTTTATGTAGTTCATAATCTTCCACTTGCCTTTACTTCTTACATGGCTCATTGTCATATTACTCACTTTAACTTTTGCCAATGTCTTTTCACCGTAATTGAGTACTTCCAGGGACTAACATGTTGTCAGGGGTGGCTTTCAAGTTTCTGTTGAAAGAGAGAAAAATGTTCTCAGTTTTCCTGCATGCAGTGCATCCTGAACCTGATTTGGACACTCTGACCAGTGCTGTCTTCCTTTGGCCCACCTGGCTTTGAAGTGAGCCTGGCAGTGCAGCCTGAGCCTCAGGAATGCACTTTCAGGGCCACGCTCTTCCTGCCTCCCGGGTAGACTGGAACTGACCTCGCTGACCCTGACGCCCTCAGATTATCTGTTGGGCCTCTCTGCCGAGGGCTGTTTGTCCAGGTGATGCCGGGAGGCCTCCAGCTTCCTCTGTTCCTGCTACAGGGTCTTACCATGTGCTCTTGAGGGTAGAGCATAAAGCCGTGGACTGCCCTTCTGCACAGCCCAGCACTCCCTGCCTCTAGTGGTGGTTTTGTTCTTTTCTCAGCTGCTTTATTGAGGTCTGATTTACATATAAAATTCTGCAGCTTTAAGTGTACAGTGCAGTTTTGTACATTTTTAGGAAATTTACAGAGTTGTGCATCCATAACCACAATCCAATTTTGGAACATTTCCGTCACCCCCAAAATACCCCCTGCGTCCATTTGCAGTTATTCTTCATGCCCACTCCTGCCCCGGGTCACCATTCACTTTCTGTCTGGCCGTTTCATATGTGTGGAGTCATGCGGATTATTTTTTAAAGAAATTATTTGATTCTAAAAGTAATCCCTGTTGGAAAACATCTGGAAGAATAGGAACCACGTTGTCACTGGCAGTTACCTTTGGGGAGTCTCAAGGTGGTGAGATCACAGGGGGACGTTTCACTCTCTATAATGCTTTGACTTTCCTACAGAGAGCCTGTGTTACATTTATAATCAGAAGGAAAGGGCAAAGGGGGGAGAGTGCATGTTTTACTCTTGGAAAATGCAAAAATGTGTAAAGAGAATTAAAAAAAAAAAAGTCACTCAAAATTCCCCCTTATGGATAAAACCACTTTTGCTTTTTTTTTTTTGGCGGGTTTTTGTTCGAGTTTTCTCTGAGCACATTTTTAACATATAGCTTTCAAATTTGCGTCCTGCTTTTTCCTATTGGGTCACATAAGTCTTATTCTCACTTACTTAAAACACGTGTGCAAACTTCCTGTTAAGGATCGTACGGTGCTTCATCTTACAGTTGTACCGTAAGTTCCTCATGTTGGACATGAAGGCTGTTTTCACTTTTTGCTCTCATAAATAATGCTGAAATGGATATCTTTGTGTCAAAGCTTTCTCTAAGACCTTTGCAGATCTCATGGGTTAAAAAAAATTTTAGAAGGCCAGGCATGGTGGCTAATGCCTACAGACCCAGCACTTTGGGAGGCCGAGGCGGGCAGATCACTGTAGATTAGGAGTTTGATACCAGCCTGGCCAACGTGGTAAGACCCCGTCTCTACTAAAAATACAAAAATTAGCCGGGTGTGGTGGTGTGCACCTATAGTCCCAGCTGCTCGGGAGGCTGAGGCAAGAGCATCGCTTGAACCTGGGAGGTGGAAAGGTTGCAGTGAGCCAGGATCACGCCACTTCACTCCAGCCTGGGCAGAGTGAGATTCCATCTCAAAAATTAAAATAAAATTAAAAACATTTTTTTCCCCCAATTTAGCTATCTTACAAAATTGCTTTCTAGATCACCTCTCTGAATTTCACCTACATATTGGAATTGCTTACTTTGGCTGGAAGATTGGCTCCTTTGTGTCAGTTTGAAGCATGAGGTGGGGAGTGGCAGAACAGCCAGGCCAGGGCCTGGGAAGATGGCAGGGTCCTTAGAGCCAGAGTGCAGTTATGTTTGTAATCTAGAAGGGGCTAGGCACGTTGTGTTTTCTGTAAATAATCCCTTCATGTTTATCATTAGTTTTCAGTAAAGGTTTGTTTGTTTATATGAGTGAGAAAATGTTTTCATTGTTTTAAGAGGGTTGGACCCGAGAGAGTTTTGATCAGATGCAAGCCCAAGTTGTCACAGGGTGGGAAGGCAGTAGCTGGGTGTCTGAGACCTCAGGATTGGGGTGTTGCGGACAGATGGAGGAGCAAGCCCTGGGGCCATGCACACTTCAGGAGAGAGAGGGATTGAGGCCAGAGACACACCTGCCTCTTTCTATGGGAGACACTCCTGCTGAAGCTCTTCATTGGTGAAAATCTGAATAGCATTTTTTTAACCGGAGGGGACGTTTGGAGAACGGAGGGGCCCTATGAACCCACCAGGTATTTCATTCAGACTTGTGTGTGTGTGCAATCCCTGGAGAGAGAGTCCATAGCTTTCATCACAGAGTACCCCAGAGACTTTGAGTCCCTCTTGGTGAGGAACGCTGAGTCTGGGACATGCCTCACTCTGCGACCACACAGAACATCTGCCAGGCAGCCTTGCCCAGGTGACCTGGCCTCTCTGTGCCTTGCTTTCCTTGTTTGTAAAGTATCTGACACGGTGTCTGGCACACCAGAGACACTCAGTGTCACATCAAAGCTGTTGTCTTTTTTTTCTTTAAAAAAAACGAAAAAGAAAACAATAACTTAAGCATACCCTGAGAGAAAGCTATTGTTTTAATTTTGGCTCAGGGAGATTTCCAAGGCAACTGGTGACCAGAAACTGACATCAACAGCCTGAGGTATCCCTAAAGCCAGGCTGTAAGTCCGGTGGTGCTGCCGTGGTTGTAATATTATATGGGGTCTTATTTTAAAATAAGGAATGGATTTTTATCTTTTATTTTTATTTATTTTTTTGAGATAGGATCTTGCTCTGTTGCCCAGGCTAGAGTACAGTGGTGTGATGATTGCTCACTAAAGCTTTGACCTCCCAGGCTCAGGTGATCCTTCTGCCTCAGCCTCCCTAGTAGCTGGGACTATAGGCATGTGCTACCTTGCCTGGCTAATTTTTTTGTATTTTTTGTAGAGACGGGGGTCTCAGTATGTTACCCAGGCTGGTCTCGAACTCCTGGGCTCAAGTGATCCTCCCAGCTTGGCCTCCCAAAGTGCTATGATTACAGGCGTGAGCTACCACTCCTGGCCAGGAATGGATTTTTAAAATCCTGTTATAAAAGTAAGGTCATTGTAGAGCATTGTAGAGCAGGATGTAATTATGATTTTAAGGTTTTTGTTGGGGGAGGGGTATGAAGTCAATGGTGTTCACCCCTCTGGACGCTGATAGGATGGATGCAAGTAGCAAAGGCCTCCGTTAGCTCTACTGGCTTAGAGGTCTTTTGCGCCGCACGGAGGAGCTCTATTTGTATAACGTGGAGTAGGCAGCCAAGCTGAAGGCAGGAGCAACGGAACTTTCCTAAAAACAAATCAGAGTTGGAGATTCTAGAGAGCCTGTGGCATCTTTACAGGAAGCCAGGGAAGGAAAAGCTGTCCAAGCCAAAGGGTTTTTGGTGATTTTTGAGGACCCTGTGTTTTTCAGTCCTTCAGGGCAGCTGGGCTGCTACAAAGCTGCATTTAGGGTTTCCTTTGGCCCCTGCCCCAGGAGGGCTTTCCTGGACCGAGTGCGAGTGTGAGAAAATTGCCTAACGTCCAGTAAACATTCGACTCATACTGGCCTTAAAGCTTGCAGGAGCCTGGAGTAGGTGGCAACCAGGCCTTACCGTAAGGGAACTTTTAAGTTAGTGTTGCCTAATTTAAATTTAAAAAGCTTTTTGTTACAGAGAATTTCAAGCAGGTGATATAATGAGCCCCCAGTTATCTGTCACCCAACTTCAGCAGTTATCCTCTGTGGCCAGCGTTGTTTCAGCTGCTCCCGCTTGCTCCACAGCCCCCACTCCCCAGCTTGAATCCGTTTGAATCAGCTCCTCTGGTGTAATTGTCATGAGCAGTCGGGGTCTTTCCGCTCTGAGAGCTGAATTCTAACACCATACCCGATGTAAACAACGGGACTAAGCACTCACTTTTGTTTTTTGGAAATTGTCAGTTAAAAAATTTGTGAGCTTTTTTAGGATTATAGTAATAATATAGCCTCATTGAAACTGGAAATCACAAACAGGGTTTAAAGATGACAGAGCCCTTCATCTTTCAGCATTTGGAGCTATCACTGTGTTGATTTTTAAGGGCCCTGTGAATACCTCTCCTGCGCCTTTTTTTTTTTTTTTTTTTTGAGATGGAGTCTTGCTCTGTCGCCCGGGCTGGTGTGCAGTGGCACAATCTCAGCTCACTGCAACCTCTGCCTCCCCGGTTCAAGCAATTCTCCTGCCTCAGCCTCCCAAGTAGCTGGGATTACAAGGTGCCCACCACCACGCCCAGCTAACTTTTGTACTTTTGGTAGAGATAGGGTTTTGCCATGTTTGCCAGGCTGGTCTTGAACTCCTCACCTCAGGTCATCCACCTGCCTTGGCCTCCCAAAGTGCTGGGATTATAGGCGTGAGCCACTGTGCCTGGCCTCTCCTGAGCTTTTGAGCAGCTTGGTGCTGCTGGTTTTTTTTTCTCTCTGCCTTCTACACTGGGGACCCCACCCAGCATCACTTGGGAAAGATGTGATGTGAACCTTCTTCAGTTCTGTAGTTCTGAGTGGACTGGAGCCACCCTGGGTGTATGTTGTGAAAAAAAGGGGGTGAACATGCCCTGCTCTGTATACTAGGTAGATACTCAGTGAATGAAGTTGAATGAATGTGCTATACCCCACCTCCCTGAGGCCAAATAAGGTTTCTCTTTCTGCCTCTGAAACACTTTAAAACTCCTCTTTCCCTGTGCTAGCAAAGCTGAGTCCCAGATAAAATGCAGTGTTCCTGAGTACACCCTTATACTTACTTTATTTCCAAGAAATGTCCCCAAGCAAAGATTCGTGTTGTGCTCAGGCCGGCAGTGTGCCACGTGTCCCCATCCTCTGACTGCAGGGAGAGTACAGCCCCAAGGCTGTAGCTGGGTCACGAGCTGCATGGGCAGGAATGCAGGGGGAGCTAACTGGGATTCATGCATTTTCAGCCTTGCTTACATTTATATGATGTATATTTTCAAATTGCATGGACTTTCTGCCTAAGGTTTTAGCAGCTATAACTTTTTTAAAACATGGATTTTACTGTAATAGTCTGTCTTCAGGATGAACTGGAGTCAGTCAGTAGTGTTGGGCTCACGGATGCCTGTCCAGACACTAATTCTGAGTCACTCTGCCCAGGGGACCTCAGCTTGGATATCTGCACAAGTCCCTCCCCCCACATTGGTCATAGGAGCACAAACCAAACACCTAGTAGCAATGTAACAGCACCTTGCTTTGAATCTAGTGGTTGCCCTTCAGAACGGTTGGCCTTAGGCTGGACTGGAGTTCACCTTTTCACAGCGAGGAAAAGTTTGGACTGAGCTGTGAAGGTTGGGTTTCAGGGGAAATGCTGAATCTGCATAAGAGATTAAATAAATAAAAATAAAAAATTGTTTTTACATCATCTTTTTCCGTATCTATTTCTCACATATTCATTACAAAAGTATATTTTATGGGCCGGGTGCATGGCTCACACCTGTAATCCTAGCACTTTGGAAGGCTGAGATGGGTGGATCACTTGAGCCCAGGAGTTCAAGACCAGCCCAGGTAACACGGTGAAACCCCATCTCTCCAAAAAATACAAAAATTAACCAGACATGGTGGTATGCAAGCAAGACCCTGCTCCAGACAAACAAAAGGAAAAGAAAAACAAAGGTGTTTTGTATTAAGGTACTTCCTGAATGGTTCTATCTTGAAGTGCTTTCTAAGCAGGTTATTAGATTTGCAGTAATACATGTATTTTACGTCAACTGTAGGGAAAACTGGTAGCACCCCCACCTGGCCATGCTGTGGTCCTGCCCTGCCCTCTTCGTGTCTGGGCAGATGATGTGGATGGCAGCCAGAGAGACTGCCGAGGTTCTGGATGTTAGGGCCTTGATTCCTCTTGCAGAAAGAAAAAGCACAACCAAAACCGAAACAGAATACTTGCAGGGGCTGCTCTCATGGGAATAAGAGGTGGTTTCTGAAATGAGTGGCACCTATTAAGCACCCAGTGATCCGGTGGCATGAACCTCTGGGGACAGCTGAGGGCAAGTGGTCTCGGAAGCGTGCCATGTGCAGGACATGGCGGAGCTGGGAGTGTCAGCCAGGAGGGAAGCTGCTTGGAGGGAGGCCGAGATGGCTCACTTCAGATGTCTGAGGGATGCCGTGTGGCAGAGAACTTTGCGCATCCTTGAGGTGGTTCTGGACAGAGGACTCTGCGGGGGGCTGCAGCGTAGGGCAGAGCTGCCGAACAGCCAGCGCTGCGTGACACAGGCTGCCCGGGGATATGGCGCATTTTCCCCATAGTCAAGATCAAGCAGGGGTTGAAACACCTAGTGCTTTAGGGGTTTCATACGGGGGAAGTGGGACTCCAAGGCCACTAAAAACTGAGATCCCGGGGTTCTTCAGGAACAAAAGACCTTTAATTCAAAGACTTTACTATTAATAATTGATACTGTATTTTCCCATACGAATACAAATGTATACGTGTATGTTCTACAGGAAGGAGGTTATAGTTGTCTAAGATGGTTTTAAAACTTTATTCCTGTAAATATAGAACATTTACAAGAGTGGGATAGTCTTGTGCTTTATCTCATCTTTCTGATGTGGGAGTTTTGGGGATAACTTCTAAGAGAGGTGTTGCTTCCTGTCCCTCAGATGGGCCAGCCCAAGCCGGGGGGCTTCAGGCAGCTCTCACCCGGGATGTGCCACCACGCTTCATACCTCCTGAATGCTTGTGGCCGTGGGTGGAGCTCCGTGATGTTTACAGCATGTAAGAATGAATCCCAACTGATGAGGGAATCTGGTTTCCATCATTGATTGGAAACGGATTCCTACCCCTTCCCCTTGCTCTGGATTTAATCTTCCTATGAGAATGATCTAAGCCACTTTCCTCTGTCAGAGGACAGAAGGGAAACCAGGAGAAGGGGAGGGAGTGACCGTTCCTAATGATCTCTGAGGCCACCCAGTGCCCGCTGGCCCCACTGGGGAGTCACGCACAGCACCTGTGCCCTTGCCTTCTTTGCACCCCGCCCTGTGTTGGAGAGCTGAGATCCTGACATGGGCATCTCACGCGGCCTCGTGTGTCCTCTGCTGAGTCTCACTGGGAAGCAGCACAAGAAATGGATGAGGTGGAGCAGACCTGGCCTTGGAATCTGGCCCCGCGCATAAGTGAGGATGTTCTTCTTGGCCTTTCTGAGCTTGGCTTCCCCTGAGTGGCGGGAAGCCTCATTGGTCATTTTTCAGAGCCCTTTGGTCCACTCCTCGGCATGAGACACTTGAGAAAGGCTCCTCTTCACTCAGCATGCTCTGGGGTTACTTAAGTTTATTTCCTAATTGAATGTTCTCATTAAAACCTGCCTTCCCAGATCTGTTTGGCAACAGGACAGTTTCGAGGTGGTAGAAGAGCGGCCCAGCTTCCTCTGTTTTTCCTTTCCCTAACTTTCTGGAGGCATTATCGAAGCACGCTGAGCCGCACATATCTGAAGTACACAACTGGATGGCTTGTGTTCGTTTCAGTGATAACACACAACATCTGCCTCCCTGCCCTCCCCAGCCTCCTGTCTCTGATCACGCCCACCCTAGGTTTCCAGCCTCTTCTTAAGCAGCGATTCCAGCTGGCAGCGCTGTGACAAGTGTTTCCGTAAGCATTCCCACGATCCTCTAAGTGAGGAGCGTGACCTTGGAACCATGTGCCCGGTCCCCTCCCCTGACGTAGGAGGTGGTGGGAGGTAAGAACAATACTTGGATGGATGGATTCCCCGTCTGGGGCACTGCCGGAAAGTTGAGCATTTGTAGGCCATCCAAACACGATCGTTCTCCAGGGATTCGAGGGTTAAAAGGGGAAGGCGAATTGATTTCCACCTTCATGTGAGAGGAAGGAGCCTAGGAAAACAACCCCCTCTGCTTTTCTGAGCTCTCCTACTGAGCCTCCTATTAGTTTTGGTCACAGAACTTATGAGCTAAGTATTTAAAAATTGGCAAATGAAAGCAAAGATGTTTTCTCTTTGTGTCATGAAACTCTCCCACTGGTGAGTTTTGAGGCTCGCTTTGCTGGGGTCCCTGGTAAACAGCTTATTCGGTTTCCCTGGGCTGGCGGGAGCAAGGGGAGGCACGTTCCTAGATTTGGAATACTAGAAGGGTGTCTTGCTGTGACAGTACCTGGAATGAGTCTCGTGCCCATGGTGTTCTGTTCCTGATTGCTTTTCCAGTTTCCCATCAAGTCAAGTCTTTAAGACTGCGGAAGGTACACACGCTTTCGAGGCTGGTGGACTTAGCGTTCCGTATTGACAAGACCTGAAGACAGGAAGCAATTGATGATACCTTTTATCTCCTCTATTGGAAATTAACAAGCAACCCACTCAAACACTTATTTGGGAAGGTGTGTGTCCTGGAACTCAGCGGTGTGTGGTCTTGCCTGTGATTTTCGTTTGTGGATGAGGAATGTACTGACTGGACGTTGTTAGGCTTATGATATCACAGTCTTTGAGCCAGTCAGCACCTTCTCCTCGGATTTCTCCCTCTCCCACCCTCAGACACAGGCTGTGAGGACTTGTGACATTTCATATGTTCATGGAAGGCCTTCCTAGTTTAAGTTTCCTTATTGCAAGACTGTTTGTTTTTAATGAAAGCTCTCAGTCAGTGGATTTATATGTCTGGATGAGAAACCTTTTTATCTGTCATGAAACAGGAAAACACCCTTCTGAGAAACTGAGCATTTGGCTTCCTAAAGAACCATTGTGTCAGCCATCCCTGGGCTTCCACTTTGTAGAGGTATGTGCTGAAACTTGCTCAGCTTAGATCACTGAGCCTAATCCAGCCCTCCTTGGCTCAGACAACTGAACCATCCAGGCTCCGCAGGTCCGAAAGTCTTCCTGGTGTCTGCAGTCCCAGCCACACTGTGCGTGCACAGAGTCCAGCTCTGTTTTCTAGAGGTTGGCAGAAGGCCAGCGAGGTCTTTGTTGTGAAATTGTTAGATTATATCCTTTTACTTTTTTGTTTCTTCCTCTTTTCTGTTGACTTAACATGTAGAACATATGCAGCAGTGACTGTGTCCCTGGTATGTGCCAGGTGCTGGATGAGGATGACCCCCACATAATCCTTAAAATAACAGTGCAACGTATGTATAGCAGTTGTCCCCCCTTAGCTATGGGGCATACATTCCAAGACCCCCACTGGATGCCTGAAACCACAGATAGTATTGAACCCTATATGCTTTGCATTGAGGTGCGACAGCAAAACTAGCACAAATTTCTTTTCCTTCGAAGTTTTACAGATAGAAGATTCATTCTTACCGTAGATCTTAGTCTCCGCATGCAGTTTTTCCCTTCCTTTATTGGAGAAATTACACTTAAAGAAGCACTTTTGTCTTCACTTCGGCATATCTGAATTGCTGGCATCACTACTGTTGTGTTTTGGGGCTATTATGAAGCAAAATAAGGGTAACTTGAACACAAGCGCTGTGACACCATGGCAGTGGATCTGAGAACCGAGCCGGCTCCTGAGTGACTAACGGGTGCATAGCTTGTACAGTGTGGATACGCGGGACAAAAAGTTGATTGGTATCCCAGGCAGGACAGAGTGGGAAGGTGCGAGATTTCATCACGCAGAACGGCATGAAATTTAAAACTTCCAAATTGTTTGTGGAATTTTCCACTTAGTATTTTCAGACCACGGTTGACCACAGGTAACTGAAACTGCCAAAAAACAAAACTGCGGATAAGGGGTGGCTACTGTGTTATTACCCTCATTTATAGATGGGGAAACTCGAGGCTCGGAAGAGTTTTGTGACTTGTCCAAGGTCATACAGCTGGGACCCGGTGGAGTCAGGATTTGAATGCAGACAATCTTGCTTTCAGACGTATATCCTTAACCAGAGTGCTGCGCTGCCTTCCTCACTTGTGGCTCAACTGTGCAAAAGCAGGTGCTAAATAACCCACTCCTCTTCTTTTGGAGACTTTAAAACAAAGAGATGGCAGTGGTTCTTAGCACAGGTGGCCTAGTTGCTGGGCTCTGTGGAGTACCTAGTAGGCACACAGGTTCTGCGGTCAGATGCACCTGCCTTTGAATCCCAGCTCTGCCATCCATTTAAATGTGTAAGCTCACCACTGTCTCTGTACCTCAGTTTCCACATCTGAGACTAGTACTGGCACTTAACTCCTTGGTTCATTGTTAAGATTAAATGAGATATTGGCATATAAAGCACTTAGAAGAATGGCTTAATCAGTGTTAACTTTTATCACTGTGTTTTAAGCCCTAAGTCAGCGCCTGCCGCGGAGTACCTGCTTAATGAAAGTTGTTAGTAGCAGTTGGTTGTTGTGCTGTGTTTGGCAGAGCCTGCTTTAGGTGGTGATGAGAGTCAGTAATACTGTCCAGGGCTGGGCTTAGTTCCTAGTTATCAAAAAGCTGTTTTGGACCTGGAGCTTGTTGCTTCCCTTTCTTTTAATTCTTTTTGCTCATGGAAGGATGTTAAGCTCCTTCCTCAGCCAGCTTTCTTCTTGAGACATAACACTCAGCGTTTGATTGGGGATGGAAAGAAAGAAGGTTTTGAGCTTGCGAAATATGTCTTGTTGGCAGGATGTTCACCAGCTCTCAGGAAACTTGTCTGTTGATGGAGGAATAATGTTTCCACTTGTAAAGATCATTTTGGCTTCCCCAAAAGAACCAAAAAGGAGCAGCCTTGACTGATTCAATTTTCAGGCCCCATGGCTACCCACTCTCATGCCTTTAGATAATGTTAACTTACATAAGTGAGAGGGTGTGTGTATATGTTTAATTCCATTTTATAATGAGTGTTTTTTTCCCCCCCTTTGAGACAGAAAAAAAAAAACAACTTTTTGACTGACTTGATCTTCAGGCCCCTTGTTCCGTGGCTACCCACTCTCCTGCCTTTTGGGCATTTTGTCCCCCAGGCTGGAGTGCAGTGGCACGATCGTGGCTCACTGCAGCCACGACCTCCCAGGCTCAATCTGCCCTCCCACCTCAGCCTCCCAAATAGCTGGGACTACAGGCAGGCCCAGTTAATTTTTGTATTTTTTGTAGAGACGGGGTTTTACCATGTTGCCCAGGCTGGTCTTGAACTCTTTGGCTCAAGTGATCCTCCCATTTCGGCCTCCCACAGTGCTGGGGTTCTAAGCGTGAGCCACTGCGCCTGGCTAGAAACATTATAATCTTATGCTTTCTGGAATTAAGTTCTGTATAAGAGGATGGTGATAATACCTGTTTTGTATTTTTTTAGCCCTTAAAAAAAAAAAGGCTTGCTCTGTTGGCCAGGTTGGTCTCAAACTACTGGCCTCAAGCTGTCCTCTTGCCTCACCTTCCCAAAGTGCTAGGATTATAGATGTGAGCCACCATGCCCAGCCAATACCTGCTTTTTTTTTTTTTTTTTAAATAGAATAGTTATTGTTTTAGGAACTATGCTAGTTTCTTTACACATATTTTGTGATATTGTTCTCAAAATAACCCTGTAAGATAGGTTTTTATCATTATTCCCGCTGAACAGATGAAGGAATTGAGGCTCAGAGAAGTGAAGGAATTATTCAGACCTTCATTGCTAGGAAATGGCAAGTACGGGCTTTGAACTCTTGTCTGTCTTACTTCCAAGGTCCTTTCTGCCAGCTGCAGACCTGCAAGGCCTCTGTCTTTGGTCTTGAAAATCGAAGCCCAAAGGATGTCACATTTCAGTCATCTCCGTGCCCAGTGGGTCCTGACATTGATTGGAAGAGGGCGACTTTGTGACAGGTCTTGGGTTAAGTTTGCAAACGTGTCATGGGTGGGTAGAGTGTTGCATTGTACATTTCTGTCACTAAAACATGTGAAAAACTTTGGCCATCTATTTAGGGGAGCCAGAGGGCCAGTTGTTGCAGGATTCTGTTGTGCTCTGCTGTGCTGGGCCTGTGGTTGTCAGTGTAGAGCATGGTGCTGTAATAGAGAGTTACCCTGGAGCTGGATAGGGCAGGCCGACAGGGACAAGTGGAGATTGGATAGTCTTTTGTATTGATTCACACGCAGGCATCTGAAATTGGAGCCTAGGAACCCAGGGAAGTGCTTTGTTGGATCAGTAAGCACTGTGTTCTTTTCCTCAAGCTTCCTTTTGGACATAAGTCAAAAAAACAGCACCACCCCCTTCTAGATAAAATACTTGGATTGATGGAGCCTTCATTTTCTCCAAATCCTTTAAACCTTGCTGCTGTCTCATCAAGACGTGCCCATTTGTGCTGTTTGCAGGTTGAACCGAAGCTTCTCCCCGATGTCTCCGGAAGCCGTGTGCAGGGTTTTGCTGGAGTAAACCTATGTCCAAATATTATAGATTTCATCCAGGCCATCTTATAAATCTGTTTGGTTTATGCGAATTGGGTGCTTCTGTCATGAAAAAAGGAGTTTACTTTTGTTAGCCCTCGTCAGTGAACACGTGGTCGATGTTTTTCCGAATTGTTTTTTCTTTTAACTGTTATTTGGAAGACAGGAGCACCCTGCTTTACTCAGCTTCCACTTTGGTGAAAGGCTTCTTGAATTTCTTGTGCCATCGAGGGGGAAATGGACAACACGTATGGCATCCCTTGAAGACGTCTCAGGATTGCCCATAATTATGTGTCTAACTGCCAGTTGACAAAGTGGAGGGATTAGTCGCTTGTTACTTGAAACCAGCCAGGATCATGTGGAGGCAGCAGCTGTAGACATCTGTGAAACATTAATGATGAGACACGAGGTGATGGCGCCTTGCAGATCTTCTCAAGGAGTCTAGGAAACCATCAACCAGAGAAATTATCTGGGAAAGGCTTTCTTGTTTTTGACAAATCCACCTGCCAGGGATAGTGTTTGTGAGAATACAGTCTGTAATCCACAGTGACAGATTTCAGAATTTGGTAGTAGATGGCATTGTCCATAATTTGTTCATCCCAGGAGAAGAGACTCTTTGTCCCTATCTGATTTTGTGAGCTTGCAAGTTGTTCCCTACAAGTCATTAGAGATTAATTTTATTTCATTGGGATTGTTTGACATTCTGTGGAGAATGTTTGGGCATGGGAGGGGACCTGTGTTATGACCTTCTGTGTCATTCAGTGCTCTGGGGCAAGTCACTTCGCTCTTCAGGGCCTCACTTTACTTATCTGTGAAGCTGGGGTAAGAGCCACCTCCTGCAGCTGTTGCGAGGCTCTCCTGAAACCCACAGGGTGCAGCGCCTGGCCCATGCCAGGCCACCCTTAGCAGTTGTTAATTTCCTTCCCTTTTGCTTTTGAAATTGGTTTGCCTTTTGGATACCTAGTATTCTTAATAAAGATCAATTCCCTTAAAAATCAAAATAGCATTATCTGGACAATATATAAGAATTCTTTTTTTCAAATTTTTTTTTGACACAGGGTCTCACCTTGTCACTCAGGCTGGAGTGCGGTGGTGCTATCTCAGCTCACTGCAAACTCCGCCGCCCAGGTTCAAGTGATTCTCATACCTCAGCTTCCTGGGTAGCTAGGACTACAGGCACACACCACCACGCCTGGCTAATTTTTGTGTTTTTGATGGAGATAGGGTTTTGCCATGCTCTCCATTCTAGTCTCGAACTCCTGGCCTCAATGGTCTGCCTACCTCGACCTCCCAGAGTGCTGGGATTACAAGTGTGAGGCACTGCACCCGGTCTGGACAATACAGAAATATTCTTAATACTGCCATTGTTAATGGTAATAATGTAGAATTTTATTCAAAAGAGTAAAAGAGTGTTTTACTTTTTTTTTTTTTTGAGACAGGATCTCATTCTGTTACGCAGACTGGGCAGCCTCAACCTCAGGTGATCTTTCCGCCCTGGCCTCCCGAGTAGCTGGGACTACAGGCATGCCCCACCACACCTGGCTAATTTTAAAAGTTTTTTGTAGAGACGGGGTCTCGCTATGTTTCCCAGGCTGGTCTTGAACTCCTGGGGTCAAGCGATCCGTCCACCTCTGCCTCCCAAAGTGCTAGGATTACAGGTGTAAGCCACTGCTCCCGGCCCGAAGTAGTATTTTCTTGGATAAAATCAGCTGTATTCTTAAATTTTGACTGATGATTAAGCTACAGGTTTCTTATCCGAAATGCTTGGGACCAGAAGCATTTTGGATTTGGGACTTCTTGGGATTCTTTTCAGATTTTGGAATATTTGCAGAACTTACTGGTCGACCATCCCTAATCCAAAAGTCTGAGATGCTCATTGGAGCCTCATGTTTGTGCTCAAAAAGTTTTGGATTTGGATTTTTCGGTTAGGGCTGCTCAACCTGTATAAGCAGAAGCACTAAAGTGTGTACTAAAGACATGTGTTTTCTGGTCATGGCTTCTTTGCTACTATGTGATGTCTCGTTTGTTACGGGTCAGTCCAGGCCTCAATTTTCCCCAGTTTAGATGGTTTTTAGGGTCCCCTTTAGTGTCACATCCCTGTGAATCTGTGTTTTAAAGTTGGACAGGTGAAGGGGTAGGCACACCCAAGAGAAAATGCTCCAGCTCACTCAGTTGACCAGCAGAGCCAAGCACAGTGCCTGAGAAACGTGGCAGAGAGCCACCCTGAGCAATGAGTTTGTCGGTCATCATGTGACCCAGGGTTTGTCTGTGCATCAGGTTGGCCCATTTGCTTTGTATATGTTGTAAAAAGCAGGCAGTGATTGCCTTTAGGTGGAGCTGCTTGGGAGCTTCAGTACTCGGCTCAGGGATCAGCAAGCTCCCCGAGGTGCGGGTGTGGGTGGGCGGCTGCCAGCTGTGTGTTGGAAGTGACTGGAGTTGGAGGGTGCAGGGGTAAGAGACATGTGCCTTAAAGGGGAAATAGAAGAACAGCAGAATAAACCCCTGCATACTCTCCTTGCTGGGCAGTGACTGTGCTTTGCCAATTAAAATGTGCTTGTACAGCCACCCTCCTCTGGCACTCTAGATGGCTACCTCCTTTTTAAGAAATTTTGTCATTTCGCCAGGTTCACCAGGTAAACTTTGATCTCTGCAAAGGAACTGTTCTGTATTCAGCAATTAGAGGTTTCGGAGTGTAAACAGTGAATTGGTTATCCAAAAAGCTACAGCAGAAGTATAGCTCCGATTCCTGAGTGTGACTCATTTCGGATATTTCACTTCCTGGAGGGATGTGTAAGGGAAAAATCAACTGATGGCTGTTGTAGAGTTTGACACAGAGCCTGTGTGTAGGTTGCTAAGTTTTCCTCTGGAATAAATATGCCAGGGAGAGGCACGTGGAAATTTTCATTGCTGGGGAGGGTGTCAGGGTAGTTGGGGACTCTACTAGTTAGTGCTGCCACAGTTGTCTGGGTTCGATGGCCTCAGATGGGGTTGGGAGCACCAGTAAAAAGGGAGAAGTTTCAAAGAGTTGAGATGGTGGAAATATTTCTTGATGCTGTCCTGGGCTGGGGAAATGGAGCAGAGGGCTTCAGAAAGCAAACTGCATGAGGGAGTTACTAGAGTGTGGGAAAACAAGGGGAAGGTGATCTTCCATGGACACATGTGAAATTCCTTCAGCTCTCACTGTCACTGCCCCTCCTCTCCTTGTGGCTACAGGGAAGCCATGTGCTGCATCATACTCAGGGCAGGGGCGGTTGTGTGGAGTGAGTGCTGTGCAAGCCTGCCGTCCTTTGTGGGTGCTTAATGACTTGGAAACTGACATAACACTCCGCCTACCTTTCTAGAGACTCCTGGCAGCCTGAATGGAAAACCTGTGTCAAGTGAGGGAAAAATCCAGGCGGAAAGGGCCCTCTAGCACCTAAGGAATGTTATGCGTAAGTCCTGGCAGATAAGCCACGTGCTTTACTCTCTGGGAGAGTTCCTACCCTTTATGGAGGATGCTCTGTGGGCAGTGCCCTTATGGCCCAGACGTGGTACCTCGTTCCCAGTGGCCCGTGAGGTAGACGGTACCGTCAGGCCCAGGTTTTAAAGAAGACTGAGGTTCCAAGGGATGAGGTGGGGACGTGCTTACGCAGGCTGTATGGGAAAGTAGGAATTGTTAGTATATCGTTATCTGTGCCTTTAGAGTCTTGAACTTCTTTAAGAAAAGGAAGAAGTAATCTTCATATAGTGTCAAGGTGTTTACAAACTATTTGTGGGCTGTGATTCTGGACCCCAAGTTTTCAACCTGATTTATTCCTTCTCTTAAAATTTCTTTTTTGTTTGTTTGTTTTTGTTTCAAATGAGAGCAGATTTCTAATTTTCTGGATTCTCAACCCATAGCAGATTAGAAGCAACATATTCGTTGAGGAAGTGTAGCTGACAGCCTGGCAGAAGCAGCAGATAAATGTAAAAAGCAGACACAGGGCTGCGTTCCAAGAATGGCTACTCATACAGTGTCCTTAGGCTAATGAGAAATGGTTTCGCTGTGTTCATTGCATTGTCCTGTGATCATTTGCATTATGTAAAAATGTAGAGCAGGTAATACATTTTAGAGCGATTGCTGTCTTCTAGAATTTTTTTAAAAGTTGATACCTTGATGACCTGAACAAGTCACTGGGAGGACCAGTCCTTGAAAATAATGGGGTAGCTGGGATGCTGGGCGTTAAATGTAGGAGGATGGTGTAATTCTTTCCTGCTGTTTTTCTCTGGCTGTCCTCTATCTTAGGTCACAGCTCCTTGAGGGCGAGAATCACATCTCACTGTTCGACTGTGTCTGCCAGTCACTTACACAGTCCCTGGATGAAAGACTCACAGGGGAGAAGGGCTCGGGGCAGAACCAGGCCTCGAAACATGAAGAAGATCCGGGTTTAGGTGCGGATTTTGCCTCTGTCTGTGCAACCTGGCAAAACTTGGCGCTGGACCTCATTATGCGTTGTAAAATGAAGGAGCAGGACTCACATGAAATTGAGATGTCAGTCCAGATCTAATTTCTGTGATCCCAACAGTTTTTTTTTAAAGAGAGACTTGTTTATAAGAAAAAAAAGAGAGAGACACATAAAGCAGTTATGTTTTCATGGTAATCCAAATGACCTTAACAACAGAGCCACTGAATTGTTCACTTTAAAATGGCTAATTTTTCTTTTTTTTGAGGGGGGTGGGCGGGGGGCAGGGATAGTCTCACTCTGTCATCCAGGCTGGAGTGCAGTGGCATGATCTCAGCTCACTGCACCCTTCACCTTCTGGTTTCAAGTGATTCTCCTGCCTGAGCCTCCCGCATAGCTGAGATTACAGGCGTCTGCCACCATGCCCGGCTAATTTTTGTATTTTTAGTAGAGATGGGGTTTCACCATGTTGGCTATGCTCACCTCAAGTGATCCAGCCGCCTCCACCTCCCTGCTGGGATTACAGGCATGAGCCACTGTGTCCAGCCCTAAAGTGGTTAAATTTTATTCCTCAAATGAGATAGGAGTTTATTTCTCATATAACAACAGGTCACCCATTCTGACCTTGGATGTCCAAGGTGGGTTGTCCAAGGAGCCAGGCTCCTCCTTCATGTTGCCCTGCCGTCTCCCAGGGTTTTATATTTGTCTGTATGGTCAGAGTAGGACTAGAATGGTTAATTTTATGTTGCATTTTTTTTAGAAAACAAAAACAAAAAAACCTCAATTTAAAAAGATGACATTGACTCAGCTATGATGGTAGACAGCAGACCCCAAAAGGTTGAAGGAGGCTTGGTCTACCAAGTGGACTTCCACCGTGGTTGTGATTCCCTTGATAGCTTGGGTATTGGATTTTCCCATGGGAACAGAAAGTCATCCAAGGGGTATGTGTGTGTTTGTGTTTGAGGCATCTCCCTCCTGCATAGCTATCATTACATCCCAGAGGACACTCAGGCAGTGGAGGAAGCACTTTTCTTTTTATTAATCTAAAATGTGCGGTTTTCCAGAGTGACCTAAAGATGAGTGGTCGGCTGGGCTGGCCCAGGATTCCTTCCCCAAATTGCCCCCAGCACAAACTGTTCCCGGGCCACATGGCAGAAAACAGATTCGATGTTTAAACAAAATTGCTTATTGGGTCACAGATTATACAAGACAAACCATGGTTAAGTGAGACTCCATAAATTTGTGGTAAGTCATTCTGGGCGCCAGCAGAGTTTACCTTTGTGCTGTCTATGAAGTTATTTGCTAAGCCTCTTGGGAATGTAAACGAGTGAAGGTCTTGACGAACTTAAGAACAAACTCCGAAGGTCTTGAAGCTTTGGTTGATTGTTTATGTACAGACAGATGCTGTTAAGCACAAATCTGCCTTAACCAGCCACTACAGCAGGCCAAGCAGGACCTCTGCTTGCAAGCATTAGCAGTTTGAGTTACTGCCTGTGCCTGTCTTTGAAATTAAAAACAGTGGGTTTTAAAAGCACACACAAACCACACACACTCCGGTGAGGCTGTGTCACCATCCTCTAGCAGCTGGCCCCAGCTAGGAAACATAGTCATCTCAGGCTCCCTGGGCTTCCTCCCATTTCCAGTAACTGACCTCGTCCTATCTGTTCTGACCTTAAAGTCTTTGGCTCTCGGCCGGGCGCGGTGGCTCAAGCCTGTAATCCCAGCACTTTGGGAGGCCGAGGCGGGTGGATCACGAGGTCAGGAGATCGAGACTATCCTGGCTAACATGGTGAAACCCCGTCTCTACTAAAAATACAAAAAACTAGCCGGGCGTGGTGGCGGGCGCCTGTAGTCTCAGCTACTTGGGAGGCTGAGGCGGGAGAATGGCGTGAACCCGGGAGGCAGAGCTTGCAGTGAGCCGAGATCACGCCACTGCACTCCAGCCTGGGAGACACAGCGAGACTCCGTCTCAAAAAAAAAAAAAAAAAAAAAAAAAGTCTTTGGCTCTCCTCCTCTCCGGCCATCCAGCCAGAGACCTGGCTGCTGTAGAGGCTCCTCTGCTAGCTCTTCTGCCCCCAGTTTCGTCTCTGGTCAGGCGGTCTCCCCAAGGTCACCAGACAAATTCTTCTGTGTCAGTTACTGTTGCCGTCTGACAAAATCACCCCAAAACCTAGTGACTTAAAATAATAATTCATTTCATTGTCTCTGATGGTTTCTGTGGGTCAGGAATTCAGGAGGGCCTTGGCTGGGTGGTTCTGGCTTGGGGTCTCCTGCTATTGCAGTCAGATAGCTGAAGCTGGAACAGTGGGAGCCTTGAGCACCTGGGGGCTCCGTGGGCCTCCCTCTGTCCATGGAGTCTCAGGGACTCTTCTGCACGAGGTGGCCTCAGGGCAGTTGAGTGGACTCCAGGCCTGTGTGTTCAGCAGGCAGAGAGAAGCTGCATTGTCTCTTGTGGGCTCACAAGTCATAGGGCATCATTTGTGCTGGGCTCTGGTGATAAAAAGTTACAAAAGCTCCTCTGGTTCTAGGGCGGAGGGGTCACAGACCTCGCTCCCCCCATGTGGGAGGAGTGTCACAGTCACGATGCAGGAGGAGCATGTGGTCTGGGACTGCTTGTTATGGTCATTTTTAGAAAATATAATCTGCTTCACCTTCTAAGTCACAACAACAGTTGTCATTCCCTGTGGAAAAATCTCTAGGGGCTCCAGAACCCTCACAGAAAAGTAGATTTTAAAGAATGTAGCACAGATGCCTTACCTATAAACTGGACAGGAGCAAAAAACTGAGGGAGAAGTGAGGTTCTGAGCCTAGCTCCTAGGGCCAGCTTAGCTGCCCCCTGAGTAGTTTGGGTGTGATCTGGCCCTTGTGACAAGGCCCCAGTCCACCTTCCCAGGCCACCCCCCATGGTTCCCCACCTCCTCCACGCACCTGGCTCACCTCTCCTTACCCTGCTGCACCTGCTGCCTGGAAAGGCACAGCTGCTCATCCAGGACTAAACCACTCCTGTGGCCCCATTCTGAGACATCTTCGGGGGCTCCCTGCCCTACTTAGTGGGAACCTCTACTCTGACATTGACATTGTTGTGGATGGTGTGTTTACTCTACCAAACTTGGAGTGTAGGGACTGGTTACATCTCACTTGATGATGGTTTCCAAATCAGACTTTGCCCTGGAGTTTGCTTAGTAGGCCAAGTTTTCCTGTATGCAGATGATTTCACAATACTCTCAGATGTCTGAACACTGTAGCAGATATGTAGATGGTAGGGTTTTATTGGACTGATTTCTTATTCTGAGAAATTGTTTTAGTCCATATTAATGGTTGTTTTATTTATTGCAGGATGATTTAAGCAATTTTATGCTTTTTCTTTAAATCATATGAAAACAAAGTGAAATATTTCCTATCTCAGTTTGTATACCAAAAGAAAAAAATAACACAAAAAAATCCCTAAACCTACCCCTTGGAGCCTTGCCAGCTTAAAGTGGGGTAACTGTCCCCTCCTTATTATTTGACAGCCTAACAAGGACTCTTCCTTGATTTTTTTTTCCATACTGATTTTGACTGCACCATAAGCTCCATGAAGAGCAGAGACTTTTATGTTGACCACTCAGCATCGAAAACAGTGCTTGTTACCTAGGAAACACTCACATAAATGATCAGATGACTAATTGAATGGGCAGAGAATTCCAGAGGGTGAGGAGGAACGGTCCTTCTTTTACTATTTACCTTTCCACCTGGAGCACACCACGGGGAGGTGGAACTGGTGAAGCTCACTTTATAAAGGAGGTGCCTGGACCAGTCAGAGTTTTGAAGGAGCCGGCCTGTGGAGCCTAAGGAGCTCTTAGCCACCGGGTGACTTCCCCTGACTGGCCTTCTGTTTATTTTGTAGCCATGTGAGGGAGGGAAGTCCTAGGAAAATAATTGACACAAAGAAGTACAAATCAGTGTATGGTGAACTGTGCCTTGTCTCTTTGTACCTTCTCTGTCTCATTATTGGACACACCACTTGGCCTTGTGGTTACTTGCTGTTTTATGGACAATTGGTTCCTTGAGGCTTGGGACTGGGTCTCATTTGTTGGGCCAGATTCAGGGCCTGGCCCAGGGTTGGCACTCAGTGCACAGTTGTTGAATTGTAGCCCAGTTGCTGGCCTGCAAGCGGCCAAATCCAGGATAATGGTCTTGTTTTGAAGGGTGTGGCGGTTGGGTGTGTCTGCTTTCGCAGTAGGATAGAGGGCAGTCCATCTAGAAGGAGTCTTAGAGTTCATCTGGGCCAAATCCCAGGCCACGAGATTAAGTGAGCAGTCCAAGGAACACAGACGTCTAATGACAGGGCATAACCTTGGACCCTGGACTCTTGAGTCCTAAGCCCTCTCTTTACTTGTTCTTTCTTGTATTTTTTTGACCTGTTCCGTTTCTGTCCTGGGCTGGTTCACTCCTCCTTAGGCAACCTGGTGGTTCCCTGCTTCCAGGAAGTCACCGTATTGATGCCAAACTTAGTGCGAACACCTGACGGGCATAGTGCACTGCAACCCAGAACTCCTGGGCTTGAACGATCCTCCTGCCTCAGCCTCCCAAGTAGCTGGAACTACAGGAGCGCATCACCACTCCCTGCGTACTTTGTATTTTTTTCTATTACCTTTAAAAAAAGTTTAGATATCTGATAATCATAACTTAAGCATCACAATTATGATGAATACCCTTGAACCTGCCATTCCATATGAGACCTAGCTTTCATCTTCCGCTCGTGGCTTCCCTGGAACTGCTCTTCTACTCTTCTTAAATGTTGTATTTATCATTCCCTTGTCTTGGCTTAAAGACAAAAAAAGCCTTGTTATATTAGTCTAAAACACATGTCTAAATAATAAGAGTGTTCATGGCCAGGTGCAGTGGCTCACACCTGTAATCCCAGCACTTTGGGAGGCCGAGGCAGGTGGATCGCCCGAGCTCAGGACTTTCAGACCGGCCTGGGCAACATGGCAAAACCCTGTCTCTACAAAAAATAGAAAAATTGGCTGGGTATGGTGGCTCATGCCTGTAATCCAGCACTTTGGGAGGCCGAGGTGGGCAGATCGCTTGAGGTTAAGAGTTTGAGACCATCCTGGGCAGCATGACAAAACCCCATCTCTACCAAACTACAAAAAATTAACTGGGCATGGTGGCCTTCCAGCTACTTGGACGGCTGAGGTGGGAGGATGGCTTGAGCCTGGGAAGTCGAGGCTACAGTGAGCCGACATTGTGCCACTACATGCCAGCCTAGGTAACAAAGTGAGACCCTGTCTCAAGAAAAACAAAAATTAACCAGGCATGGGGGTGTGTGCCTGTAATCCCAGCTACTTGGGAGGCTGAGGTGGGAGGATAACTTGAGCCCAGGAGATAGAGGTTGCAGTGAGCTGAGCTTGTGCCACTACACTCCAGCCTGGGTGACAGAGTGAGAGCCTATCTTTAAAAAAAAAAAAAAAAAAGTTCACTATTGCTTGTTTTTGAGCTTTATATAAAAGTGGCAGCATCCCAGGGAGGCCCCTGGGACTAGCCCCCTCCCTCCGTCCCCATCGTTCCATTTCCGGGGTCACTTATGTCGTGGCTTGTAGCTGAAGGTCATCCACATCTGCTTCATTCTCCGGTGCCGTTTCCTGTTTGGACCCTTTAGGGTTTGGGATGACTCCCAAGCAAATGGCTCCAGTTAACTCTAATTTTAACGTCTTACAAGCTGTCATTAAGCTTTCCCATGTTGCTTCACTTATGGGAAGCATTTAGTCATTTCCTCATTGAATGACAGTTAAACATCCTTAGCCCTAGAAATTTGTAGTGAAACATTTCCAATTAAGATTAATTGGGATTAATGCAAAATACCAGTCAGATCGTTTCATAGTGGTATTCTAGTGCTGTCAACTAGATACAGGCCGACAGAGGACTGTCTAGCCCCCTTGCGGGGTGGGGATGTGATCAGCATATGGGAACTGGGGTTGTGAACAGGCTCTGAAGAAGGATTAAAACAGCGTCTTTCACCTTGAGCTTCTCTGGTCAACTTAGGTCTTTTCCTGGATAACACTGCTCAGTTTCTGGTTAATCCCTTCTATATTCTGCCTGGATCACAGTTTCAAATTAGACAGGCTTCCTTATATCTTAATTTGCTTTTCTTTTATAAGGAGGATTGCTAATATCTAGTTGAGATACTTTCTGAAGACCAGAAATTTTTAGGGGTTTTGTGTGGTCTTTAAATTAGAATTGAATATAAAATGTTTCCCTGCATGTGCACTGTTCTTGAGAGGGACTTTATCGTCTATCAGATTCTGGGAATCTGCAGCCCCTGAAGCAATTATTTTTAGCCCAGGGCTTCTCAGCCTTAACTCTATTAACATTTGGGCCAGGTGATTCTTTGTTGTGGGGAGGCTGTATATCACGTCTGGGGACATTTAGAAGCATCCCTGGCCCCTACCCATTAGATGTCAGTAGTTTCTTCTCTCCCAGTTGTGACAAAAATGTTTCCATACATTGCCAAATGTCTCCTGGCAGGGTTGGTTGGAGGTGTGTGTGTATGTGTGTGCACGTGTGCAAAATCATCCCTAGTTGAGAAATACTAGTTTATACCTTTTAACGAGTTTGACTTGAATCATTTAGGGTTTTCTATTCTTGCTCAGCCAAGAGAATACTTAGCTACTTATTGAGTTTGAACATTAGCTCTAGTATAAGGGGAGCAAGAGAGAGAGATCCAGGGCTGGGTTGAGGGGCAGGGAGGTTGGGCAGGGGAATCATTTAAAATTTTAAAATATTTAAAAGCTGTATATATATTTGTATGCATGTAATATCCCTAATCATTAAACACATACTACTGTGTATTAAACATCTCACATGCATTACTAAATTATTGTAAGTCTCTAAGAAAGATACTGTGTTCCCATTTTATGGAAAAATAAATAGAGCCTTCTAGAGATTAAGAAACCTGCCCAAGGCCATAAGTTAATGAATGGCAGTACTGGGAATTGAATATGTCCCTCTAGAGTCAAATCAGCTTATCTGTGTGTTCTGCCCTAGACATGGTGTTAAAATTTCCTCTCATGCCAGTGGGCCAAACCCGTCACTGTGGCCTTGGCTGACATGTTGGCATAGAAGTGCGTGGCACAAGTGGGGAATTCATGTTGCTGGCATTAAGCAAAACAAGTGGTAGAGTTTCTGGGGTGGTGTTTTTCTTTACTCTTTGCAGGAGAGCCAGTTCGTTGTGTGTTGTCACTGATAGCCATTTTGAGCAAGGGACAGGCTTTTTCTTTTCTTTCATTCTTTTTAAAACAGCTGGCTGTATATGCCATGTCAATATCTTGTTTTAAAAAAATGAAATTGACTCTCCTTAATAATGTGTTATGTCTTTGGTGACTATGAAGTGGGTCCTTGTCCCATGGCCTACTAGTGGTTAAGAGACCTGGATTATAAATGGTAATATTCAAAAGTTGTATTTCATTAAGGCCAAATGTGGCATTTTGAGGATTACTCTGTATATTCTATGAGGCTGTAGCTTGTTGATTTAGGCCTTTCAAAAATCCTGAAATTGGTCTGAGCAGAGCAGATTCCAGATACAAATTAGATAGTGCCTCTCTGCTTGGGTAGTGTTGGAGACTCCATCTGCCTTACTTGGAGTCACCTGTACCTCTTAGAGTTGCATACACAGGTCTTCACCATTGGACCTGGCCCACCTTTCTCACTTTATTTCTTGTCTCATCTCCTGAGGTCTAGGCTTCCATGTTAGAACCCACTGTGCATTGAATTTACTTTGCACTTTACCAGCCTCGCCTCTGCTCAGTTCTCTTCCTTTCCCCCTCCCTTTATCTCTTTTTTATATGTTTATGGTGACTGGCACATGGTGGCTCTTAGTAAATACTTGCAGCATATATACTGTGAGGAGAGTATTGTGAAGCACAGGATGCATAGCTTTAAAAAGGTGCTTGGGCTGGGCACGGTGGTTCATGCTTGTAATCCTGGCACTTTGGGAGGCCAAGGCAGTTCGATTGCTTGAGCCCAGGAGTTCAAGACCAGCCTGGGCAACATGGCAAAACCCCATGTTTGTCCCCCTAAAAATATAAAAATTAGCCAGGTGTGGTGGCATGTACCTGTGACCCAGCTACTTGGGAGGCTGAGGTGGGAAGATCACTTGAGCCTGGGAAGTGGAGGTTGTAGGGAGCCAAGATCGTGCCACTGCACTCCAGTCTGGGTGACACAGCAAGACCCTGTCTTTAAAAGAATTAAAAACATTTTTTAAAAGAGTACTTGATAAACGAGGGTCATAGTTGTCTTTCCAGTCCCCTGCTGCTGCAGTGACATAGTTGACTGCATTTGCAGTCCACTTTGCTGGGTGGAGCGAGCTCTTGACTAGTGTAGTTCAGGTCTTAGTGTTCTGAGTTTCCATTGAATGAATGAAGCACTTTTAACCCGTGTGCATCTTGCCATTTGTTCTTTGCCTGGCTTTTCCCCCTCACTTGGAGCTCATCAAGGAACCTGGCTTGGGGATGTTACCTGATGTTTATACCCAGGTTACAACAAAGGGCAAAAGTAATCCGCTACTTGAGTGTGCTCACCATGGAACCAACTGGGAGGCACGACATCTGCAGCCGCCAGGGCCCGTTGAGCAGAGCAGGGGAGCCGGCGGGGGAGCTTTCTGACGTCTCCAGCCTGCTTCCACTTCTTTCAGGGTCTTTTGGATGCCCCCACTTGAGACAGAGACTGCTGTCAAAGGGGAGCAGACAGCCTGCACAGTCCCCGCCTCCAGGCTAGCGGCACACAGACCTGGCAGAGGGCCCACTACACGGCTCTTTGGGTTTTAGAATGCCTTGGACAAGCATGCTTTTTAAAAGGAGGTTTTGATATTCCTTCTGGCAAAAATGACTGATGCACTTGTATTTCTCCCTCCACAGAGTGATCAGCAGCTGGACTGTGCCTTGGACCTAATGAGGCGCCTGCCTCCCCAGCAAATCGAGAAAAACCTCAGCGACCTGATCGACCTGGTACGTGCCTCCTTCATATGGTTCCATTTGAGACTGCGGCTAAGAGTGGGTTGCTTTTGTGTAGCTTTTTCCATGCAGAATTCACAACACAGGAAACCTTTTCTCTCCCTGGCAGACCATGCCACTGGACTATGAGATTCCTCCAGGCAGAGAGAAGATGGGTTTCATATGGTGGTCTGTCATTCAGAACCATCTGTGTTGATGAAGCCCAAGTTAGGAGTTCTGAAGTTAATGACAGTCTGCTCCCTCCCCACCTGCCTTGTCTTCAGTGTCTAGAAGCGTGCATTTAGACGTGGCGGGGAAGAGGCTATACCCATCCCGCAGGCATTTGGCAGTGCACGCAGGCCAGACACTATCAGTCTCTGCTATTGTATGAGTTTCTCCAGCCAACACAGTACAAGCGTCTACCTGTAAGATGCTTCCGTGGCTTCATTTCTAGTTTGAAAAGGTATAACAAGCAAAAGTTGGCTTGTTAAAGGGCCTGTCACATCTAGTTTTTAAATATTCTATTCATTTTCATAGATTTTTATGCTCAGAATGATTGGTCTCAAGATGTTGCCTCAAATTCACTAGCACCATATTATTGGAGAGTGCCCAAAATATTCAAAAACATCTGTAAAGCCACAGGAAGTATTGGAAAGGAATAAAATCAGGTCTTAAGAGGCCAACCGAATCACCCTGATCACTTGGCAGTGAGTTCCAGTGCTGGGTTTGGAACGCGAGTCCCTGAGTCTGGTCCTCTGTTTTTCCTGTTGTGTCCCATGTGGTCTTGGATGTGATTATCCTTTGCCAAGCATGGCTCATTAGTGAGGTATCTTTTTAGAGTGGGTTGGGAACTTGTTCATATGCTGTAGTGATTTATTTAATTCCATTGTATGCATTCAAAACAGTTTTACTAGGAAAAATATATGACTGCTAGGAGAGGCACGCATGTCATTCACAGAGAAAACTTTATACAGCAGCCCGAAAGGTCTGCAGTGCCACTATTTGTATATTTATAGGGATGCAAACTCCCAGCTGAGAGGCAAGTGTGTGACACAGAGCGGAGCCTGTGGAAGGAGTTGGGAATCTGTTGTATCTCATTCATAGTAATTCAGGAAATGGGAAGAAAGAGGTTTCTTGAGGTCACTGGCTGCTCAGAGAGACAACTGCACGTGCTTCTGATGTAAGTGGAGAGAAGGCAGGTATCAAAAAGAGAGGGCCCTGCCAGACAGTCGACATTTCAGATGGGTAGTAACATAGTTGTGATGCAAATGAACCCACTGTGTGCTCAGGATAAGGGGTCCCCGGCCAGGAACCAGCGAGTGAGGAAGATCATTGAAGTGGGCTTGGCGGGATCTGGAGGCACAGGCCCCTGCGGAAAGGGCAGCTGCCTGCGTTACTCCCGGTGCTTGTTGCCCTGTTGGAAATAGAGCCTCTGTTGCTCATTTTCACATTTTTCTAAAAACCCACATATATTTGGGTTTTTATGTAAAATTCCCTGGTTTTTTTGTTTGTTTGCTTTGAGACAGAGTCTCATTCTCTCACCAGGGCTGTAGTGCAGTGGGGCGATCTTGGTTCACTGCAATCTCCTGCCTCAGCCTCCCCAGTAGCTGGGATTACAGGCGCCCACCACCGTGCCCAGCTGATTTTGTATTTTTATTAGAGACGTGATTTCACCATTATGGTCAGGCTTGTCTCAAACTCTTGACCTCAAGTGATCTGCCTGTCTTGGCCTCCCAAAGTGCTGGGATTACAGGCGTGAGCTACTGCGCACGACAGAATATCCTGATTTTTTTTTTTTTTTTTTTTTGAGAGAGTCTCGCTCTGTTGCCCAGGCTGGAGTGCAGTGGCTGGATCTCAGCTCACTGCAAGCTCCGCCTCCCGGGTTCATGCCATTCTCCTGCCTCAGCCTCCCGAGTAGCTGGGACTACAGGCGCCCGCCACCTCGCCCGGCTAGTTTTTTTGTATTTTTTTTAGTAGAGACGGGGTTTCACCATCTTAGCCAGGATGGTCTCGATCTGCTGACCTCGTGATCCGCCCGTCTCGGCCTCCCAAAGTGCTGGGATTACAGGCTTGAGCCACCGCGCCCGGCCGAATATCCTGATTTTTAAACATTGGCCTGCCCATTAGATTGGCTGGGTCCAGTTTTGTGTAGAACCTGGACCTGAGCGTGTGAAATGTGAGCTGGGGGCGGGTGGGCGGTGTGGGCTGGAGGGGTTGGAGGAGATGTCCTTTGTTGAGAAATACTGAAGTATGAAGTTGGATAGGTAGGAGGTATCCTTGAAAGTGAGGAGACCTTGGACTTGATGTGGTGAGAATGGTCACCATCAGCCCACTGACTGCTGAGCTTGTATGCAGCGCCTCATGCGCAGCCATATTTAAACTCTCAGCAGTCCTGTGAGGTAGGACTACAGAGTGCGGTCTGGGAAGTGCTTTAATGGCTTTGCATTTTTCTTGGTCAGAAATCTATGACTGATCCTATGTGGAAGAGGGGGGCAAAAGTTGAAGGTGTGATCCGCCTTTAATTTGGTCAGCTGCAGGGGCTTGTTTTTCCTCTAAACTCAGCATGAAAGCATGCTTGGCTGAGTTTAAATTTAGTTTGCCAATTTAGTTATTACTGTATTTTAGAAATGAGCCAAACATAGAAGTAGGAAATGATGAACAAATTTTTCTCAGTAGACCCTTCCTGGTGTTTAATAGGCTGTTTTGTTCTTATGGCAACTGAAGTGTTTCACTACAGCTGTGTCTTTTCTCCGGGATTCCCTCATCACTCTCTCTTTCAGGGATGTGCGTGTAGCTGCTTTTATGAAAACCTGGTCAACTGGTTCCCTTGCTGCCTGTGCCGGTTTTCCCTAGGCTCGACAGGGAAATTGCAGCATTGATGGCGAATGAAGGAGAGTATCAAGAGCTGTCTTTCGCCATAGCCAGATAATGAGAGAGATCACCTCTGAAGCTTAGTTGCAGGATGGTACTTGGACATAGGTTGAAGTGCCAGACCATATCTACCACTGATCTATGATGTAGTGTGTGACATTCTATAGTTTACTGTCAGAGCATACTACTTTTCCTATTTTTTTTTTTTTTTTTGGAGAGACAGGGTCTTGCTCTGTTGCCCAGGCTGGAATGTAGTGGTGCAATCAAAGCTCAATGCAGCCTCAAACTCCTGGGCTCAAATGATCTTCCTGCCTTAGCCTTGCGAGCAGCTAGGACTGCAGGCACCCACCACCACATCTGGCCAATTTTTAAAAATGTTTTATTTTTCATAAAGACTGGTTCTCTCCCTGTGTTCCCTAGGCTGGTCTTGAACTGCTGACCTCAGGCAATCCTGCTTCTCTGTTTTTAACTTTCTCTTCTGTAGAATGTATGCTAGAGCTGGTGCAGGTGGGCTGAGGTTGAGGTGGACAGCTGACGTGTTGAATACCTGCTGGGTGCCCAGGACTAAGCTGGGGACTTCTGTTTGTGTTGTTTATTATTTCTTCAAAGTCATACAACACCCCTGTGAGGTACATATGGCCACCTCACCTCCTTTAGATGATTTAGACTCTATGGGGAAGAAGCCAGGATAGGGATGTGGCTTGGGAGCGCCGGGAGGTCTGGTTTCTCCTGCTTGCCAGGTTCCTTTGGGTTAGTCACACTGAAAGCAACAGATTAAATGTGGCATGTCTATGTGGTGTGTCAGTTTTGCCTGTTGGGAGAGAAACTGTTAATTAAATTCATTAGTAATCTAAAATGTTAACACATAGGTATATTATGGAGAATAATGTTAACTTCACATAATTTAAAAGCAAGAACTAGTCATGGGGCAAAAAATCCCTTCTCAGAGCCAGGTCATTTATGATTAGTGGTTCTCTTTCCTCCACTGCCTCAGGGGGCGGCCTGAGAGGCGCCAGCTCTCCTCTCTGGCTGTGTGGAGGCTACCTGGGGGCCCTGTCTACCTCAGAGGCTGAACAAGAGGCCAGAGTGGATTCCATCATCCAGAGTGGGTTGGGGAAATGGTGTTCTCGTTAATTTTTTAATTGAAGTATGAGGAATGTCAAAATGGAAATCGAGCATGACTTTTCAACAAATTAGGATCTGGTAGTGCATGCCTCATTAAAACTATATTGACATGCATTGGCCAGGCTCGGCGGCTCGTGCCTGTAATCCCAGCACTTTGGGAGGCCAAGGCAGGTGGATAACTTGAGACCAGGAGTTCGAGACCAGCTTGGCCAACATGGTGAAACCCCATCACGACTGACAAAAAACTATATTGACATGCTTCAAAAGCCATTTTCGGATTGATGGCCTGGCTTTGAGCTCCTTGCTACGTGTGATGCTCATATAAGGGGCAGTGCACAGGCTTTGTACTGGATCCTGTGACTGATCCTGGAAGTTTTTTGAATGTTTTATTTTCATTACTGCCAGTGTTCTCTGGGAATGACAGTTTTTCTTCTTTCCTGTTTAACTGGATTTACAAAATGCTTTTATTCTGTAAGGATTGGTCTGTGCTGAGTATACTGTTGTGACACTGAAGTTCACATGCAGTTTTAGTTTCTTCCCAAAGCTGTATTTTCAGAAAATTCACACTATTATGCACCTGTCTAAAGGCAAAGGATCCAGGCCTTTGTCTGGTGTAATCTGGGATCAGCCAGATGTTTTGAAAGTAGCTAATGCACTGCTGCTCCGTGCAAACAGCAGTCACTCCTCCCTGCTCACCTGCCCAAGATAATGACGGTGGGGAGATTGTTGTTTTCAAGAAAAGTCTCCAGTTTTAAGACGGACGAGAATGTCAGGATTTGCCAGCATTCCCCATGAAGGGAATGGCCTCGCTTAGATGTCAGGGCCAGGAAACTGTGGGGGAATGGATCCAGTCCACCATGGTCTGATTATAGAGTGGCATTAAAGAGAAATATGAGGGATGCTTGGCAGCCAGGACAAGGCAGCCCAATTTATCATGCCAGATCAGCTTTCTTTTTTCTTCCCAGCATCAGAGTTTTTGCTGCCTTGGGATTATGAGGCCTGCTCTGATTGGTGGGAAATGACCTTCCTTTGCAGATGGCCAAAACATCATTTTCTTACATATTAATCCCATTGTGCTAGAGTGAATCCAGCCAAAATCTGTTGTTAAGCTGTTTCAAAAATACCCACATGTCCATGAGGGCCAAGAATCATATGATGTGAAGATGTTCCCTTGGCTTCATAAACTTGGCCCTTCTATGGCCTTACTCTGCACACTGGCAGCAAGAGCAGAAATGTCTCAGCTGGGGTGTATTTTGAGCCCTGAGCTGAGGAAGGTGTTTGTTTCTGCGTATTGGCACCCAGCAGGCCTTCCGTCCTTTGCCTTTTTAAGAGCAAACCAAAAATAGCCGTGAATCTGTTTAACTAGGCAAGAAAGTCTCTGCTTGCAAACATTGGGCACTTCATGTTTTTAGTTCCTTTACTTCTTTCTTTCTTATAGTCGCCCTAAGGCTCAGCTCTTGGGTGTCCCCAGACTTTACTCAAGCAAGGGGAAGACATCAGGGCTGGGAAAGTATCCAGGCCAGTGAGGTAAAGGTGGAAGAGACATTCTGATTTTTTACTGGGGAGTTGATAACTTCATAGGTTAATTCGTTTCAGCATATTCTTCTTTTTAAGTAGCTAGAACAGCGCTCTAGAAATAGAAAGAGCCAGCTGGGCATAGGTCTTCACACTGCCAGCCTCAGCAGTAGCCATACTTTGAAATTATCTCTGTCACACCCCTGCGTCGCCACCCCCATCAGGGCTGCATGAATCTGCAGGGAGTGTGATTTGACAGATGAGAAGGCTGAGCACATGGGGGACGTGTCCACGTTCGGGCCTCAGTGAACGAGTGAGTGGAGACCTGCTGCTTACGTTTCCAAGAACCTGCTGTCCATGAAGCAGCCCGTGGAGCCAGCTCACACACATTTGTAATTGATTGGTGACGTGAAGGCTGATACTATTAGTTAATAGTTCATTAATACGATTTATTAGCAGAATATCTGATGTCTGCTAAGCAGTGCTGCTCAGTTTTCAGTCTTTAATAGTTAAAGCAATGAAATCTGGAAATTATTTTTCCAGGGACAGCTGTGTGGAGCACAACTCAGTTTTGTCCCCCAGGTGATGAAGGTGCACTGGGCCTGGGACCCAAGATGACTACCCCGGCCTTTGGGGATCTTGAAGGCCAGATACCATCTGCTTTATCTGTGTTAATAGAGTAAGCAGGCTTACATTTTCTTCTTCCCTGGATTCCCCTTTAGCATTGTCATTCCAACAGTCTCAGACCAGCATGTTTCCTCCTTTATTTCAAAGACAACATTTAAAATGTCTTCACTTAGGCTGGGCCTGGTGGCTCACACTTACAATCCCAGCACTTTGGGAGGCCAAGGTGGGAGGACTGCTTGAGCTCAGGAGTTTGAGACCAGCCTGGGCAACATAGGGAGACTCCATCTCTACTGAAAATTTAAAAAAAATTTTGGGCATGGTGGCATGCTCCTGTGGTCCCAGCTACCCAGAAAGCTGAGGTGGGAGGATCACTTGAGCCCAGGAGGTCAAAGCCGCAGTGAGCTATGATCACCCCACTGTACTCCAGTTTGGGTGAGAGAATGAGACCCTGTTTTTTTTTCTTTTTTCTTTTTTTTAAAGTTTTTGCCTTTCTAAAGGGGTGTCAGCTGAAGTAGATGAAAAGGTAGTGGATTCAGTCGACATTTATTGAGCACCTCCTGGAAGTCAGGCACTGTGTTTTACTCTGGGAAGAAATGCAGCCTTTATTCCTTGCCTTCTCTTCCACAGGTCAAAATGCAAGGATTCTTCAGCTTGATCCCCGAAAAGAATGACCCTAGTTGGATTCTCTCGGGCCACTGGTCATTGACCAGTGAATAAGCTCTGAGGATGAGTAGCAAGAGCTGTAGAACTGAGTTATTCTTTCTGCAAGCATTTATTATATGCACCATAAGCTCTGAGGATGAGTAGCAAGAGCTGTAGAACTGAGTTATTCTTTCTGCAAGCATTTATTATGTGCACCATAAGCTCTGAGGATGAGTAGCAAGAGCTGTAGAACTGAGTTATTCTTTCTGCAAGCATTTATTATATGCGCCATCCATGCACCAGACACTGTTTAGGTGCCAGGGTTTTCGTGGAGAACCAGATGAAAGGCTTCACTATCTATGGAGCTGACGTTTCGTGGGGAATTAGTTTCTGGAAGGAGGACTTGGCTGTGGTCAGCTTTGCACGCTGTACATCTATTGAACAGGATAACTGGCAGCTGTGCTTATTTGTTTTACACATAAAGGCGTTAGAGGCTCTTTAATGGTCGTACCCAGCTCTCAGTAAATGTTGGTCCACTTCTGTAAGCCATTGCTCACCACCTTTTCACTGTTTTCTCAGCGACTTGTGCCTTGGTGCTTCTCAGATTCTTTTCCCAAAGTACTCGTGTCAATAGAGGAAGAAAGAAGAGCAGATACACATCTTTGGAGTTTTAGGGGAAAATCCAAAGGTGCCTGCCCCAAGGAGAGCATTGTATGTTTTGTCTTATTTAGAAATTGTATTCTGTCTGGGAATGTGGCAGTCACCTGAAGTTACAACTACTTGGGAGGCTGAGGTGGAAGGATCGCTTGAACCCCAGAGATTAAGACCAGCCTGGGCAACATAACTAGACCCCATCTCTTAAGAAAAAAAAATTAAAAAATAAATTGTATTCCAATCCATAAAGATGCCCACATGCAAGACATTTTAACATTAAAAAAA
This sequence comes from Macaca mulatta, assembly GCF_049350105.2. Taxonomy (NCBI): domain Eukaryota; kingdom Metazoa; phylum Chordata; class Mammalia; order Primates; family Cercopithecidae; genus Macaca; species Macaca mulatta. Next base: position 221,559,757 of record NC_133406.1, read on the forward strand.
TGCTTTTTCCACTGAAGTTCCCTATGGGTTTATGTTAAGGGTGGGGAAACTTGGCTTCCTCTCTCCCCCCCATCCTGGGGTCTGCCTGGAAGTTTTCTCCTCTGGGCCGAGTGTTGTCTCTGGAGCAGGAGCCGGGGAATGGATGGAATCATTGGTAATATGCACCAGCCCCTACACAGTCTCTGTTGTGACTGATGTTTCTGAGCGTATTCGGAGCTGTCGTATAGACAACACTGCTATAGTTCCCGTTATACAAGGAGAAAAAGCATTCCAGCCAAAAGCCTCCAGCAGGATTTTAATGAACTCCATTCCTTGGAAAATTGTGGTGAGTCTTTTCACATGGGCCTTTTGCTCTGTGAATGGGCGGCAGCTGTGGGGACTGAGGCAGGGAGAACAGGAGGCACGCTCTGGACCGTAGGTGCCAAGCTGGCCGTTTCCCGCCCAACCTGGCCTCTCCGGAGGGTGGCGGCCTTTCATGACCCTGGCCTGTTATCGACCTGAGGACCTGCCACCTAGTAGTGCAGCCTCTGATTTGTGTCCAGGTGGCAGCCAGGCAGCCCTTCTCCACCAGGAAGAAATGGCATGATTTGATTAGAAAGAGGAAGTGGGGTTTCCTGGGGTGCTTTCACCTGACCGGCTCCCTCATAGATTTGGCCAGAAGTGATTTCAGATTCTGATGAGTTCTGTTACATGCAGCATAATGGTTCCTCATTTTATCCAATTAAGAATGAGATGAATTGCCTCCTGTAAAGGCAATCCAGACAATTACGGTAGAATGAATGAGAGAGAAAGGAAATGAACCAAAGAGATTAGTAGGGCCATTGGCTTTATTTTGTGTGTGTGTTCCTTGGGGAGCAAAGACTGTTTCCAGGAGACTGTAACGATATATCCACCAGTCCTGAGCTGTCCTAGAACAGTCACGGTTGATTTTCCATTAGGGGAAGGGGCTTGAATTTCTCCAAAGCCAACTACTTTGAAAATTGATGTTCTCCCATCATCTTTAAGATAGTCACCCCAAGGCCGGGCGCGGTGGCTCAAGCCTGTAATCCCAGCACTTTGGGAGGCCGAGGCGGGCGGATCACGAGGTCAGGAGATCGAGACCATCCTGGCTAACACGGTGAAACCCCGTCTCTACTAAAAAAATACAAAAAGAAATTAGCCAGGCGTGGTGGCGGGCGCCTGTAGTCCCAGCTACTCCGGAGGCTGAGGCAGGAGAATGGCGTGAACCCGGGAGGCGGAGCTTGCAGTGAGCCGAGATCGCGCCACTGCACTCCAGTCTGGGCGACAGAGCGAGACTCCGTCTCAAAAAAAAAAAAAAAGATAGTCACCCCAGTAAGCTTTGGTTATTTTTCAGAGATTACAAATTTCAGGCCGGGCGCGGTGGCTCACGCCTGTAATCCCAGCACTTTGGGAGGCCGAGGCGGGCGGATCACAAGGTCAGGAGATCGAGACCACGGTGAAACCCTGTCTCTATTAAAAAATACAAAAAATTAGCCGGGCGCGGTGGCGGGCACCTGTAGTCCCAGCTCCTCGGGAGGCTGAGGCAGGAGAATGGCGTGAACCCGGGAGGCGGAGCTTGCAGTGAGCCGAGATCGCACCACTGCACTCCAGCCTGGGCGACACAGCGAGACTCCATCTCAAAAAAAAAAGAAAAAAAAAAAAATTTCAAAGTAGAAATTATTTTTTGTTTGATCTCAGATTAACAATTTGACTCTTCCCTCTTTCATTCCCTATAAAATACTTTTCAATTACGTGAAAAATATTTTTTTCATCTTTTTATTTATTTATTTTTATTTATTTATTTATTTTGAGACGGAGTCTCGCTCTGCCGCCCAGGCTGGAGTGCAGTGGCCGGATCTCAGCTCACTGCAAGCTCCGCCTCCCGGGTTCAGGCCATTCTCCTGACTCAGCCTCCCGAGTAGCTGGGACTACAGGCGCCCGCCACCACGCCCAGCTAATTTTTTGTATTTTTAGTAGAGACGGGGTTTCACCGTGTTAGCCCGGATGGTCTTTTTTCATCTTTTTAAATTAAATATAGAAAAAAGAGACGGGGGTCTCACCATGTTGCCCAGGTTGGTCTCAAACTTCTAAACTCAAGCAGTCCTTCCACCTTGGCCTCCCAAAGTTCTGGGATTATAGGTGTGAGCCACTGTGCCTGGCCAAAATAAATAAATTTTTAATGGATCTCCATCAGATGTCAGCAAGTACTGATAGATGGTCTCATTATTAATACACTTCATCCAGGACCTTATCTGTCTTCATAGCCATTCTGTGAAGTGAGTGGGAGGAAACCGAGGAATGGAGGAGGGCAGTGAGTCTCGGACCTGATAAGTGATGCGTACGGTGAGGTTGGGAAGAAGAGGTGTCAAGCCCACCTCTTGATTCCAGTCAGTATTTTCCACTGAATTACAGTCTTACAAATGAAAATATTATAGAGTGCCATTTCTTACATGTCCTGCCAAAGCTAAGTCATCTTTTAAAAGTGAAAATGTAAAGGAAATTTATAATGAGGGCTGGGGAAGAAAGGTCACCATGGAAGTACCTCAGGGAAAAGGACTTAAACTTCTCTTCCTGCCGCTGCTGGTGTGGAGCTCTGGGCAGGCGATGCTCCTCCAGAGCTTGACCAGCAGAGGAGCCGCCACTGCCTTCAACCGACCGGGCTGTGGGGAACCCAGGCTCAGCTGGAACAGTGGGGCAGAGGCAAAGCTTCCTATTGCAGCCCCGCGCCCCTCCACACTTTGCATTGTGTGTGTTTGGGGGGATAGTGCTATTTTGAAAGCATCCCGCCCAGACACAAGTAGCATATCACTATACTTTCAGTTAAAACAAATGTAAAAAGTTTGGAAAAAGCAGTGCACTGCAAGAACCAATGGGATGGTTCAGTAAGGGGGCTTATTTCTAGGTGGCATGTCCTTTTGCTGTTACAAATGGGCTCTTGTCCCCCCATCTCCCCTGGCATCTTATCTGTTCTAACTGGTTTATGCTGAAGCACAGGCTGATTTTGGTACATTTAATTTAAAGGCAGTCACCTAAGAGGCAAACAGGCAGTGCTTGAAGACAGCTGCAGAGCTCCGGGCTGAGTGGCAGAAGCAAATGGGTCAGAATTCTCAGAAACAGACCTAGTAATGGAACAACTTAGAACAATCACAAGTGGTATTCCTATTGGGGAGAAAAATAATTGTTCAATAAATGTGTTGAAACAGCTAATACTTTTGAAGGAAAACACACTAAAACTCTATTGCAACGGCATGTTTAACTTAGAATATTTCATATTTCTCATGGACTGAAGAATTAACCTTTAAACGAACATGAAAGACCCAGAGAGCAAACATCAGTATTTGATCTTGAGATGGAAGAGGCTTTTAGAAGGTGCATAAGCCAGTGCCGAAATGATAGCTTTGACTGCATGCAAATTTAACTTAGAAGTTTACACAAAATGAAAAAGCAAGGAACACACTCTGAAAAGCATTTGTACCTTTTGGTAAAACACTTCTATCTTTAAATCTGAAAACACCTGCTGAGGCTATTACAGTTGTCGTCCCCATTGGAAAGATGAAGAAGCAGGGCCTCCAGCAGTTTATCCAGGGTCATCAAGTATGGTGGTGGAGCTAAGCTTTGAACCCAGACAACCTGACTCCAGGGCTGTTAGCCACCACACGGCATTGCCTCCATCAATAAGAAAAGTGGGAATACTTTGTTAGGACAAAGAGCTGGCTACATAGGCGGTTCACAGAGGAAGAAACGCAAATGCCTAATATGTGAAACTTTTGGTCCTCACTGGTAGTCAGAGGTGCCAAATAAACCGGGATGGGATGGCTGGAAAAGGCTTCTTCATGGACGACTGTTTGTTCTGCTTGGTAGGTGGATTCGTTTCTTGTTGGACTGTGACCTGCACATTTCGTGACTTTCTAGTAAAGTGGATCCCCTCACCTTGGCATTGAGTCCCTTGAGGGATAAAGGGCAGCGATTGACTGGGAGAAATCCAGAGTCTGGATAATCAGACTCCCTTGTCTATTAGGAGCATCATCACCCATGTTGGCATATTAAAGGCTCTGAGAAGTCCCGCAGTTAATAAAAAAAGAACTGAACCTGTTTTTCATAACTCACTTTCAAGGAATGCGCTTTGGGAAACATTGGTTTCCTGGGAAGGGTCATAACCTACACACTAAATGACCTGGATTCTACACCCTTTTTTGACAATGTCCCTAAGTGTGATGTTAGCCAAACCTTTTATTTTCATAACTGTTTGGTAAAATTGGATAGAAGGAAACATAGCTTTTTTGGAATTATTTATTTATTTTTGCAAATAGAGAATTGCTTCAGGAAACTTCCTCCTGCTTCAATAGGAGGGACAAAGGTAGATGAAAAGAAAGCACTGTGTCCATTAAGAAGGTGCCTTGGCAAATCTTATTGGAAGTCAGGAGACCTGGGCTGTGGCTTTGAGTCTGCCACTAAGTTGCTTTGGGAATTGCAGATCTCCCCGGGTCTCAGGCCCTCACTCTGCAAAGTGCCGGCCTGATGGCCTCTCCGTCTCTCAGAACCAGGGGTCTGTTGCCTAGAACTAAAAGAACATCACCATGGATACTCTTCTGTTGATGTCACCACTTTCAGGCTCCCCTTTTGCTGGCAGAAGAGGCCTCAGTTTCTCTCAGGTCTGTGACCTGCCCCATCTGGTAAATAGGTGGAGAGAACACAATAGGTAGGGGCCTCCAGCAGATGCTCCAGCCCACTGTCTTTGTCCCTGGGTGGCTCACTAGGGCCAGAAGAGAAGGCTCACTGGGACTTGAATCCTTGCTTGGTCACCTTCCATCTTTGAGACCTTGGGCAGGAGACTTCATCTCTCATAGTTTCCGAAAGCTGAATTCATGAGACGGTTGTGAGGATTCGGGGTGCGTGTAAACTGCAGACGTGAGTGGAAGACAGGCACTTAATTGATGCCAGCTGATGCCTTTACCGCCTTCATTGGGTCCCTAGGGCTGGTTGGCTCACTCCTGGGTTCTGTCAGCCTAGAGGCTGTACTCTGACGCCCTGGGCAGGCTTCTGGGCTGCGTTTTCACAGGTGAACCCAGTCCCAGTCTTGGTGCCAGTGGGGCATTTTATAACCCGGTGCACGTTTGCAAGGACTCGGCTTATTTAACTGAGGAAGGAGATTAAGAGGCCCTCCGTCGAGGCCTTGTAGATAGTCATGAGAACTTGTCAAGGTGAGGATCCCCGAACAGGAAGCTGGAAACTCCACGGCCCCCCACCCAAAGGCGAGTCGTGGAGGTCAGAAGGTGAGCGTCCAGGCTGTGGCTGACTGGTTTCCGTTCTGCAGAGATAAGGGTCATCTGACACCAGCTGCACCGTCTGCCCTGGTGGGGTCTCTTCCCCTCCTCTTCCTGATTGCTCACTAGGCGCTTTTCTTCCTGCTTCTGCTCCCTGAATGAGGAGCTGCCCCCGGTTATCTTTGGGAAAGTCTTTGGAAGCCCTGGGAGAGAAAGCTAGAGAAGAGCATGGCTAGATGGTCTGAGGCGGTAGGAAGGAGTCTTAGGTTGATCTCGGTGTCCAAGGACAAGCCAGCCTTGCAGCCTCCCAGGTCATCAGACGCCTCACTCCTCAGCCTTCCGGAGGTGCCAGGTCACCTGTGAAACCCGGGTCCTCAGGATCCTTTCTGTCGGTTTCCCGCTTCCTTGCTGTTTACCCTCTTCCTTATCAGCACTGCTCACCTCTTGCTCCTCTTCCCTCTGAATCTCTTGTCCCCTTCTTGAACCCACATCTCCAGTCTCCCCCCAGGCATCCTTTTCCCCAGCGTGAGAGCCTCCCAGTCTATGTGTGAGGGTCCTATACAACCTCCCAGTGAGGGGCCTCTGTTCTGTAGCGTCTTTCCTCTCTGGGCCTCTCCTGGGACTGCTCTCTGGTGGGGAGGCTGTTTTAGCAGCTCACCTGCTGCACCTGTTCATGACCCTGATGCAGAAAATACTTGTGAGGTGCCACTAGCCAAGAAGCAGATCAAGGCTGGAAGTGGAGTCCATTTGTTTTGCAGACTTCCTTGGAAACAGGTTAGCCATTTAGTGCCCCCTACCACTCCTTTATATGCCAGGCCAGAGAAGCCTGTTGTGGTGTACTTGGGAATTCAGGTTCTACAAAATTCTTGATTAGGTGTTTCTAGGCTGTTAGTCTGAGATTGGATGCCTGAAATGCCTGGTTAGGAGCACTGAAGTTGATGGTGGAGTGCCTCGAAATCGAAAGGCACAATCCAGTTCAGCTCTCATCTTTATCACGTCTTAGCTGTGTGACCACTGAGCCTCAGTTTCCTCATCTGTGAGATGGGCATAACAACACTAACCTCAAGAATTAGAGATGGTAGGTGTAAAGCTTCTAGCTTACTACCTGGCTTGTAGTAGCTGACTGCAAGGAGTTCTGAGGTCATGTCAAACTTGCGTAAAATACTCTGCTGTTCTCCTGGGTTTTAAGAGATAACTATTGTGTGCCAGGTACTTTTCCAGACACTTTGCTTATTTAAACTGCACACCACAAGGTTGATCTTTTATGCCCATTTTACAGATGAGGAAACCAAGTGAGGTTTCATGAGTTGGTCCAAGCCTCACAGCTAATTAGTAAGGAACAGAGCTGGGATCTACCCCTGACTACAAAGCCTGTCTTCATCACGCTGTTTGTGCCCAAAGCTGCTCCAGGAGTAGCTTTCTCCTTGTCACTGCAGGTCACCAGAGGACGACTGGCTCTGAATGCAGCTACCTTCACAATTCTTAGCACCAGCAAGAAGTTATTCAGTCTCCATAGTGGGTAGCTTTCCCCTTCCCACGTTGACAGGGCGTCCTGTTCTGGCCTCCTGTGGTTGAAGGTGCACTGCTGATGGAGACAGAAGCATCCATGGTAACAAGCACAAGACCCCGACATCCCAGCTGCCAGCTGCCAAGCAGCAGTGCTGTGGGTGTCGGCGGGCGGGGAGGTTCCAGTGCACCCAGAGGCTTTGCACTGCTTACATAAAGGCGCTCCAGAGCCTTAGAAGGGATGCGTGGGGGAGGAATCGTCCCGCCCTCCTCCTTTTTTGGGTCATTGGCCCTCACTGGGCCGGACACTTCTTATTCACTAATCAGACGGTTTGCGGTTGCCCTTTGCCACATCTGTGGCTGCCTTCCTGGGCCTGTCGAGCTCACAATTAAGGTTCATTAGAGACCCTGTCAGTCATAGCACGCACAGACCCTGCCTGAGAGAGGCCTTGCCAAGGGGCTGGCCAGTCCCATGCCCCCACCAAAATGAGTCCCTTGGCAAAGGACTGCCGACCAAATTCTAGAGGCTTTGTGTGCAGGAGAGGGGGTGTGAGCAGCCCTTGTGAGACTCCAGACTCTCAGGTCCTAGTGGGCCCATTGCCTTTTATGTAATTGAAACCTTCAGGCGAGCACTGGAATTGATGTTCCAGATGGTGGCGGCGGGAGTGCTGTCAGATGGACGCTTTGGAGGGAGCATCTGACAGCCGGCCCCTCCAAAAAGAGATTTGGAGCCAAATGCAGAAGAGATTTAATGATCGTTAATCTCCCTCTCCCTCTTTCTGGAATATATTGGGACTCTTAATTACTATTGACTGGAAGCTAAAACAACACTCCTAGTTCAGAACAAAACTCTTTAGGAGATTTGCCCCAGGCTGAAAGGATTATCCTTCATACAAGGGGATTTTTTTTTTTTTTTTTTTTTGCCTCTTTCTAACCATGTGTTGAACATCAGTTGGGAGTAGAGGCAATATGTACATCAGGTGTTTTAAAGAGGCTTAATACTTCTTCACCCACATTGTTTTCTTGTCTCATTGACCTTCCTAGTCCCAAACGCTGCCTGTAGGGACAGCCAAATCTCCAGATTGTATCTAATGCACTGAAAGCACTGCTGTGTGCTGTAACTGTAGTCTTAGCACTGAGGGCCCTCTGGCTTCTGAGCACCTGCGGGATGCCATGATGCTTATCTCTACCCCCATACCCTAACACAGTCTTTGGCCACATGTTGATGCCAAATAAATATGAGATAATAAACCAAAAACCCTGCTATCCCCAAATTCTGAGGGGAGTCCACATTAGACATTCTAGGCTATGTGATCTGAGACCGAGAGATGAGAGGGGACAGGGATACCTCGTGAAGCTGAGCTGTGACTCAGGAGACCTCAGCCCCTGGCACTCAAGGGCTGGTGATCCCGGCAGGTGGCAGTATATGGACAGAGTCTTTTTTTTTTTCCTTAGACGGAGTCTTGCTCAGTTGCCCAGGCTGGAGTGCAGTGGCGTGATCTCCGTTCACTGCAAGCTCCGCCTCCCGGGCTCATGCCATTCTTCTGCGTCAGCCTCCTGGGTAGCTGGGACTACAGGCACCTGCCATCATACCCGGCTGATTTTTTTTGTATTTTTAGCAGAGATGGCGGGGTTTCACCATGTCAGCCAGGATGGTCTTGATCTCCTGACTTCGTGATCCGCCCGCCTCGGCCTCCCAAAGTGCTGGGATTACAGGTGTGAGCCACCACGCCTGGCCTGGACAGAGTTTTTAAGGTCACGGAGTCATGAATCAGCTGGGGCTGGGTGCATGCACCCTGAATATCTAGGTGACCCTGAGTAAGCTACCTAGACTCCAGGCCTCATTTTCCTCATCTTTGTAATGGAGAGAATTCTGGATTTGCCTCATTCTCAAAGAGGGCAGTTGTGATTATTAAAGGACGTCGTGTGGGGAAAATGCTCGGTGCAAATCATCCAAGGAAGGTGGTGGAATCTTCACCTTCCAGTAGTAGCTGGAACTGCTGGCCTGTACCACTGTGCCTGGCTAATTTTTATATTTTTAGTGGAGATGGGGTTTTACCATTTTGGCCAGGCTGGTCTCAAAACTCCTGACCTCAAGTGATCTGCCTGCCTCAGCCTCCCAAAGTGCTGAGATTACAGGCATGAGCCACTACGCCCAGTCATATATATATATATGTGTGTGTGTGTGTGTGTATATATATATATATATATATATATATATATATGTATTTTTTTTTCTTTTTTTTTTTTTCTGAGATGGAGTCTCACTCTGTCTGGGCAACTGAGCAAGACTCCATCTCGGGAAAAGAAAAAAAAAAAAAGACTGTCCATATACTGCCACCTGCCGGGATCACCAGCCCTTGAGTGCCAGGGGCTGAGGTCTCCTGAGTCACAGCTCAGCTCCACGAGGCATCCCTGTCCCCTCTCATCTCTTGGTCTCAGATCACACAGCCTAGAATGTCTAATGTGGACTCCTCTCAGAATTTGGGGATAGCGGGATTTTCGGTTCATTATCTCATGAAGGTGGTGACAGGAGTGGCTGGAATCCATTGTTTTGCCGTGATCACTGAGCTGTCCTTTTAAGGAGGAGAGTGCGTGCCCCTTGTCAAAAGCAGCCTGTGTTTCTCTGTTTGGCCAGATAGGTGGGTGGTTGCTGCTTGATCAGGCTCTGAAAGGTCGTGCCTTCTTCCAGGTGGGAGAGAGACTGTGAGGTGAGCTCAGATCTTACAATGACAAGCAAGCATTTCTCCCATTACCTCTTTTTTTTTTTTTTTTTTTTTTTTGAGACGTAGTTTCGCTTTGTCACCCAGGCTGGAGTGCAGTGGCGTGATCTCGGCTCACTGCAGCCTCCGCCTCCCGAGATCAAGTGATTCTCCAGCCTCAGCATCTGGAGTAGCTGGAACTACTGACCTGTACCACTGTGCCTGGCTAATTTTTATATTTTTAGTGGAGATGGGGTTTTACCATTTTGGCCAGGTTGGTCTCAAAACCCCTGACCTCAAGTGATCTGCCTGCCTCGGCCTCCCAAAGTGCTGGGATTACAGGCATGAGCCACTGCGCCCAGCCGTAGATAGATAGATAGATGGATAGATGGATGGATGGATGGATAGATAGATAGATAGATAGATAGATAGATAGATAGATAGATAGATAGATAAGATAGATAGAGAGATAGAGAGAGATATTTTTAGATGGAGTCTCACTCTGTCTCCCAGGCTGGAATATAGTTGTGCGATCTCGGCTCACTGCAACTTCAGCTTCCCCAATTCAAGCAATTGTCCTGCTTCCACCTCCCGAGTAGCTGGGACTACAGATGCGTACCACTACAGCCAGCTAATCTGTGTACATTTAGTAGAGATGAGATTTCACCGTGTTGGCCAGGCTGGTCTCTAACTCCCAACCTCAAGTGATGCCACCATGCCCGGCCTACTGCTGTTACCTCTTGTACTTCACCTCTTGAGTCTTGACAGTGCAGGCATTAAGCAGGGCATGTGACAGGGCGGAACTGCAGCTGGAGTCCAGGAGGGAGGCAGGCAGGAGGGGCACTGGGTGCAGCTCGGGCTGCTGGAGGCCAGTGGAGATGTAGTTCCTGCCCAAGAGCGGTCACTTCTTTATAGAGTGCCATCCACCTTGTCCACAGCCTGTTGTGTGAAGGTATGTCCCAATCCTCATTTTAGAGCAGTTCAATGAATGTTTATTGCTACTGCTCCTCCCTGCATTACTGGAGTATCATAATAACCTGTAGACAGGCCTTCCTGCTTGTCGTCCCCGCCTGCCCCAGCCTGCTCTGCGTACGGAGTAGTCTTGCCAAAATGCACTTCGGATAATGTCCCTTTATGACTCCACATTGTCGGGATCAAGCCCGGAGAACACATCTGGGTGGAAGAGCTCTTGATCTGGCCCTGTCCCTTCCTCCTGCTTCCTCGTCTTGCACACTCCCGGGCCTGTGCCCTGTCTTGTTGCATCTTTTGTACATGCTGTTTCCTTGACTGGGACACATGTCCACACCAACTCTGCTCCCACTAACTGCTCATCTTCACACCTCCGCTGGGACCTCACTTCCCTCACGCCCCCACCCTGCCCCCAGGCATGCCCCTTGCTTCTCCTGTCTCTTGGGAGTTGCTCCATCCTAGGAGCTTTTGGCTCTGGGAGGGCAGGGATCTTGTCTTTTGTTCACCTTTGTATCCCCACTGTCAAGCCTGAAGTGGACATTCAGTGAGTGCACGCCTACTTGAGCCCCTATGAATGCAAGGCCCTGCCTAAGCTGAAGCACCAGGGTCAGAGTGACAAGAGAATAGTTGTGTCTTTAAAGAGCTCATAGCCATGGTGGGAGATAGATACTCAGGATGGATAGAACGCAAGGCTTCTTTTTTATTTTGAAGATGGAGTTTCGCTCTTGTTGCCCAGGCTGGAGGGTGATGGCGCAGTCTTGGCTCACTACAGCCTCTGCCTCCCGGGTTCAAGTGATTCTCCTGCCTCAGCCTCCCAATAGCTGGGATTACAGATGCCTGCCACCACGCCCCGCTAATTTTTTGTATTTTTAGTAGAGATGGGGTTTCACTGTGTTGGCCAGGGTGGTCTCAAACTCCTGACCTCAGGTGATCCACCCGCCTTGGCCTCCCAAAGTGCTGGGGTTGCAGAGGTGAGCCACCACTCCTGGCCAGAATGCAAGGCTTCTGATATGAGGAACATGGGCACTGTGGAGCACCACGGAGGACACCATGGCCCACCCTTGGCAGACGAGTCCCAGGGAAAGCTTAGAGTGGGCAGAGCCTGAGACACAGCTGGTGGGTGGTGGGAAGGAACTAACTGGGCAGGGACTGAGCAGGAGCAGGTGGGTTTCTGCCCTGTTAGATAGAGCCTGTGAATTGGTGTCTGGTGAGCTTTGAGTTTTGATTCAGGTCACATGGGTCCCTTACCAAAAAGCAGGTGATGGGCGCACACTCTGGTTTTGCTGAGGATCAGCTGCTAGCTCCCACTCAGACTTTCTGGATGGGTAAGAGACAGAGATCAGCAGGTTCCCTGCAATTTTTAAGATCATAACTGAGAAATGTGCCCTTGTAAGCCTGTTGATCCAAGAGCCTGCCTGCCTCTAGAAAAGCCCACATCAGTCTTTTCCTGGGAGTCAGTGGCCTTGTTGCCTCTGTTGAGACAGAGTTCTTTATTGACCTCACAGGGAGCTGGGACTTTCTGAATCAGACCATTCAGGTCTCTCAGTTCCTACTGACTCCTTTACAGCCCTGGTGGGAACAGCTGCTGCTCTTGAGGGAACCTAAAGTAAACTCCTGGCTTGCCATTTTCCCGAACTCGTAGATTTTGGCAGAGGAGAATGGTGGAGAGTTCGGGCCTTTGTTCCTGATCCTGTCGCCCTCATGAGTTAAGATTTGGCAGCCCTTCTCTTAACTGCTGGGGACATAGGGTATCCTCAAAAGTAGAGTTAAATTACTGGTTTAAAGCGTTTGTGCTCCAGACTCCAGTGTACTTCATGATACAGAAAGCAAAGAATTGAAAGGGTATCAGCTGTTTAGGGAAAACGACTGCTGCTACAACCTGGAAGCCGAATAGGCAGATGTCCCCTCTGGGCGGAGCAGGGGGCTAACCTCACTTTCGTATGTTATTGTAGGTCATCTGCCTATGTGCAGGCCATTTCAGTCTCATTGGAAATACCTGTAAAAATGCCTGGACTTGTAAAAATGCAAACAATAGAGCACGTAGCTCTAAGGGGGTTGTTTAGTCCTCCCCTGAATTCTGTTAATGCCTTCAAATACCAGAAGAGCTTTCCTATGTGCCATCTGCAGGAAGCACTCTAGGAAGGAGAGGATCCAGCCTGGCTTCTCCCAGGCTAGGTGTTCCTTCCTCTTTCACCTTTTTAAAAGGCTCACCTGAGGCTGCTGAAAAGGTGGCAAAAGACAGGACCGCATGCTTCATTCCCAGCAAGAGTGTCAGGCAAAATTCGAACTCCTTGATCACCCATTGGTTTCCACATTCTTTCCATTCCGGAGACCAAGGGGAGATTTGCCGATGCCGATGCTCCGTGGGCTTTGCAAAGCTTTCCCTAATTAAAGGCCTCCCGGCTGTGTGCATAGCTCTTCTGCTGCAAATCTCTGCCCTTTTGTGTTTGTGTTTAAAATTCCATCTTTCCAAAATGTTTGCCCACTCAGCAAGTCTCCTCCAAAGGTTTGGGGGAAGGTTTTTTTGTTTTTTTTTTTTCCTTTTTGGTTTTTATTCTGCCTATGTGTAGGAAATTTAAGTCTCTTAGGAATTGCTTGTGAAAATGCTCTCTGGTCTTTTTTAAAACCATGATAAGTGTCTCTCACCATGGCATTGGAAGCTGGCAAGGGATGCCCCTGGTGTCCGTGCTGTTAGCTGCCACTTGAGCTTTTAGATGGAGTTACTGGAGTATCATTTTGGTTCCATTCTAAGGAAAATGAACAAAAGAACTTTTCCCTCCTGTTTAACGTGCAGCAGTGCTACAAGGTGAGAGAAGTACGTAAGCGAGGAATCTGAACCAGGTCAGGATCAGGGCAAGGTGGTAGGATGCTGAGCTCTCCAGCAGTGAAAAAGATGGTTCTTGTCACCTAGAGCTGGAGGCATAATTCAAGTGAAGTGCATATAGGCCCCTTCCTTGGCCTTGTCCTCATAGGATTTTTTTCCTACACGATCTATCCAGCTCCTTCATTTGGGGAACCTTATGGGCTCCTGTTGTTGTTGGAAGCCAGAGAACAGTGTTTGGAGAGCTTCCATTGAGGAGGGTCTGAAGACTATCTCTTTAAGTTAGATCCTGCCCTCTGGTTGATGAGAAATGTGAGATGTAAAAGTGAATTGGAGAGAGATCCCACTTCCCCATCTGCCAGAAAAGGCAGACAACGCTCCCTCCCCAGAGCTGTTAGAAAGCCAACATCTCGCGGTTGGCAGGCACTGGCCCTGGATGAGGAATTCCTGGGTCGCCCCCCTTAGAACATGTCTGGTTTTGGAAGCAGGTTAAAAATACTTGAGGAGGGCATGGCATGCTCAGTCTGTTTCCCTGATGTTTGAAATAGGCCAGGAATGTGGGCCCGGAAGCCCAGAGGAGCCTGTGTGTCCCGCAGGGCTTTGTAGTTGGAGCCTGGGGTTTCTTCTCTCCGTCATCACCCCTGTAACTGCCAGTGACCACGTGCCAGATCCGTGAAGGGCACACTGAAATTGATGAAGATCTGTGCCATGGGTAGCAGGGAAAACTGGGCTCCCTTTAGTAAGCAGGATGGTGTTGGGGTCTGAGGGGAGGCAAGGGGTGGACTCGGAATCTCTCCTAGAAGAGAAAAGAGGAGGGAATTTGGATTCTGTATACAAATATAGAATTCCCTAAGAGTTTTAAATTTGAACATGGCATTCAGGGGAGAAGCTTATGGGGTGCAAGCCTTTTCCTTCTTCCCCTTGTTGTGAATAATTCACTTAGCTGCTTGCGCCTGTGTCCTAAGGCTGTGAGCAGAAGAGCCGGGCAGGCCACAGTTGGTTGGAGCCTCAGAGTACCTTGCTCAGTAAAGGTTTGTTTTAGGAAGGATGACACAAACTTTTGATTAACTCTCAAGTCTTGAACTATGAAACTTTGTAGGATGTTGATACTAAAATAAACCTTACTGATTATCTCATCTAATGGTTTTCAAACATTTTGAAAATTGGTACAACCCTTTTTTCAAGCAAGATCTTAGAACTTGAATAAACCAGGTAGAAGGTGATGGGCCCAGACTTCCTCTCCCATGCTTGTCACCCTGAGCTCCTCCCTCTGTACTCACAGCCCTCAAGGCGCTCCTGTCTCAAAGAACCATCCATTGCAGAGACCAGGTAGCCGCGGCCCATGCCCAATGTAGCGCCGTTTCGTGGCAGAACCAGCTCTGACTTCCAGGCCAGTGGCGAGTCCCTGCATTCCCTTGGTTTATTTTGATGTAGGAGAAGCTCTGGGTGGTACGAGTGAAGAGTCAAACAACTACAACTGAGAGTGCGGAGAAAGACAACACTGCCCATGGTTCCTGACACCCAGGCTCGCTTTTTACCAGCCTAACCCTGGGTCACACGACGTACTCGTATTCTGAAACCGTTGGTTCCCTGCATGTCTACCTGTGATGTCTTGGATCCCTGTGGTTCTCTCTGCCTAAAATATCCTCTCTTGATTCACCTTTTCTTCTTAAACAACAGCTTTCTGGAGATATGATTCATATAACATAACATTTACACTTTTAAAATGTACGGTCCAGTGGTTTTTAGTGCACTCAAGAGTTGTGCAGCTGGCTGGGTGTAGTGGCTCATGCCTGTAATCCCAGCACTTTGGGAGGGCGAGGCAGGCGGATCACTTGAGGCCAGGAGTTCAAGACCAGCCTGACCAACATAGTGAAACTCCCGTCTTTACTATAAAAGAAAATATTAGCCAGGCATGGTGGCGAGCACCTGTAGTCCCAGCTACTCAGGCGGCTGAGGCAGGAGAATTGCTTGAACCTGGGAGTAGGTGGAGGCTGCAGTGAGCCGAAATCGCTCCATTGCACTCCAGTCTGGGTGATGACAAAAATAAAAAAATAAAAAAAATAAAAGTTGTGCAGCCATCAGCATTCGGCATCCCACGCTGCCCGCCTTTGACCGACAGACCCTCCTTCTGCACCTTCATCCTTGGGCTGCTTTGCGACCTGCCCTAACTGCCGCACCCGCCTCACTTCCTGTAACTCAGCTCAGATGTGGCCCCCTGGAGATGTCCCCTCCCGTCTCCCCTGCTTGGTCATTTCTGTGGGTGACTCAGTGAAATTACAGCAAAACCTGATGAGACATCCATCCAGTGGAAGGAATCCAGCGTGAAACATTGTGGCCAGACAGCCTGGGTGACTTTTGTGTTGAAAACAGGGAAGCCACCGACTTGTTGAGTCTACCTCAGCACCCGCTCCCCCACTCAGACACACAAACATGGCACAAACACTGCCGCTTGAAGAGAAGCAGAAGTATTACTGGAATCTTGGTAGGTCGTTGAGGTTTAGAAGCTTGTGGTCGTGAGGGTTTTTTGGAGAATCTTGGAGGGAGCCAGACCTCCGCCCTCTGACTCAGTGGCTCCGTGCTCTGAGCTGGTCAGCCTCTGCTGTGGCTTCAAAGGTCATTCGCCTCCCAGGGGGCTATCAGGACCCATGGGGTGAGGAGTACAGGACTCAGCACCTCGCCTGGCTCGTTGGGGGACTGAGCAGGTACGGCAGGATGACTGTGGCTCACTTCCATGTATGGGCCCTGGAGGTCACGGAGTTCCTCATCTTGGAGCAGATCCTCTTGGACTCGAGGGTGTTTCATGGGCTTTCAGATTCCAAAGTATCCCCTGCGCTGCCGTTGCCCATGGTGGCCTGGCCATGTGACTCTTTACTGTCACGTTCTGCCTCGGGTATCTCGTTTCTGCCAAACAGAGTATGTGAGATTTCCCTGGCATCCCCATCAGTGTCGACGTGCAGATAACTGTCAACCACAGACCCCGACGCCGTTGGTCTGTCCTGGGCGATCATGAGCCCCCCAGATCAGTGGCAAAGAACAGCCCTTCCTGCGCTGCTCCGTCTGGCTCCTCCCGCATTCGGGTGGCACGCCCTCAGGTTTCCCCCCTGCATTCTTATTTTGTAACTTCCGTGGTAGTCCATTCATAGTTTTCACCCTAAACTCTTAAGTTTAGACGTGGACATTTGACACACATGTGGTTTTTAAAGCCTGAGGCCAGGCCTAACCCTTTATCCAGTGATGACAAAATGGATGGATTTCCCGTTACCCTCCCTGCAATTAGGCCTTGATGCTCTACCCTAGGAGGTTTGTATGAGGTTCCATTCGCATTGGCCTCATTGTGTGAAAACCGCATCTTGCCAAGTACTTCTCTCTGCCACCATCCAGCTGGTGACTCTTTCAGCTGAAGTATTTTGCCCACTAGGTTTTTCACCAGGCATCATTCTAGAGTCCCCATGACCTTAGGGTGGGATTGCATGGCTTTCATTGAATTACCTGCTGTGTGACTGTAGCCAAGTTGCTTAACCTACCTGTGCCTCTTTTTTTCACCTGTGAACAATAATGTGGGATAATAACACCCCTGCCTCCTACAGGGTTGCTGTGATGATAAAATGAGGATGTGTGTTACATGCCTTTTACATGGTGAGACTTAAACATCTTTGCTGTTATTCCTTTCATAACTTTGATAGTTCAGTGAGTCCTCACTTAACGTCGTCCTTAGGTTCTTGGGAATTATGACCTACAGCAAGCCCTTGAATAATGTTGTTTCATTAAAATGTTGACGAGAACAAAAAATTGGTTTCACTATGTATCTTTTCACTTAAACCAGAGGATGGAATCCCTCTGTGAAATTACAGTGTCTTTGGAGAAAAATCATCTTATATATGAGTTATGTTTGTATATTTTTACCTGGTCTTTTCCCAAAAAGATTTCAGGTGACAGAAGAATACAAACCAATGTGATAATCACTTTTTTTTATTTTTCGAGATGGAGTTTCTCTCTCTGTTGCCCAGGTTGGAGTGCAGTGGCGCCATCTCGGCTCACTGTACCCTCCACCTCCCAGGTTCAAGCGATTCTCCTCCCTTAAGCCTCCTAAGTAGCTGGAATTACAGGTGCTCGCCACAATGCCTGGCTAATTTTTTTTTGAGGGGGGAGTTGTATTTTTAGTAGGGATGGGGGTTTCACCATGTTGGTCAGGCTGGTCTTGAACTCCTGGCCTCAAGTGATCCGCCTGCCTCGGCCTCCCAAAGTGCTGGGATTGCAGGCATGAGCCACTGCATCTGGCCAATAATCCTAATAAAAATGTGGACTAAGAAAGCCAGACCAAGGACTGAGGACCGTCCCAGAAGAGAACAGCAGCTACCCCGTGCTTGCCTTCATGCTGGGAAGGCTGTAGGTCTGGCTTTAGGAGGAGGCTGTGTAGGGTACAAGGGGCAGCATCAGTGCCACAGCTGGCAGCAGCCCTACAGCAGGCGGCAGCCCACGCCCCGTGGGTGCACACCTTCGTCCAACTCAGGGCTGGCAGTCATGAGGATGAAATGCCATCCACGTCAAGGGTCGGTCTCTCTCCTACCCACCAAAGACCCCGTAGTCCCTCCTCTAAGGGAGGCGCTGAAGTGCAGAGAACTTGCTTCCCACCAAGGCAGGCTTGGGCTTCAAAAGATCAGAACCTGACCTGAGCGGCCCTCGTTTTCCACCATCCCACCAGCGCTTCAGAAGTCCTGCCAGCATCAAGCCAGGCACAAGGCAGTCCAGACAGCTCATCCCTGCCCTGGGGAGAGACATGCACATCACAAACCTGTGAGGCTCAACACCGCATCCTGCACAGGATGCAGGAGCATAGGGTCTCTGCCGACGCAGCTTTGGGAGGTTGCAGTGGAAGAGGCAGGCGTGGCCAAATCAGACCCTGAAGGATGACTTAGGTGGAGTTCGGGGAAGGAAGGTGGTCTGGATAGACGCGCAGGACGTTCGGTGGAGGGCAGGGGTGCGGGGGAGCCTCCCTGTGCTCCTTAGCCCGAGGCCATTGCCTGGCTGTAGGCGGTAGCTTCTCCTGCCGGCTGGGGGACTGCGGGCAGTTCTCAGCATTGAGTCCAAGATGACTTCCATTCTGGGGACTCGAAGGTGGTTGTGTATATTGTGCTTCATCTCTCAGGGATGAGTCCTTAATTAAAAGCAGCCAGGCAGCTTAGAGAGACCCTGGCTTCTCTGCACACAGGTGATGGGTTGTGCGCCTGGCCAGGAAACAGTTAATTTAATTAGGCTCCGAAGGCCTGGTTCATCCCCTTCAGGGAAGCTTAAGGTTACATGTGGACAACAGGAGCCTTGTGTGTGACTGTGGTTGACCCAAATACAGTGATTTTCATTTCTCCTTTCCATTTGTCGTCTTTGTTCTTCCCCTTCCTGACCCTTTCTTTAGGAAACTGTTGTGGCCCCTTCCAGGCTGCGAGCTTCCAGAGGGCAAAGCTTTGGGGTCTGGAGTATGAATGGCTGAAAGCGAGCCCAGGAGGCCTGCTTTTGTTTATTATTTATCTCCGGATGGTCAGGGCACCTGTCTGAGAAAAGAGATGGAGGGGACTTACCGTTTCCCGAAAAAACTCTTTGTTGTTAATGGCATGTGGAAGACTCATTTCTAAGTAGAATAAATCATTTGTTGGTCAAAAATGATTTCCTAATGTTGGCACTCTTGGCCAGCCTCAGTTGCATTAAACCCTAGGTAACCAACCACAACCCCCGCCTGGAGTCGTGTGCCTCATATGAGCGGGTACAGATGCTGCTGCACCTTCGAAGGGGTTACATGCTGGAAAACCCATTGGAAGTAGAAAATGCTTTTAATCCCCCTAACCTGCCAAGCATCATGGCTTCAGCTGGCTGACCCTAAACGTGCTCAGAACATGCCTACAGTTTGGTGAAAGCACCTGGCGCGCAGTGGCTGTAGAGTGTCATCACTCACCTTTGTGATCACGGGGCTGGTGGGGAGCTGCGGGAGCTGCTGTCTCCCTGCATCATGAGGGAGGATTGGACGGTGCATTGCTAGCCCAGGAAAAGATCAAAATTCAGACTACAGCTTCTACTGAATACCATCGCAAAGTCAAACAAATCTTAAGTCAGAAACATCTGTGTTACTCCACCAGATGTGCTGCATGTACCATTATCTCAACTCTGTGGTGCGTGACTTGCTCACTTTTTTTGTTTTTTTTTTTTTAATTTGTTTTGTTTTGTTTTGTATTTTGAGACAGAGTCTTGCTCTGTCACCCAAACTGAAGTGCTGTGGCACAATCTCAGCTCGCTGCAACCTACGCCTCCCGGGATCAAGCAATTCTGCTTCAGCCTCCCAAGTAGCTGAGATTACAGGCATGTGCCACCACACCCGGCTAATTTTTGTATTTTTAGTAGAAACAGGGTTTCACTATGTTGGCCAGGTTGGTCTTGAACTCCTGACCTCAGGTGATCCGCCTACCTCAGCCTCCCAAAGTGCTGGGATTACAGGTATGAGCCACTGTGCCCAGCCATCACTCACGTTTTAATGTTGCCAAAATTGGGAAATTACTTCTTAAACTTAATGTGTACACTTAGTGATGTTATAATTACTGGTGCATCTTACAACTTACAACCTTCACAGGAAGAAAGCAGGCTGTGCTTGTACTTAAAGAATATGGCTCTTGGCCAGGCAAGGTGATTCATGCCTGTAATCCCAGCAGTTTGGGAGGCCAAGGCGGACGGATCACCTGAGACCAGCCTGGCCAACATGGTGAAACCCCATCTCTATTAAAAATATAAAAACTAGCTGGGCATGGTGGTGCACACTTATAATCCCAGCTACTTGTGAGGCTGAGGCAGGAGAATCGCTTAAACCTGGCAGGCGGAGGTTGCAGTGAGCTGAGATCGCGCCACTGCACTCCAGCCTGGGCAACAGAGTGAGACTCCATCTCAAAAACAAAACAACAAAAAAATAAGGCCCTCAGCGCCAAGGGACTGCTTAAAGAGGAGAGGGGCTGGAACTGGAAGAGTCCCCCTTGTGTGTGGCCCTGGCAGGCGAGGGGCCTGTTTCTCACCAGGCTCTGCTGGGTGATAGGCACTGAGCCCTTGCCCATACTCCAGGAGTCCCCGAGGCCCAGAGTGGAAAGGTCACATGTTGGATCTGCTGTGGGCTGTGGTGAGGCGGCAGGAGAGCCCAGCCCTGCAGCCCTTCCCAGGCGACCCTGGGCACCTTGGGTCTGCCGTGACTGGGCCCTTGGGGGAGAAAGCTTTGGTCCTCACAGTCCCATAGTTCCCCCGATTCTGTTCTTTTTTCCTCCCCTGTCCCCTGAGCTTGATTGGGAATGGGGGTAGCTCGCCTTGTTGACCTGGTGGGGCTTGGTCTTTGGAAGAGCTGGGTCAGTCTCAAATTGAGATTCTCGTTCCTCTCCACCTCATGTTGGCTGGGACAGCCGGGACCAGCAGCTTCCCCGTGCTTGGGTTTTCTTATCCGCAGGTGAGGGTGCCCTCAGTCCTGTCTCTGAATAGGTGAGCCATACCCTAGTTCACATGGCTGTTATCCTAAGGAGATATGTTTTGATGCTTCCTGGAGTGAGCAGGAGCCTGTGGGGCTACCCTCTGGTTACTCAGGGGCACTACTTGCCTGAGTCTCCGGGAGCACAGCTGCTTCCCATCCAAAACAAGCTTGACCACCTGGGTGTGACTTTCAGGCCCGGTGCAAAGCTGCCGCCTGTGAAGGTGCCTTCTCATTGCAGGGGTGGCCATGCTTAGAGAGCCATTAGGCAAAATGGGTTGGAAGCTCTAGCCTCAGCTACACGAAGCTGTGCTTCCGTGGCTCAGTGTTCCTAATGGCAAACTGAGGTCCCTGTAACGAAGCTGCCCTTGGGGAGTTGGGGAGCGGGCTTATGTCTTCTCCACACTGAGCAGTGGTGGTGGGGTGGGGATCCCTGCATCTCTCATAGGCTGGTGGAGGCCACGTGTCCACCTGGACAGACCGGTGAAGGGAGCCCCACTGAAGGGGTCCTGACCTGGAGGCCATCTCCCTAGGTGAGGGCAGCTAGCCTGCAGGCCCTCACTGGGAGGCCTTTCCCAGCTTGTGCTCTGTACCTTTTTGAATTCTGACCTATATGAATGTATTACCTATTATACGTAAGTAAACACTTTTTTTTCTTGAGTCAGGTTCTTATTCTGTCACTCAGGCTGGAGTACTGTGGTGCAAACACGGCTTTCTGCAGCCTCGACCTCCCGGGTTCAAACAATCCTCCTACCTTAGCATCCTGAGTAGCTGGGACTACAGGCACACGTCACCGTGCCTGGCTATTTTTATTATTATTACTATTTTAGAAGAGACAAGGTCTGGCTATGTTGCCCAGGCTGGGCTCGAACTCCTGAGCTCAAGTGAGCCACTGCACCTGGCCTTTTTTTTTAATTCTTAAGAAAAGCAGTGTGCCAGGGCCTGCCCTTGCACTTAGAGTGGACCAGGAGGTGCTGCCTTGCTGGGTCTCACTCCAGCCGCGCTTTGCTCCTCTCTGTTCTTGCACTTGCCTCAGTGGCCTCTGCAGCAGAGCCTCATGCTGGCTCTTCCCTCTGCTTGGGATGCCCCTGTTATTTTTCCCTGCAGTCTTGGAGGGCTGGCTCATTGGTCATTATTCACATGTCATCTCTGTCCCACCTCGTAGACTGCTGACTCCCCCCGTGGCATCCTACTTCCGTCATGTCCTGCAGGTTTGCTTCCTACCTTTGCCTCTTTTTTTTTCCTTGAGACACAGTCTCTCTGTGTTGCTCAGGCTACAGTGCAGTGGCACAATGTCGGCTCACTGCAACCTCCACCTCCCAGGTTCAGGTGATTCTCCTGCCTCAGCCTCCTGAGTAGCTGGGACTACAGGCACACATCACCACACCTGGCTAATTTTTGTATTTTTTTAGTAGAGACAGCGTTTTGTCATATTGGCCAGGCTGGTCTCGAACTCCTGAACTTAAGTGATCCACCCTCCTCAGCCTCCCAAAGTGCTGGGTTCACAGGCGTGAGCCACCACGCCCAGCCTACCCTTACCTCTTGGGGACGCCTCTGTGGCTGGACTTTGCTGTTAGAGCAGGGCCGCCCATGTCCATCTTTTCCCGTGCTGAGCCCTTGCACCTGACACGGGCCTGGAGCTGGCATTCGGGGTTTATGAACAGCATGAATTTCTCCTTGACATGAGTGTCGTAACCCCCAGTTCCAGAGACTTGGGAAGGTTATGCTCAGCCAGCAAGTGACCGACCCAGGATTTGAGGCCGTTTGGTTTCAAGGTTGGTGTTTTTACCGAATGCCACGCTGTATATTCTGCTTCTGACACTAGTGTGCGTGCCACTTGAAACCACTTTTATCTTTTTAAGAGTTTTGGGCCTTCTGCAAAAATAAAAGGAACAAATTGTCACAGAGCCCTCTGCTGGACGTCGGCAGCTGTGGCATCCTGGCGTGGTGGTTTCCTCTGAGCGCACCCGAGTACGCAGAGTCTGTTTTTGATTCCTATCTCGCTGGTGGTGGGCTCTCGGCCAACAGGCAGATCAAAAGATGGAATGTGTTCATTTGGCTATTTTTTAAAAAACTGAGGTACAAGGGTGCACTTCTTAAAGACAAGGGCGCCGTGGGTTAGACTCCGTGGGTCTGAGCTGGTCTGGCTTTTGTGCTTTTTTTAAGGGTTCATCTCAAGTTTCTTTTTCTGGTTGAACAATTTTTTTCAACATTAATAACTAATGGAGAAGAGGAAGAGGCAAAGTAGAACCATATGGCAGCATAAACACGAACCTCACTTGTGGCCGGAAACTTCTGATTTGTATCTCTTCGTGTGATCAGCTGTTGGGTTGGGTGATTTAAAAAAAAAAAAAAAAGGTTCAGGTTGGGCAAAAGCAAGAATGTCTTTCGTTTCTTTTTCAACCTAACCGTGCTGGGTCTGCATGTCCTTCCTCGGACATTGGCCCCTAGCTGCGTGGCTCTGGTCAAGTTATTTCTCTAAGGCCCTTTTTTCCCTTTCTTTAAAACAAGGACGGGAGCGCATGTCTGCGTGGAGAGCAGTTTTCAGGATCATGGTGCAGGGCAGGGAGAGCGGCTAGCATAGTGCCCACCTTGCAGGACAGGACTGTTACGATTACCTGGTCCTTCTACAGATTATTATTCAGGTGTCACCTGAGGCCACTGCTAATAGCGTCCTAGTCTCTCCCTTCTACCTTCTGGGGGTTTTTCTTCTGCCTGCCCTGGTTCACTTTACCCACTCCCTACCCATCTTTCCAGTGGCCCCCGGGTACCACTGAGCGAAAATCTCGGTGGTGAAGGACTTGCGGCTCCTGCTCCCCAGGATGGGCACACTCCTGTGGCAGCAGAGGAAGTGGTGGAGCCCCGAACTCCCCGCCAGAAAGACGGCAGGCACCGTCCTGACCAGTGTAGTGTTTATTTTTCCAAGTCACTGGGAATTATGTTTAAATCCCCCCAACAGCCTGGATTGGTCTGACACCTTTGGTGTTATCTGAACGTCCCCCTCCAAGGCTGTTAGGCAGTTCAGATGGGTGGTTTAGACAGAAACCATCCGGCTGCTGCATGTTGGCACCACTCCTCCTCCTCAGAGGCCCTCCCTGGCTTTGGAGGCGACAGAGCCGGTGCCGCATGCACCCCAAAGTGAACTCTCGGCTTTGTTTGGACCTGTCGTTTCATTTAAATCGCTGTACAAACCCATGGCCCGTGACACTTAATGTGATTTCTTCCACTGCTCTAAGCACTCGACATGAGTAGGGGGCGGGGGCCGGGGTTCAGATGAGCGTAGGGACTGGTTAGATTACCGAGATACACTGTTTTTATTCTGGTTCTGTAATATGACCTCAGACCACAGGATTAATATCCACTTACATAGAATCAGCATGCATTGAACGATGCCTGCTGCCGCGGGCGTGATGCTGCGCTGAGACTGAAGGGCATGTCTTGGCCTCTGTAGGTGTGGAGTCAATTCACAGTGAAAAATGCTAAGTGGTAAGGAAGGAGTAAGGTGAAAGCCATTGACAGTATTAGAACAGCCATCCTCAAAGCATTTAGGATTCAGTCGATATTAGTGTTACTGCAGGAATTCTGAAGAATTTGACATCTTGATAAAGAAGTTGGAGTTTGGGCCAGGCCCTGAAGGATCAGTAAGATTTAAGAGAGCAGTGGGGATTGGCTGTCAGATTTAGCAAATAAAAATACATGACCTGGCCAGGCGCGGTGGCACACGCCTGTAATCCTAGCACTTTGGGAGGCTGAGGCAGGCGGACCATGAGGTCAGGAGATCGAGACCATCCTGGCTAACATGGTGAAACCCCTTCTCTACTGAAAACACAAAAATTAGCTAGGCGTGGTGGCACGCGCCTGTAATCATAGCTACTTAGAAGGCTGAGGCAGGAGAATGGCATGAACCTGGGAGGCAGAGCTTGCGGTGAGCCGAGATCGCGCCACTGCACTCCAACCTGGGTGACAGAGCGAGACTCCGTCTCAAAATAAAAAGAAAAAAGAAAAAAAATACATGACCTGGCCAGGCGCAGTGGCTCATGCCGGTAATCCCAGCACCTTGGGAGCCTGAGATGGGTAGATCACGTGAGGTCAGGAGTTCAAGACCAGCCTGGCCAACATGATGAAACTCTGTCTTACTAAAAATACAAAAATTAGCCAGGCATGGTGGCATGCACCTGTAGTCCCAGCTACTGGGGAGGCTGAGGGAAGAAGATCGCTTGAACCCGGGAAGCAGAGGTTGTAGTGAGCCGAGATCACACCACTGCACTGCAGCCTGGGTGACAGAGCTGGACTTCATCTCATTGAGAAAAAAAAACACACATGACCCATGTAACCTTTAGGAAGTATTCATACTAAAATGTTATTCATTGTGTATCTAAAATTCAGATTGAACCAGCCTTTCTCTATTTTACCCAGCAGCCCTCAATGGGGAAGATGTTTAAGTGGAGGAATGCACATGCATGTTCAGGGAGTGGTGAATGGGACTGTGTGGTTGTTTGAGGATGTTAGGGCAGAGGCAGAGAGATGGCGTGGGTATGAGATGGATCAGTGGTGGTGCCAGGTCATGACTCATGCACCTTTGGGTGGCTGCTGTGGTCCAAGTCTGTGGGCACACCATGCATTATTCCACACTTCTCATTTCCCATGACAACAAAAATGTTACTATTCCAGAGCAGATTGTCTTTCATCAAAAGAAACAGGGCTGATGGAAATACGGCCAAAACTATGGCCCAACTTGCGAGTTGTTCCAAAAGGCAAAAACGGTGCTTGCTTGGGTGAAGTCAGTTGACCATATCAAGTCCCAGGTGCTTTTCACTGTAGGACAAGCAGTGCCAGTGTTTTAGTTCCAGTTTAAATATATGTTTTTCTGGGGCTGGTTAGTACCTGGCATACTGGCTTTCAGAAGTCCTGTCACAGATCTTCAAGGGTGGTCTGTCTCCGTGCAGCTCATCTACTGTGTTTGACAAATGAACCATCTTGGTCGTTGCCTAAGGTTCTGTGGCCAGCTCACAGCAGAGCAGAGGCTAGAACCCAGGTCTCTTAGTTCTCACTCTTTTCACCATTGCTGTGGCTCCTTGAGGTCACATGTTAATAAAAATGCCAGGGCTTTCATGACAGCTCTGGTTTTCTTTGTTCAGTGCTTTCCTACCACACCATGGTTCGTATCTGAGAGTGCTGGGTTGGAACCACACGTGAAGCTTGTCATCAGCATCCATTCAAATTTAGTTCTGGACAAGTGCTTTTGCTAAAGATTCCTATTACCTGCCAATTTATTAATTTAAAAATAAAGTTGATTGGAGTTTGGAAGGCTCCATGTTGTAAAACTCCTTCTTTCCTCCCTCCTTTCTTTCCTTCCTCCCAAATATATTAAGCATTTACTGTGTGTCAGGCACAGCTATAGGCACTGAGAATCCCGCAGTGAATAAGTTTGAGTCCTTGCCCCAGTAAAACTTACATTCTAGTGAGGGATACAGACAACTGATCAATGAAAAAATATTCCACCTGGTGTTAAGTGCTAGGAAGAAATTACTCAGATGCTTTTGATTCATAGATGAATCTCTTGGATAGGAGTAGAGTCAAGCCTCTTTTATACCAAACCCCATTTTCTTGTGAGCTTTCCTATGTTGCAGCGACTTGGCTGCAAGCAGTGTTTCTGGCGGGAGAAGGGAAGCAGCTGGCTGCAGGCGGAACTGGGGTGAAGCACCGGATCCTCACAAGTACGTGTGTACCCCGTGCCTGAAGCAGCACAGTGAATTCAGGTGTGATCCAGGCTAGTGTTGCTATCTGAGAGTAACAGGTGACAGATGATACTGTCTAAAGGAAGGGAGAGGAGTATGTCAG
Source organism: Macaca mulatta (assembly GCF_049350105.2). Classification (NCBI taxonomy): domain Eukaryota; kingdom Metazoa; phylum Chordata; class Mammalia; order Primates; family Cercopithecidae; genus Macaca; species Macaca mulatta. The sequence continues at coordinate 221,586,346 of NC_133406.1, forward strand.
TCTGAATATGGCAGAGACTGAATATGTCAGTCAGTAACATACGTGCATTTCCCTGTGCCAGCTCTGCCCTGAACACTGAATGCATTATCTCATGTGACTCCTCAAAATCACATGGGGATGGGCACCCAGATGGGTTGGTTTTGTTATCTCCATTTTATAAGTATGGAAACCAAGTCTTAGTAGAGAAGTAAAATGACTTACCCAGGCCATAAAGCTACTTGTACGCAGTGGAGTCAGAAAGTCTAACTTCAGACCCTATTTGCTCAGTCTCTACTGTAATTGAGGAAAAATTGGGCTGATGGTGTCAGGACTCCAACCAGAGAGAATGGGTTCCAGGCAAAAGTTGAGGCCCAACAGATAAGCCAAGGCAACAGCCCTGTATTATAAATGGAGGAGATTAGGGACAGGAGTGATGCATTAGGCAAGGTGGCTTCACTGGCTGTGGCAGCACAGCAGGGCCCCTTCCAGGTCCCAGATGGCCTTGGGTGGAAGCTGTTAGACCTTCCTTCCTCAGCCAGGACTTCTTTCCAGGTGAAGGGCTCTGTGGCCACAGCTGAGCAGGACTGGGGCTAGGAGAGGGCGCTTTGCCACCATAGGGTGCCTTTGGCATGCACTGTCCTTCCCGTTAGCTGGACAGTAAACCAAAGTTAGAAGGGGAGGAGTAGGGAGTTTGGACTCATCTGGCCCTGGTTTTGTTTTCTGTGTTCACTGCTTGCTTCTTGTGTGGCCCTTGGGTAACTTAATGACTCCGGGCCTCAACTCTAATCTGTAAAATGGGGCTTTGCATAGCCACTTTGCAGAATGCATGTGAGCTTTCAAGTCAACAATATGCTCTCTATAAAGGGCCTACCATAGTACGTGGTGCATGACAGGCACATGGAAATGGTAAGGGGCCTGATATTATCACCAAAACCAACTTTGAAAGTAACCCCCAATTTTATTATGTTTGTTTGGAAAGGGCAGATACACATGGAGAGAATTCTGAAAACAAGCACAGGTACAGGCCAGGCCTGGGGGCTCACACCTTTAAGCCCAGCACATTGTACACAGGGGTTGGTGGTGTATGTCTGTCTCTTTGGGTGCTGTCCCCTGTACAAGAAACAGATAATCTCACCAAGGCCACAATTTCTGTGAGTCACGAGGCAGGTTTACAGTCCTTTAGTTGTGCTGGACATTGCTTTCCAAGCTGAGTTCTAAGGCACCCTGGAGGGGCAACGGAGGAGCCCATGGAGGCTGGGTGGTCCCTGTGGTGGTGGGACTCCCTGTCCCTGCCTGTCTCTTGGATGGTGGCAAGGGTCTTCTGGAAGAACACAGGAACCACTGTCACTGTCATCCCATCTGCTGAGCTGCTCTGCTGCTGTCTTTGCCGTACAATTTAACTTTTCCATTGGGAAGGGTTATTGGTGCAGTTGGCAGGCACTTTCCTGGTAAATGATACGGTGGGGCCCCCATAAACCCAGGCCCATGAAACAGATAAGTCAGCACATTGAAAATATAGCATGGAAGTGACTCAAGCCTGAAGGAATCCATTTCTGAAAGTGCTGCCATCCCTGTCTGGGAGATTTTGGTAGAAATTGATGTTTGAGTTGGGAGGAGGAGGCCAGTGGCCTGGTTACTTGCAGAGCCTTGTGTCAGAGTCGCAGCATTGGCCCAGAGTCTGAGTCCTGCCAGCCCCCAACCACAGGGTCATCCTTCTTGGTGAGGCAGCCCCCTGGCCGGCCAGCCGGGGTTGAGCCCACTGGGGCTCCGTGCTGTGGGAGCCGGGGTGAAGCTGTCTTTGCAGCAGATAGAGTTGACTCTACAAGCCAACTGGTAACACTTGGCTAGGGGCCTGGAAAGTATTGGAGACTCCACCCAGCATGGGAGCCTGTGGGAGTTCCCCGGCACGGACGAGTTATTCTACTCCGAGTTCTTTAGATTCCTGTGTATTTGAAATGTTGACCCTCTTCTCGGGACTTGAGCTTGTACTTTGCCCACCAGAGACCAATACCAAGCACATACACACTGAAATTTACTAGGCCACCCTGGTGACCAGGTCGTTAAAGCTGCACACAGTTTTTGGAAGGAAGACCGTATTGGAAATCACGCTCCGCTGTAATTCAAGAACGGGTTTCTTAATAGAGGGACACAGTTGGTGTCAGACACATGTGGAAAAGAAAAGAACAGGCCCATAATTTTGGCTCAGTACCCAGGGCCAGATGTTAAAGGTACTGACCATGATATAGCTGCAGTATTGTTAGCCACCTGAGTTTGGTGTGCTATTTTAACCTCTGTTTCGACCTTGTCCTTTCTCTCTGCCAGGTCCCCAGTCTATGTGAGGATCTCCTGTCTTCTGTTGACCAGCCACTGAAAATTGCCAGAGACAAGGTGGTGGGAAAGGATTACCTTTTGTGTGACTACAACAGAGATGGGGACTCCTATAGGTGAGCTCATGCCCCGGGTATGCAGCAGGCACACCAACCACATGCGGGCTGCCGTAGGTGCCTGCTGCAGAGCACGTGGACCTTGGACTTGGGCAGCTGGCAGCCCGTTGGCTGCCCTCCTCTCCTTTCTTCTCTTGTCCTCCCCATTCTTCTCCTCCTTCCATCTGTTATTCCAGTCAGGCAGCGGATGTGTGAGGAGTGCCACCCACAAGCATGGGAGATAGAGCAGTGGACAAAAGGCCCCCTGCCTTTATGGATCTTCCAATCTAATAGGAGAGGGATGTTGTTCCCGAAAACAGCTGTTCTGTTATAATTGCGTTCAGGCCTGCAAAGGGCAGCGTACAGAGTGTGCCTATGATGGGGATCCTGAGGGCAGGGAGGGTCTCTGTGGTTAAGGGATCTACGAACGCAGCTCTGTCAGATACGCAGCTCTCTTCTCTCTTTCCGTCACCTCGCCCAAGGCTGTAAATAACTAAGTTGACATTAGTCCCTGCCCTGGGTGTCTGATCACCAGGTCTAGCATAGGAGACACATTGGGTAACTGATAACTGTACGATGTGATTCATACAGCCAGTGCAAAGTCTGTTCAGTGTGGGAGAGTAGCACAGAAGAGGCCATAGTCAACTCCAGGAGGACTTCCTGAAGGAGGTGATGTCTGAGCTGGGTTTTAAGAGCATGTAGGAGTTATACCTCTATTTTTCAAGAGTGAGAATTCTTAAACTAGCCCAGTGTTTCCATGATGAATGCAGTAGTCACTGCCTTGGAGAACAGTAGAGGAACACAGCCTGCTTTAGGTTTATTTGGTGGCCACAGAACCAGGGCTGTCTTGAAGCTTCACCCTAATGCTCTCTTTGGAGACGGGGCAATGCTTCTGGGAAGTCAAAGCAGAAAAAATGATCAGGAGTCAGCCAGTGTGGGCTTCAAACCAGCACAGCTCCCTGTGTCAGTGGGACTTTGACAAATCACTTCTTGTTGCTGATCTTTTAGTTTTGTCATCTGTAAAATGGAAATGATAGTATTTGTTTACTCAACAGAAGGCTTCCTAAAGAAAATAAAGAGGACAGTGGGAGAGAGGGAGAGGACAGGCAGGCAGGGAAGGCTCTCCCACAGGTTGGGAACTGGAGGATGAAAAGGTCCAGGTCTGGGGAAGAGCCTGCTGGGTGCTGAGGCCCTGGGTGATGAGCTCGCCAGGATGGAGCTGGCAGAAGGCCAGAGGTGGAGAAGGCAGTGAGGGGAGGGCAGTGGGGGCGGAGATGAGGGGGGAGGCATGGCCAGGGCAGGTCTGGCAGGGTCTTGAAGCCCAGGCTGAGGGTAATAAAAGTTAGCACAGGGTTGTTTATTGGGGGATAAAAGAAGTAACACACATGAAATGTTGAATGGCACAGACCTTGTCATATATGTAAAAAGTTTAATACTGACTTATAAGAGACTAGACAAGTTTTATAATCATGTCCCTTTCCTAGCTTCAAATGGAAATTAGGTAGAGAATATATTTTGCCCTCCTTCAGACCACAGACCAAAGTTGAAATGGTGAGAAGTGGTGAGATTTGAGGTCACTTTTAAAGGTAGAGCCAGCGGCATCTGCAGGTGGGTGGTGATGGAAGGAGAGGAGGTGGGGTGTGAAGGGTGATCACAAGGCTTCAGAACTGAGCCACTGTTGATTGAGGTGAGGAGGACTCAGGGAGGAGCTGGCATAGGGACACTTGAAGCTTGAGAGGCCCATTAGATCAACGTGGAGATACCAGGTAGGCTGTGGATGTACCATGTGGAGTTCCAGGAGAGAGGTGTCGGCTGGGGATGTGGCTGCAGATGTCACAGCATATAGGTGGTGATACAGCCCTGAGGCTGGTCAAGTTCATCCTTGAAGGGCTTGTTCTGTGCCTGGAACTGCTGGTCACGGGCACGGCATCCAGGTGTTGTGCTTCTTGGGAGCATCTTGCTTTGTCGCCCAGGCTGGAGTGCAGTGGTGCAAACGTGGCCCACTGCACAGGACCATAGGCATGTACCACCATGCCCAGCGAATTTTTTTTTTTTTTTTTTTGAGACAGAGTCTCACTCTATTGCCCAGGTTGGAGTGCAGTGGCACGATCTCAGCTCACTGCAACCTCTGTCTCCTGGGTTCAAGCGGATTCTCCTGCCTCAGCCTCCCAAGTAGCTGGGATTACAGGTGTGCACCATCACGCCCAGCTAGTTTTTGTATTTTCAGTACAGACAGGGTTTCACCATGTTGACCAGGCTGGTCTTGAACTCCTGACCTCAAGTGATCCTCCTGCCTTGGCTTCCCAAAATTTTGGGATTATAGGCATGAGCCACTGCGCCCAGCCCAGCTAATTTTTTGACTTTTTTTCTTTCTTTCTTTCTTTCTTTTTTTTTTCTTTTGTAGAGATGGGAGCCTCACTTGTTGCCCAGGCTGGCCTCGAACTCCTAGGTTCAAGCAGTCCTCCCACTTCAGCTTCCCAAATTGCTAGGATTACAGGTGTGAGCCACATTGCCCAGCCAGGGAGCCACTGATGAGGTGGGTAGACCAGACCAGCCCTTAGAGTAGTCCAGTGAAGGTGGAGAGTGGTCTGACAGACCAGGGAGCAAGCAGGGAGGAGTATTCGCACCCGGCATGCAATTCAGGGAACACTTCCGGGAGAAGGTGGTCCTTGAACTGGTCTTACTTAATCAACATCATTATTATATTTATTATTTGCACCTAAAAACTCCAGTTTACTGTAAGGCAGCTCTTCTGTAGCAGCTGGTAGAAGGACGGGATCATGTCTAGGTCTGTGGCCAGGCCAGGCTCTGAGGGCAACTTGGTACCTGCAGCCCTTCCAGGTCACCCCTTTATCCTCCACCTGCATTCCTGAGGCCCCACCACCGGCTCTGGGGGATCTCAGGCCTTTCGAGAGGAGCCTGGGGTGTGGAGGCAGACAGTATGTCTTTCCTTTCTCCTCTTCTCGATATGAAACTTCAAGGTCTTCTGATTCTCTCCACAGATTTCCATCCTGACTGTTTTTGATGGTTTACTTAAATAAGATCCTTATGGTGTGACCGTTGCCAGCAGCACCGTTTGAAACCTGTTAGCTGAAACAAAAAGCCTACTCGGAGGGAAATAAAAGGCCTGACTTTTGAAATCTAAGCATTCCTGTCCATCTGTCTTTTTTCAAATGGCCTCCATTTAAGCTCTTAAATGTGTTCTGAGTGCCCCTTCCACTAAGAATATTCTGGGTAATGTTATGATATTTCCCTCAGCTACAATTACCCTGGCTTCGGGACTAACAGCTTGAAATGCTATCGTCTGTGAGCCAGTAGAAATGTGAGTTACAGGCTTCTTGCAAATTGCAGGCCCCCAGTCTGCCCGAGAGATGGGCTCTTGCATCTAATCAGGGTGCCTTGAAGTGAACACCGCTTGGGTCGGGTCTTCCTGGCCTGCAGGAAGGCAATGGCCATCATCGAACTGTGGGAACGGTCCTGCGTGTGAGTGTGCTGCAGAGTCTCAAAGGGCCACCCGGGGAAGGAGGGAGTTCAGCTCCACACCCTCAGATTCGTATCCACTCCCCCGGCCAGCACAAGAACCAAGCCTTATTTATAGATAAATCATGGCGACAGCATCTTTTCACCTGGATCTTTGTCTCTGAGATCTGATGAGAGGCCTTTGTTGATTTGGTGTTTTTGTATTTTAGTGCTTAGGTGCCCCTCAGCATAAAAAGGCAGAAAGCTGCTCCATCTCTTGGTTTGGAGGAGCAGAACACCAGCAGATTCCCCTTTCTTCCTCTCCCGGGCTGGGAGGCTTCGGTCCACCAGCAACATCCGCTTGGCACTGACTCAGGGCCGGGTACTGGGGACAAAGGCAGGCAGCACAGGCTCTCTTCTCTCAAAGGCCTCTTGCAATCGAGGGTGAGGGAAGAAGGGCAAGAATATGACAGGCATGAGGATCAACGTCTGTGTGAGAGGGAGTGGGAGGGAGGAGGGAGTGGTGGGTTCTGTTGTGGGGTGGGTGCAAGAATTCATTCTTTTTTATTTTTATTTTTTTACAACTGTGATTGGACAAGAAGAATTCATTCATTTTTTTTTTTCTTTCCCCGAGATGGAGTCTTGCTCTGTCGCCCAGGCTGGAGCGCAGCAGTGCAATCTCGGCTCACTGCAACCTCCGCCTTCTCCTGTGATTCTCCTGCCTCAGCCTCCTGAGTAGCTGGGATTACAGGTGCACGCCACCACACCCAGCTATTATTTTGTATGTTTAGTAGAGATGGGGTTTCACCATGTTGGCCAGGCTGGTCTTGAACTCCTGACCTTGTGATCCTCCTGCCTCGGCCTCCCACGGTGCTAGGATTACAGGCATGAGCCACCGCGCCTGGCCAGATTCATTCTTAAAAACATTTTTTAAAAAATGAGCGTGTAGTTGAGTGCCAGGCACTGTTCTAGGTGCTGAGCAACCCGAAGAGGAGACGACAGAAAAGGCTCTTGCCCCTTCATAGCTGAGGTTCTAGAGTGAGCTATCTACATTCACATTGATTCCGATTAAATACAATTAAGAATTTAGTCACTTGGTCATACTGGTCACATTGTAAGTATGCAAGCAGCCCCACATGGCTCGTGACTGGTTTTGGACAGCACAGATTGAGAACATCTCCAACGTCTCAGGAAGTTCTGTTGGGCATCCCCATTTCAGAGGGAGGAGCAGCAGGCTACAAGAACCGACACACCAGCCTGCGCTTGGCTTCCCAGGAGAACCGAGCCATCTATTGTGGGCGGCATGCCTGTCTTCCCAGCCATCTGGGGTCCCAGCTTGTTGACGGTTTCCTTCCCATGGTGTGCACGTGGTCCAGTGTGACCATGAAAACTGGCTGCTGGTCGTGGGGCCACAAGGGGTGTCTCATCCCATTCTTGCAAAGTCTCTACCAAAACTGCAATGAGCAGCAAAAAGTGGTCGGCTTGGAAAGGATTTCCAAAGACTCCTTCTGCTTGGAGGTGATCAGGAGTGTAATGCCTGCCTGGAGACTCTTTGGGGACACCAAGCACAGCAACTCTTCCCTCACATACCTGTGAACCAACCTCCGAGAAAGCTGCCTGCGGGTGGCTGGTGGAAGAGGCTGCCCAGCTTATTCTGGTTCCATGCTCCACGATCTACTGATGGAGGTGCCTGGTGGAGCATCAGTTAACCAAGAAGAAAGATGTCTGTGCACAGAATTCGTTAAAACTGGGGTTTGGGGCCGGGCGCGGTGGCTCAAGCCTGTAATCCCAGCACTTTGGGAGGCCGAGATGGGTGGATCACGAGGTCAGGAGATCGAGACCATCCTGGCTAACACGGTGAAACCCCGTCTCTACTAAAAAATACAAAAAACTAGCCGGGCGAGGTGGCGGGCGCCTGTAGTCCCAGCTATTCCGGAGGCTGAGGCAGGAGAATGGCGTGAACCCGGGAGGCGGAGCTTGCAGTGAGCTGAGATCCGGCCACTGTACTCCAGCCTGGGCGACAGAGCGAGACTCCGTCTCAAAAAAAAAAAAAAAAAAAAAAAAAAAAAACTGGGGTTTGGAAGATGATGAGCATGCTTCTTTTTTTCCTTAACATGCATTCCACATCACAGTGATGCGAATGAAGGTCTGTGGTCAGGAGGGGATGTGGAAAAGGCAGTGTGGGTCTCTGACAGTGGAAACACCGAGGCTGGAGTGTGAAGGACTTTTTCTGAATTCCATGTTGTCTTCTCTGTATTTTCATTCCTCTTTCACCTTTTTAATTCTGCTACTTTCTCTGAACACTCGGCCCTCTGAACCCCACCTGCAGGAATTAATGAGTAGATCTTTCCCTTATAACCCCCTTTCCAGTTCTCTGTGTGATTAAATGCTTTCCTGATGTGGCAAAATACATTTCAAGAAATACAGCAAGTCTTTTGGGCTGCAAAAAGACTGGTTCTCATTACTTAGCAGTCTTTATATGTGTGCATAGCCCTTGGATGTTGGAAAAGCTATCCTCTGTTCACATGGAGAACCTGATCGCTCAGGTCTTCTAATGTAATCAGCGTTTCCCTGTGGAGCTGTGTCTCTTGCCTGCCTCTGTAACTGACAGCTCTCTTCTTAATGCTTACTGTGTAAGAAGGTCTTAAAGTTTATCTAGAGCCTCCAGCAAGTCAGGGAGGAGAGTGGGCATCTGTTGAACTATAAGGTGGTGAACACATGGCCAGGCGCGATGGCTCACACCTATAATCCCAGCACTTTGGGAGGCTGAGGCAGGCAGATCACTTGAGGCCAGGAGTTTGAGACCAGCCTGGCCAACACGGCCAAACTCCATCTCTACTAAAAATACAAAAATTAGCCAGGCCTGGTGGCTTGCACCTACTCAGGAGGCTGAGGCACGAGACTCGCTTGAACCCGGGAGGCGGAGGTTGTGGTGAGCCAAGATTGCGGCACTGCACTCCAGCCTGGGCGACAGAGCAAGGCTCTGTCTAAAAAAAAAAAAAAAAAAGAATAAATAGGTGGTGAACACGAAACTGAGAAAGCGGGTAAGAAAGAACTAGCATTTGTTGAACACAGACAGTCTGGCAAGCTCTGGTCTGGGCGCTTGATCTGCTTGTCTCATTTCTCATGACAGCCCTGTGTGCAGAGCGAGTAGCAGCCGCATTTTACACAGGAGGAAAGTGAGGCTCAGGGAGTTGGGACACTTGCTGAGCGTTCACAGCCAGTGAGAGGTGGAGCACGGGCGTGTGTCCCAGTCTGCCTGCATCAGAGCCCTTGTTGTCCAAACCTCCAGAAAGCCCTGTTTGTTGCCAGGACCCAGAAAAACCTTTGTTGGAGCTAGCAGCTTTGCCTCCGAGATTTCAGATAGCCAGGGGTCAGGCTCCCTGCTCACTGGCCATGTCTTCATGGAATGATTCATGGAATGTACTTTTCCTTCCTTCCCTCCAGGTCACCATGGAGTAACAAGTATGACCCTCCCTTGGAGGATGGGGCCATGCCGTCGGCTCGGCTGAGAAAGCTGGAGGTGGAAGCCAACAATGCCTTTGACCAGTATCGAGACCTGTGAGTCACTTTCTCCTGTTGTACTTTAGCTCTTGTGATTTTTGAGAGGTAAATCCTAAGTGGCAGTGTTCTATCTTGAATCTGTTACCTGGCCAGGCATTCTCCCTTGAGTCTGTTAACTGGCTCACCTAACTAAAATTGGGAGCCCTCCATAGCAGGATGCAGGGCACTCGTTTGGTGGTTGGGTTAGTTATGAGATGACTCGGTCATAGAATGCTACCATACTTCACTATGTGTTGTTCCCCTGCATCATGATTCATCGTAACAGCAGGTACCACAGTACAGCGCCTACTGTGTGTAAGAAACAGTGCCAGGTATTTCTACATAGCATCTCAAGTCCTCACAAACATAGCTAGTTTAGTCCTCGTTTCTCAGATGAAGAAATTAAGACACAGATTAAAGTGTTTGTCCACAGTAAGGGGTAGAGCCAGGAATTAAAGTCAGGCCTGTTTATCTCCAAAGGCGCTTATAGATTTTTGCCGTACCACAGGCTCAGTTCTGACCTGGAGCTCAGAGGCCTCCACTTCCAGCTGTTCCCAGGCCAGGACGAGCGCAGTCCTTACAGGGTGGGAGCAGAGCACCAAACATCTTCCTGAATCCTGAGTTGTTCGCGGCCTCGGCACCTGCCTTAAAAAGCGTTTTGCTAGATCTGTTGAGATTTCTTCCTGCTCCATCTAATCCTGCCTCCCAGCGCCGCAGCACCAACATGTCACTTAATTGTTCAGGCTTACAAGGAAGGACTCCAGAGAAAGTTAGCCATAATCAACAGAATCTCTTTTATAATTAAGTTCTATACTGAAAATACATCTAAACTGTAAAATAGGCAATACCATTTCAAGTTGGCAGACTTTTTTCTGTAAAGAACCAGATACTAAACGTTTTAGGCTTTGCAGGCCACATATGCTCTCTGTTGCTGCTGCTTGGTTTGTTTTCTCTTTAATCTTTAAAATGTAAAATTCACCTCTTGAGCTTTGAGATGGGTGGGGCTTGGCCTCCAGTCTGTAGTTCGCCCACCCCTGGCCTAGGATGTAAGCAAGAAAATGGACATAAGAAAAGGAATCATCCGAACAGTGTCAGAAAAGTAGTGCTGCCCTACTTAGTGTGAGGGGTTCATGTCTTCACTTTGCAAGTATTCGGAGTGGCTGTATAGTTCATGGCAGCTTGCTGTATCACATAAAGAATTTCTGGCAGGTACAGTGGCTCACACCTGTAATCCCAGCACTTTGGGAGGCCAAGGTGGGCACATGGCTTGCGCCCAGGAGTTTGAGACCAGCCTGGGCAACATGGTGAAACCCCATCTCTACGAAAAAAAAAATACAAAAATTCACTGGCTATGGTGGCATGCAACTGTAGTCTGAGCTACTTGGTAGGCTGAAGTGCGAGGACCACATGAGCCCAGGAGTTTGAGGCTGCAGTAGTGGCTGTAAGGGCACCACTGCACTTCAGCCTGGGCGACAGAGTGAGATCCTGCCTCAAAAAAATTAAAAAGTTTCTTTTAAAAGCTGATTTTCAAGGAAAAGTGATACTTCTCAATATCTAACACACAAACAGAAAACCCATAGCACTCAGTAGAATGAAATACACAAGCACAGATCTACGGAAGACAGGAATAAATGGCCTTAAACATTTCAGTGTCCTTGAAATGCATCAGTTTGTAACACAACCTTATCTTCAGTATCTATTATGTACAAATATTTTATATACATTATCTTTACTCCTTAACAAGAACCTCTGGGGAAGATGGCTTTGTTCCTCTTTTTACAAATGAGACCAAGGTTCCAAGAGGTTAAATGACTCACACAAGACCATAGGACATGGAGATGAAAAGCTAGGATTTGAACCCATATTTGTCTGAAATTCCACAAATTGTTGATTTTCATGGTTAAAATAGGCTTCAGTCTTTAAAGGTTATTATATCTAGAACTTTGTCCTATTGTAGAATAGCTCCTTCCCCAGTGATACTGAAAAGCTGACTCATTGCTCTGTGGTAGTTTACTTGTAATTGTTTTTTACTGTCTTCTACCTGCCCATTTGGTAAGAAGCCAATCCAGCTATTAAACAAGAATGCCAGGTAGAATCAGTTTGATATTAAAGTGATAATACTGGTAATAAAATAACGATGGTGATAACAGTTACCAGTGGCCATGCCAGTGGGCCTCCAGGTGTTCTCTTTCGGTCTTCACAAGAACCTATGAAAGAGGGCTATCCCCCTCTTACAAACGAGCTGACAGATCAGAAAGGTGATATAACTTACCCAGGTTCACAGAGCTAGTAAGTGATGGAACTGGGATATCAAACCATCCTTATCCAGCTCCACAGTCCAACATCAATTTATTTACTTAGCAGATGTTTGAGTGCCTCCCATGAGCCTGGTGCTCGCTGAGTACCAGGGATGCACCTCGTACGTGGTAGATGAGGCCCCTCACCACACTCCATTGTGGAAAAACAAACAGTGGACAAGTGAACAAGTCAGTGCTGCTGGTGATAACAGGGAGCAGCTGACTTGTTATGTAGAGCGGCCCATGAAGCCTCTTGAGGAGATACTTGACTGAGGTCTGACATCAAGGAAGCCAGCCAGGCAGGGGGGCTGGTCGTGGCAGGGTCTCTGAGGCGGGGGCAAACTCACCTGTCTAAGGCCCTGAGATGGGTGCCCCTTGATGTGCACACATAGCTGTCAGCCAGTAAGTGTACACCCTCAGCCTCTTTTAAATTGCAAGTCGATTTGAAAGAGATTTGGGCAAAATTAGCCCCTTTTATAGCTTTGTAAGCTTCTCAGGAGCCATCTCAGGATACTCCAGGAATACAGCCTGCCCTTTCAGTCAAGTTTGAAGGTGGAAGTGGAATGTTCCCCCTTGAAAGTGTTTGCTAGATTTTCCCCCAGCTTAGGGAGCTAACCTGCCATGCATGCCATCCCCTAAGCCTGAGGAAGTTGCATGGCCTCACCCCTTCTGTTCTTTGAGGAGGCTGTACTCTGGCTTTTTACTGGGCTACATGTTGAGATACGGAGGAGGGGGATTCTGATTTTTTTATGAGACTTAAGCGTTCATGTTGTTACTCCCTTAATAAAGTGATTCAGATGTGTTACCTTACTTTGCCGTTTAGGGCCAGCCTTGGGGAGGAGCCCAGTTTCATCTTGAACTTCTGCTTCCCTTGTTCTCCCTTCCCATCTCATCGTTCACATATGTAACGATACATGGTGTGTGCTTCTGCAGGGGCTTGGTTGGCCTGTTATCATGAGAATTTCCCTATTATCATTAAAACTCTTCAGAATAATCACTGAATCCTTACAGTGACTGTAGGACAAGTGGGAGTTACTCCATTTGGCAGCTGATGAAGCTGAGGCTCAGAGAAGTACTCAAGCTGGTTAACACAGCTAGAAAACCACAGGAGCTGGAAGCCATAGCTGAGGCCTCACTCTTCGTGCTGGCTCTGGTGAAGCCTTTCCCTTCCCTGGGAAATGTGCATTTGTAAGGTGGCTTTTAATTTCTGTGTGCCTTTGACTTGCCTACACACTCCTCTCTGAAGGTAAATTGACTCGGTGGAGTTGAAAGAGGGGTGACAAGACAGCATCCTGCGCCCAGTTGGGGGTTGAACTGGATAACCCAGACCCCGAGGGTCTGTGACAGTGTGTAGTGGGATCCAGGCCGGTGCCGTTCTGTTCCCAGCACCTCAGGAGGAAGGAGGAGAGGGGAGCACAAGGGCTCAGTGGCCCTGCAGGAGAGGCAGGAGGCCCTTCCTTCCCTTGCATGTGCAGGGGCGGTGGGGCCAGGCTTTTCTTGGGTGACAGGGATCGCTGACCACCAAAGGGACAGCAGTTGGAGCTGTCATCCAGGATACCAGAGGCATGAATTTTGAGTCACCCAGTGCCATTGGGGTGTGCTGAGGAGCTCTCTCTCCTGGGACCATATGCGAGGAACATTTTCCCGGCTGAACCACATGTGACGAACAAACCCATTTATAGTCTAAAAATTAAGAGAACAAGTCTCTTTTTTTTCTTTTTAAAAAACATCTTGGTGTATATTGCCCATCTCCAGAAGTTCCCATTCCCAGAGTGCCCCGCGAGGCTGTTGGTGGCCATGTGAGTGACCACAGCAGGCCCTGGAATGCAAGCTCTTTTCCCCATGGCTGTGGAGCAGAGGGGAGTCAGCTGGGTGGCCTTGTCTCCTGAGGGGCATTGGCCAGGGTCACACTGGGTTTTCTAGGGACCAGCTGTTCCGTGGGGTGGAGAGGCAGCCGGCCATCGCTTTCTCTTCATCTTTCGTCCAGCCCTTCCTCGTACAAATGCTTTCTCGCAGAAAGACTTATTTGTTGTCCCCTGAGCGAGGCCACAGCTCTCCCACCTGTCTTCTGTTCAGGTTGGCAGATGGGTTCAGGCAAGGGTCACTCTGAGAGGAGACCTCTACCCAATGCTCCTGTCTGCTGGCTTGGTCACCCTGAACTGCTGCCTGAGGGGCCAGGAAAGTGGTCGGTGTCCCTGGCCTGGTGAGAGATGGCCGGAGCTTCAGCCAGACCCACCTTGCGAGGAGAAAAGGGGAGTGGCTGGAGAAGCCACCCCTTAAGAGCAGGTTGGGCCTGCCCTTGTGCCCAGGAGGACTGCATAGGTGCAGCTGCCACTTTCAGGCCACACACTTCAAGCTAGAGCTTGGCCTGCGCCCCTGGTGGTTGGGGGTTGGAAGAGCAGACTGTGTTGACAGGGTCTTTAATTCACAACGATTCCAGGTGTTTCTGAATTCTCGGATTCTGATGAATCGCAGTTAGGACTATGTTTGGCTTGCGCTCCAGCCTCATGACCACCAACCCCATCGAATGACTGAGAGCTACCAGGCTCCTGCCATGGTGGAGCTCAGAATCCTCCCGTGGGGACACCATGCTGCAGCCAGCTTCCAGGGAGCCACTTATTTTATGGACTCAAAAGTCTCTTTATGCTGGGAAGGTCACACTGGACTTTGCTCACACAGAGATTTGACCCAAAAAAAAGGAATAAAGAGGCCTCGGATACCCTGTTCTACCCCCGTTCCTGCCCCTGCTGTATCCTCCTGGCTCGTGCCAGAAGACTGGACTTGCCGTCTGTGGGTGTGTTTGTTGTCGGCTGACGTAGCACCCACAGGCACTGGCCGTGTGTGTGCCACAGTCTGGAACGAGGTCCTTGTCCCCCACCCATTCGCCCGTTAGCTTTGTCCTTACTCCTTGGGGCCCTGCTTAAAAAGATGAATGGTGCTTTGGGAGGCTGAGGCAGGAGGATTGCTTGAGGCCAGGAGTTCGAGACCAGCCTGGGCGACATAGCAAGACCCTGTACCTCCAAAAAATAAAATATAAACATTAGTCAGGCATAGAGGCACACACACACATAGGCCTAGCTACTCAGCTGAGGTGGGAGGATCACTTGAGCCCAGGAGTTCAAGGCTACAGTGAGCTATAGTCATGCCATCGTACACGAGCCTGGGTGACAGAGTGAGTCCTTGTCTCTGGGGGGGGAAAAACACAACTAAAAAAATATGTGAAAGGAGACATTGGTGAAGAGACAGGCTTGAGGGTCCAGAGACCTAGAGCATGATCCAGGCGGCCCATGGGCCACACCAGCCCTTCCCAGAGAGCGGAACTTACCGTCTCCCCAGAGGCTCCCTCTGCCACCGGAGAGAAAACTCTTCTTCACTGGATCCTGAGGGAAAGACGTGGATTCTGTCTTCAGGCTCTGGGCTTTGATCCCTGGCTCTGTAAAGGCTCTGACTTTGTAGGGAGTTGGATTTAATCATCAGCACATGGAATCAATGTCAGAACGATGGAGCTGGGCCAGGGGACGGGTTGACCAGCAGGCCTTTCTGGCTTGTAACTCCTTGGAGATGTGGCAGCCCCTCTCCCCTGTGGATTGAAAGGGCCAGCAGTTGGGAGCATGACTCCTTAAGGTGGGCAAAAGGCAAGTGAGGGTGCAGGGGGCTGAGCTGTGTGTCCTCACGGCTTCCTCTGAAGTCCGCTAGCTCCTGGCTTGCCCTGCCCCTGCTGGGTCCCTGCGGCACTCTCACTTCCACGTCCCTTCCATACTGATGATTCCTTTCTCTGCCATCCTCAGGGGCAGAAGGGATCATAGTAGCACTTTCCCGAGGAGAGTAACCGTCAAGCCCCTGTGGATAGCACTGCCCAAACAGCCTTGCTTTTAGATTAAAAGAGCCAATTTGTGCAAATGCTTGGGAGATGACAAGCACATTTTGCTGGAGTGCTGGGGCCAGCTGAGGGTATTATCTGCTCTCCAGTCACCTTCATTTTCATCACTTCCCCTCCCCAGCCAGCCCACCCACCTGGTCCCCAACATCTAGGCTATTCTCTCTACCAAGCCCCGAGATGGTTTTCTGCCTGTAATTGATGGGCCTGGCTCATCCAGGGGATGTCACGAGAACTCAGTGCTGAGGCAGAGGGAAAGGCACTGGAGCGGGCCAGCTCCTGGGCCGCTGGCTCGGAGGATCATTTGACGTTCTATCTCGGCAGAGCCGACTCTGCTTTCTTAGGTCCAAGCCTAGTCTAGCTCATCAGTCACAAAGCCTCATCTTTGACCTAAGTGATCTTGCTTGGGAGAGACTTAGAAGTGGAGACTTTGCTGTAGGTCAGGCACCGGCAGCTCTCAGAGGAACATCTTGCTGGTGTGAGCGACCAGTGGGCTGCCAGGAACCCAAAGATGAACACTTTGATTTGTCAGGTTCCTGGAGAAGAGAGGAAACCTTCCCTGCTCGAGCTTTCGCAGCAAGTCTGGCCCTGGCCTGTGTCGGCCCCGGGTTCTGCCTGGGACCAGATGTTCTGACCAAAGGGCTGGCACTGCCTTCTTCCAAAGATGATTACTCCCATCTGCGCCAGACATCTCGCCCCATGCTCTGAAGTCCTTGGCTCTTGGCTTGGAGCAGATAATACCTTCAAACATGCGGTTGCAATTTATTGGCCTTATAAGTTAATTTTAGTGGGTGTGCAATTGATTGAAATCAAAGCCTAATGAAGGCCAGAGTCTGGGGGGTGGAGGAGCAGGGTGGGAGGGAATTTTGTGTTTTTCCTTGCTTCAGTTCCGAGATAATCTTCAAAAGCTTTAATTAGCTTTTCCAATCAGGCCTCCTTGTCTGGAAGAAGTTTATAGAGTGAAACAAGGTTGGCGTCCCCGTGGCAGTCCCAGGGCCCAAGGGCCTCTCCAGGAGTGGAGGAGCCAGGAGCTTGGTGGATGGGCACTCCCAGGCTTTCCAGCACCTGTACCCTCTCTGGGCCATTTCAGAACTGCAGTTGTTCCTGCTCCTTCCTGCCATTTGATGTTTGAGGAACATTGGCCCAGGAAGGGCAGGACGTCCACGTTCACATGTGAGAAATGTTGGCACCTGATTTCCGGGGTCCTTGAAACTACAGGTTCCCAGCCCCGGGCCCCTCAGGGCACCCCTTCCTCGAGAGGCGAGCATGGAGGAACTGCGGGCGATAGGGAGAGGTTTTCCAGGGAAATGGTGCAGAAGTGTGAGCAGGCAGCTGTACGTGCTGGGAGGCTTCCCAGGCAGAAGACACCGCCACCTCCCACCAAAAGCCTCTGACCCTCACCAAGGTGTCTGAGGCCCGGCCACAGAACGGAGAGGACCTCGGCTTTAAAGAGCTTTCGACTGGATTCTCTATTGGTCTTTTCTTGCTGACCGACTGTGGGCGAGTGAGTTAACCTCTCTGAGCCTCCGTTTCCTTACCCATCCTGCTGGCTGAGGTGTCACTCAGTGACACACTGTGCATCAGGCCCCTACTGCACTCAGGCCCTGAGTCCACCCAGCACCTTCCAGGCTGCTGGGTGACAGGGCTCTTTGAATTGTGCAGCAGGTATCTGTATGTGCGTCTTACATTCTGTGCGTTTATGATCACGGATATGGGGCTGTTTGGGTGGCGTAGCAGGCTTCGTGATCATTCGAGAAAGCTGTGGTTTCGGGATGGAGCTCTTCCACCACCTCCCACAGCAAGGCCTCCAGGAAATCTCTGTCTCAAAAATGGAATTGATGATTGCTGCTCAGTCCACATCATCAGGGTGCAGTGAGGCTGAACAGAGATGCTGGTAGTGCCCATCTGCAGTGACTGGAGAGAGAGTCCTTGGGATCGGTCACCAGGTCCTTACCGAGAGCCTGCCGGCGACGATGCCATGCGCCCAGAGTCAGTGGCAAACGCGTAAGGCCCAGTCCCTCCCTCACCGGGGCCCATGTTTCAACACAGGAACGAGTGAACAGATGAACACAGTACTTGCACAATTTGATAAATGCTGCAAAGGAACGAGAGCTGGGTCCTGCGGTGGGGAAGAGCGAAGGGTATGGATGTTAGGGAGGGCTCTGAGGAAGGAACTGTGGGTCAGTTACAGGGGGTTTGCATTTGAGTAGAGAGAGCTAACAGAGCTGGCCTGAGACTGCTGTCCCTTGGAGGCCTGCTTGCCAGCTTGGCCTGTGACTGGCATCTGGGAACTTGGGTTTTGGGAGGGGTCTCACCACTCCCTGATAAGAGTGGCTTCCGACGCCTGAACTGTGTGCAAACAGGATGGCCTTCCTTCTCCTTTCCTTGTGGGCATCTGAAATTTTACCGAGTGCTAGGTAGAGGGTGCTTAGCAATACTGCCCTGGGCACTGAGTCCCTGGCGTGCTTCCCCAGTAGACGGCACTTCACACATGCAGTCAAACCCATCCCTGGGGGAGTATATCACGTCCTGTGTGACTTCATGGAGCAGGGCATTGAAAGCTGGCGCCTGGTTTCTCAGGACCCCGGCCCCTGCGCCTTCTCCCTCGGCCTCCTTTGCCCTATTCCCTTTCACTGCAGTAACCCTTGGCCCCAAGGGCAAGTTTGTACCGCATTCCATGAGTCCTTGTAGCGAATTATGGAGCCTCGGGTGGTCTGGGGATCCCGAGCACAGCCTTGTACCGTGGTGGCGGAGGACAAGGACAGTGCCCTGAGCAGTGGGAACCGCCTGGGCCACGCCCTGAAGTGATTCCCAGTGGTCGTGGGCAGTGAGTGGAGGCCGGAACAGGACAAGGCAGTGGGGAGAGGCGCACAGGCCTGTGGGGCGCCGGCTCTGGGTGTCATTCTGAGAGCCTTGGGAATTGTCTGAAAGGTTCCAAGGGTAGCACAGCTCTGAGGTGCATCCTGAGAATTTCCTCGGAAGTAGTGTGGGGGCTGGATTGGAGAGGCCGGTCGTGGGAAGGACCTGACAGCTCAGCTAGAGTGGGGGCTGCTTCCCTTGGTCTGGCTGAGTGAGCGCTGCAGTTCCAGGTACCCCGGGCCTTTTTCCACCGCTGGAAACGGCCAGGCCTGCGGAGTCAGAGTCCCACTGGGAGGTGGGCAGAATAAGGGGAGTAACGGAGAATGCTTAGGAATGTCCTGGAGCTTCTGGGACGGTTTGGTTGGGGACATCCCCCTTCACTCCCTGCCCCTTCAGTGAGGTCTGTGTTCTCATTTCCTTCCCCAGAGGTAGGACCTTTCCCCGGATGTAAAGGCCTCCGGAGGGGTCCTGTGATGGGCACCGCTTGCCACTCCTCTTGCACTCGGGACAGCAGGGTGGGGCCAGGCCCTTGCTGGCTTTTGGCATGTCCGCAGTATGATTAGCACTTGGGTTTGAACATGTTTGTGTCTTCAGCCATGTGCGCACAGGCCTCTGAGAACCCGCCCTGCCTGCTGTGGGACACTGGCTTGCCACTGCCTGGGGCTTGTGAGAAAGTGCCAGAAGCACTTAATGGGGAAACCCAAGCCCGCCTCGGTTGTGTTGTTTTCGCAGAGCAGGGAGAAAGGTCTGGAGAAACCTCACAGCTCTGGGGGAGTAGAGCTGAGCCTGCTTCCTGCTCTCACAGTGCGTTTCAGCTCTTTCGTGACCACTGCTCCTAGCGGGGGTGTCTGCTACAGTTAGCAAGCCCCTAAAGAGTGGGTCTAGACAGGCTTGCGTGTTGCCCCCTGTCCTGGGGGTCCCTTTCATCTGGCATCCTAAGGCTGCAGGCCAGTGTCTGGTTGCTTGGCATGCGCGGTCTGATTTTCATCTGCTGAAAGAAAGTTAAATGGAAAACAGGAGTGTGCAGAAAACAAGTTTGCTTATAAACATGATCCCCACGTCAGCATCAGGGACTCTGATGCCTCTGGAATTCTTGGGTTCCTCTGACCAGACGGCACACACTCACACTTTGGTTCGGGCCGTTGCACATGCTGGAGTGAAACCCCGTGGCTGGAAGCAGGGACCAGTTCCCTCCCTTGGTCAAGCCCTGCCGTCCTGCCAGAGACCCTGCACTCCCCTTGCTAAGATGTTTCCCGGGCTTCTGTGATGGAAAGCTGCTTTGTGCTAGTATCAAGAGTAGGTGGGGTGGGGCGCAGTGGCTCACACCTGTAATCTCAGTGTCTGGGGGCTGAGGTGGGAGGATCACTTGAGCCCAGAAGGTGGAGGCTGCAGTGAACTATGATCCCAGCACCACACTCCTGCCTGGGTGACAGAGTGAGACCCCATGTCTAATTAAAAAAAAAAAAGGCATTCTTGCAGGGACCCAGCCAGCAGCCCCAGCTGCCTCACTGAGGCAGAGAACCCTCCAAAATCCCCAGTACGGGGTGCTCAGGGTATGTCCCAGATTCCTGGTCACCCAGTGGGCTCCCTTTTTAACCCTGACTCTCTCCCCCCCTTTTTTTTTTTTTAAAGAAAAACAAAAAATGGAGATGGGGGGTCTCACTGTGTTGCCCAGTCTGCTCTCAAACTCCTAGCCTCAAGTGAGCCTCCCATCTTGGCCTCCCAAAGTGCTGGAATTACAGGCGTGAGCCACCGCATTTGGCCTGACTTTCTCCACTTTGGGGCAGCTTTGTGTTCAGTGATGTGGCTTCATACGTGCATCTAACCTACAGGCCGACCCTGTTCTGTCCATCTGCACTCCATCCCACCACAGCTGGCATGTCTCGGGATGGCCAGGCAGACTGGCATGGGGCAGAATACGGGCACTGGGGCTAGCCAAGCCTGACATCTCCTCCCAGATCCCTGCTTCTCAGCCTGTGACTTGGGCACATTTCTTATCCCTCTGGGTTACAGTTTTCTTAACTGTAAAAAAAAGATACGCAAAGCCCCCGACACAGAATTTCTCAACAATGGCAACTTTGGATGAGAGCGATGACTTGGAAGCCCAGAAAGCCCTGACTGTTGACGGCTCATGAGGTCGCTCCATGGGGCCAGTGGTGTTTTCACAAGTAGTCCGGAGGGCAGAAGACAGTCGCAGTGGTGCCGAGTGTGGACAGTTTGGTCAGATCCCAAAACCAGACCCCAGAGCCAGAGAGCCGGCCCCTGCAGCGGCACCATTGTTTCCAGAGAGGCCTTCATTATTTCTCTTTAAGTGAAAAAATAAAAGTCTTGTAAAAGAGAGGCTCTGAAGCACGGCAGCCGCAGTCCAGATGTGCCTTCTGAGCGCAACTGGCATTAAAGTCGCACATGCCTAAGCTGATTGGTATGTTGACTCGGGGGATTGTTGCACCTGTGTGTACTGGAAGGAATTTCCGCTGAATACCTGTCTCGTGTCGACGGGCAGCCTCTGGGCCGTGTTCCCTAAACCGTGGTGAAAACAGCTGGTCTCAACACACAAACAAGGGTGGTCGAGTTTCAGCATCAGCTCTGGACACGGCCCGCCCAAAGCCAAGTGTAGATCTTTCTCCATTTTGTGTGGGGCCTGTGCCTGTGGGTACGGAACCGCTCCTAGTAAGCGGCACTTTGTGTTTCCGAGGGACGTTTCCAGGGCAGCTCAGAACATGTCGAGGTTGCCTTCTCCCCTCTGCTCAGAAAGTAAGAGCCTGATGAAAACCAACAGCCACCAGTTGTTGAGTGCTTGCTCTGCCAGGTGCCATGGCAAGTGCTTGCCCGTTTGTTTTTTCTCTTGTGATCTTCCTTGTATCTCCTCATGCTTGTTTGCCAGATGCATCTTGAGTGCAGGCTGGTACAACAGCATAAGGAAGAGAAGCCACATTCTGCAGCCCCTCGTGTGCCGTCTGCAGCTCTCTGGACTTCGCAACGTTGTGCCCACTAGGCAGCGCTCACGCCTATCCATTGGACAGAGGATGTACTCGGCTTCTTTTCGAAGTTGGCTAGAGGGCAGCCAGCAGAGCAAAAAGGAATGTTGGTCTACACCATGAGGAAGGGGGCCAAGTTTTAGATGCCTCTCTGAGCAGAATAGACAGTTTTCTCTTTTTCCTGGGGTGGAGTTAAATTGTTCCCACCTGTGAACACCAGGTGCCTGTTTTGTTGTAAGGATGTTAAGGATGATCAGAAAAACAAACTACTGCTGATAGCAGTTTGTTCCTAGGAGGGAACAAAAAGGCATTGTTTTGGGGCCAGAACCTCAGCTGCCGGGGAATGGTCCTGCCTCTGGGTTTTATTCTCTTCCTCTTTGCCATAAAATCAGTCATGGAGCTTGAGAGTTTCTGTTTCTTTTTTTGTTGTTGTTTCTTTTAAGATGGAATCTCGCTCTTGTCACCCAGACTGGAGTGCAGTGGCGCCATCTCAGCGCACCGTAACCTCTGCCTCCCGGGTTCAGGCAATTCTCCTGTCTCAGCCTCCTGAGTAGCTGGGATTACAAGCACCTGCCACCACGCCTTGCTAATTTTTGTATTTTTAGTAGAAACAGGATTCACCGTGTTGGCCAGGCTGGTCTCGAACTTCTGACCTCAGGTGTTCTGCCGGCCTCGGCCTCCCAAGGTGCCAGGATTATAGGCATGAGCCACCGTACCCGGCCGCGAGTTTGTTTGAACTAATGCCTGTGTGACCTTGTCTTTGTCATGACCAAGCACCAGTTACAGCAAAAAGTGTCCCTCATGACCATTTATTTTTTTTTATATATATATATATATATATATATATATATATTGAGACAGGGTCTCACTGTGTTGCCCAGGCTGGTCTTGAACTCCTGGGCTCAAGTGATCCCCCCACCTCGGCCTCCCAAAGTGCTGAGATTATAGACATGAGCCACCGCGCCTGGCCTAAGACCACTTATTTGTCCCAGGTCTTGCTGCTATTCCTTGGTGAGATCCCAAAAGCAGAGCACACCATACGTGTGATGGGAGAACATAGGGTGGGGAAAGAAGACTCGTGGAATCTTACATGTTGGAGCTGTTTGAGGGCCCGGGTTCCCTAGCTTAGCACCACATCGTAGAGAAATCTGCTTTTTTCAGTTACATCAACATTTCAAACTTTTTAGTCCGAACTCTTCAGCCAGCATTCCAGCCAGCCCCACCTCCTGTGTTCCCTTCTACCTCTCCCTCATCAACCATAGCAGGTCCCTTCGACTCAGTCCAGGCTGTGGGCGTTTCCATCTTTTTTTTTTTTTTTTTTTTTTTTTTTTTTTTGAGATGCAGTTTAGCTCTTGTTACCCAGGCTGGAGTGCAATAGTGCTATCTCAGCTCACCGCAACCACCGCCTCCCAGGTTCAAGCGATTCTCCTGCCTCAGCCTCTCAAGTAACTGGCATTACAGGCATGCGCCACCACGCCTGGCTAATTTTGTATTTTTATTTTTATTTTATTTTATTTTTTTTTTAGTAGAGATAGGGTTATAGGGTTTCTCCATGTTGGTCAGGCTGGTCTCGAACTCCTGACCTCAGGTGATCTGCCCACCTCAGCCTCCCTAATTGCTGGGATTACAGACGTGAGCCACTGCGCCCGGCCTGGTTTCCATCTTTATACTGACTCCAACGTGAAAAAAGTGCCCAGACCAGAGCCCTCCTTCCTAGTGGACCATCAATTTCTCCACAGAAGCCTTCAGTAGAGCTGCCAGTGCTCTTTCTGGAAATCCACGCGATCTGTAACTCAGTGACATCCTCATCTGCACGGTCCCCTGCTTCCACATGTATTCCCGTGCATAAAGACTTCGGGGGAAGAGTGGCTTGGATAGAATACAGATCACAACAGACTTGGGATCCCAGAAGAGACACTGAAATGTTGAAGTCATGTCTATGAGAGTGATCTGTAACAGATTTGAGTGGAAAGTGACATTCTTGGGTCCAGTCTACCAAGTTCTCAAGTCCAGGATGTGAGAGGCAATTTCATGGCAACACATAAGAAAAAATATTCAGCTTCGCACCCCGGCTCATGTCTATAATCCCAGCACTTTGGGAGGCCGAGGTGGGAAGATTACTTGAGCCTAGGAGTTCAGGACCCGCCTGAGCATAGTGAGACCCCATCTCTACAAAAAAAATGTAAAATTACCCAGGTGTGGTGGCATGCACCTGTAGTCCCAGCTACTCAGGAGGCTGAGGTGGGAGGATCACTTGAGCCCAGAAGATTGAGGCTGCAGTAAGCCATGGTCATGCCATTGCACTCCATCTTGGGCAAGAGAATGAGACCCTGTGTCAAAAAAAAAGAGAGAAAAAAAAGAAAAAATATTCCATTTGAGATGACTGCAAGTTCAGTATGTGTAGCATGAATTAGGTGTGATTACTATGAAAGCTAATTTGCTCTTGAGCGCTGGAAGGAGGAGTAGCCTTTTTGCCAAGAGATGTGCTGGTCTCTGCTATGCTATGCATTGGTTAACACTTAGTTGGGGCATTGTTTTCTGTTCTTTTAAGACATTGACAACCTGGAGTATGTTCAGAAGGATAAACAAGGTATTGAGTCGTATGAGGAATAATACAAGGAGGAGAAGGTCAGAAAAGAGAAATCATGGAGTTTATGTGCGCCAGTTTTAAATGTTTGAAAGGACTGTACAAGGAAAGGGCATTAAGTTCTTGTTTTCTGTGATTCTGGAAGGCAGTAGTGAGAAGTTTTCACTCACGTCCAGAGAGAACTGTCTGAGTTGTTCAGAACAGAAATGTTTGCCTCGGAAATGTAATGAGTTCACTGTCACTGGAGGTGTGTAAGCAAAGGTTTGACAGAGACTTAAGATGTTAGGAACCTGCCCTGTGGTGCTCAGTCTGCCTCATACAGGCCTTGATGCAACCACTGAATCCTGGAAAGTCAGAGCTGGGAGGGACCCCTCTATACTGGCCTCTGATCCAGCTCTTTGATTTTACAAATAAGAAAAAAAGTCTTTTGCACTGTGTTGGTGCCAAGTACTGCCTTTCCTTTGGCTTTATTCAGTGAAGTTGACTGCAGGAGAAGGCCCTGTTCCAGCACCTATGGAGCTTACCTTATGATGCCCCTAACTTGGCAGTATCTGTGGGTGCTGCCTGTGCCTCAGTGTCACAGACGACTCAGGCCAGAAGTCCAAGTCCTGTTGAGTGTGGCCCAGCCCGCCAATAGCCAGAAGGCCACGTCTCAGTGAACCCAAGAACCACAGAGTCTGTTTCTTGGCTCATGCTGGAAAGCCCTGCTCCCAGCCCTTCTGTCCTGGCCTTGGTTCTTGTGGCATGTACTCATTACCTGTTGGGAGACTTTGTATTCGAGCCACGAATCCAGCTCTTCTCCCAGGAGGTGATTTGAAAGGAAGGAGTAAAGACCAACTTCAAAGCCCCTTCGCCTCCCATTTTCCCTGTTAGATTTGTAGCCCAGTGTTGGCCAGGCCTGGGAATTGGGTAATTCATAGTTACAGCTCAGATTCCTGGAGCGAGTTTCCACCCCAGGCCTCCACGCACACCTCAGCTTCAGACACTCCATAAAGCTTTTGGAGCTGAAATATTTTCTTTTCTTTTTACTTTGGTGAAGTAGGTCATTTTGAGTGTGAAGTATTATGTTTTCCCTGTTTTCTCCCTCCCCCCAGAAGTCCTGTGGTTGAAAAGTTACGGACATAGAATCTATATCCATGACTATGACATTATTCAACTGGAAGAGTGATTTTCGGGGAGAAACGACCTAAAACTCTGAGAAGAAGAGAATTACTGACACATTAGGCTTTTAGCTGATCCACATTTAGGGACCAAGGTGATGATAGAGACAAACCCAACCAGATGTTCAATTGTGATCGGCTGTGCTGATAGACAGCTGGTCCCATGGGAGGGCCTTGCCCTTGCCTCCTGGCTCCTCCAGAGAGGTGCCCTCTGTGTTGCCAGTCTCCTGGCGTTTTGAAACCTGCATCTGCCTGTTGTGATGAGCATAATTTTCAAATGGCAGGACTTACAGATCCAGCTCAGAGTGGCCCCACTACCCCACTCAGTAGTCCCAGCTGACTGAGTGCTCTGCCATTCTGTTTGCCTTAAAAATGTTCATCTTTGCTGAGTGAGCTGGCTCATACCTGTAATCCCAGCACTTTGGGAGGCCCAGGCAGGTGTATTGCTTGACCCCAGGAGTTTGAGACCAGCCTGGGCAACATAGCAAGACCCTGTCTCTAAAAAAAAAAAAAATTTTTTTTTAATTAGCCATGCATGGTGGTGCACGCCTGTGGTCCCAGCTACTTGGGAGGCTGGGGGAGGAGGAACACTTGAACCCGGGAAGTTGAGGCCGCAGTGAGCCATGATTGCACCACCACACTCCAGCCTGGGCATCAAAGCAAGACCCTGTCTCAAAAAACAAAACAAAACATAATGTTAATCTATGTTAGGAAAGTTTTAAAAGGCGCCAGGACCGTTGGTAAAACTGATGGCTCTCCGTTGAAGGAGTTAGCTCTTCGGTGGACACAAGCAAACGGGTGACTCCAGCAGTTTGCTCCCAGTCATTCCTGAGTTGGTCTGTCATTTCACCCCCTCCTCATCTTCCTGGAGCTTCTGAGGCCCCCCCGACTTCATGGTTCAACAGTTGTCTAAGCAGACTTCTCCGCAGTCTTTGCAAGCTAGTCCCTGTGTTGTCCTGGCCACTGGGGAGCCCTGATTTGAGCGTGTTGTTCAGCCTCTTGACTGTGGGTATTGATTTCAGCCCTGTGCTCCCTGTGCTGCCTGGCTTTCCATTTAGGAAAGAAGCCTAGGAAAAGCCCATGCTTTTCTCTTTGGGCCTTCACGGTTTGTTTTTTTCTTTCTTTTTTCTTTTTTTATAGAGGCTGACCTCGAACTCCTGGGCTCAAGCAGTCCTCCCACCACGGCCTCCCAAAGTGCTAGGATTACAGATGTGAGCCACTGTGCCTGGTCCTAGGCCTGCATGTTGAAAAGAGGTTCTTGACCAGGCGCGATGGCTCACGCCTATATAATCCCAACACTTAAGTGGAGACCGAGGCTGGTGGATCACTTGAGGCCAGGAGTTAGAGACCAGCCTGGGCAACATGGTGAGATCCCATCTCTACTAAAAATACAATAATTAGACCGGGCGCGGTGGCTCATGCTTGTAATTCCAGCACTTTGGGAGGCCGAGGTGGGCAGATCACCTGAGGTCAGGAGTTCGAGACCAGCCTCAACATGGAGAAACCCCGTCTCTACTAAAAATACAAAATTAGCCAGGCGTGATGGTGCATGCCTGTAATCTCAGCTACTTGGGAGGCTGAGGCAGGAGAATTGCTTGAACCTGGGAGGCAGAGGTTATAGTGAGCCAAGATCGTGCCGTTGCACTTCAGCCTAGGCAACAAGAGCAAAACTCTGTCTCAAAAAAAAAAAAAAAAAAAAAAAAAAAAAGGCAATTATCCAGGCGTGGTGGCAGACCCCTGGAATCCCTGCTACTTGGGAGGCTAAAGCAGGAGAATCACTTGAACCCGGGAGGTGGAAGTGACAGTGAGCTGAGGTCATGCCACTGCACTCCAGCCTAGGCGACAGAGCGAGACTTTGTCTCAAAAAAATAAAATAAAAAGCTCTCCTTCTGCCTCCTTGACCAGAGACCTCACTGCAGGGACTCTCTGGGCTTTTCCTCTTGAGCCCAAATCAGCTGAGCTGTGGTAGTGAGTCCTGGGCCCATTCCTCCCTCCCTGCAGAGTTGGGGGATTTTGAAATTATCAGGCATGGGCAGGGGCCAAGGCAGGGCGGGTGAATTCCTCTGCAGCCTGCTCTTAGCGCTTGGCCACATTTGATCATTCACTCACATGGATGTGCGAGGCCTGAGAGTGAGTCGCAGGCGATGGTAGAGCCACTTTATTGAAATAGCATGTTAGCATTTAAACAATATTAATACTTTTTGACTCATTAAATATACAAAGGCCAGTTAAAGTGCTTCCATGTGTGTGCTGTTAGTTCTGGCGGGCGACTCCTCAGATGGCTTTATGTGGTTTCAGACAACGTTTTAGCACATTCTTAAAATACCCACAAAAGCCTTTATGTAAAAACTCATAAATGCAAACCACATAAAAATTATTTTTTTCCTTGTTTCATGTCATTATGATCAAAGTACAGTAGGTAAGAAATAAATTTTCAAAAACATGTTGTGGTCCCTCCTTAATTAATGCTTCACGCGCAGAGCAGAGCCATAAACCAAGTAGTGGGGGCGCTGCCTGTGCGCCCTGCGGTCATCTCCCTCCTGAAGGTCCCGGAGCCATCCCGACAGCACTCACAGGAGAGGCCGGTGCTTCTGGGCGATTCTGAAACAAGCGTTTCTAACCGTGCAGTCCTCTGCTCCCTTTGTCTCGGAATGTCAGGTTGAGACTTGTGGCTGCTCCAGTCCCTGGTGATCCCTTTTGGTGAATGGAATGCAAGCCCATTCTTGAATTATTGTAGTGTCTGAGCTGTACCTGCAGAGGCCAGGTCTCAGCACGTCTGACTCACCTCAGCTGGAACATCCCGATTCAGAGAGGGAACAGATTCAAAGCGAGAGACCAACCACGCCGCCTCTAACTCTGTCGTCGTCGTTTCTTTATTAAAAGTCAGATCGACGGTAAATTAGGATACTATCCGACTGAATACTATCCTTGCTGTTAAAAATGATTATGGAGATCATGTGGCTCCATGGAAAAATGCTAATGATTCTGTGCCAAATGTAAAAAGCCGAATTCAGCGTGGTGCTCTTGCTGTGCTTACGGTTATATAAAAATGCATCTGGACTGGAAGGGAATTTGGAAAAATCAGATTTATGGGATAAGTTGATTTATGGTATTGTGGGCTAATTTTCAGATTTCCTTTTTAAAAAAACAATGATGTTCCTGCAGTAAGTTTTAAAATTGTGGGTAAAAGAATAGTAACCCCGCAAGGAGGTCACAATTGAGCTTGCATTTTTACCTCCCCTGGCTCCAGCATTTGAAACTTTAGATCTGGTCACTGTGGCCTGCCAAGGAGAAGCTGCCTGTAGTGGGAGCCAGGCCACAGGGTGGGACGTTGGAGTGGAAACGGCCAGTTCCACCCTATAAAACTTTAATGCGGTTGTTTTATTTTTCTGGAAGAAATGGAACGCTCAGGGATGGGACTGAGGGGAAGCAGCCGTGGGCCACCTGGTGCTTTTGAACTGGTCGCCGGAGGGTGTCGACAGTGTCAGGCCATCGGGATTTCTCCTGGTTCCCCTCCAGGGCAGCCTGACCTGCCTCTCCCCAGTGTCCCAGCACACAGAGGAGAGCAAGCCTTGGGCGGGCACAGCACCGCAGCTCTGTGTGGATCTGTGAAGGAGCGGAAGGATGAAATGCCCCTGGGCTGCAAGCCTTCTTTCCAGAATGGCCAAAGGAAAGAAGGAATTATTGGCCCATCCTTTTTGCCAGCAAAGTAGGGTTTTTTTGTTTGTTTTTCTTCCCCCTCTTTTGATGTGGGGCTGCTCTCCCTATAAGCTGGCTGAAAGAGAAAACCGTGTGCTAGAACCAAGCCATCTGTCGCCAACAGGAAGGGTATTAGCAGGTCTGTTCTGAGTTGCTCTTCTCTCGGTAGTGTTCGTGTGCCTCGTAAGTTAACCTGCAAGAATCCAGGAGAATAAGCCAGAAAGGCTCACGGAGCCCATGCTGCCAGTCATCTGAGCCCTGCTAAACCTCAGGTCTAGCAGGGGCAGTCAGTCCCTCTCCAGGTGTTCCGGGAACATTCCAGAATGGCCTGATCTCTCCAACTCTGTATGGGGCCGGTCCAGACCAGGAGGGCCCTATGGAGGCAGATGGGGCCTTGGGCCCTGGACCAAAACACTCATCTGCTTAGCTCGCCTTGCCCCAAGAAGGGAGAGTTTGGAGACAGACTGGAATAAAGGAAATGATCTTCTGGAGTGGGGTCTCTGAGTGCCAGTATTGGCCGGTGTCCTGGACATCACCTCTGCCAGCAGTGAGCGCTGAGCCCCACAGGTGTGTCTGTTCATCCAGTGGTCCTTTTCCTCTAGAAGGAAAGGATGCCTGTGCTACACCTTGCCAGAGCCAGGCCCTTCCCCACCCTGTGCAGTTTGACCAGTGATGAGCTCAGCATCTGGCACCTGACACATCCATCCCACAGGTGTTCCCTGAGTGGCACTTGTGTTAGCCAGGCAGCCCTGCCCTCATATGCCCTCCTGCAGACTCGCCTGTGGGCGCACCATGGTGTATTCGGTTTGATAGCTTAATCACAGTGGTTAGTGCCACAGAGGGCACGGGACAGAATGTGGTCCTGCCGCAGGGGCTGGCTGCAGCCTGCCTGAGGGAGCCCTCGGGGCGGGGCCAAGGGTAGCCCACCTGAGTATCAGCCCTCCTGGATGCTCCACAGGTCTGAGGGTTGGAGTGAGGGCAGACCAGCCAGGGCACCCTCATTCTCCTGGGAGGATGCTTTGCTTCCTTGGTCTGATGGTCTCTTAGTTACATTACACTCTGGTGTATTCGCGTACTGATTTTTCACAAAAGCTTTTTAGTCTGGAACAGTATGACTTACTGTCAAATTGCAAAAAAAAAAAAAAAAAAAAAATACAGAGAATTCTTGTATACCCATCACCCACATTCTGTAAATATTCACATTTACCGTCTGTATTTTTTATTATAGAATAGCTTTGGTGAGACATAATCTACAGATACATGTTAATTTCTAGTACTTAATTTTACATTAACCGTTTGGTAGGTGTCTACTTTTCCTAATTGTTTGTCTCTCAACAGCCATAGAAAGTAGATTAAGTCCCTAAAGTCCATGTTCACGCCACTGGTCCCTTAGTAAACAGTTGGACGCATGCATGCGTGAGCATAGCTCATAGCTGGGGCTGGGCGTGCTAGAGCTGTCATTGGGTCCGTCTGACTCCCAAGCCTGGGCCCACCTTCCCAGCTGTCTGGGGCTGAGGGCGGTGTGCTCCCAGAATACGCCTGTCGCACCAGGGCTTTGGGGCTTAATAGGGGTCAGAGAGGCCCCAGACTTCCTGATAAAGATGTGCTCACCATGAGAGATGCGATTGCTTACAGTTTCACTGGTTATCAGCAGAGATGAGATTTCTCTTTTTGGGGCTTAATTGGGGTCGGAGAGGCTACAGATTTCGCCACAAGAAATGAGATTTCGCTGGTTATCACCAGCATTTGCAGTTCCCATCAGCTGACTCCACCCCTCACCTCTGCTCACGGCAGCCCCAGCGAGCCACAGTAGTTGACCTGGGTCTGTTGGGTTTGGGATCCCAGACTGATTCCCATTTCTCATCTAACCTTTTCATTCCCTCTGCCATTTGATCGTAATTAGAAATCCCTCTTCCATTTGATCATAATTAGAAATGTTTCTGGGCCAGATGCAGTGGATCACTTGAGGTCAGGAGATCGAGACCAGCCTGGCCAACATGG
Source organism: Macaca mulatta (assembly GCF_049350105.2). Taxonomy (NCBI): domain Eukaryota; kingdom Metazoa; phylum Chordata; class Mammalia; order Primates; family Cercopithecidae; genus Macaca; species Macaca mulatta. The sequence goes on from NC_133406.1 coordinate 221,617,208, forward strand.
CGAAACCCCATCTCTACTAAAAATACAGAAATTAGCCGGGCGCAGTGGTGCACACCTGTAATCCCAGCTACTCAGGAGGCTGAGGCAGGAGAATCGTTTGAACCTGGGAGGTGGAGGTTGCAGTGAGCCGAGATGGTGCCACTGCACTCTGGCCTGGGAGACAGTAAGACTTCATCTCAAAAAAAAAAAAAAAGAGAGAGAGATGTTTTTGTATGGACTCGGATTTGAGGAGGAAGCACTGTCTCAAGCTGAGCCCTTCATTTCCGGCTAGCGCTTTGTAGGAAGTTGCTCCGAAAGACCAGCTGGAGCCCTGGTCAGGAGGGATCAGCGTGTAGGGAGTTTGTTGCTGTATTTTCTCATCTGCCTTGTAACCCAAAAGACAGAAATATCGAACAACCGTGGTCACTCCAGTAGTCATAGCCTGCATGGATTGTCACTGGATGTCACTCGTGCTGCGTTCTTTATCTGGGAGGAATGTGACGCCTAGAGAGGTCCAGTAAACCAAAGACCACAAAGCTAAGGGAGGTGGCAGAGCCCAAACTCAAGTTCATCTTTATGATGCCTAAACCTACTACACCCCCAAAAATGCTGCACCCTCTCCCCGAGCCAGAGAACAATCAGAACACACCCAAGGATCGGCTCCTATAACTGTTGCAGGGAGGACCCTAAATCCCAGAATCTTTGCTGAGCAACAGCCTGGGACCCAGGCTGATTATCTGTCCTTTAGCATCTAACAGGCACATTGGCCTGTTTCCTGCAGGTATTTTGAAGGCGGCGTCTCATCTGTCTACCTCTGGGATCTGGATCATGGCTTTGCTGGAGTGATCCTCATAAAGAAGGCTGGAGATGGATCAAAGAAGATCAAAGGCTGCTGGGATTCCATCCACGTGGTAGAAGTGCAGGTACCGCCTCCCAGCAGCTGGTGGCCGGGGCCACTAAGTACAGAATCACACCAAACAGTGCCGCGCTGCTCTCTAGCAGATGCAGTGAGGGGGATGCTATGATCTCTGAACCCCTCATTCTGAGAAATGCCTCCAAGCCATTTGGATAAAGATAAGTCAAGATTGCAGTAGTCGCCAGGCGCGGTAGCTCAAGCCTGTAATCCCAGCACTTTGGGAGGCTGAGACGGGTGGATCACGAGGTCAGGAGATCGAGACCATCCTGGCTAACACAGTGAAACCCCGTCTCTACTAAAAAATACAAAAAACTAGCTGGACGAGGTGGCGGGCGCCTGTAGTCCCAGCTACTCGGGAGGCTGAGGCAGGAGAATGGCGTGAACCCGGGAGGCGGAGCTTGCAGTGAGCTGAGATCCGGCCACTGCACTCCAGCCTGGGCGACAGGGCGAGACTCCGTCTCAAAAAAAAAAAAGATTACAGTAGTCATTAATGATTAAGTTCTCAAAAGAAATACACAATTACAAATGTCCCTTTAAAAACCAGTTGGGATTTTATAAGAAAGATAACATTGTGAGGCCGGGTGCAGTGGCTCATGCCTGTAATCCCAGCAGTTTGGGAGGCTGAGGCAGGCAGATCACTGGAGGTCAGGAGTTTAAGATCAGCCTGGCCAACATGGTGAAACTCCACCTCTACCAAAAACACAAAGAAAATTAGCCAGGCTTAGTGGCAGGTGCCTGTAATCCTAGCTACTTGGGAGGCTGAGGCAGGAGAATCGCTTGAACCTGGGAGGTGGAGGCTGCAGTGAGTTGAGATCACACCACTGCACTCCAGCCTGGGTGACAGAGCAAGACTTTGTCTCCAATTAAAAAAAAGGTAATATTGTGATAATGACCTAGGAAGGGAGATGTTAGGATGACCCTGAATTCAAGGGGCCACTTCAGGCTCTCCCTCAGCTCAACAGATCTCTGTCTTGTCCTTCCAGGAGAAATCCAGCGGCCGCACTGCCCATTACAAGTTGACCTCCACGGTGATGCTGTGGCTGCAGACCAACAAATCCGGCTCTGGCACCATGAACCTCGGAGGCAGCCTTACCAGACAGGTAGAGTTACCCGCTCATAGCCAGTTGCCAGTGCCCACAGGTGCTGGCCTCAGCGCTGACCTGCAGAGATGAGTGAGCAGGTGCCCTAGGGTAAGCATGTTCAGCCAGCTATAAATCCACCACCTAAGGAGGGCTTTGCATTTTCAAATAAAAGCTCTCTGGGCTCTGCAAGGTTGCCCGTAGCTGCTGGCACTCTGCTGGCCTCCTGCTGAGGGAGGTCAGGTGCTGGCGTGGCTCCTCCTTACTCTTCAGGGCACCGCACATCCCCATGCTTCGGGTCATGGTGTGCAGTGAGAAGTGGTGCTTGGCTCTGTTTGCCTTCTCTGTGGCCATGCCCAGCCCATCAGTCAGGCCAGCTCTCTGGGAGCTGCTTACCTGAGCTCAGAGTGTCTGCACCTTGCTGCCCTCAGCCCAGTCCAAGGACCAGCATCAGCATCACCACAGAGCCTGTCAGAAAGGCAGAAATGTCAGACGCCCCCCCAGACCTAGCATATCAGGATCTCTATTTTCACAAAATTCTCCAGGTAATGTGTGTGCACATTGAAATTTAAGACGTGCCCTACTGGATACCTCTCTCTTATCCATCTTTTGTTTGGGTATCTCTAGCAACCCTTCTCCACGACGTTGCTCCCAGGTTCTGTCTAAGGCAAACTTGGACTTGGACTGGAAGGTACTGCCTTCCCTGAGCAAACTTGCCTCCCCTTCTACCTTAGATGCTCCCATAAGCATCTAGGTGGGTTTAAGAACCTTGTGTAAGGATCCATGTTCAGGACCCTTTACATTCCCTTCCCAAGAGAAGGCCTTAATCTTGTGCTGGTGCGGGGCCACAAGATGCTTGGCGTAAAGGGGGAAGAGAAAGCATAGACCAGGTGCACAACTGGGTTTCACAAGGACCCCACTCTGCCTTCGGAGAAGTCGGTATTGGCAGAAACGGCACAGCCTTGGGAGCCTCAGAGGGGCGCCACTTTCTGCAAGGATGCCCTTCCATTCTCGGTTCCAGTAGTCCCTGACTTTCCACTGTGAGAATTCCTTTTAACATCAGAGATATCTTTCAGTAAGATAACTATGCTCTCGATAGCTGTGGATAGAAAACATATGACTGAAAGGATCAGTGTAGTAAATCTTTTTTTTTTTTTTGAGACGGAGTCTCGCTTTGTCACCCAGGCTGGAATATAGTGGTGTGATCTCGGCTCACTGCAATCTCTGCCTCCCGGGTTCAAGCGATTCTCCTGCTTCAGCCTCCCGAGTAGCTGGGACTACAGGCATGTACCACCACGTCTAGCTCATTTTTTTGTATTTTTAGTAGAGGTGGGATTTCACCATGTTGGCCAGGCTGGTCTCGAACTCCTGACCTCAAGTGATCTGCCCACCTCGGCCTCCCAAAGTGCTGGGATTACAGGCATAAGCCAGCACACCCAGCCCAGTGTAGTAAATCTTTTAAGTGAATTTGTATTCTACTAGTTACAACAACACCTACATACTTTTAAAAAATAGTGATGCAGGCCGGGCGCGGTGGCTCAAGCCTGTAATCCCAGCACTTTGGGAGGCCGAGACGGGTGGATCACGAGGTCAGGAGATCGAGACCATCCTGGCGAACACCGTGAAACCCCGTCTCTACTAAAAAATACAAAAAACTAGCTGGACGAGGTGGCGGGCGCCTGTAGTCCCAGCTACTCGGGAGGCTGAGGCAGGAGAATGGCGTAAACCTGGGAGGCGGAGCTTGCAGTGAGCTGAGATCCGGCCACTGCACTCCAGCCCGGGCTACAGAGCGAGACTCTGTCTCAAAAAAAAAAAAAAAAAATTGGTGATGCAAGGTGAATGTCAGCCATCATGCCTGGGAGCCTCCCTCCACCTATAGAAGCTCCGCTGCCTCTCTTGTGTCCGAGGGGCTGGAGGCCAGAAGGGATGTTGGGGTCCTCTTTTTGGCGTCTGAGCAGGGATATCGCGGTCCCATCCCGGAACTACTCACTAGTGCTGACAGGGCGGGGGGGAGGGGGTGGTGGTTAGCCTTTTTGCATGGAAGTGGACTCCTATCTTCCAGGGGCCATTAGCTGGGGAGGAGCAGCCAAATCCCCAGACAGCCAGCTCCCCTGCAGCCTGACTCTCCCACATCCTGCCACCTGGGGAGTGGGTGGAAAATCCTGAATCTGTATCCAGAGACTGCTTCCTGCATCACTTACCACTCCAGGCTGTTGATAATTCCACCCGGTTTACAGTGACCTGGACAAATATTTAATCCTCAGCCTTCCTAATAGTTTAAATCAAAGCTGTCAGCCCATGGCCAGAGTCTGGTTCCGGCTTGCCGTGAGCAGTGTCTCCTGCCAAGCTCAACCCAGGCCTGATGAGTGCCTGTCCTCAGCACACCTTGGCCAGGGCTTCGGACCTTGTTTGCATTGCCTTTTGCTCTAGGGGCTTTAATGAGGAAATTCATGCTCTGCCATCATTCTAACGGCTGATCACATCATTCATTTGAGGTGCATTAAAGCTGGGGCTGGGTTCCAATGTAAGTAACTGCAGAAGAGGGAGGGATTGCAACGAGGTAGACAAATCTAAGTTAATGATGCACAGCTTCTGAGCAAACAGGGGAAGTGAGGGTTGCGGAGCTTGGCTACGGGTCCCAGAGGAGCCTTGGAAGAATGCCTATGCTTGCTTGGGTGGGAGGCGAAGGGTTCCGGGAGAGGTGAGTGGATCGGTGGTAGCATGAACACGCATGGTTTGCAAGCTGTCCCCTTGGATTAGATCGTGACCAAGGTCAGGTTATTCTCGTTTAACAGGTGAGGAAACTGAGGTTCAAACTTAAATAATTTGCCCATATAACTTAACCAGTAAGAAGCAAAGCCAGGATGTGAACCCAGATTTGCTTGGTGAGAAAAAAAATATGCTACTTTCTACCACACCACAGCTGTTGTGGTCTCGATTCATCCTCTGTGCCTGCCATTCGGCGACTGCTAAATAAGCTGTCAGATGGAAGTGCATGGAGCAGTCAGCTCGGTGTAGACAGCACACTGTCTCAGCAGCCGGCGTGGGCAGCTGCAGTGGACCGCTGCAGTGGACCTGTGGCCTCAGAAGCAAGCAGACCCCGCAAACGGGACCGACCCGGCAGAGCCCCACATGGGGCCAGGGCTCCCTAGGCGTGTGCTGAGCAGTGCTGCCCTCTGGGCCCCTCTTGCAGGTGTGCCTTTGTCTTTCAGGATGGTCTCCTGCTGGAGGCCACTTGGCCACTGGGGTGCATTCACTGCTAGAGGCTGTCAGGAGGGCTTTGAGGTTTCTAGGGAGTCCAGTGATCTGATGGGATCTGCGTTTCCAGAAGGTGGTTCTGTCCGTGGGCTTGGGGGATGGGTGGTCAGAGGGAAGCTGTTAGAGTCATCCAGGAGAGAGACGACAAGGGCCTGGATCAGGCAACCCTGGAAGGGTTGGAGGGGACAGCCCTGCAGCAGAGAGGTCAGTGAAGAAGCTAGCGTCCATCTGAGGCAGGAGGTGGCAAGGGCGGAAACGGAGAAGGGCAGGGGAAGAAGGGCAGGCTGGGAGGCATTCTGGAGTGGAGTGGGCAGGGGCTGGACGACCAAGATGTGAGATGGGCGTCAGATGAGAGCCCCCTCACTCGAGTTCCTCCTTACACAGTCCTCACAGCAACCTGGACCTGAGTTTTTTCCTCTGGAAACTTGGCCTCATCCAGGTCACCCACGCTCACATGCCCTTGCCCCACATGTCAGGAAGGAAGGCTACTTGGTTTTGGAGCCATCTCCCCAGGCCCACAGTGCCAGGCCCTAGCCCCAAGAGCCATCCCAGCCAGCATCAGCACCATCAGCAAGGCCCCGTGGGTCCCCAGCTTTCCCAGGGTCCTGTGGCCCAGCCTGCCTCACCCCGGCAGCAGTAGCTGCCCTTCCGTGTGTGTGGTCCTGGGGGCACCCTCGTCTTCCTGTTTCCCACGGCCCATCTGGAGAAGGCTGCCAGCTTCGGCTTGCTGGCATCTCGCAGGGGTCCCTTCCGTGGGCACATGAGGGTATGCCCTGGGCCCACTCATATCCCAGTGTAGGTGGCTGATGGTAGGCCAGTGACCGGGGCAGAGCGCCACTCTCCTGGGCACGTGTGACAGAGGTGGAGGGCCTGAGCTGCGCCTGCCCCCCAGCCAGACCACAGCCAGACCAGGCGGCGCTCCCTCCACCCAGCCCTGCCTCCGTCATTTTACCTTTTATTTCTCCCACCTCCAACCACCAAAAGATGTTTCTCAGGGACGTCAACTGGAAGACAAGGTAAATAGCTAGTCTTCTAGCAGATTCCCGCGACAGTGGGACTGTCGGAGAGAAGGTGAGCCGCAAGCCAGCCAGATCGTACCTTCCTGCCAAGACTTGCGGATGCGTGTGAGGAAAGGCGGGCAGAAGGTACCCGCTAGCACACTGCCACGTGGGCCCCCGTGGGAGGGTTGTAGAGCAAGTGAAAAAAGGTTGCAGAGGAAGTTGTACTGAGAGGTCACTTCTGTGTGACAGCAGAGACGTGGGAAAGAGGCGAAACTGTAAATCTCTGGAAAGAGATCGAAGGTTTCCCATCCGGGGAAGGGCCTGCAGATGTTCGTTTGATATTTTCTCAGCTTCTAAGTATTTAGAAATGAAGGTGGAATGTTTTGTTGAGTGGGGAGATCAGGCGGGTCATTGGCTAGTGAGCCCTCTCTCCCCACTCAGCAGTAGACACCCCCAATATATCTTGAGGCAGTAAAACCCCGGCAGGCACTTGCCTGTGTATCCTAGCAGGAACATCCTCTTTGACTCGTGTTTGGCAGTCAGGCCAGGCAGTATATTTTTGTCACAGGGAAGAAGCCCATTGCCCTTCCAGATGCAGGGAACAAAGGGTGGGCTGGGCCCAGCTTGGCAGTTCCAGGAGTGCACGCTCGCTGGGGAGGCCTGGCTGCAGCTGCACACATGCTCCTCGTGTCCTGTGGGGTTGCCTGGGTTTGGGGGTGGAGATGCTTGAGCAGCACAGCTTCGAGGGGCGGCTGGGTTTTTGTCAGATGACCTGGGGTGGAGTGACCAGCGCCTGGCTGAGAAGGAAAGCTGGCCTGCGACAGGCTCCCCACAACCATCCCATGCTGTGAAGGACGGAAACAGGAGAGGAAGGGACTGGAGATCCCTGGCAGGAGGTGGCTGAGGCAGGGATGGACCCTGCTCAGGTTTTCTGAGCCCTGGATTGTGGTTTGTCCTTCAGTTTTCTGGTAAAAGATGTAGATGAAATTGAGCCAGCAGAGAGATCTCATAAAAGGAAGCAGGTTTCAGGATCACCCAGACCTTGGTTCGGATCCTAACCCGGGAACTTTCCAGCTCTGTGGCCTAGACAGACCTCCCCCTCTTTGAAGCTCAGTGTTGATAGTGCTCATTTTCAAAGATAATAGTTCCAGCACTTTGAGAGGCTGAGGCAAGAAGATTGCTTGGCCTGGGGTTCGAGATCAACCTGGACAACAGTTGCCCTGCTCCCCACCCCTTCCCCCCTCCCAAAAAACCAAAAAGTTATCCAGGTGGGGCGGCACCTGTGGTCCCAGCTTCTTGGGAGGCAGAGATGGGAGGATCACTTGAGCCCAGGAGTTTGAGGTTATAGTGAGCTATGATTGCACCGTTGCTTTCCAGCCTGGACAGCAGCGCAAGACCCTATCTCTAAAAAACATAATAAACAAATTTTATTTAAAAAAAAAAAAAAATTGGGCGCAGTGGCTCATGCCTGTAATCTCAGCACTTTGTGAGGCTGAGGCAGGTATATCACGAGGCAGGTGGATCACGAGGTCAAGAGTTCAAGATCAGCCTGACCAACATGGTGAAACCCCATCTCTACTAAAAATACAAAAATTAGCTGGGCGTGGTGGCGCACACCTGTAATCCCAGCTACTCAGGAGGCTAAGGCAGGAGAATCGCTTGAACCCGGGAGGCAGAGGTTGCAGTGAGCTGAGATCGCGCCACTACACTCCATCCTGGGTGACAGAGCGAGACTCCATCTCAAAAATAAAGGAAAGATCATTGTAAAGTAGAAATAAAAAATTATTTTTACACACAGTTTTATGCTCAATAAATAATAACTTTGCCAGGCGCGGTGACTCATGCCTGTAATCCCAATACTGGGAGGCCAAGGCGGGCAGATCACTTGAGCTCAAGAGTTTGAGACCAGCCTGGGCAACAAAGTAAGACCCCGTCTCTACAAAAAATACAGAAATTAGCCAGGTGAGGCAGCATGTACCTGTAGTCCCAGCTACTCAGGAGGCTGAGGTGGGAGGATGGCCTGAACCTGGGAGGCAGAAGTTGCAGTGTGCCGTGATAACAACACTGCACTCCAGCCTGGGCAACACAACTAGACCCTGTCTCAAAAATAAAAATACAAACAATAGCTTTTACTGCTACTGCCACATGTCTTGCAAGGAGAGACTTTTAGAACATGTACAATTCTAGATTCAAAATTTTCCTAACCTGGGCAACCCTAACTTTCCCTGGGAGGCCGTCTGACCACCATCGTCTGGCCTGGCTGCACACCGGCTCCTGGCCTCCGACCCACAGCACAGTGTGGTGACCAGGAGGACGCCAGAGGCCAGAAGAGGCCTGGGGATGGGGCTGTGCTTTGACAGTCGGCGAGAGCTGCCATTCTGGCAGGCCTCGCTCTAGGCCTTTTGTGTACATTTGTTTATTTAGTGCGAGGTGAAGGCAAGGAAACGGAGGCCTGGTCCAGGCCCTTTCCTCTCGGGCTGTAGCACAGGAGCTGGGCGGCCTCAGAGCTGTTGAGTGGGGCCCACGCCTTAGGGCCGTGCCCTCTGGGTCCTGCTAGAAGATGCCGCGTGGCAGTGGGAGGTGTAATATAGCCCCTCTGGGGGAAAGGCTTCCGGCTTCCAAACGCTTGCCTGTGTTAGGGCCATGGGGAGGGGGAGAGGTGCCTGCTGGGGACACGCGGGTCAGGCTCTGGCTTCAAACTCCATTGGAACCACCTTGTGGAACATCTGTGCAGCCACAGCACATAAAAATGTTTTCCTTCTGGCAGCCACTTTTATAAGGATGTAATAATATATGCAGTGCACAAATGGTTCTATTTTTGGTGGGTTGGTATTGCCAGCGAGCTGACCCTGACCAGGTGTGGAGGGGAGTGAGCAGGGGTGGGTGAGGGGGCTGTGGAAATATGGCCGGGTGTGCCGAGCCCTGTGCCCCTCACTCCCCAGGTGCCTTTCTCCTTCCCTCCCCAGCCCCTGCATGGCCATTTACGTGGGCTCAGCCTCTCTACCACAGGCTGAGGCCCGCTGTGTTCTGGGGAATCAGTCCGCTCCTGGGGACAGTGCTGCACACTGCAAGCCTTCTCCACCCAACCTCTTCTACCTTTGGTGGCCATGGGGTTTGGCCTGTTTGTTGGAAGGTGGCTCTTGATTCTGAAACACAAAGATAGGAACGAAGAGGCCAAATTGCTGATGTGACTGGACTTGCCCAGATGACCCAGGACCTTTGCCGACGGCCCAGGCCTCACTTTGGGCTGTTGGTGCCCATTTAAAATGGGGCCCACAGTGAGCCCCAAACCCTCATTCCTTCCCTAGGGTGGCCGGGAAGCTGCCGTCCACATGGAGCTGGGGAGGAGGAGAGACTCTGATTTGCTGGAAGGACCTCATTCATTTCCATCCGACCCCCAGGCTTCCCTGCCCGCAGAGCTGACTCCACCCAGCCCTGAGCCTGGGCACAGTAACCACCTCCACGTCGGGGAGAGCACACGGTCCCCGGGGGCCGGCAGGCAAAGTTCTTTTTGAAGATGGGTGGATGGAGCCCCCTCCCTCCTGAGGGTGCGCCCCAGCTCCTGTCCAGCAGACAGCCCACCCCATCATCTTGGCACCAGGGTTTTGCTAGTGGCAGATAAAGATGATGTTCCAGCAGACGCTCCAGTGCTGCCACGGGTGGCGTGTTTATTAGACCCGAAATGAGAACTGTCAGTCTCAAGTTCATGGGCACTCACTACTCCTGTTTTATGGAGACCTCCTGGAGTCTGAGGGTCGAGATTCCTCAGGATGACTCACCAGAGTGTGCCAGGACAGGTGGGAGCAGAGAAGCCGGTCTTTCTAGCATTTCTCTCCCTCTTTTCCACTAGTCCTCAGCAAAACAGTCTTGCCAGATCCAGGTGTCTGTTTTTCTGCAGAGATTTACTGTTATGACTTGGGAGGCAGCAGGTTCTGGACTGTTGCCCTCACCTAGACCCCCTCCTTGTCAGATGCCATCCGCTTTCTCAGACTCGTCGGTCTCCTGGACCACATTACTTTGTGAGCAGATGCCTGTCAGGGACAGCTCTATCAGAACAGACCGAGTCTAGCCCAATGAGCCATGATGTTCTCTCACTGCTCGGTCCCCCTCTGCCATCTGCAGTGACATAGGCTGGATCTGTTCTCCCGGAAGACAGCAGGCCTTCAGAGCCCTGCCAGATTCTCTTGGGTCTCCCCTAACCCACACACATCTCCCCCGTGCCCCCCCGAGGCCTGGATAGCCCTAGTTCTTTTCCATTTCTTGGTGTCAGGGTGTTCAGACCTTTTAAGCAGATGAACTCTAACTCATTCAAAACTTTTAAAACCCAGTGCCTTAGCAGGATACAGTGGCACGCGCCTCTAGTTCCAGCTGTGTGGGGGATTGCAGGAGTTCCTGTCCAGCCTGGGCAACGTAGCAAGACCTCGTCTCTTTAAAAAAAAAAAAAAAAAAAATGCCCTAAACTGAATCCAGCCCTGCAGATGTAGCCAGGCCAGGACAGAACAGAGGGGAACCACTGCCTTCTCAAGCAAGCGGTGGGACCTGGCAGCTGCAGTGTCTTCATCATGCGATGGGGTGGGAACACCTCCCCTTATCTGGGCACAAGGAACACTGTCATTGATGCACCTTAAAGTTGCGCCAAAGCTTTCCTAGTAGCCACATCTCGTCTTGTCAAGCTTGAAATTCTCTAAAAACCACAAGTCTCTTCATAGGAAATGTTTGCAGGTCAGCAGTTCCCCATTTTGTACTCCATGAAATGCACCCTTTTTTTTTTTTTTTTTTTTTTTTTTTCTGAGACGGAGTCTCGCTCTGTCACCCAGGCTGGAGTGCAGTGGCCGGATCTCAGCTCACTGCAAGCTCCGCCTCCCGGGTTCACGCCATTCTCCCGCCTCAGCCTCCCGAGTAGCTGGGACTACAGGCGCCCGCCACCTTGCCCGGCTAAGTTTTTGTATTTTTAGTAGAGGCGGGGTTTCACTGTGTTAGCCAGGATGGTCTCGATCTCCTGACCTCGTGATCCGCCCGTCTCGGCCTCCCAAAGTGCTGGGATTACAGGCTTGAGCCACCGCACCCAGCCTGAAATGCACCCTTAAGCCTAAATATCTGACTTGAATTTGCCCCGGCACATTTAACTGGCATGGTGAAGTAGGAAGAGCAAAGGCGTTGGAATCTAACAGTGATTCTTGCATCTTTAAGCTTCAGTTTCCTTCTGTAGCTAGCCCAGGTTTCCGGGTTCTGTATTAACCCTGTGACCATCTAAACCCTTGACACAGTCGATAGGAAGCTGGTCATTCTCTCAGCCGGGCCTTTACTTAAGTCCTGGACAAACAAGTTGACCAAGGGCATGCAAAGACTGCCACAGGGTGCCCCATAATATATGCAGTGCACAAATCGTTCTATTTTTGGTGGGTCGGTATGGCAGTGAGCTGACCCTGACCAGGTGTGGAGGGGAGTGGGCAGGGGTGGGCGACGGGGCTGTGGAACTGTGGCCGGGTCCCCACCCCTATCGGCAGAGGCTCCATCCTCCCCTTCCTCTCAGCCACAGGTGCAGGATGGTAGACGAGAACTTGCCAGAAGGATGCAACCCTATTTAAGTAGTTGTGTTTTCTTCCAGCCCAGCATCCCCACCGAAACAGGAAAAGAAGTATTCTCGTGCAGGGCTTGTTCATAGTGAGCCTGGCTGGCTCCTCGTGATCTCTGACTTTAAAATGTGCCAGCACATAATTTTAATGATCCCATCAAAAATTGTTGTCTGGATCAGTTTCAAGCTAGCATTTCCTTGCAGAGGCCATTCTTCCTTTTTTGACAAAAGTCGGGTCGGCCAGGTGCAGTGGCTCACACCTGTAATCCCAGCACTTTGGGAGGCCGAGGCAGGTGTATCACCTGAGGTCAGAAGTTCAAGACCAGCCTGGCCAACATGGCAAAACCCCATCTCTACTAAAAATACAAAAAAAAAAAAAAAAAAGGAAAGCCAGGCGTGTTGGCGGGCACCTGTAATCCCAGCTACTAGGGAGGCTGTGGCAGGAGAATCACTTGAACCCGGGAGGCAGAGGTTGCAGTGAGCCGAGATTGTGCCATTGCGCTCCAGCCTGGGCAACAAGAGTGAAACTCCATCTCAAAAAGAAAAAAACAAAAAAATAGACAAAAGTCAGGTCAGCCACTGCCGCCCCCCCAGTGTCAAAGATTGCAGTCACAGGTCAGGTCTGCCCCGACCCTGCAAGCCTGATTGTTTAAAGTGACTTGGTTCTTTCCTGCCCTCTGCTCACCCCCTTAACCAGGTTGGTTCCACCTTTCGCAGCCTGAAAGTCGATCTCCCTGATGAGGAGAAGTAGAAATAGGTGAGAAGCAACAGAGCCGTACCCTCTGAGACAGGATCTCCCCCCAGCCTCCACCCGTCTCCTGGTTCCAAAGAGAGGAACCCGCCTTTTGCTGGTTTTTCTTCTATGGGCCTGAACTCATTTTGAACTCTACCCTTTCTGATGCTGTTCTTTTCTTCCTCTTTCTTTCTTTATTTCAGCTTCCACATTTTATTTCAACATCAGTCATGGTAGCTACAGATTCTTACTTTCAGTGTAGTAACATTGAGCATTTATGTGCCTAGCACTCTTCCAGGCACCCTGTGAGTTATGAGACAGGCACATCTCTCCTTAAAGAATTTATATTCTTGTCAGGGAAATAAGGCTTCAGATAAAAAAAATTGGAGGGAAAGTGCCGAATTCCTTCTTCCCTAACCTGCCTCCATTTCCTCCCTCCTCCAAGTGGAGATGATTGGGTCAGAGCCAGTTCTTCCTGGGCGTGGGAAGAGGAGATGGGGCTTGAGTGCTGCCGCCCCCCTCATCACCTCAGTCTGTATTGAGACTCTCGCTCAAACTCCCCTCACAGAGTAGAACAAACGGGCCCTGGCGCGAGGAAGGGTTTAACCCAGGCTCTGCCATTGCCACCTGCATGACTAGGGTGAGCCACTGAATCCCTGTGGCCTGGAGTCTCCGTCAGAGGTTGTCTGTCCTTCCCCGCGAGACCGCAGCAGATGGCACCCCAAAGCCACCATTCGGGAGCGTCAGGGCGCAGCAGCAGCCCGGGAGCTTCCCCTGCAGTGTCAGGCCCTGAACCCAGGGTGGACGGCCTGGCCTGGGCCTGCCAGTAGAGGCCTGAAGACAAACCGAGCGAGTCTTCTCCAGTTGGCTCGGGTGAGCCGGTGTCTGTCAAGAGACTCTGCCTTTGCCCTCCCTGCTGTGGCTCTGGGCATCTGCCTGCTCTACCATGGGCAGCAGCAAAATCTTCTCCCTTGAAAGTGGGGGCCCTGGGCTTCTGCCGGCTGGGCTCTTCATGGTCTGAAACTGAAGTCGGTTTGTGCTTCAGTTCCCAGGCTGCAAAAGTGGCCTTGTCATACCTGCAGCTGGCTCCACGGTGGGAACAATAGGCTCTTTGCAGACCGTGGAGATGGGCTGGGCTGTCTGCCGTTCTCAGAAAGCCCCGGCTTTCTCTGACTTGGAATGTTTCTGTCTTTTGCAGATGGAGAAAGATGAAACTGTGGGTGACTGCTCCCCACACATAGCCAACATCGGGCGCCTGGTAGAGGTGAGTGGCCGGGGCTCTGGCTGGCTCCTGTGTTGCTGCACCCCCGGCACCGCTGTGCTGGCCTCCTTCTCTGCTGCTTTCTCCCAGCTCCACAGCAGCCGGCAGAGCGCTGCTTGGATTTTGCCCTGGCCTCATATTTTCGGAGCCTCTGATTTGGATGCCAGCAGGCTGTGGCTTCAGGGCCACCTCCTGCTCCCCCCCCGACCCGGGCTCCCAGAAGACTCTGCTCAGGCGCTGGCTCTGGGGCGCACTAGGTCTTGTCTCCCCTGATCGCCTGGGTGTGAACAGGGCCCTGCGCTGGGAGAGGAAGCAGATGCCAGAAATGCCAGTGGGCCCTGGAGTGGCTTCAGTTGCGGCTGCCTTGGCCCTCCTGTCACCACGTTGTTTGGGAAGGCAGGGAGGTGCTCTCCGGTTTCACAGAATTGTTCACAAAATTAGTGGGGAGTCTGAGGGGCGGTGATGTGGTTTAGACCAGCTCCCAGGCATGGGCAGAGTTGGCCGCCAATACCTGGGTACTGGCTTCCTCCCTTCCTGAGGACGGGAAGGCGCCTGGAGCACAGATGGCAGGTGGGGTCTTGGCAGCCTGGAGCCCGCTCACCCGTGCCCCAGAGCAGGTGTGTGCTGCCCTCCAGTGGCCATAGTGGGGACTGCAGGGCTGGCGGGTGGAGAGAGGGCGTTGGCCTCAGGGTTCCTGACCGTTTGCCAAGGCGCTGACCGACCTCCCTTCCAGGACATGGAAAATAAAATCAGAAGTACGCTGAACGAGATCTACTTTGGAAAAACAAAGGATATCGTCAATGGGCTGAGGTAATGTACCAGAAAGCACACGCTTTAGAAGCAGAAAGAGGGGTTTGAACCCTGGCTCTGCCAGTTACTAGCTGTGTGGTCTTGGGCCTCGGTTTTCTCATTTTCAGGCTGCAGTGCCCCTCTTCTAGGATGATCATGATGGTGATTTTGGAAAGTAAAGTCCTGGTGTGTCATCTGCACTCTCAGTAGCAGCTGTCGGTCCCTACCTGTACCGTTTTCTGGGGCACGTTCACCCTAGCAGCCATTGGTACCCTTGCCCCCAGAGCCTCCTCAGCCCTGCAGTTTGTCAGTCCCCACTCAAAAATCTGCCCAGCCCCTCCAGCCTGGGCCTAGGGGAGCCATGACACTACATCCCAGGCAGCCCGGCCGCCTCTGGCTGGCCTGCTTTCCGAGACAGCAGAGCACAATGTGCAGGCAGGGCCCTCAGCCCGGGCCTTCTCAGGGGGCCCCCAGCCTCTCTGACGTCCTCTGCCAGGGCTCTGCTACCAGTGGCCAATGTCCTGCACTGTCCCACCCACCTCGTGCCCTCGTCTCTGCAGTGTCAGCCTGAACAAAAGCTGGGGGCTCTCTGGACCCTCCAGGTCCATGGTGGACAGAGCAGGAGGCAGGCCTCTGACATGAGGCCAGAGCCCAGCTGGGGGCAGTAGACAGCTGTGGAGTGAGCACTGGCCTTGGAGTCAGGAGGCTGGGATCTCCCCTAAGCTCTGTCATCCTGAGCTGTGTGGCCTCTGGCACTCCTCGAAGAGGCCCTTGTCCGATGGAGGAGGCAGGGTCGGCTGAGATGGTGAATCTAGAACACGCTCTGCAGTCCAGCAGCACCATGTGAGTCGGGCCATGCTATGCCCTTAGCAGCCAGCCCTCTCACCCACTGCCGTGACATAGCTCTCACAGCCCAGCCCAGAGGAGAGGCAGGTTGCAGTTCTGTTGCTGCACCAGCTCATGGACTGGGGTGGGTGACAGATTTCAGTCGCCTGCTTTATAGTTTTAAAACAGAGGAGTCCTCCTCTTTGGACCCTGGTCTTCTGATCTCCTGCCCACCTGGGGGAGGTTTGGTCTTCATGACCTGTGACAGGGTCAGAGCCCAGTGGTCCGTGGTGTTAGGCCTGCCACCTGCAGCCACTGCCCAATACACCAAACGCACTTTCCCGCCCAGCCAACCTACACAGTCCCCAGGCAGTGGCTGGGAAGTGGGGGAGAGAAGCGGAAGAGCCTATGGGTGGTGGTGGCGAGCCCCTGAAAACCACGGCCACCGCCAGCGTGGGCCTCTGCAGCGGTGATACCACTCTACAGCCCAGAGCCGCTGCGGCACCCCCCTTCCGCCTCGTGGGTCTCCCTGAATTTCCTCCTCAGCTGTGGCCCCCTGCGTTCCTGGCTTCTCGTGGTTCTCTTCCCTCCCACTCCACTCATCTTGAACACTCTCTGTAGATCTATTGATGCTATCCCTGACAACCAAAAGTTTAAGCAGTTGCAGAGGGAGCTCTCTCAAGTGCTGACCCAGCGCCAGATCTACATCCAGCCTGATAATTAAGCCGATCCAGGTACCCTGCCTGAGAGCCGCGAGACCCTCCCCACTAAAACAGGACTCACCAACCCGCCGAGACCCTGCCGGTCCGGCTGCTGCTGCGCGGCCATTTAAAACACCACTAACCCCCACGTGTGCTCCCGGCCGGTGCGCAGCCGCATTCCCGTGTAGCCGCGGCCCTGTGTAACACGGCACCTATCACGTGTGTGCGCTTTCCACTCTGGGCGGAGGTTGGGTGTGGGGAAGACGGCTGATTTTTTGGCTTTTGCTTCTGAAAAAACCCAGGCCAAGGGACGGATGCTGCCTCTCCAGCAGCAGCCCCTTGTGTGCACCGGCCTGACTGTCCCCAGGGCAGGGGTCTGCGTGCTGTCCACTCCCCATGCTTCAGAGGAGCCTCGGATGCTGGTGCAGGGATCCTAGAAGCCTTATAAGCCCCTGTTCAGCGGTACATTGGCTGTCCAGGGCTAGCTGGCTTGGAAGGGGTGACCTCCGCTCTGATCTCGGAGTCTCTGGGGTTGGAGGGCAGAGTCAGGGCTGGACTCCACCCCGGCCGGCCCCGATGCTCTGCTGGAGCTGCCTGGACGCCCAGTGCAGACTCGGCCTCAACCAGCATAACCTTCCGCCCCTAACGAGCTGCAGCTGTTCCTTTAAACAGGTTCTGCGGATGGAAAGGAAAATAGTCTTGCTTGTTGGTAATGGCCAAGAACCATGACTTGAGCTTGTGACAGATCCAGATGTAGGGAAGGAGGCAGCATCCCTGGAGAGCAGGAGGGAAACTTGTCTGTAAAAGAAGGCATTTGGAACCCTGCCAGCTGGGGCTGCAGAGTCCAGGTCCAGGGGCTCCACACTGAAGGCCCACCCCAGAAGGGGGTGCAGCAGGCTTTCCAAGGTGGAGGTGGGGGTCAGGCACTTAGAAAACCAGGCGGAGCTGCTTTTCCAAGGCCGTGGGACTTAAGTGCACCAGTCTAGTCTGTGTGTGCCAACTTAAGGCCCAAGACTCCGGTCAGCCTCACAGTGGGGCCATCAGGCATTTCCATCGTGGCATTGAGAAAAAACCCTTTTTAAGGTACACTGTGATGGTGCAGTTACCTGGCCGCCCACTGGGGGCGTCCTGGCGTAGAAACCCTGACAGCCAGGTCTGCTTAGGACGACTCCTCCCTCCCACAGAGGCGAGCTCTGTCTCCAAGCGCTGATTCGAGGGTGCTTGGCCGTGACCTTCCCAAGCTCTGTCCCTTAAATGAGCCCCCTGCTCCTTCCGCCTTCCACCATTTCACTTCTAACTTCCTGTGTCTAACTTGATTCTGGCTCTGGAACTTTCTCCTTTGTGCAGTCCAGCCAAGACCTGATGGGCTTGGCTCTTCCTTCCCAGAAGAGCCAGTGACCACCCAGGCTAGGGGTCTTGTGCGCTGCTGCTTTGCCCACCGCATCTCCTGCTGGCCATGTTGACCTCCCGCTGTGAGCTTGGCAAGAAGCCCCTGGGGAATCGGCTGAGATTTGGAGCCTGAGGGTCATGAGGGCTGATGCCTTTGGCTGCTGCAGAGCCAGGGACAGTCCTGGGAAGATACTCAGAAACGTGTAGTTCCCCAGCATGAACCAAATGTCCGCGTTTCTCCTGGGAGTTTTCTCAGTTGTATGCAGCTTGCTTCCAGGTCTTGTCTGTGGCACCTGCTGAGTATTTTGAGGGCTCTTCCTGTGACTTGTAGGGATTCAGTAGCCGGAACTCAATCTGGGTGCTGTTGCTTCTCCTGGGCCCTGCTTCACTTCTATTTACCCATTTTTGCATTTGGGGACTGATTTTTCTGATTCTTCCTTCCCATGGCTGGTGTGAATCAAACGTGAGAGTCCAGCTGAGTGCACCCTCCGTAGCACTCTTGGGCAGCCCTCTACCCACTCCTTCCACTGCTTCTAAACTGTTATAAAACCCACTTTTAGGAAGTCATTGCCTAACCAATATGTTGGGTAAATTTGACAAAATGATCAAAGAATTGCTAGCGGGCATTCCTCTGGGCCTCAGTTTCCGGATCTGTAAATTGGATTGATAGCTTTTTTTTTTTTTTTTTTTTAAAGCCTTGACTTTGCTCTTTTTTGTTGTTGTTGTAGAGATGGGGTCTCACTGTGTTGCCCAGGCTGGTCTCGAACTCCCGGCCTTAAATGATCCTCCCGCCTTGGCCTTCCAAAGTGCTGGGATTATAGGCTTGAGCCACCACATCTGGCTGGGTTGATAGTTGAGACTACCCCAGGATGCCCGTAAGAATTAAATGAGATAATATATGTGAAAGGCGTTTTGTAGACTATGAAATCTCCACAAGCCTTCATTGTTTCTGTCTTTTTTGATGAGTGTCCCCACACATACGTGAATGCAGTCACCTTGAACGTTTCCCCACAAATCCAGAATTTGACAGCAGGGATCCCAGGGGCACTTGGCTCTCCTGTGCCGCCCTTTGCAGTCCAGGCTGAGGGGTTTTCTGGGCCAAGTTAACAGCGGGTGGTACCTCACAGCAGAGGCCTGAAGCACCTGCTGCGTGAGCCTTGAACACGGTGTGCTCAGAAACAGAGACACTGGTTCCTACCCACTGCCAGGGCTGGGAGAACTGCTGCACCTTGCACTTGTGGGGTGAGGAATGAGGCTCTCCTGCTGGGCAGGGCCTGGGCAAGGGGGAAGCTTTTCTAGAGGAACCCGCATGGCGCCAGAGCCCTCACGTCTTAGCCCCTGGCCTGAGTCCCCAGCCAGCAACCCAGGGTAGCTGTTCTGAAGCAGAGGGACTTTGTTCCATTGTGCTTGGAAGCCCAGAAGCCACCTTGTGGCTTAGGGTGACATGGGGATCTACACACAGAGGAGTGAACTTAGGGTTCTAGTGACTATGGCCGGGTCACCGGCGGCCAGGGGCAGAGATGAGCACCTGTCCATGTAAGGCATATGCCACCCCCCCAGGGCCTGGCAAGGTGCAGAGGGTGCAGGTCTCGGCCATGTGCCCCTTCAACCCTCTCTGAGAGGGGCAGATGCCCAGCCCAGTGACCCAGAGCCTCACCCCGGGAGGTGGGTCCATGCAGCAAACCAGCCAGGCACTGGCATGGTGGCCCCCAGGCCCCCACCGCCTCACCAATCCCTGTTCAATCTGTTGATAACGCCTTTCCTCCCTTGCAGGTCTGTGCAGACTTTTGCAGACAAATCAAAACAAGAAGCTCTGAAGAATGACCTGGTGGAGGCTTTGAAGAGAAAGCAGCAATGCTAAACCTCTGCTTCATGCTAACCAGACACGCCGTGCACTCGTTAGATTCCTTTCTTAGAAAACTCGTTTTCTGCTCCCTCCCCTCGTCCCTTCCCTCCCCGACAGGTCACATAACAGCTGCATCATTGACTGCACAGCGCCATCTCTCCCTGAGAATAAAGCCGATAGCCACCCTCCTCCGGCTCCGAGCCTGCTTCTGCCACACCTCGCTCTCAGCTCTCTCCACATTTCCATAGAGACCATGTGGTTTTTGTTCACCCGGGCCCCCTGTCTTCCTCCCCGTCCCCCCATTTATAGGCATAAAATCCACTGTCTGCCAGCCTTCCTTCCCTCCCACCTTTTTGTTACATTGGTGTAAAAAATGTAAAACAAAAAAATTTTATGAACTAACTGTGGTGTGTGAAAGAGAGAAGAAAAACTGGAAATCTTATTCCGTGTGTGTTTGGGAGTTGCTTGGGGTTGGGGGTCGTGGGGACAGGGGACAGCTCTGGGAGCAGAGGTGGCCCTCGGTGCCGTCCTGCGGAGACTCGCCCGTCCCACGGAGGCCGCGGGGTGGGGGCTGGGGGGGGCCGCCGACAGTTCCGCTCTTCCGGCCAGGTGCTTTTCTGTCAATTTCTATGGAATGCAAAAGGAGGTTTTTGTTTTATTTTGTTTTTTTGTAAAGCTTAAGAAAAAAAATCTACATCTTATACTTGAGCCTCCATACTTAAAAAAAAAAAAAAAAAAGAAAAAAATTAATAAAAAAGAAACTGGGACGCAGTTAGCGCTGGCCTTCTGTGTTCCTTCTCGCCGGCCTCACTTTCCAAGCGCGTGTGGCCGTGGCTGCGCGCTGGCTCCAAGCAGGGACGTGTGTGGGCCCTGCTCACAGCAGCAAGGAAGTGTCCGGTCCCCGGCCCCGCCGCCCTGAAAACACACCGGGCATGTGATGAGGTGCAGGGTCCCTGTCCCTTTCCGCTCTCCGCTGTTGGAGGCCACAGGCACCAGCAAACACTGTGTTCTGGCGCTGCCCCACACGCCTCCCACCGCCTTCCCACTGTGCCTAGTGCAAATGCGAGGCAGCCGAGGCTCATTTGCCGTAATTCAGCCAAGACGCACAGAGCACAGAGCCAGAGTCTGCCTTCTCCCCTCCAAAATGCCCCAGGGAAGATCTGAAGCAAATCTCAAAGTCCCTGCCCATACCACCCCCCATCTGTCCGTGGCCAATCAGCGGGCTCCACATCCTGGCCAGCCCATCTGTTTGAGGTCCCTGGCTCCTGGGTCTGATGCAGCACCTTTTTTTTTTTTGAGACAGAGTTTCACTCTTGTTGCACAGGCTGGAGTGCAATGGCGCAATCTCGGCTCACCGCAACCTCCGCTCCCGGGTTCAAGCGATTCTTCTGCCTCAGCCTCCTCGGTGGCTGGCATTACAGGCATGTGCCACCACGGCCAGCTAATTTTGTATTTGTAGTAGAGATGGGGTTTCTCCATGTTGGTCAGGCTGGTCTCGAACTCCCGATCTCAGGTGACCCGCCCGCCTCAGCCTCCCAAAGTGCTGAGGTTACAGGCGTGAGCCACTGCGCCCGGCCGTTGCAGTATCTTTATGGAGTGCAAGTACCATGGCATACAGAGAGCACAGAAGCCCCTGCCCCCTGAGGTCCTAGTGCCAGGTGGAGAACACAAGCAGGCTCCAGCCATGGGCCATGAGGAGACGCACCCAGCGAGCCACTCCCCATGGGCACACGGGTGCTGCAGCCTCCGGGTCATGTTAGCAAGGTGCCTGGCACACAGAAGGGCCCAGCGAGCCATTCCCCATGGGCACACGGGTGCTGCAGCCTCCGGGTCATGTTAGCAAGGTTCCTGGCACACAGAAGGGGCTGGGAAAGCAAACATTTTGCTTTTCATTTTATTTCATGCTAAAGTTTTATCCAGGACCATCAAGGTAGGGACAGGGGCCACTGCAGTGGGGTCTTGCGGATGGGGAGAGAGAGAGAGCTCAACTCTGAGTGCAGCAGCACGGGCAGCTGGGGATTAGAGCCGAGGAGCAGGGCAGGGCAGTGGGTGGAAAATGACTCAGAGGAAGTCTCAGGGGTCAGGGGCCTTCTGGCCAAACACCCCTAACAGGATTCTTGCTGAAGACAGGCCAGGGTGACCAGACATCACCTGGGGGCGGGGATGGAAGATGAGGCCAGGTGCAGTGGCTCACGCCTACAATCCCAGCACTTTAGGAGACCAAGTTGGGAGGATCGCTTGAGCCCAGAGGTTCGAGACTAACCTGGGCAACATAGACTCCATATCTACAAAAAACACAAAAATTAGCCAGGCGTGGTGGTGTGCACCTGTGGTCCCAGCTACTTGGGAGGCTGAGTTGGGAGGATCACTTGAGCCTGGGAGGTTGAGGCTGCAGTGAGCCGAGATCGTACCACTGTACTCCAGCCTGGAAGACAGTGAGATCCTATCTCAAAAAAAAGAAAAAAAATGTCAAGGATGGGCGTTCTTGTAAAATTGACTTAGCAGGGGATTGCTGAAACTGGGTTTTACAAGGGCCCACAGGTGGGCCTATGGGAAGGTTCAGGAGCCTGAGTAAAGTTTGGCCAAGCAAATAATCTTTGTCAGTTGTCACTTCAAGAAGAAACTGGACAAACGGAAAATACCTCTCCTTGGTGAGGTCGCAAGGGAAACAGCCGCCCTGAAGTCAGTGAGACAGGCTCACCCGGAGAGTCACAGCAGAGGCCTGCCCTCCTGCAGCAGAGGCCGCCAGGCCGGGAGCTCCTGTGCACACCAGTGGCGATTCGCAGAGCTGCTGAGGTGGAGTGGACTGACTCACCTGAGAGTGACCCCCCGAGGCTCAGGCCCGCTCTCCTCTCAGGGCATTTCCCTTCAGGAAACCAGCTGCTCCTTGCACTGTCGCCTTCATCAGCCGTACAATCCTGGGACCAAAAATCATGCT
The DNA here is from genome assembly GCF_049350105.2 of Macaca mulatta. NCBI lineage: Eukaryota > Metazoa > Chordata > Mammalia > Primates > Cercopithecidae > Macaca > Macaca mulatta. The sequence continues at coordinate 221,639,498 of NC_133406.1, forward strand.
TGAAACCCAGAAATTGTGACTGTGATGTATGCCAGGCCTGATCTTGCTCTGCTATCTGGAATCTTCCACAGGGATCCTCACTACCAGTTGGGTTTTTTTGTTTGTTTTTGTAGAGACGGGGTCTCACCCTGTTGCCCAGGCTAGTCTCAAACTCCTGACTTCAAGCGATCCCCCCACCTCGGTCTTCCAAAGTGCTAGGATTACAGGTGTAAACCAACACGCCCAGCCCTCATTGCTAGTGTTGTTCTGTTTTGTTTTGTTTTAGGATGGAGTCTTGCTCTGTCACCAAGGCTGTACTGCAATGGCGTGATCTCGGCTCACTGCAACCTCCACTTCCCAGGTTCAAGTGATTCTCCTGCCCCAGCCTCCCGAATAGCTGGGACTACAGGTGCCCGCTACCACACCCAGCTAATTTTTGTATTTTTAGTAGAGGCAGGGTTTCGCCATGTTGGCCAGGCTGGTCTCGAACTCCTGGTATTACAGGTGTGAGCCACCACACCCGGCCCTCACTGCTAGTGTTTTGATGCTAAATTCAGCTGGTGAGATTGGGGACAGTGGGCCTCAAGGGTGTGTTTTGGGACCCTCTCCCACCTCCTGGCCATGCCTTTCCCTGCTCATTCCTTGGCTGCCTGGTGGGGAAAGCTCTGGGGTCCAGCAGGGCACCTCAGGCATCCCTGAGAAGAGAACAAAGGCGTATGGGAGTCCCTGGGGCTCGTGGGCTGCAGGCGGCAGACTCCTGGGGTTTGGCAGCAGCAGAGCTGTCCCCCACCCCAAGGGCTCACTAGATGCTTCCTGGAGGTCCCCTTGGTGCCAACTAACAGAAGGGGAGGCAGCATTGGTGAGGGTCTCTCCAGGGCTGAGGGCTTAAGTGAGTAATCCAGGGGGTTCCCTGTCTCTCTGAAGCCCTTTCATTCCTCCCTTGCTTGGCCTTAACAAATCAGCCTCCGGAGCCGTTTTTTTTTTTGTTGTTTGTTTGAGATGGAGTTTTGCTCTGTCGCCCAGGCTGGAGTGCAGTGGCGCAATCTCGGCCCACCTCAACCTCTGCCTTCTGGGTTCAAGCGATTCTTCTGCCTTAGCCTCCCAAGTAGCTGGGACTACAGGCACGCGCCACCACTCCCGACTAATTTTTGTATTTTTAGTAGAGAGAGTGTTTCACCATATTGGCCAGGCTGGTCTCAAACTCCTGACCTCGTGATCTGCCCGCCTCGGCCTCCCAAAGTGCTGGGATTACAGGCGTGAGCCACCGTGCCCGGCCTTTTCTTTTCTTTTGAGACAGGGTCTCACTCTGTCGCTCAGACTGGAGTGCAGTGGTCTTACTGCAGTCTTGAACTCCTGAGCTCAAATGCACCTCCTGCCTTGGCCTCTCAAAATGCTGGGATTGCAGGTGTGAGCCACTGCACGTAGACTGAAGCCTTTCCTGAGGTTCTCCTGGGGCCCCAAGTTCAAGACTCCTAGTCTCCAACATTTTCTCCCGCATTCAGGTTACTTTCTAGGTGACTGCTTTGTGGCAGGCCCTGGGCTAGTCATGCCCGAAGGTGTGGCACCCTCTCAGCAGGTGAGGTGGAGCAGGCATTGTGGATTTTACTAGGTGGGACAGCTCCTCTTTTTCTGGTGCCAAACCACCTCCATGGCACCTCAGCACAATGCACTCAGGACCTTCCTTCCTCCCCTGTGCGTGATCCACACTGGGACAGAAGACGTTCTGTCTTGGCCAGGTGTGGTGGCTCACGCCTGTAATCCTAACACTTTGGGAGGCCGAGGCAGGTGGATTGCTTGAGCCCAGGAAATCGAGACCAGCCTGGGCAACATAGCAAAACCCCATCTCTGCTAAAAATACAAAAAATAGCCAGGGTGATGATGCACGTCTGTGATCCCAGCTAGATCGGGAGGCTGAGGCACGAGAATCACTTGAATCCGGGAGGCAAAAGTTGCAGTGAGCCATGATTGTGCCACGGCACTCCAGCCTGGCAAACATATCACGGCTGTCTCAAAAAAAAAAAAAAAAATATGCCTCGTTTCAAATAGTGTAAGTTAAATACTGTAAATTAAATATCATGTAAGTTAAATATGATAAAACATTTCAATTTATATTTTTCTTGATAAAACGTTGCAAGATGTCACTATATTCTCATTACCCATAGCTTCCTATCCAAATCTTAATACTCAATGGCACATTTGATATTTTTTCAAATGGCTTTGAGATATAATTCGTATACCACACAATTCTGTAGTTCTGTGGTTGTTGGTTACACCCACCAGACCGAGGGCTCCCCGAGGGTTGGTGCCTCAGCTTTCCCTTCACTTACTCATTCACTGAACATTGAGCACCTACTGAGTACTGGGGTTATGATGGCAAACAGGGGACAGTCTCTGCCTACTGTTTAGTGGGGGTGGAGTACTTAGTAACCGTCGTCGTTATTGAGTGGTTACCTATGCTGGGCACAGTGCTGCTACTGGGTGACTGTGTCCCCAGGGCTGTCCCAGGCTGGGGGCCTGAAGCAGTAGTTATCAGCTGAACTGAGTTAATCCACAGTGGAAGGTAACCCAGTCCCTGCCCTAGGGCAAATGCTGAGCAGATCCAGGTTTTCCTGTGTTGTTGTTGGGTTTTTTTGTTCGTTCGTTTGTTTTTGAGACACGGTCTCTGTCACCCGGGCGGGAGAGCAGTGGTGCTATCTCAACTCACTGCAGCCTTGACCTCCGGGGTCCAAGCAATCCTCCCACCTTCCCACCTCAGCCTCCCAGGTAGCTGGGTCTACAGGTGCACACCACCACGCTCAGCTAAAGCTTTTGTATTTTTTGTAGAGACAGGGCTTCACCACATTGCCCAGGCTGGTCTCGAACTTGGCTCACGCAATCCACCTGCCTCAGCCTCCCAGAGTGCTGGGATTCCAAGCGTGAGTCACCTCGCCTGGCCAGTGGATCTGTTTAAAGCTCTACCATCTGCGGTAGTTGAGGCTCTGCACCTGGCTGTCACCCAGCACCTCTGGGGTCCCCATCGGAGCCATTCAGCTCCAATGAAAGCCAAGTCAGACAGAAAGGGTGGGGAGCGGTGGAGGCTGAGGCCTTCTTCCCTACCTCAGCTTCAGGAATGGAAGGCCATGTTGTCCTGGCTGTGGCTTCAAAAACCTGGAATCCCAGCAAATTTGGGAGGCCGAGGTGGGAGGATTGCTTGACCTTAGGAGTTTAAGAACAGCCTGCTGGGCAACATGGCGAAAACACATCTCTACCAAAAATACAAAAATTAGCTGGGCGTGGTGGTGCATGCCTGTGGTCCCAGCTACTTGGGAGGCTAAATTGGGAGGATCACTTGAGCCCAGGAGGTGGAGGCTGCAGTAAGTCAAGATCGTACCACTGCACTCCAGCCTGGGCGACGGAGTGACTCTGTCTCAAAACAAAAACAAAAAAACCAGGTTTGATAACCAACGGGACCTCGGGGCTGGGAGAGCCAGGGAGGGCATGGGGTCCAGTGCTGAGCACGGGGCTGACAGGACCATCCCTTCTGCTTTGCTGGAGAATGCCACCAACTGAGAAACCAGCTTTTCTGTCCCATCCCATCCCCGGAAGCTGAGGAAGCAAAGCAGCTGGGCCAGGCACTGCGCATGTCACTTCCCCACACAGTGTCTTGTTCAACAGGTAAAACAGAACCTGCCAAGGCGGGGACCTCTGGGGGTGCCTGGCCCAGCCTCATGCTCCGTGTGGGCGTCCTAAGGGAGCCAGCCCTTCCTGGACAAAGGCAACTGGTTAGCATAGTTCCATTTCCTTGACCACACCAAAACATCCACACTTTTCCCTTCAGGCCACACCTGGAGATGAGCATCCTACCATCCCGTGGCCTGCAGGAAGGAGCAGGAGGTGTGAGCCAGGGAGAAAGAAACGCCACTTGCGGAGGCGTTTAACTTGGTAACACGTTTGCCATCAGCAACCATGGCCCCATCAGTATGGCAGAATCCCATTGATTAGATTCACCTTTATTGTAATTTTTTAAATTTTTGTAGAGATGGGGTCTTGCTATGTTATCCAAGCTGGTCTTGAAGTCCTCGGCTCAAGTGATCCTCCCGCCTCAGCCTCCCAAAGTGCTGGGATTACAGGCGTGAACCACCATGCCGGGCCTTGGCCCTTCTCTTTGGGAGGAACCTGGGGGAGGTTCCAGGCATTGGTAAGCCCCCTGGTGATAAGCAAATAGAGCCATTGTTTATTTAGCAGGCACTTACTGTGTGCCAGGTGCCGGGACACGAGCCTCCGTGCTCATCTTGATCACGGCTCTGTTCTGAGGCAGGCGGTGTTATTGGTCTCATGGGATGAAGAAACGGCTTCAGATGTCTGCTCAAGTCACAAGGCTCACGGTGGCTGGGGCACACTCGGAGCTCAGTGTGCAGGACACAAAGTCTGTGCTCCCTGCCACCTGCCTCCAGCATCTGGATGTCACCAGCTCCTTCAACAGGGCTCCAGGCACCCAGGCCACCAAGTTCTTCCAGCCCCAGCAGTTTGAATCCTACTTGGGGCACTGGAATGAGGCCTCCAAGGGAGAGGAGACTCAGGTTTGGATGAGCTGCAGGCCAGCTGCCCTCTGAGGGTAGGGGCTGTATTGCCTCCATCACACAGGGCACTCCCCAGGGGGAGGAAGGAACCATAGCTCCTGCCCGAAAGTGCTATCACCCCAAAAGCTGGTGTTTCCCAGGAGGAAGGGATTACATCAGCCCATCAGACAAGGGCCTCCACGCAGGGGCTGTGTTATCCCGTCTCACTCTTCCCCACCCAGCACCAGTTCAGGCCCACACATGGCACTCATGTGGCCATATGGTGCCCCCAGATCTTCAGGCTGAAGGGGCACCTACTGGTCCCAGGTAACTGGGGTGGAGCCAGGTCCCAGACCCAGGTGGAACAAGGCATCTGGCTGGCACCTGAGGCTGGCACCTGTGGCAGGCACAGGCCAGGGCAAGCGGGGGCTGGGGACCTGGGGGTAACTTATCCTGAAATCTCAGCAGGGCCAGAGGCTCAGGAAAGTCACTATTCAGGATGGTGAGAAGGGAGCCTGGGCCCAGCAGGGTTCGGGCCACTCCTGAGGGTGAGGCTGGACTGCCACAAGCCCTGGGCCCCCAGCACGGACGAAGGGGACACGGGTCGCCAATGTTGGCCAGGCATGGGGTGGCCCCCGCAGCTGGAGGGCCTCGTGTTGCTGCTGCTCCTAGCTGGGCAAGTTGCTCAATTGCACTGAGCCTGTTTTCCCATTTGTAAAATGGCCATAAGAATACTCCCATCTTGGCTGGGCGTGGTGGCACACCTGTAATCCCAGCACTTTGGGAGGCTGAGGCGGGCAGATCAGCTGAGGTCAGGAGTTCGAGACCAGCCTGGCCAACATGGCGAAACCACGTCTCTACTAAAAATACAAAAATTAGCTGGGCGTGTTGGCGGGCACCTGTAATCCTAGCTACTCAGGAGGCTGAGGCAGGAGAATCGCTTGGACCCAGGAGGTGGAGGTTGCAGTGAGCTGAGATCACACCATTGCACTCCAGCCTGGGCAACAGAGCAAGACTCTGTCTCAAAAAAAATAAAACAACAACAAAAAAATAATAAAAATAAAAACTCCCCCATCTCAGAGCTGGCTGTGAAGACGGGAGATCTCGCGCACTGACGGCAGGCGACGCAGCCCGCATATAGCAAGTGTGCAACTGACAGCTGCAGGCCAGATGGCATCCCGGGCTCCGTGGGTGACCCTAGGAGGACGGGGCAGGGGAGACTGGCCCTCTCTGCTCACCTGGGTCTCAGAGGTGTGCCTCGCCTCCTCTCTCCAGCAAAAGGCTCTTCCCCGACCAAACCCCATCCCCTGCTGCTGGGCTGCTGCTGGGTGTGCTCCAGGACCTTGTCCTTGGCATTGGTGCGGCTTTTCAGGCTCCTTGGAAGCAGCCCCGCCTTGGAAGCAGCCCAGACACCCAACTCCAGGCCTCTGTACCTGCCCCTCCCTTTTCCTGAGTTGCCCTCCCCTCTGCCTTCAAGATCCAGCTCAAAGGCCACTCCTCTGAGAAGCCTTCCCTGATTGACCCTCCTGGGGCTGGTCTCATCTGCTCATTTCCTGGCCTTTCTGCCCTCTGGTCATGGTAACCGTCTCTTCTCCTGGAAGGCAGGGTCTTGGAGCTGGTTCACCACAGCCCGGGTGTCTGACATGGCAAAGGCCGAGCGGAGGGCTGCACTCACCAAGCATCTGCAGCGCCAGAATGGCGCGGCGCTATCTCCCTTCTCCGGGGCTGGGAAGCAAGATTCTAAAGCAAGGCTCACTCTGGAGACACAGCTTCTCTCCCCAAGACTACCCCACCGGATGCCCCAAGTCCCTAGTTCTGGTTTTCCAGAGCTAGGGTTGGGTGTGTGGGGAGAGATCAGGCCGGCAAGGTGGGTAGCTGGCGCCTCTGTGCTCCAAGTACCTGAGGGTCATGACCCCCAGCAAAGTGGAATCAGACAGGGTCTGGAGCCAGGCGTGGTGGTGAGCATCTGTAGTCCCAGCTCCTCGGGAGGCTGAGCGGGAGGATTCCTGGAACCCAGGAGTTCGAGGCTGCAGTGAGCTATGATCGCACCACTGCACTCCAGCCTGGGCTAAAAAAAATTTAAAAATAAAAAAACAGGGTCTGGAAAACACTGAGTTTGGGGGTCCAGGAAGCACTCAGGGCTCAGCCCTGCCTTCCTCTCCACCCTCCCACCTTGCTTCTGTACCCGCCACTTCTTCCTCCTGCCTTCAATCCTATCTTTCCCTTTGATATCTCCCGCTCATCCTTCTGACCTGTCACCTTCTCCAGGAGGCTCTCCCTGATCTCCAAGGAGATCTGGTTACTCCTCTTCTCCAACTAAAAGTCCTCAAAACTAACCTTTATTGAGCCCTTACTCTGCGCCACGTTTGGGGCTAAACTGCATAATGTCAGCATCTTATGTAATTCTTGAAGGGACATAGGAAGTGGTAGTACTGTCCATTTCACAGATGAGATAAGCTAGGCACCGAGGAGCTGCAACGCACAACCCAGATCCGACAGAAACTTCACCACTCTGCTGCTTCCTGCGCACCGAGGGGCAGGCTCCCCGTGGGGAGTCTCTCTCCCTGCTGCGTCCCCACAGTGAGGTGTGGAGCCTGTCAGAAGAGGGCACAGACAAGCAGGCTAAAGAAACCAGAGGCCCCAGGAGGCTGGGCCAGGGCTACAGACAGATGTGCTCCCCTCTGCTTGGCTCACATCCTGGATCCCCATCCACATCCACCACTGGTCCCCAAAGCAGCCCCGATCCCTCAGCACCTTGGGGAAGGAGCAACAGAAGCAGGTCTCGCGGGGAGGTACCGTTTCCTCGGTTGTCTTTTTTATTTTTTTGAGATGGTGTCTCACTCTGTCACCCAGGCTGGAGTGCAGTGGCACGATCTCAGCTCACTGCAACCTCTGTCTCCCGGGTTCAAACAATTCTCCTGCCTCAGCCTCCCAAGAAGCTGGGACTACAGGTGTGTGCCACCACACCTGGCTAATTTTTGTATTTTTGGTAGAGACGGGGTTTCACCATGTTGGCCAGGCTGGTCTCGAACTCCGGACGTCAAGTGATCCACCCGCTTCCGCCTCCCAAAGTTCTGGGATGACAGGTGTGAGCCACCACACCCGGCCTGTTTACTCGGTTGTCTGGGGTTGACAGGACAGTCCTGAGTCCCGCAGGCTGCAGCTGTGGCCCCTGGGGTGAGTAGGCAGAATGAGGTAGGTGGTAGGAGGGGCAGCCTGTCTCCTGAGAGGTGGGGTCTCCGCTCCAGTCCCGGCCTCGAGGCTTCAGGGTCTACCTGAAGGTGTGTTCCCAGAGGGGACGGTTCGGTCCATGGGGGATCCAGAGGCCGCCCACACACTGATGCAGAGCTGCAGCACCATCACTGCCCACACCTCCCCCTGCCTGGTGTGGCTTCCGGTGGTCCCCGTCCTCCTGCGCTCAGCCGGCCTCGGTCAGCTGGGGAGGAGGAGGGGCTCAAGCTCCGAGGCGGCGGCGCTGCGCCTGTACACCAGGAACTGGATGGAGATCTGGGGGTGCCGCGGTTAAGGCCAAGCTGAGCAGACTGGGTTGGACCCGCCCCTGGGGGCCTTCCACTCCCGGAAGCTGCCTCCCCCTCCCCTCCCTCCCACCCCCACGCTGCAGCTGGGAAGGGCCAGCCATACCCTCCTGGCCTCTACCTTAGCTGTGCCCTCCATTCGGAATGCCTGTCCGGCTGCTCAAGCCCTAGCCAAGCTCCATTTGTCTCCAAGACCAGCACTGACTTCTCCCTCCCTTGACTCTGGCCCAGGATCTTCTCTTCCTCTCACCCTGTGACATCCTGGAGCTTGCCAGGTGGCTGGGCCATTTTGGGGGCACAAGAGCCTACACTTTCACTTCTCCCTGCACCCAGCAGGGACTTAGCAAATATTAAAACCAAGGCCATGTTTACTTTCTCCCAAATGAGACCCAGATAACGCTCTGTCCAGCCACTCAGCAAACACGTTCTGAGCCCTCATTGATCACGGGGTTCTGTTTCCAGCTACCTCGTCTTACACAATATCCGGACGAGACAGCAGCTGTTAACTGAGGTGAAGACAGCAGCACAGAGAGGCTGACCCTGTGCCCTGCATCACACAGCAGGAAGCAGGGGAGGAGCCAGGATTTGAACCCAGGTTTGTCTGCCCAACTCATGTGTGTCTCCACACTCCAGCTGTCATTCGCACAGCCTGGAACATTCCTCTCCTGCCTTCACCTGACTAATTTCTTCTCTGTCAGGTCACAGCTTCAATGAGACTTACAGGGGCCTTTGCTGCCACTTTAACCAGGACAGCCCCTGGACAGCCCCTGGCTAGACGCTTTGTTTTTCTCTGCAGTACCTGGTGCCACTTAATTCTTTGATGATAACGTTGTGTCCTCCCTCCCCCCACGAACTGTAAGCTTCTAAGGCACTCATGGCTGTTCTTGCTCACTCATGGCTCCAGGGTCCAGCTGGGTGCCCAGCACGCAGGTGTGCACAACTGGGTGAACGGATGGAGGGAGGGAGGGAGAGAGGGATGGCTGGACGGATGAAGGGAGGGATGGACGGATGAAGGGAGGGACGGACGGATGAAGGGAGGGACGGACGGATGAAGGGAGGGACGGACGGATGAAGGGAGGGACAGATGGATGAAGGGAGGGAGGGGAAGACGGATGAGGGGAGGGACAGACGGATGAAGGGAGGGACAGATGGATGGAGGGAGGGAGAGACGGATGAAGGGAGGGACGGATGGATGGAGGGAGGGATGGATGGATGGAGGGAGGGAGAGATGGATGTAGGGAGGGACGGATGGAGGGAGGGACGGATGGATGGAGGGAGGGAGAGACGGATGAAGGGAGGGACGGACGGGTGGAGGGAGGGACGGACGGAGGGAGGGACGGACGGACGGAGGGAGGGACGGACGGACGGAGGGAGGGACGGATGGATGAAGGGAGGGATGGATGGATGGATGGAGGGAGGGAGAGATGGATGGAGGGAGGGACGGATGGATGGAGGGAGGGAGGGATGGATGGAGGGAGGGACGGATGGATGGATGAAGGGACGGATGGATGGAGGGAGGGACGGATGGATGGATGAAGGGAGGGATGGACGGAGGGAGGGACGGATGGATGAAGGGAGGGAGGGATGGATGGATGGAGGGACGGATGGATGGAGGGAGGGACGGATGGATGGAGGGAGGGACGGATGGATGGAGGGAGGGACGGACGGAGGGAGGGACGGACGGAGGGAGGGATGGATGGACGGAGGGAGGGAGGGAGAGACGGGTGAGTGCTGAAGCTGTGCGCAGGCAGGGGCTCCCTTGCCCACACCCCCACCACCAGCCCCACACGCCCTGAAGGATACGATGGTGTCGAGCAGCAGCACGCCCAGGCTGCCTACAAGCCAGGGCAGGTGGTGCAGCAGGTAGCTGCCCTCGCTCTGGCCCTCCTCGGGGTTTTTGAGCAGCACGCTCAGCCCATACAGCGTGTTCCCCAGCATCACCAGCGCAAACAGCGAGTAGGAGATCCCCTGGGTGGACTTCCGGAGGAACTGAGGCAGAAGGAGTTTGGGTCAGAGATCTCGAACAGGCCTCCTGTCACTCTGGATTGTCACTGTCCACATGTCCACCTGCCCCACCACAGTGCACCTGCCCTGAGCTCCTCTCTCCCTGGGTGCCCAGTATCTGACATGGGCCCCACACACAGAAGAGCCTCCTCTCACCCACAGACAAGCCCTCCCAGGCCCCTGCCCGGGTCCACAGGAGACCGTGGCTGTGCCAGGCCTGCTGGCCCCATGCCACCCTGCATTCCACCCCACACAGGCTCTAGCTGCCCAGCAAGCCTCCCCTCCCCGACTCCCCAGCTTCTCCTCTCCCCTCAGGCCTCCAAGCTCAGCCCCTCACCTTCCCCTGAACTCCTACTCCTCCAAGACACACATGGGTCTCTTGCAGCCTGGCTGGCAGGCCACATCGCGCCTGTTTTCCAGAAGCAGAAATGGAAGCTCAGAGACTGGATTAACTTGCCCAAGCCAACAGTGGGAGCAGCCCAGACTTTCTGAACCAAGGCTCCTATGCCGTGCTACTCCTTAGCCCAGAGGGCCCGGGTGGCCAGGCCGGCTCTCCTCTACTTGGCCCCACCCAGCCCCTGCTGGAGGCTCACGTTGGTGCGGATCTGAGGCAGCCGGGAGAGCAGGTACAACACACTGGAGACGGAGCCGATGACGAAGCCGATGATTTCCTGCCGGGTGAAGGGCTGTGGGGCAGAAGGGGGCACTTGGTACCTTGTAGGAGCCAGAGGTGATCCCCCTCCCCACTTAGCGCCCACGAGGCTGTGCAGGGGAGAGCCCTGGGGACAAGCTAGCCTCCATCCCTTCTACCGCCACACCCACGGCTCACCTTGCTGCCCGGCTCCACGGACAGGAGCGCCCGTCCCCGGAAGCCTTCCCTCGGGGCAGCCACGGGCCCAGCAGCGCTCAGCAGCGGTGTGGCGCACGCCGTCCCCATGAGGAATAGCAGCATGGAGTTGATGGGGGCAGACACTGCACACGAGGCAGGAGGGAAGCTGAGGTTAGATGGCTGAGTGGCAGCAGGGGGAGGCTGAGTCCTGGCCTTGCCCCTCAGGGGCTGTGTGACCTTGGGCAAGTGACCTAACCTCTCTGAGCTTTAATTCTTCATCTGTTGAATGGGTACAACAGTACCCTTCTCCTAGAGTTATAAAGGTGAAACGCTGAGGGCAGGGAGGTCAGGAGGGGTTATACGAAGCAGAAATGCTGAAGAAAAACAGTCCTTCCCAGGTCCCTCCCCATGTCCGTATGGCCTCAAGCTGACCTTGTCTCCTGCTCCTCCTGAAGGCTGGGGCAGAGGCAGCCTGTGTGACTTGTCCTCGTTTCCCCAGCTCCAAGCCCAGGGCTGGACACAGAGGAGGAGCTGGAGCTGTGCCTGCTGAACGGGCCCCTGGGCGAGAGGAACCGGCCTGTGGTCTGGGCCAGGATACGCTCACTGCCCTCAAGTCTCTATCTTGGCCGATTAAGGCTCAGGCTCTTAGATAAGGCCCGGGGAAGCCTTTCCGAGGTTCGGGTTATCACCCAGCCATGGGAAACCCGCTTCCTCCCACACTCCAGGCGCCCCCGTCGCCCACAGCCCCCCGCTGCTGGTGGAGCATCTGACAGAGAGCGGTCCCCATACTCACAGGGAGAGGGGCGTTTCCTGAACTTGTAGTAAAAGTACAGCGTCAGCATCACCAGGTCTGCCATGACGTAATACACAGCTGTGTAGGACTGTAAGAGACGCAGGGGGCCCGGGGGTTGGTGCGGTGCCAGGATCTGGGACCACGCCCCGGCAGCCCTCTGTCCTATCCCAGCTGGGTGACCCTGACCGAGTCACTTCGCCTCTCTGAGCTTCTGTTTCCTTATCTGGCAAGGAAGAGCTCACAGTTCCCACCTGGCAATGACAGAACAGGTGGGCAAAAGACCCAGGAAAGGATCTAGCCCAGGAAGTGCCAATGAGCTGGTGGTCAGTGCCAGCAGTCAGGACAAAGCGGGACTCCGCGGTGAAGAGATGGCTCTGGTTTCGCCTGATGCCGGGGCAGTCAGAACTTTCTGGTCCCACGTGGGAGGACAATGCCTTCCTGATTGGGAGCCCCAGCTCTGCCTGCCCACAGGAGCGGGATGGCACCCGGGCCTCCCACGGAAAAACGCCTTTCCTCCTCGAGGGCCCACCCTCTGGAAGCTTCGCCAGCATTCCAGCACCCTGGAGGTGGAAGAGCGGAAACCCTGTCAGACACGCTCATACTGCAGATGGGAAAACTGGGGCCCAGAGAAGAGCAGTGGCCTGTCCACAGCCACAGTTCGGCAGACAGAAGGATGGGCCCTCACAAGATGCAACGACGGGTCAGGGTTCTGAAGACCAGGCGGGCCAAAGAGCCTGGCATCTCCTCAGGCAACCCTGCAGGGTGAGGCAGGGTTAGGGTCAGCGCCACCCTGCCCGGGTACCGGCCCACCTGCAGGGGCAGCTGGTCAGCAAGGAAGGAGCCGATGAGGTTGCAGGAGTCTCCGCCGATCCAGCCCAGGAGGAACCACAGGGACAGTGCCTGGTCCATGTTGCCCATCTTGTAGGCTTTGATGAACTGGCTGTGGAAGAGGAAGAGGAGGGGACGCATGTTCGGGCCACCTTACAGAGAATGCTGCCTTACAGGGGACACCGCCCAGAGATGACCACGGGGGAGTGAGGCGGTAATGGAGAGGAGATGGCCTGGGGGCCCACCTTCCCCATGGGCAGGATCCTCAGGAGCCTTCTCGGCTCTTTGGAGGAGTCTCCCGGGGAATCCCTTCTAAGCCGAGGGCTCTACGGCTATGCCTCTCTCCAGGGAAAGCCCCAGCCTTACTCAGATTCTCCTCCACCACACCCTGGGGTCTCCAGTGGGGATCTGGGGCTTATGTAGGGTCCTGAAGTTTTGTGTTGGGCCCTGAGAACCGCTGCATAGAACCCTGGATCCTTTCTCCTACGGATGCAGGGAGGGGCACCGCAACAAGAACGGTGCTGGGGAAGGGACACAGGGACCGAAGGCCTGGGCACGCCGGGTCTCCAGGAGCAGCTGCAGGCAAGACAGGCAGAACCCCGGCCTGGTTCTCTTTAGAGGGCAACAGAGAAGGGCGGGGCTGAGGTGCCTGGGGCTCCACTATCAAGATGGTAGGCTTTTGGTCCCCTGGCTGTTTTCCCAAAGGTCCCCGGTGCTGGGACCCTCTTAGGACTTCTGGTCAGGTGCGGGTTTGAAGCCAAAGCTGGTGGTGGCACTGAGGCCCAGGGCAGTTCTGAGCCCTCTGTATGTGTGTTGACTCATTCTGTCCTCAAGACACCTGTGCTGTCCAGTCTACCACGATGACCTCCTCACTGGGCCTGGAGGAAGCTGTGCCATACGGCTCGGATTCAACCCCTACCTGAGCCTCCGGTCTTGCTCTTAACCATTATACATACTGCCATTTACTGTTCCAGTTTCTTTTTAACCACCTGCATGGATGAAGGAAAATAGACAGACAGAAAGAAACTAAATGGTGGCCAGACATGGTGGCTCACACCTGCAATCTCAACACTTTGGGAGGTCGAGGCAGGTGAATCACTTGAGGACAGAAGTTTGAGACCAGCCCGGCCAACTTGGTGAATCTCTACCAAAATAAAAAAATCAGCCAGGCATGGTGGTGCACACCTGTAATCCCAGCTATTCAGGAAGCTAAGGGATGGGAATTGCTTGAACCCAGGAGGTGGAGGTTGCAGTAAGCTGAGATCACACTACTGCCCTTCAGCCTGGGCAACACAGTAAGACCCTGTCTCAAAAAAGAAAATAAAAAGAAACAAAGAAACTAACTAAATGGCAGCTCATCCCATCCATGATCCAAGCCAGAAACTAAGAAACGGGCATTGGCTGGGTTCTTCCCACAGCCAATCCTTCCATCCGCCTCCCTCAGCCTCCTAACAAGCCTCCCTCCTTTCAGATGAATCCTCCCTTTCAGAAATCTTTCTAAAACCCCCATCTCAGCCAGGAGCAGTGGCTCATGCCTATAATCCCAACACTCTGGAGGCTGGGCGTGGTAGCTCACACCTGTAATCCCAGCACTTCAGGAGGCTGAGGAAAGAGAATCACTTGAGCCTAGAAGTTCCAGACCAGCCTGGGCAACACAGCAAGACCCCGCCTCTACCAAAAAAAAAAAAAAATTAGCCAAGTGTGGAGTGGGGACCTGTGGTCCCAGCTACTCAGGAGGCTGAGGTGGAAGGATCACTTGAGCCCAAGAGGTTGAGGCTGCAGTGAGCTAGGACTGCACCACTGCACCCCAGCCTGGAAGTGAGACCTTGTCTCAGAAAAAAAAATTGTCTTTAATAACAAATAAAAAAACTAAAATCCCAGTGTCACCAAAAACTGTCAGAGTCTTCCAGTGCTCTTCGACAAGGACCCCCATTCTGAGAGGGGGCCCTTGCAAGGCCCCAGGCTCGTCGCCCCAGGATGCCTGTTTTCCTCCCAGCTCTGGTCTCATATGTCCCGCCCACCCCTCCTCAGGCCCAGAGGCCTCGGAGTCACCTTTCCCATCTCAGGAAATGTCGGTTCCTCCTCTGGGCCTCCCCTGACACGAGCTCCACTGGCATCTTCTCCTTCCTCCTTTGTAACACTTGACATCCCCGTCCCTCCCAGATTCACTCAAATTTCCTGAGGACAGGGGGAGTGACGAGCATAGGCCCAGCACTGAGAAGGCCCTGAACCAAGGTTTATCCCATGGCCCTTACAGTAAAGCTCCTCCTAAGATGCTATGACTCAACTTGCCTTCATCAATTGCAGCAAAGTGATTCTGTCCCACTCAGGAGAGATGGAGTCCTAGGGAAGACCAAGGGCGCAGCCACCCTCCCTCCATCACTTAGGGCTCTCTCCCAGGCCTCCAATCCCCTCCCTGGTTAATCAACCAGCCCAGGCAGAAAGGGGGAGCCTCAGCCAGCTCCTCGGAGAGTCCTGAGGAAGCTCTCACCCCTGGACAGGGAGCCTCCCACCCTTGGCCCCATCAGTCACCTACACCTGTCCAGACTGCCTGGTAAGGGCCTCTCCAATCCCCTCACCATTGATGCTTTCTGAAGGCTTCCACAGCCTCCAAGGCAGCCTCCCTGCCTCCACTCTCTCTCTGTCACTCTGCTCCTTCCTCCCCATCACTCACAGATTATCTTTTCAAGGGTACCAGAATGGAAGCTCTCCAAAGGCAAGGACAATGTCTGTTTGGCTTACCTGTCCCACATCCAACATGGCACCTGGAACAAGGTAACTCAGTAAAAATGTCAAGCCTCTGAGAGGGTGCCCGGAGAAATCAATGGGGAAGGACAGTCTTTTCAATACCTGGCACTGGGACAACCGGATATCCACATGTGCGGTGGCTCATGCCTGTAATCCCAGCACTCTTGGAGGATGAGGCAGGTAGACCACTAGTCAGGAGTTCGAGACCAGCCTAGCCAACATGGTGAAACCATCTACTAAAAATGCAATAATTTGCCAGGCATGGTGGCACATGCTTGTAATCTCAGCTACTCAGGAGGCTGAGGTAGGAGAATCACTTGAGTCCAAGAGGCGGAGGTTGCAGTGAGCCGAGACTGCACCACTGCACTCCAGCCTGAACAACAGAGCAAGACTCTGTCTCAAAAAAAAAAAAAAAAAA
This sequence comes from Macaca mulatta, assembly GCF_049350105.2. NCBI lineage: Eukaryota > Metazoa > Chordata > Mammalia > Primates > Cercopithecidae > Macaca > Macaca mulatta. Next base: position 221,655,171 of record NC_133406.1, read on the forward strand.
AAAAGAGAGACTGAACTCCTACTTCACATCATTTACAAAATACAACACAAAATGGATCAAACACCTAAATGTAAGAGTTACATCTATAAAACTCTTAGAACAAGAGATGCTGGGCACGATGGCTCATGCCTTTAACCCCAACACTTTGGAGGCCGAGACAGGAGGATAGCTTAAAGCTAGGAGTTTGAGACCAGCCTGGACAACACAGTGAGACCTTGTCTCTACCAAAAAAAAAAAAAATTCAATTTTTTCACAGTAGCGTGATCTTGGCTCATTGCAGCCTCCGCCTGGTGGGCTCAAGCAATTCCCCCGCCTCAGCCTCCCGAGCAGCTGGGACCACAGGCATGCGCCACCACATCCGGCTAATTTTGTATTTTTAGTAGAGATGGGGGTTTCACCATCTTGGCCAGGCTGGTCTTGAACTCCTGACCTCAGGCAATCTGCCCGCCTCGGCCTCCCAAAGTGCTAGGATTATAGGCGTGAGCCACTGCACCCGACAAAAAAAAAATCATGGGGAGGCCGAGACGGGCGGATCACAAGGTCAGGAGATCGAGACCATCCTGGCTAACATGGTGAAACCTCGTCTCTACTAAAAAAATACAAAAAACTGGCCGGGCGAGGTGGCGGGTGCCTGTAGTCCCAGCTACTCAGGAGGCTGAGGCAGGAGAATGGCGTAAACCTGGGAGGCGGAGCTTGCAGTGAGCTGAGATATGGCCACTGCACTCCAGCCTGGGAGACAGAGGGAGACTCTGTCTCAAAACAAAACAAAACAAAATACATGAATGTGCATAGCAACATTAATCGTAATAGCTACAAAGTAGAAACAACCCAATGTCCAATGGGTAAGAAAATGTGGCATACACAGAGTAAAACAGTATCCGCCACAAAAAGGACTGAAGTACTGCTTTGATACATTCTATGACACGGATGAATCTTGAAGACATTATGTTAAGTGAAAGAAGCCAATCACAAAAGGTCTTGTGTGATTCCATTTATAGGAACCATGAAATGTCCAGAAGAGGCAAATCGACAGAGACAGAAAGTAGACTAGTGACTGGCAGGGACTGAGAGGGTCCGGGAGGAATGAAGAATGACTGCTGATGGGCATGGCTCTCCATTCCGGCTAACGAAAATGTCCTAAAATTAGTTGTGGTGCCAGTTACACAACTCTGTGGCTATACTAAAATAACTTGTACATTGAATGGGTTAATTGCATGAAATGTGAATTATCTCCCAATAAAGCTGTGAAAACAATGTCAAGCCCCTGATCAAACCCTTGTCTTTATCCCTCAGGATAAAGAGCACATTTCTTTTTTTTTTTTTTTTTTTTTTTGAGACGGAGTCTCGCTCTGTAGCCCGGGCTGGAGTGCAGTGGCCGGATCTCAGCTCACTGCAAGCTCCGCCTCCCGGGTTTACGCCATTCTCCTGCCTCAGCCTCCCGAGTAGCTGGGACTACAGGCGCCCGCCACCTCGCCCGGCTAGTTTTTTGTATTTTTTAGTAGAGATGGGGTTTCACGGTGTTCGCCAGGATGGTCTCGATCTCCTGACCTCGTGATCCGCCCATCTCGGCCTCCCAAAGTGCTGGGATTACAGGCTTGAGCCACCGCGCCCGGCCAAGAGCACATTTCTTTTTTTTTTTTTTTTTTGAGACGGAGTCTCGCGCTGTCACCCAGGCTGGAGTGCAGTGGCCGGATCTCAGCTCACTGCAAGCTCCGCCTCCCGGGTTCACGCCATTCTCCTGCCGGGCGCGGTGGCTCAAGCCTGTAATCCCAGCACTTTGGGAGGCCGAGACGGGCGGATCACGAGGTCAGGAGATCGAGACCATCCTGGTTAACACGGTGAAACCCCGTCTCTACTAAAAAAATACAAAAAACTAGCCGGCCGAGGTGGCGGACGCCTGTAGTCCCAGCTACTCGGGAGCACATTTCTTAACAGCACAGCATGCCCCTTAGGCCATAGGGCCTATGATGACTCCTGTGACCTCACCTCTCCCTGCCCTGACCCCCACACACTCTGTCTGCCATATAAACGCAGCCGCACCTTCTCTGTACATCTGTTGCTTCCTCTGCCTGAACTGCTCTTCCACACCCAGCCCCTGGCTCTCACCCCTCAATGCTGTCCTATCCTCGGCTTTTAGCCTAGATGCCAACACCTCCAGCTCCCTTCTTTTTTTTAATTTTAATTTAATTTTTTTGGTAGAGATAGGGTCTCACTATGTTGGCCAGGCTGGTCTTGAACTTCCGACCTCAAGTGATCCTCCTGCCTCAGCCTCCCAAAGTGCTAGGATTACAGGCGTGAGCCACTGTGCCTGGCCTCCAGGTCCTTCCTGACTGTAATCTTCCACCTCTGCAGATCGGGGTGGGTGTCCCTTTTCTGTGCTTCACGTAATAATAGCAGTGTCACCACTGACAGCTTTCAGGCTTGTGCAAACATTGTGTGAAGATCCTGAGTGGGCAGCTCTCCCTACACACCCACATGCCATCTTCATAGCAGTTGTCTCAGGTAACAATATTTCCATGATACAAGCAAGGAAACTGAGGCTCAGAGCAGTGAGGTGACACGCCCAGGTCAGGATGCTCTTGACCCCTGTGCATTGTGTCCTCGCTCCCCAATCACAGCAGCAGCCACGCAATGTTGTGTTCACTGCTGCTATCTCCACCACCTGACCATCAAAGCCTGGAGGACAGAGGCTGTGTTTGATGCGTTCCAGCCCTCCCACTCTCCCGCCCCATCTCTGACCAGCTGTGCCACCTAAAGCAAATTGCTTAACTTCTCTGGGTTTTGGATCCCTCGTCTGTAAAATAGATGGATGGTAACTGCCCCTATTTCACAAGGTTGTTGTGAGGATTAAATGAGGTGGAAATACGGCAAGTGCTTAGAAGCAAGCCAGGTATGTGGCGGGCGCTCAATAAACTGTTGCAAAGGTGATGATCTCTGCATCAGCATCGCCCAGCACAAGGTCTGGCCTGTGGGAGGGACCAGTGCAGGTCCCTCCTGGGTGGGTAGGAAATCAAGGGAGCACACCCAGCCTCCAGTCTGGAGAGGCCTGTGGCCCACCAGGCACGCCCTCTCTGAGCAGTAGCTGGAGCCACTGCCCCAACCCCACAGCCCTGCCCTGGTCCTGCCACCCAGACACTACTCACGGGAAGGTAGACGCAGCAAAGCAGAGAATGGAGATCAAGCCCAGGCCCACACTGGCCTCATCCCAGCCGTCCTGGGCACATTCACCCAGCACATCCCATATCCACTGGATGGAGCCATTAGGGCAGCTGGAGAAGTTGCGGGAGCCCAGTTTCTTCCAGACCATGGCTGTGGAGGAGGGGCGCCCGGCCAGGCGGGTCTGCACGGGAGGGAGGGTGCTGGTGTTCCGAGGCCGGCAAGGCTTCTACAGGGAGGAAGAGAGGAGGCTTTCAGCGCTGGGAGGTCCAGGTCCTATTCATGGTCATCCCAAACGAAGCTCATCCCAGCCTTTTCACCGGGTGCCTCGCCCGGAACCAGAGAAGGGCAAAGACATAATCCTCACCCACCAGGACCCAATCAGCCCCCAGGTACACAGATCACAGCAAACACATGCCAGCTACAGCCGCATGCAGGCAGCGCGCTGGATCTGCCCAAGGGACGGGCGTGTTCAAACCCCTGCTTCACCACGCATTCATGCTGGACTTTGGGCAAAGACTCAGCGTTTCTGTGCCTGAGCCCTCTCATCTGTAACCGGGGTCCTCACAGCGCTCCTCCCACATACGGATGTTGTGTGGGTTCAATGAGTTCATACACAGTGTGATGAACGGAGCCCTCCGTGTTATCTTTTCCTATGACTCTTGAATGCTTAGGTTGGTCCTAATTTATTGTTATTATCGTAAATTACTCTGTAAGGATCTGCTGAGGCCAGGCCCATCAAGTTCATCTAATTTACAGCAGGTTGCAGCCAGGAGCGATGCCTCATGCCTGTAATCCCCACACTTTGGGAGACCAAGGCGGGAGGACAGCTTGAGCCCAGGAGACGGAGACCAGCCTGGCGGTCTGGGCAACATAACAAGACCCTATCTCTTAAAAAAAAAAAAAAAAAAAAAAAAAAAAAAAAAAAAATTAGCCAAACAAGGTGGTGTGCGCCTCAGGTCCTAGCTACTCATGAGGCTGAGGTGGGAGATCACTTGAGCCTAGGAGGTAGACGCTATAGAGAGCCACGATCTCACCAATGTACTCCAACCTGGATGACAGAGCAAGACCCTGTGTCAAACAACAATAACAAAAGATAAGGGCTACGCACTGCGCCAGCACTCTAGGAGGCTGAGGCGGGAAAGATCACTTCAGCCCAGGAGTTCGAGAACAGCCTGGGCAACGCTGTCTCTACAACAATATTCAAAAATTAGCCAGGTGTGGAGGCACACGCTTGTAGTCCCAGCTAGCTACTCAGGAGGCTAAGGTGGAGGAATCGCTTGAGCCCAGGAGGTGGAGGGTGCACAGCAAGCCATGATCGTGCCACTGCACTCCAGCCTGGGCGACAGAGCCGGACTCTGTCTTAAAAGAAAAACACACACACACACACACACAAACCATAAAGCAGGTTGCCCCACACAGATGAGGCAAGTGGAGAAGAGGAGCAAGGGATCCCCGGGTTTGCCTGAGTGACAAGGACTCAAGTCTGGGACACTGCAGCCTGTATTCTCCCAGGAGCTCACAGAGCGTGGCGGACGCCTACCAGCAGGGAGTCCACAGCCACCTCCTCACTGTCACACTGACAAAGCCAGAATATGGCTGATCACAGAGGTGGGCAGGGCAGGCCTCTCCCGGTACCCGGGCATCCTGGACAGTGCGTAGGGCAGTCATTGCCTGTGTGACACCTTAGAGGAGGGAGGGAAAGTGAGGCTCGGCTGGGCCATCTCTATCAGCGATCGTCACCACAGCTCGGACCAGCGAGCCAAGCCTCCTGCATGCACTCATGTTTCATCTTCACAGCAACTATGAAGTGGGGACCACTGATATCCACAAGGAGCCTGAGCCAGAGTGCGGAAGTGATGTGCCAAGGCCACCCAGCCAGGAAGCTACAGAGTCAAACCCAAGACTCAGACCGACACCCCTGCTCATGGCCACCTGCCACACCGCCCGCCTCAGGTGCATCTGTCACCACCGAAGCAGAAGCCTTTTGTGGCTGCCTAGCAAGCAGATGCAGAGAGAGAGAGATAGAGAGAGAGAGAGAGAGAGAGAGAAAGAGAGAGAGAGAGAAGCCTCTGTGGTCTGGCAGGACGGCACAGCCACAACGTGGGCTTCCCCTCTTCTCCCTGTGCTCAGAGGGGATTTCCTCACGCAGGCGGCGGCTGTCTCTAGCTGCCTTCATTCCCACTTGTGTCAGGAGGCCTGGACTCCCCAGCTAGTCCCTGGCTGGCCCCACGGAACTGCTGAGGACAGAGACCAGGGAGCACCAGGAGGGAAAGGAAGTGAGTCAGCACCTCCTCTCAGGAAGCCGCAGACCCTCAGCCCTAATGTGACTCGCTATGGGCAGAGGCCCTAGACCTGAAGGTAAGGGCGCCCCGGGTCACTGGACTACCTCCAGGGCCTGGCACAGGCAGGGAGGCTGAAAGCCTCTTCGTTGTGTCTTCGTGGCCCACCTGGGAGACCATCAGCACAGCTGATGTTAGAAGCCTTCACCTGATGCCCCGTCTCCAGCCCCTGAAAGGCCACTCCAAATTAGCCTAGAGTCCAGGTGTGGCCGGGCGCAGTGGCTCACACCTGTAATTCCAGCAGTTTGGGAGGCTGAGGCAGTTGGATCACTCGAGCTCAGGAGCTGGAAAACAACCTGGCCAACATGGTGAAACCCCATCTCTATCAAAAATACAAAAATTAGCTGCGCGTGGTGGTGCGTGCCTGTAATCCCAGCTACCCGGGAGGCTGGGGCAGTAGAATCACTTGAACTCAGGAGGCAGAGGTTGCAGTGAGCCAAGATCGCACCATTGCACTCCAGCCTGGCTGACAGAGCGAGACTCTGTCTCAAAAACAAAACAAAACACAAACAAAAAAACCATATAGTCCAGGTAAGAACTACACGTTTGCAATGCCAAAGGCATTTCAAATCAAGTCCTCATGTTCTCAGCCACCACTCCCAACTGGGCTGCAACCCCACACCCCCTAGCAGAATCTGAAGACAAGGCTGCAGCTCATCCACTGCCATCCCCACCACTCCCCAGCAAGGTCGGGTATACTGTGCTCATTTGACAGGTGAGGCTGAGCGGCCTTGGAAGTGAGTTAACCGGCCTGAGCCTGTCTATAAAAGGGGGCTAATGACACTCACTCCTTGGGGCAGCTGTCCTGACTAAATGCACATAAAGCTCTCAGCCCCTGTGCCTGATGACACACGGCAGCGACTGTTTTCAGGATGAGAGTCCAGCATCTCAACCACCTTGGGGGCTCTCACTTCCCCCTTTCCCCAGGTTAGGGAGGAAATGAAATGGACGCATCTCAGTACGTGTGTGTTGGGGGGTTGTCTCGAGGAAGGTACCTTGGTTTACGGAGCCTGCAGCCTGTCTCTCACTTCCCTTTCCCCAGGTTAGGGAGGAAATGAAACGGACACATCTCAATATGTGTGTGTTGGGGAATTGTCTTGAGGAAGGTACCTTGGTTTATGGATCCAGGATACTGGGTGGGTGGCCCCCTAACCTCGGACAGGACCCATATGCAATCTGCAACTCAGGACACTTTGAGACACACCTGATCCCCGAACAGAAGGGCCTTGCTCTGAGGGCCATCCTGCGTAGTTCCTGTCACCTAGAAACCAGGCATGGGCCCACTTCCCGTTCATACAGCACTGAGCAAATGGATGTCCAAGGTTGCAATGGAGCTTGACCTCATCTGTAAGGATGGCAAGGACCCCAGAAGGGGTACCCTGGAATCACCCTTGGAGGGTGCATGTTCAAAATCTGGAGTCAGTGCACCTGGGCTGCGGCTTAGAGATTCTGGGTTTAAGAAGTCCTCCAGCGATTCTGCTCCATCTGGTGCACTTTGAGAAAGGCTGGGTTGGAGATGGCATCTCCTGCCACACCCAAACTCTTCTCCCTGATCCCAAGCTGAGTCAGGGATGCTTTAGGCACATGATCACAGCCGATCATGTTCCACCTTTGTCTGCAGAATCAAGTCCAAATTACCTGAGGCTAGGCCTCAAGTTACTCCAAGAACTGCCCTCCCAACCTTATCTCCTGCCTCCTGACCCATGTCTTCAGTCATTTCAGGTCTCCAGGCTTTTGCACGTGCTATCTCTTCCCCTAGAAGTGTCCTGCTCCCCTTCAAGGGCCTGGTCATGAAAATAAGAAGACTCACTTCTAAATTGCCCTTTCAAAGATGTCCCGTGAGAGCTGGCTGGATAAGGCCTGCCACCTTCCCCTCTCCCCTCCCCCACACACCTGAAGAACGCTACCACCATCCTCTGCGACCAGTGTCCTTGAAACACACTCTCCCGACTCTGGGTTGTGCATTTCTTATTCTCCAGGTCTAAACACACCTAGAGGTTCAGCAAATGTTGAGAGAGAGAAAGAGAGAGAGGCAGAGAGAAGGACAGAGTGAAGAAGACAGGAAATAGGGGCGAGGAAAGGAGAAAGGGGGTAAAGAGACAGAAGAGGAAGGAAAGGAGAAAGGAGGAAGAGGGGATAGCTGCGAGCTCGAACAGTCCAGGGTTGAGGAGAAAAGCACTCCGGAACAGACCTGCCCGATGCCTACCAGTCTGGAACTCAAGTGATTTAGCTTTGTAGTGCTCATCTGAAAAGTAGGGGAATAATGCAATACCCACCACCTAGGCTGACTGCAGAGTTAAATGAGACAATCCAGGCCAAGCGATTACAAGGGTGCCTGGCACAGGCACTCAACACCAACAGCCCAAAATGACTATTCTTTGTTCTTGCTGTAGGCCCTCCAGCGTCCAGGCACACAGGTGCCTTCAGTAAGCCTTGATCAGACATGACCTGTGACCCTGGCCCAGGACCTCTCACACTTTCAGACTCAGACTCTCCATGCACACGTTTGGAAACCTACCCTAAGCACGGCGTGGGAGGAGGCAGTGTGGGTACTCGTCCCTGCAGACCTGGGGAGAATGTGGGGGGAGAAGCGTCCTGGCTCGGGGCTACCACCCACTCCAGGCCTCGGCGTCCTCGGCCACAGCTCCCTCCTGGTGACTCAGACCGGTGCGGGCCGCCTGTTTGGAGGGATAATGATAGGACAGCTGCTGGGGCCAGCGCCGCGAGGGCCCCTCGCCCGGCCGGCCCGGGAAAAACGAAGCAGCCATCAGATGCCAAGGGGCCGGTCGGCCGGGACAGGAGGTGAAAGGGGACCCGGCCCCCAGCTCCTGGCCAGGCCAGCTCGAGAGGCCGCGCTGGTCGCCCTTGAGGTGGGGGGCCACGGGGCTGCGGATTCCCAAGAGCCACCCAGTCCCGGCCCGGAGCCTCGCCCCAGGATGTCGCGCCACAAGGAGGGCACAGGAGCCCGGACAGTCCAGCGGCCGGAGGAGAGGGCTGGAAGGACGTGGCAGGGAAGCCCAGGAGCCCCGACCCCCAACCGTGGAGTTTGACACCTGTCCCCGGGCCGGCTCACCACGTCCAGATCCGCCGCCAGGGCCCAGCTTCTGGGTCAGGGCCCGCCGGGTCAGCTGACCGCGCGCCGCCGCCCGGCCCCGGGAACCGCAGGCCCCGCCCCCACGCCGCTTGCGGGGCGGACCCGGCCTGGAGGCGCCCCTGGGGCCGCGCCTGGTGTCCCCGCCCCCAACCACCTCCGCGCTCCGCCCCGGCGTGGGCGGGGCCCTCCGGCTCCCAACGCGCAGGCGCCGCTGTTATGCTGAGCGCCGCGTCTCGCGTAGTCTCCCGCGCCGCCGTGCACTGCGCGCTTAGTTCCCCGCCGCCCGAGGCCCGCGCGCTGGCCATGTCCCGGCCACCGCCACCGCGGGTCGCCACGGTGCTGGGCACCATGGAGATGGGGCGCCGCATGGACGCGCCCGCCAGCGCCGCGGCCGTGCGCGCCTTTCTGGAGCGCGGCCACACCGAACTGGACACGGCCTTCATGTACAGCGACGGCCAGTCCGAGACCATCCTGGGCGGCCTGGGGCTCGGGCTGGGCGGCGGTGACTGCAGAGGTAACAGTGGCCCCTAATTCTCCCCATGCATCGTGCAGAGCTGAGCCCGTCCCCAGCCGTGCACCACCCCACCCGGGCCCGGCCGCGGGCAGCACGGACGGCTTCGTCCCTCGCCCCACCCTCGTCCACCCCGCAGCTCTGGGAACCCCGGGACAACTGGACAGTGCTTTGCCCTGACTCCTTTCCCCCACTCTCCTTCCACTGGGAGTTGCAGCGCGAGAGTCCACCCCCTAGCCTGGTGTGGCCCATCGCTTCCCACCTCCACTGATGCCCCCGCCTCCAAACCTGCCAGGTGCCCATAACCGGTCTCCACCCAGGCTCTCCCCCTTTTCTCTACCCCTTCGTTGCCATCATCACCCATGCGCTCTCTGGGCAGCCTTTTCTCATCCTGGCCTTTTTCTTAACCGCTAGACTTTGCCCTGTTCAGCTGGCAGTACCTCTGCCTGTCTCAGGGAGAACTGTGGCGATGCCTCAGGCTGGCTGGGAGAGTAGGGGTGTTTGGGAGTGCAGACGCGTGAGGGGTAGGGACTTTCCACTCTATGCCAAGCTTTGACATGGATCATAGGAGAGAAAGTAACTCCAGCCCTCCACAGGGAGTTCAGAGTCTAATGGGGAAGACTGAAATAGCGATTGCTGGAGGGCCCAGAAGAGAGAGTACTTTGGGGAGCTGCAGGCCAGGGAGAGGCACTAGGGAAGGCTCAGCAAATGCTGGATGGAGCTTGGCCTTAAAGGCTCAGTGGTAGGTTGGAGGAGAACAGGAGAAAGGAGCATTAGAGTCTAGGCAAAGACTTGGTTTGGAAATGCAGTGTGTGTGATGTGTGAAAGGAAGGCCAGTGGGCAGGTGGGGCTTGAGCGGAGGATGGAGGGGACTGTTCCTTGTGAGCCTGGTGCCCTTGATAGCCCTTGGGAGGGTGCCTGGCACGCAGTGAGGACCCAGGGAACATGGGCTGTTACCCTTACCATGCTTCACCCACTGGACTATCCTGAGGCTTCTGCTGCTCACCCCTGAGGAGAGGCTCTCTCTGCGCCCACCTTAGAGTCGTAGCGTGTGGTGGGTGGCGTTGGGGGAAGTGGGCGAATGTGAATCTCAGGCCCACGCGCTTTCTAGTTCACCTGGCTGCACGTTGTTGTTATTATTTGAGATGGAATCTTGCTCTGTCACCCAGGGTGGAGTGCAATGGCACGATCTCAGCTCACTGCAACCTCTGTGTTAGCCTCCCAAGTAACTGGGATTACGGGTACACGCCACCACGCCCAGCTAATTTTTGTATTTTCAGTAGAGATGAGGTTTCACCATATTGGCCAGGCTGGTTTCCAACTCCTGACCTCAAGTGATCTGCCCACCTCAGCCTCCCAAAGTGCTGGGATTATAGGTGTGAGCCACCGTGCCCAGCCAGGTTACATATTATTAATAATGAAGATTTTGTTCCTGAGTTGGTTTTTCTTCTCCAGCCCTTCCCCACTTCCATCTTTGAGGCCAGGAGCTCACTGGACCAAAGTCCTCAAGCCAGGCCTGAGGCAAAGTTCATGCCAAGAATGCCTGCAGGGCTGTGGGGAAATGGAGAAAATCTGGATGAGGAACTGTGGAACTTGTTCTCTTCCATATCCCGGCTGATCTCATGACACCCCTCTGAGCTACTGAGCTGAGTTTGCCAAGTGTGAAAAGTGCAGAATCCATCCACCCACCAATCCAGACAGCTGGAGTTCTTTTTTTTGTTTTGTTTTGTTTTTTGTTTTTTGAGACAGAGTCTCACTCTCTCACCCGGGCTGGAGTGCAATGGCACAATTTGGACTCACTACAACCTCTGCCTCCCGGGTTCAAGTGATTCTCCTGCCTCAGCCTCCCAAGTAGCTGGGGTTACAGGCACGTGCCACCACACCTGGCTAATTTTTGTATTTTTAGTAGAGATGGGGTTTCACCATGTTGGCCAGGCTGGTCTCGAACTCCTGACCTTAGGTGATCCACCCATCTCAGCCTCCCAAAGTGCTGGTATTACAGGCGTGAGCTACCTTTCCTGGCCCAGCTGGGGTTCTTTTTTAATTTATATTTTTATAGAGGGAGGGCCTTGCTACATTGCCCAGGATTATCTCAAACTCTGGGGCCTCCCTACTCAGCCTCCCAAAGTACTCCCAAACTAGGTTTACAGACTTGAGCCACTATACCTGGACCAACAGCTGGGGTTCTTTCTAGGTGAAAGATTAGTGGAAAATTAACTCATTTCCAAGCTGCTTGGATGCAGAACACTGTTGTCATAGCGATGTGTCTCTACAGTAGTTGGATGTATGCTCATGCTTCTGTGAGTCGGGAAGGGGAGGGAAGAATTATAATTACATTCTGCTCAGTTTGCCTTCTAAGCTTGCAAATTGATCTCTACCACTAGGCCACATTCATGTGACTGCTTCGCTTTCCTAAATTCTTCCAGGCCTGCCCTCTTGACTTCTTTCTCTATACTGCAGCCAAGTGTGAACACAGGTGACTGGTTCGCACCCTGACAAAACCTGGAATGATCAAGTTCAGATTCAGTGGGATGGTATTTAAGAACTTTTGGGATCAGGTCTGTCCCTGTGTCTTGTCCTATGTCCCACTGCTCCTTGCTCTGGAATGTATGCTCCTATAACTTAGACTTGAAGGTTTGGAGCCTCACATACTGGGTTGTTGTTGTTTTTTTTTTTTTTTTTTTTTTTTTTTGCCTCTTTGACTTTGCATGGGTTCCTATGCTCTGGAATGTACTTCCTGCTCCTCCTCGTTGGCTGGGACTCTGGGGATGATCCCCTAGAGAAAGCCTTCCCTGGAGTCTCCAAGTTGGCTTCATGCATGTCATGTGGGCTCCTTGGCACGGTGTGCCTTTCCCTCCTGTGCTTACCATATTGTACCGTCATCCTCTAGGGCTCCAGGAGGGCAGAGACCCATTGTGTTCAGCTCATCTCTGCATACTCAGTCTCTAGTGCAAGGCCTTGCACAGCCAGTAGGTTGGCGACTAATGATAGTTATTCTAATAGGTGAATATTGAGAACTCACATATATGACATTATTTAATCCCCAGGACCTCCCAATGAGGACAGTTTGATTATTATCACCCCATTTTTACAGACCATACAATTGAGGCCAAGAGAATATTAGTAATTTAGCTAGGGTTACATAAGTTGGCAAATGGCTTCAGTAGGTCACTTAACCATTCCATTCTCTCTCCAAGTGAAAATTGCCACCAAGGCCAACCCTTGGGATGGAAAATCACTAAAGCCTGACAGTCTCCGGTCCCAGCTGGAGACGTCACTGAAGCGGCTGCAGTGTCCCCGAGTGGACCTCTTCTACCTACATGCACCTGACCACAGCACTCCGGTGGAAGAGACACTGCGCGCCTGCCACCAGCTGCACCAGGAGGTGAGGGGGCCCTCCGGACTCCAAAGGTGGGCTCCTGCCCCTTTCTTTATCCTGATCCTACTCATGACAGCAGAGGCACCAGGGCGGTCCCAGGGTGGAGCAGGGAACAGCCCCATTCCCCGGGGCCCCACCCTGGCCTCCCCTTCCTGGTCTGGGCTGCACTGGGTTCTGACTGCTGCCTCACCCCTGCAGGGCAAGTTCGTGGAGCTTGGCCTCTCCAACTATGCCGCCTGGGAAGTGGCCGAGATCTGTACCCTCTGCAAGAGCAATGGCTGGATCGTGCCCACTGTGTACCAGGTGAGGGCCGGGGCTGCAGAGGCCAAGGTCTCGAGGACTCCTGCTCATCTTGGGCTATCTTTGCCCCTCCGACTGCCCCCTGTGCCCTCTGCATAGCAGCCACTCCCCTGCTGAAAGCCTGCAGATGGCTCCCAGGTACCCTCAGGATGCCATTGAAGCTCCTCAGCCAGGCCACTGGGCGTCTGCTTCCTTCCTGCCGGCCTGTGCACCTTGGACCCCTCCTTCCCCACCTCCTTTCGTACTTCAGCCTGGAACACATTTCCCCTGCCCTCCTCCCTGGGAGAAGCACTCGGGCCTTACATAGAGGTCTCCTCCTCTGGAAGCCTTTCTAGACAGCCCCACAGGAGTCTCCAGTCTCCAAACCTCATCTTCATGCATTCAGCGAGTACTTTCCAGCTCCTTGTTTGATCGTAGAACCTAACTTTATTGTAATTAACTGCCTTCCTGTCTATTTTTTTAAACTTGAGTAAACATCTCCTGGAGGCAGGGATTTTGTGACACCTACTTGTGGTTGTAACCAGTGTCCAGCATGGAGTTGATACACCAGATATCTGTGGAAAGATATCATTCCACTTCAATTTTCTGTCCTTGGACCCAACACCCTCCCCCCATCCCCTGCTAACAGTAGTCATGTTAGAAGATTGCTGAAGTCCTGGGCTAGTGTTGCTTTAGAGTTTTAAAAGTGGAAGGCAACAGTTCCTTCTCTTGACATGTCCACCCTCTCCCCGGGGTCTCTCTCCCTGCAGGGCATGTACAACGCCACCACCCGGCAGGTGGAAACGGAGCTCCTCCCCTGCCTCAGGCACTTTGGACTGAGGTTCTATGCCTACAACCCTCTGGCTGGTACGTGGAGCATTCCTGAGCCTGTCTCAGCCTATTCCCGACCCACAGATGCCCAGCCCAGGACCTGGGAAGCAGGGAGGGTTTGGCAAGGGGCTGGGCTGCGTCCTTCAGCCCTCCTGGGTCCCTGCCCTTCCCCTAGACCAGAGCCCTGAGGGATGTGGCAGCTTCTGGGGCACTCTGGGCCCGGGGGCTGATCGCTGCCTTCCCGCAGGGGGCCTGCTGACTGGCAAGTACAAGTATGAGGACAAGGACGGGAAACAGCCTGTGGGCCGCTTCTTTGGGAATAGCTGGGCTGAGACCTACAGGAATCGGTGAGCTGGGGTTGGGCTTGGTGAGGATGGCTGGGGTGGGGTCAGCTCTGTGTGGAATGAAGTCCTGGACTGCTCCTGAGGTAAGCCCTTCCCTTGCTGTTTGCACCTGCTCCCCTACATTCCTTCAGGAATTCCCAAACCCTCTGTGCGTGTTCTTGTTGTCTTGGGACCTCCGGGAGGAAATGAGGATCCCTGGATGTTGGGGTCTTGAAGTCGTTGCTCTTTTCTGAGCAATCACCTGTTGGGAAGGAAGGAGCGAGCCCAGGATGGGCCAGGCATGGTGGCTCACACCTGTAATCCCAGCACTTTGGGACACCGAAGTGGGAGGATTGCTTGAGCTCATGAGTTCAAGACCAGCCTGGGCAACATGGTCTCTACAAAAAAAAAAAAAAAAATGCAAAAAATTAGCCAGGCATGGTGGTGCACACCTGTAGCCCCAGCTACTCAGGAGGCTGGGGCAGGAGGATTACTTGCGCCTAAGAGGTTGAGGCCGCAGTGAACCATGATCATGCCACTGCACTCCAGTGTAGGCGACAGTAAGACCATGTGTCAAAAAAAAAAAAAAAAAAAAAAAAAAAGCCCAGGAGGGAGTCCTGCCCCATCTGAGCAGGCTTCATGTCCCTAGGGGAAAGTCAGAGCAGGTTCCTGAGTCCTCAGGAATAAAGATTCATTGAGGTCTCTGTCGAGGGGCCCGGCATCCTGGGTAGTTCTGACGCCCAGCAAAGTGGGAGACCTATGACTAGAGAGGATACCCTCCCCTCAGGGCTGCAGGGTGTGGGGTGGGGCAGTGGCCCTGGATGGCTCTTTGGTTGTGGCTCCCAGTGTGATCCCCATGGTAGTGACCCCTGTGCCACTGTCCCCCCTGCACAGCTTCTGGAAGGAGCACCACTTCCAGGCCATTGCCCTGGTGGAGAAGGCCCTGCAGGCCGCATATGGCACCAGTGTCCCCAGCATGACCTCGGCCGCCCTCCAGTGGATGTACCACCACTCACAGCTGCAGGTAACCAGCGACCCTGGGCGCTCAGCTCCTTCCCTTCCAGGGGAACCTTTAGGTGAAGCCCAAAGCATTCTCAATTCCTCTGAAATTTCTCTTTCTTCCAGTTCTCATAAACACTCTTCCCACTGGTCTTTGATGGTATCTGAGTGGAGGCTTTGTAGTGAGGGCTTCATTACAGGGATCTTCTTATTCCTTAGGCTTCATGGAGTATGATTATCCCAGTGTTATAGATGAGAAACCCGAGGTTCACCCAGCTATTAAAGTGGCAAACATTTTAACACAGGTTTAACTAAAGCCCACCCATCTCACCCTTTAGGTTTCCCTCTCTTGATGCCTCCTGTCTTCCTGGTTAAAACTTATTTCCTGACTGGTGGCAGCGGCTCACACATGTAGGCCAGCACTTTGGGAGGCCAAGATGGGAGGATTGCTTGAGCTCAGGCATTTGAGTCTAGCCTGGGCAGGAAAGTGGGACCCTATCTCTACAAGAAATCAAAAACATTAGCCAGGTGTGATGGCTTGCTCCTATGTTCCCAGCTACTCTGGAGGCTGGGATGGGAAGATGACTTGAGGCTGGGAGGTCAAGACTACAGTGAGCTGAGATCACACCACTGCACTTTAGCCCGGGTGACAAAGCAAGACCCTGTCTAAAAAAACAAGCAAACAACGACGAAAATAACAGCAACAAACTTACCTCCAGCTTCAGCGTTCCATGTTGCATAGTGTCTGGCATGTATCCGGTAGATGTTCAGCATGTGGGAGCTGTGTTTTACATAAGTTTTCTCTCATTCCAATGCTGAAAACAGAGAAAAAGATTGAATGTCTTGCCCATGTCTACAGCACATATACTAAAATTGGAATGATACAGAGAAGATTAGCATGGCCCCTGCACAAGGATGACACGCAAATTTGTGAAGTGTTCCATATTTTTCCGCTGCCACCACCGCACTGCACCACCTCCCATCCCCTTTTTTGTACAAAACACAAGGAAAAATGTTTTTGTTTAAAAAAAAAAAAAGATTGAATGTCAAAACAAGCTTAACTTAGCCTGCTTTTTTATTTTTTTGAGACAGGGTCTCACTCTGTCACCCAGGCTGTAGAACAGCAGCGCACTCATAGCTCGCAGCAGCCACAACCTCCTGGGCTCAAGTGATCCTTCTGCCTCAGCCTCCCTGGTAGCTGGGCCGAGGCATGCACCACCACCACTGGTTCATTTTGTTTTGTTGTGTTTTGTAGAGACAGAGTCTCTCTCTGTTGCCCAGGCTGGTCTTGAACACTTTGGCTCAAGTATTCTTCCCACCTCGACCTCCCAAAGTGCTGGGATTATAGGCATGAGCCACTGTGCCCAGCCAACTTAGCTATTTTTACACAGCTGCTGGGGGGCAGAACTGGGCTGTGAATGTAGGTCTGTCTGGAAGCGTCGTGTGGCAGTAGGGGAAAGGATACAGGTTTCAAGTCACATGGGTACAGCTATCCAAGGCACCTTACGTCCTTCTGGACATACGGGATAGAAATATAAACAGAGACCCCAAATCTCAGCAGGGAGGTGGCTGGGAGGGCTGTGAGTGGAGTCGCTGTGTAGCAGAAGAGGGTTGAAGTCTGGCTGTCTCCCTTGCAGGGTGCCCATGGGGACACGGTCATCCTGGGCATGTCCAGCCTGGAGCAGCTGGAGCAGAACTTGGCAGCATCGGAGGAAGGGCCCCTGGAGCCGGCTGTCGTGGACGCCTTTAATCAAGCCTGGCATTTGGTTGCTCACGAATGTCCCAACTACTTCCGCTAGGCCCATCGTGGCTCAGGCTGCCCAAGGCTCTTCTGTCACCTCTTTTGTTCTCTCACACTGACCAGTCTTGGCCTTAAGCTGACTCAGCAGTGTCTTTCTGGATTGTCTAGATCCATGCATTATTTTTCTAGTTCCTGCCTTGCTCCCTGTTTACTTTACACTGTGAAAGGCGGGGGTGAGTCCCACTTGAGCACTCCCTGTTGAATAAAGCAGGCACTTGACCTGGCTGTCGCCCAGGTCTTGAGTGAACCCCAAAAACTTGTTTTCTCTGCTGCTGACACCTTGTTTCCATCCTACCTGGGGACTGAGAAAGGGCAGAACCATGGGTTGGAGTCTTCAGAGGACAGGGGTAGTGGGAGGGCCTCAGAAGCACACTGCCCTCCCAGGGTCTCCGCGGTCTCCCCTGGTCTGAATACTCACCTGACCTCTCAACACTGAGGTGCCTCACTCTTCTACACACGATAGAAAAGAGGGTTGTACACCTGCAGTACCTTTGCTCTAATTCAGAATTGCCTCAATACATTCTTAGGAATGAAACAACTGGGGCAAAGAAACTACCATGAGAGTCACTACCAAGCAGAACGCTTCCCAGGATCTGTGGAACATCTTGAACGCTCTCAGTCTCAGCCGCCTCTTGTCTTAACTAAAGCCTCTTGTCTTTTCACTCATAAAGTTCTCAGCCCGGGCTCTGGGCCTCTATTCGGCGTGGGGATATAGGCAGCCACGGTCCCCATTTCCCTTAGAAACCCCTATTCCAAACAGGAGGCACCAAGGCTGAGAAGAAGAATCCTCCGTTCAGTGGTTGCTGAACCTGCTGCATTCCCAGTGCAGCGAAATCCCTCCAGCCATGGGCAGGGCAGCAGGCAGCACTTGGAGCAGCTTCTTGAAGCGATGCAAGAGGCCTAACCTGGAAATTTACTTTTTCTTTTTTATTTATTATTTGTTCTTGAGACAGGCTCTCGCTCTGTCGCCTACACTGGAATACAGTGGCATGATCACTGCTCACAGCAATTTTGACCTCCGGGGCTCAAGGGATCCTCCCACCTCAGCCTCCCAAGAAGGTTTTATTTTTTGTGTGTGGAGTGGAGGTCTCCCTATGTTGTCACCATCTTTTCTCTTTACCCATAACAAAACAGATGCTCACCCATGTGGAGGAGCATATCAGTTATCTTTGCACAACAAACCACATTAATAAGTTGCTTGAAAAGATAAAATCCAAGGCTGGCACAGTGGCTCATGACTATAATCCCAGCATGTTGGGAGCCCAAGGCAGGTGGATCGCTTGAGCTCAGGAGTTTGAGACCAGCCTGGGCAACATGGTGAAATTCCGTCTCTACCAAAAATACAAAAAATTAATCTGCATGTGGTGGCACATACCTGTGGTCCCAGCTACTCCAGAGGCTAAGGTGGGAGGATCGCCTGGGCTCTGGAAACAGAGGTTGCAGTGAGCCGAGATCATGCTGTTACACTCTAACCTGGGTGACACAATCAGACCCCATCTCAAAAAAAAAAAAAAATCCTTCTTATTGATGAAAAGATTTGATATAATTCCTCTTACTCCCAGCTGGCTTTTTCTTAAT
This sequence comes from Macaca mulatta, assembly GCF_049350105.2. Taxonomy (NCBI): domain Eukaryota; kingdom Metazoa; phylum Chordata; class Mammalia; order Primates; family Cercopithecidae; genus Macaca; species Macaca mulatta. Next base: position 221,673,464 of record NC_133406.1, read on the forward strand.
ACTGAAATTGAGTAATCCTAAAGCTCATACGGAAATTCATAGGACCCAGGAGAACCAAAACAGTCTTGAAAAACACATAGTTGGAGGACTCACACTTTCTGATTTCAAAACTTACTGCAAAGCTACAGTAATAAAGACAGTGGTTCTGGCATAAGAATAGAGCAGCTGAACAAAACTGAGAGTCCAGAAATAAATGACTGATTTTAGAGTTGAGTGACAACTCAGTAGGGACAGTCAATAGGGAAAAGAATCATCTTCACCAATATCCAGATGTCCTCCTGCAAAAGAATGAAGTTGGACCCCTTCCCCGTACCATAAACAAAAAATTAACTCAAATGAATCACCTTCTAAATGTATAAGGTAAACTATAAAACTCTTAGAAGAAAATATTTGAGTAAGTGTGACTTTGGATTAGGCAGTGGTTTCTTAGATGTTGACACCAAAAGCACACGTGACAAAAGAAAAAGTCAACACCATCAAAGTTTAAAGTATTCATGCTTCAGAGAACACTATCAAGAAAGTGAAAAGACAACCCACAGAATGGGATGGTATTTTGCAAATCACATATCTGTTAAGGAACTTGTGGCTAGAATAGATACAGGACTCTTACAACGTAATAAAAGAGAAAACCCACCCAGGTGTAGTGGCTCACGCCTGTAATCCCAACACTTTGGGAGGCCAGGCGGACAGATCACTTGAGCCCAGGAGTTCAAGACCAGCTTGGGCAGCATGGCAAGACCCTGTCTCTACAAAAAGTACCAAAACAATTAGTCGGGTATGGTGGCGGGCACCTGTGATCCCAGCCAATCGAGAGGCAGAGGTGGGAGGATCTCTCGGGCCCAGGAGGTGGAGGCTGCAGTGAGCCAAGATCACACCACTGCACTCTAGCCTGGGCAACAGAGCAAGACCTGTCTCAAAAAAAAAAAAAAAAAAGAAAAGAAAAGAAATCCCAATTAAACAATGGGCAAATGATTGGAATAGACCTTTTCCAGAGGTTATACAGGTGGTCAGTAACTACATGGAAAGCTGCTTCAAATCAGTACTTATCAGGGAAAAGCAAATCAAAACCCCTTCAAATCCACTAAGCACTAGGATGATCAGAGTCAATAAAATACAGAAAATAACAAGTGTTGAGGGTTTGGAGAAATGGGAGCCTTAGGACACTGCCATTGCGACTGTAAAACAGTGCAACCATTTTGGAAAACATTCTGGCAGTTTTTTTAAAAGATAAGCATCTATATGACCCAGAAATTTCACTCCCTAGGTATACCTAGAAGAAATGAGGCCGGGCGTGGTGTCTCACGTCTGTAATCCTAGCACTTTGGGAGGCCGAGACGTGCAGATCACCTGAGGTCAGGAGTTCAAGACCAGCCTGGCCAACATGGTGAAACCCCATCTCTACTAAAAATACAAAACTTAGCCAGGCATGGTGGCACATGCCTGTAATCCCAGCTACTAGGGAGGCTGAGGCCAGGAGAAGTGCTTGAACCTGGGAGACAGAGATTGCAGTGAGCCGAGATCTCGCCACACCATGCCAGCCTGGGCCACAGAGCGAGACTCTGTCTTGAAAAAAAAAAAAAAAGAAATATATGTCCTTATTAAAAATTACATGAATGTTATAGCAGCATTATTCATAATAGCCAGAAAGTGGAAACTGCCCAAATGTCAATCAGTAGATGAATGGATAAACAAAATATCTGTATGTACAATGGAACATTTTTCAAAAAAAAAAAAAGAATTAAGTACGAAACATCTACAATATGGATGAACCTTAAAAGCATGTTAAGTGAAAGAAGCCCATCACAAAAGGCCTCATATTGTATGATTCCATTTATATGAAGTATCTGGAATAAGCAAATCTATTAGACACAGAAAATAGATGAGTGGTTGCCTAGGACTGAAGGGGTTTGGGAGGAAATGGAGATTCACTGCTACTGAGTACAGAGTTTCTTTTGGGGAGGTGATAAAGATGTTCTGAAATTGTGGTGGTTGTACAATTCTGAATACACTAAACACCATTAAATTATACACTTTAAGTGGGTCAATTGTATATAGTGCCTCAATTATGTGTAATAAAACAATCAATTAGCTCAGAAATCTGTTTGGGCAGGGCTCAGCGGGGAAGCCTCATCTGTTCCTCAGTGTCTGAGAGGTGATCTAGCAGCTGGAGGCTAGCGTCGCCTGAGGACATTCACTCAAGCATGTGGCAGTTCCTACTGAGGGCCAGCTGGAATATCAGCTGCTGTCATCAACCGGCACACACGTGGCCTCTGCATGTGGCTTCCAAGGGAGCACATCCCAAGCAAACTAGGCAGAAGCCGTGTGGCCTTTTATATCCCAGCCTCAGAAGTCCATAGCATCACTCTTGTGTCCTGGGAGGAGAGTCAAAGATACCTGTGCAAAGAGCATGTGAGAGAATGGAGTGGTCATCTTTGGAAAATAAACTCTAACATTTGGAGCAACAGTCCTGAGTAGTGGAGAAGGTGAGTCCCGGGACCTGCCAGGAGACTGTGTCTTGAGTATCCCCATCAGAGATGCATTTTCTGCTATGTCACATCCCATCTGTTAGAATCTTCCGGCTACTATATTTCAAACATAGTTGATGGTCTCTTGAATTCAGCTATTGCATATATAAAGAGATTCTTGAAGACACCATGTTGTACACCTTAAATAGATATGTATAATTTTTATTTGTTAATTTAAAAATAAATAAATGAGGCCAGGCACAGTGGGTCACGACTGTAATCCCAGCACTTTGGGAGGCCAAGGCAGGTGGATCACGAGGTCAGGAGTTCAAGACCAGCCTGGCCAATATGGTGAAACCCCATCTCTACTAAAAATACAAAAATTAGCCAGGCGTGGTGGCATGCGCCTGTAATCCCAACTACTCAGGAGGCTGAGGCAGAATTGCTTGAACCCGAGAGGCTGAGGTTGCAGTGAGGTGAGCTGAGATTGCACCACTGCACTCCAGCCTGGGCAACAGAGTAAGATTCTGTCTCAAAAAAAAGTAATAAATAAATAAGTGAGAGGGAACAAAAAAGTCTACAGAAGCAGAACTGGATCTGGAGAGCATCTCATGTATTTAATCATCCTCAAACTCGGGAAGCTGCTCTGTGCTGTATGAAAGACTGAAGAAGGAGGTGGCATCAATTTTTTATTTTAACATTTTGTCTTCTCTTACTGTTTTTCCTTAGGTGAAAAAAATATACCCTTTCATGCCTGTGCTTTCTAAATTTTGAGACTGATACAGATCCACAGAGGCCACACCTAAAATTAAATTATCGTTAGTGCTAAAACTTAATTGACTGTGTATATAACTGTGCAATTGCTGTTACTGATATAACTGTTTGGGGTTCATTCAACAGACTACAGAAGCAAAGTCTTGGATTTAACACACAAACTAATGAGATACTGCTCTATACACGAATTTTAAAAACACTGTCATGTGGTTTAGTGTAGTTAATGTCATGCTTATGTCATATAACATAGCATATTAGAGTTCTCTAGATGGACAGAACAGGATATATGTATATAAGAAAGGGAGTTTATTGGCCGGGTGTGGTGGCTCACGCCTGTAATCCCAGCACTTTGGGAGGCCGAGGCAGGTGTATTACCTGAGGTCAGCAGTTCAAGACCAGCCTGACCAACGTGGTGAAACCCCATCCTACTAAAAAATACAAAAATTAGCCAGGCATGTTGGCAGGTGCCTGTAATCCCAACTATGCGGGAGGCTGAGACTGTATCACTTGAACCTGGGGGGGCGGAGGTTGCAGTGAGCCGAGATTGTGCCACTGCACTCCAGCCTGGGCAACAGAGTGAGACTCTGTTTCAAAAAACAAACAAAATGAGGAGGTAGTTTATTAAGGAGAATTGACTCACACATTCACAAGGTCAAGTCCCATGATAGGCCGTCTGCAAGTTGAGGAAGAAGGAAGCCAGTGGTGGATCAGCCTGAGTCCCAAAACCTCAAAAGTAGGGAAGCCAACAGTGCAGCCTTCAGTCTGTGGCCAAAGGCCCAAGAGCCCCCAACAAATGAATGGTGTAAGTGCAAGAGTCCAAAAGCTGAAGAACTTGGAGTCTCATGTTCAAGAGCAGGACGCACCCAGCACAGGAGAAAGATGAAAGCTGGAAGACTCAGCAAGTCGGCTCTTCCATCTTCTCTTGCCTGCTTTATTCTAGCTGGGCTGGCAGGTGATTAGGTGGTGCCCACCCAGATTGAGGGTGGGTCTGCCTCTCCCAGTCCACTGACTGAAATGTTAATCTCCTCTGGCAACCCTCTCACAGACACACCAGGAACAGTAATTTGTATCCTTCAATCCTATCATGTTGATGCTCAATATTAACCATTACACATTGGTTCAAGTTCTTTCTTCAGTCACAAGAGTAACACAGGTAGAAGAGACAAATGAATAAGTGCCAAGTCTTGCTGCAGAGTTTCCTTCATAAGTTTTGTTTGCAACTGGCCATTTCTTTTCTAAGGTCACTTTGTTCATCAGTAAGATGAACTCTGATTCTTTTCTAGGTCCTCCAAACTCCATAGGAATTGCTCATTTCAGTTTAATTTGTTTCGCTTTCTCTCTCTCTGAACCATTCTAGCTTGTAGACAACTCTTTTGTTGCTCTCGAAAAGTTTCAGCTAGTTTTTGTTCCTCTTGTTCCTCAGCCTTCCCCATGTGTGTTCCAGCCTTGAAACCAAGTCAGAAACTGCTTAGAATACTTGTAATGAAGTTTCTGCCTTTCCTCTTGTGTTTTCAAAACATGTTCAATTCTCTTCTTAGGGGTGTGGATAAAAGCATTCTTATACGCTTGTAATCTCAGCACTTTGGGAGGCCAAGATGGGCGGATCACGAGGTCAGGAGTTCAAGACCAGAGTGGCCAACACGGTGAAATCCCATCCCTACTAAAAATAAAAAAAAATTAGCTGGGCATGGTGGCGGCACCTGTAATCCCAGCTAGTCGGAAGGCTGAGGCAGAATTCCTTGAACCCAGGAGGCAGAGGTTGCAGTGAGCCAAGATCACGCCACTGCACTCCAGCTCTGGGCGACAGAGCAAGACTCTGTCTCGGGAAAAAAAAAAAAAAAAAAGCATTCGTATACATTCTAGCCTTTTTCTCTTTCCAGCGAAATCCTGTTTAATATCAGCTCCACTTGTAACTTCTGTACATCATCCCACACATCTTCCTCATCTGTTTCTACAAAATGCTTTCTTTCTCCATGCTCATCAGTTCCTGAATGCTTTCCTCCCAGCTCATTTCCTGGGCTGCCATAACCTGGGCCTCCGCTGCCTTGGCAGCCTTCACGATGCACTCCCTGTCCACAGGCTCCACGGCTGGCTGTCCTGGAACTCCTGAACCTTGTGAGTGCAATGATGCACTGGAAGTGCTGGAAGAAGGTGGAGATGTGTGTGGTCTACAGGCTCAGGCATCTGGAGGCCAGTGGGCACATTGGACACTCCCTGTGATCTAAGAACTTATTTAGGCAGATAGTGAGGGTAAGGAAGTCCTCAGGTAAGGTTTCCTTTTTTTTTTTTTTTTTTTGAGACGGAGTCTTGCTCTGTCGCCCAGGCTGGAGTGCAGTGGCCGAATCTCAGCTCACTACAAGCTCTGCCTCCCAGGTTCACGCCATTCTCCTGCCTCAGCCTCCCGAGTAGCTAGGACTACAGGCGCCCGCCACCTCGCCTGGCTAGTTTTTTTGTATTTTTTAGTAGAGACGGGGTTTCACTGCGTTAGCCAGGATGGTCTCCATCTCCTGACCTCGTGATCCACCCGTCTCGGCCTCCCAAAGTGCTGGGATTACAGGCTTCAGCCACCGCGCCCGGCCAGGTTTTCCTTTTAATGAAAAGCAGCCCCCGAATCGTTTCTTTCCTAACAAAGTGCAGCCTGTAAAATCAAGCTGCAGACATAGATAAGCAAGCTGGAAGCTTGCAGGGGTGAATGCTAGCAGCTCTGCTAATAGGAAAAGGCCCCTTGGAGGCTAGGCATGTTCAAAGTGATGGCTCTATCTTCCGTTTTTCATTATCAACCACATGTACAGAAAGGAGCAGGCAACATGGCGCCGGCCAGGTAGAGAAGCCATTTGTGGCTAGGTGCGGTGGCACATGCCTGTAATCCCAACACTTTGGGAGGCCCAGGCAGGCAGATCACCTGAGGTCAGAAGTTCAAGACCAGCCTGGCCAACGGGTTGAAACTGTGTCTCTACTAAAAATACAAAAATCAGCTGGGCATAGTGGCAGGCGCCTGTAATCCCAGCTACTCAGGAGGCTGAGGCAGAAGAATCTCTTGAACTTGGGAGGTGGAGGTTGCAGTGAGCCGAGATCACACCACTGCACTCCAGCCTGGGAAATAGGAGTGAAACTCCATCTCAAAAAAAAAAAAAAAAAAAAAAAAAAAAGATCCATTTGCATGATAGAAGATAAGGGTGGGGCAGGGAGCTTCTTTCTGCACTATGTAAACTTCGTACCTCACACCTGTTCCAACCAATCTTTGGGCCCTGTGTAAATCAGACACTGCCTCCTCATGCCTGTCCTTGTGCATGCTGCTGCAGGTCGGAAGACCCACTCAGGTGCCCCTCTCTCTGCCGGAGAGAGAGCTATTCTCTTTTTCTTTTGCCTATTAAACCTCTGCTCTTAACCTCACTTCACATGTGTTCGTATTTGACCTCCTTGGCATGAGGCAACGAACTTTGGGTGTTACCCAGATGAATGACACTGCTTCATTTTGGGGCCCCAGGTGGGATCAAGGTGTCATCATCAGAACAGTGAGGACAGGAGTGGACCTCAACCCTGTCTGTTCATTCCAAGGTTCTTGGCCTCCATTTTAAAATCAAATCAAATAGTGGGCCCCCTTCAGCTATTTAAACATGATTAGTGTGACTGGCAGCCTTACAAGACTTGGGGGACAGGCTTGCTGAGGAGAACATTCTGAAGCACTGGGAATTTTTACAGTTCAAGGAAGTAATCCTGTTAGGCAAGATCGGGAAATGCCATAGTAACTGAGGTAGAGCTCAAGGCAATGCCATTTTTGTGATTTTCTAGGAACGGTGGGTGTTCCCCTCCTCCCCCCGCAGTGAGGTCTCTCTCTGCCCTTGGGCTGGAGAGCACATGACATTTATAGGTCAACAGCACCACCCAGTGGCATAGGAATCTTCTCCATGAAGCACATTGTCAGCCCTTTCCCAAAACACTCTAACTTCCCAATTCTCCTCCCTTTTTGCACCCCTCTGCTAGACACCAGCCTTTATGCTACTTCCATAAATGGGAAAACTCTGCCTTCAACAATAAGGAGGAAAATGTCCTCCAAAACCAAATTTTAGTCTCAATACTGTCCCATAAGCAGGAAAATAGCCATTTGGTTCCTATCTTTCTTTTAAGGCACCTATTCTGCTTCTAATTAAAATAGTACTTAAATAGTAAGGATAATTTAAGTCCAGAAGTTAACTGGAACCATAATACTTTAGCATGGGTCATAATAGCAGGATATAGAGCTCAAACCAGCACACTTCCTCCATTATGGAGGGAAATGCAACAGTTGCCCAAATGCAACTGTTACATAGCCTCTCCCAAGATCCATTTTTCGGGGAGCCACACAGGTCACACAAGTCTTAGAAGTCAAAAGGAAATCACAAGTGCAGGACTAGAGTCACATGGGTAAGCACGACTAACCCCAGTCACTTAGTTCCTCTGGTTCCATGGCAGGGGGTCACACCTGCAACCATGGGGACACATTTAACAAGATGCTGGGACCCAGGAACCAAGGAGGGAAAACAGTAGGGGTGGCGCCCTCACTGTCTTCCCCTTCCCTTCCTCTGGAGTGCATTCTGAAGCACTGGGACTCCTTTGACCCTGAAACTTTGAAGAAAAAGCAGCTCATTTTCTTTTGCACAAGAGCATGGCCTTCTTACTAGACTTTTGCAAACATTGCACAATTGACTCAGCTCTTTCAGCAGTCATATCAGACAGGCCCAAAGGGAATGATTCCTCAAAACTAGAGAAACAAACCCCCAGGAAACCCTCAAATTCAACTTCCAGATGCCCTGGCCCTTCCTTGCTTTCACATTGTCACCTTCTCCAATTCTTCCACCCAAACTCCCAGACTTTTCTATGGTATTTTTCCTTCCTTCATTCATGATTTAAGATGGCTCCTATCTCTTCTTCTATAATGTTCCTCCAAACTGGGAGAAGTTAATTTCCCCAAACCTTAAAATGATTGGCTTAGAGTTGAGCTTGGAGAACAGAACCCAGAAGCCTGACATGCTGTCAAAAGCATTAAAAATTTTTATTTTTATTTTTATTTATTTATTTTTTTCGAGACAGAGTCTCGCTTTATTGTCCAGGCTGGAATGCAGTGGTGCAATCTCGACTCACTGCAGCCTCCACCTCCCCAGTTCAGGTGATTCTCCTGCCACACACAGCCTCCTGAGTAGCTGGGACTATAGGCACGGCATACCCAGCTTGCTCCATCAACACTGAACATTAGTGATTGAGTTGTTGCCACTACTGGCACTTTTTGACTTTGTGTTTTGTTAATGTCTTCTTTTCAATTTCCATTCAGACAAATGCTGAAACTCCATGTTTTCACCTGGCCAAAGGTACTCCTTTCACTGAGTTATGGAAAATTCCCCTGGATTTTTTGGTTAATGGGTAGAGAAACACTAGCACAATAATATTTGCCAATATTCCATTATAAGAATGAAATTCAGTAGCAGATTCTGATAGTAGCCTCCATGGAATAAAATGCTGTCATTGCATGCCATCGAAGACAGCTGAACAAAATGAACAGGTCTTGAATGAGGAGAAAATCCAAGCCATATCTCTCAAGTAATCTTTGTGTGGGGATATTTTTGCAGTTTCTAAAGATATTCCACAAATCATATAAAACAAATTAGTGGCTCATAGCCCACAGTCATGAAGGACAAATCCTAACATCATGAGGCTTGCAGACAGCATATTCTGCACCTGGAAATTTTATTACATGTTTTGTACCAAGTTATAAGACAAACATCAAAATGTGAAAGGAGCCTCCTACAGCAAAAAGCTTTGTAAGTGGTCCAGGTAGTAGTAAATCCAAGTCTGCTTTCAGGTCCTCTGTCTCATTCAAACCCCTAAAGTCTTACAGATATCTGTAATAATCACTTAACTAATTGGCGGCTAAGGCATTTTGACACTGGTGGCATTTACTGTTCCCTAAACTTTGAACTTGAAATTCTTGCTGCTAATCAGTGCATGCCCTTCTGGCTAATTTATTACTAGATACTAGTAGAGAGAGATTGTCTCATTTAAGAAGTTCTGACTTTCTGACCCAGCATTCCCATCCTTAATAAGTTCTTTCTGAATCAATACCACATGAATGAGGCCCAAAAAAGAGATACTGTAATGTGATTTTAGAATAAAGTAGACTTCAGAACAAAGAAAATTATCAGAAACAGAGAAGGACATTATATAATGAGGGGAAAAAAGTCAATCCACTAAGAAGGCATAGCAATCTTAAATGTGTAAGCACCAAACAGAGCTCCCAAAATATGTCAGGCAAAAACTGGTGGACTGGAAAGCAGAAAGAGAAAAGTTCATATTATAGTTGAACTTTAACACCCCCCTCTTAACAACTGATAGAACAACTGCCCGGAATTAGCAATGATATAGAAGAACTCAAAGAAGCCATCAACATCAAGGCCTAATCAGCATTTATAGGACACATGGCCCAACAACAACAGTATCTTGACTGTATCAATGCAACCAGGTTGTGATATATTATAGTTCTGAAAGATGTTACTACTGGGGAAAAGTGGGTGTATTAGTCCGTTTTCACACTGCTGATAAAGACATACCCAAGACTGGGCAAGCTACAAAAGAAAGAGGTTTAATTGGACTTATGGTTCCACACAGCTGGGGAAGCCTCACAATCATGGCAGAAGGCAAGGAGGAACAAGTCACGTCTTACATGGATGGCAGCAAGCAAAAAGAGCTTGTGCAGGAAAACTCCCTTTATAATAACCATCAAATCTCATGAGACTCACTATCATGAGAACAGCACGGGAAACATCTACCCCCATGATTCCATTACCTCCTACTGGGTCCCTCTCACAACACGTGGAAATTCAAGATGAGATTTGGGTGGGGACAAAGCCAAACCATATCACTGGGGAAAGGGTACAAGGATCTCTCTGTATTATTTCTTACACCTGCACGTGACTCCAACATTATCTCAAACATTTTAAAGCTTATTTTAAAAACCAAACAACTGTACTTTCCATTTAAATGTAGGCTGACTGCAGTCCTGGTGATTCAGAAGGCTGACTTGGAAGGATCGCTTGAGTCCAGGAGTCTGAGGCTGCAGTGATCTATATTCCTGCCACTGAACTCCTGCCTGGACAACAGAGAAGAACTTATCTCTTAAATATTTTATTTTATTTTTATTATTTTATTTTATGAGATTGAGTCTCGCTCTGTCACCCAGGCTGGAGTGCAGTGGCACAATCTTGGCTCACTGCAACCTCTGTCTCCTGGGTTCAAGTGATTCTCCTGCCTCTGCTTTGTGAGTGTCTGGGACTACAGGCGCGCACCACCACACCTGATTTTTTTGTATTTTTAGTAGACACGGTGTTTCACCATGTTGGGATGTTGGCCTGGCTGGTCTCGAGTACCTGACCTCAAGTGACCTCAAGTGATCCTTCTGCCTTGGCCTCTCAAAATGGTGAGATTACAGGCGTGAGCCACTGCATCTGGCCAATTTTTTTTCTTATTAAAGAAACTTTTAATTAAAAATTCTAGCTGGGTGTGGTGGCACATGACTGTGATCCCAGCTACTTGAGGGGCTGAGGTGGGAGGATCACTTGAGCCTGGGAAGTGGAGGCTGCACTGAGCCATGTTTCTGCCACTGCACTCCAGCCTGGGTAACACAGCAAGACACTGTCTCAAGAAAAAAACAAAATTAAAAATAAAAATAATAGGCCGGGTGCAGTGGCTCACGCCTGTAATCCCAGCACTTTGGAAGGCCGAGGCGGGTGGATCACGAGGTCAGGAGATCGAGACCATCCTGGATAACAGTGAAACCCCGTCTCTACTAAAAATACAAAAAATTAGCCGGGCGTGGTGGCAGGCGCCTGTAATCCCAGCTAGTCAGGAGGCTGAGGCAGGAGAATGGTGTGAACCCAGGAGGCAAAGCTTGCAGTGAGCTGAGATCACGCCACTGCACTCCAGCCTGGGCGACAGAGCAAGACTCCATCTCAAAAACATAAATAAATAAAAATGAAATAAAAAAATAAAAATAACAGAGGTTGTACCTATAAATCTTACAGTCCTAAGATCTGTTTTGAGGATGTACAAAATATATCGAGGATGTACAAAACATAGTCCCAGAGTTTAAAACTCTATTTTGGTGATTCAGGCAAAGATCATCAATAGATGAAACCATAAGATGAGGTTAGGTGTGTTGGCTCACACCTGTAGTCCCAGCATTTTGAGAGACCAAGATGGGTAGATCGTTTGAAGCCAGGAGTTTGAGCCATATTGAGACTTTGCCTCTAAAAACAAAGAAACCATAGGATGAAAGGTTTAATGAGGAGCTCTTCAGTGGAGGAAGCAGGCTAACCCCACATGAACCCACTGTTCGATCTCAGCATAAGATTTAGGTGGGGACACAGCCAAACCCTATCACTGGGGAAAGTTTATAAGAATCTCTCTGTATTGTTTCTTACACCTGCATGTAAGAAATCGTCTCAGCATTACTGCTGTGTGTGCTTCCCTTATGTGATGTATTAGGAAGTACACACACCACTGAAGAAGTATTCTTACCAAAAAAATAATAATATTAAAACAACTAAAACTAAACAAAACAAAACAGAAAAACAAGCTGAACCAGAAGATGATCTAGCCTTTAGCACTAAATTCCATTTGACAAGAATTATGAGGGAAGACAGGAACAAGTTAGAGAAAAACACGACTTAGGCAAATAGAACACGAGACATTCAATAGCCCAAATGATGGGTTTCTGGAACAAGCCAATATATGAAAAGGGTGGAGAGATGGGTAGGATGGCTGATACTTAAAATAGATACAGAAATACAATATATCACGTTTTAATCCTAACTCGAACCAACTGAAACATACATTTCTTTAAACACTCAGGGATATTTGAATATGCACCTGGTGGGCCGGGCGTGGTGGCTTGCACCTGTAATCCCAGCACTTTGGGGGGCCAAGGTGGGCAGATCACGAGGTCAGGAGATCAAGACCATCCTGGCCAACATGGTGAAACCCTGTCTCTACTGAAACACACACAAAAAATTAGCTGGGCGTGTTGGTGCACACCTGTAGTCCCAGCTACTCGGGAGGCTGCGGCAGGGGAATCACTCAAACCTGGAAGGCGGAGGTTGCAGTGAGCTGAGATTACACCACTGCACTCCAGCCTGGCGACAGAGCAAGACTCCGTAAAAATGGCCGGGCGCGGTGGCTCAAGCCTGTAATCCCAGCACTTTGGGAGGCCGAGACGGGCGGATCACGAGGTCAGGAGATCGAGACCATCCTGGCTAACACGGTGAAACCCCGTCTCTACTAAAAAATACAAAAAACTAGCCGGGCGAGGTGGCGGGCGCCTGTAGTCCCAGCTACTCGGGAGGCTGAGGCAGGAGAATGGTCTAAACCCGGGAGGTGGAGCTTGCAGTGAGCTGAGATCCGGCCACTGCACCCCAGCCTGGGCGACAGAGCAAGACTCTGTCTCAAAAAAAAAAAAAAAAGACTCCATAAAAAAAAAAAGAAAGAAAGACAGAATATGGACCTAGTATTAGGTGACACCAAAGAGTCGTTAATTTTGTTAGCATGACATGGGTATTATAGTTATGTAAGAAATTGTCTATTATTACTCATGTACTGAAATACGTTCATGGTCAGGCACAGTGGCTCCCTTGTAGTCCCAACGTTTTGGGAGGCTAAAGCAAGAGGATCACTCAAGCCTAGGAATTGGAGACCAGCCTGGGCAACATAGTGAAAGCTTATCTCTACAAAAAAAAAAAACCCAAAATTATCCAGGTTGGTGGTGTGCACCTGTAGTCCCAGCTACTCCAGAGGCTGAAGTAGGAGGATCTCTTGAACTCAGGAGGAGGTCAAGGCTGCAGTGAGCCAAGACCATGCCACTGCACTCCAGCCTGGGTGACGGAGCAAGATCCTGTCTCAAAAAACAAACAAACAAACAAACAGAAATACGTTGAAATAACTAGCATCTTCAATACAATATTGAATAAGAGTGGACATCATTGGTTCCCAATCTTAGGGGCAAAACTGTCTGATTTCATCATTAAATATATTAGCTGTAGGTGTTTGTGTATGCCCTTTAAAAGTTATTTTATTTTGGCCGGGCACAGTGGCTCATGCCTGTAATCCCAGCACTTTGGGAGGCTGAGGTGGGTGGATCACAAGGTCAGGAGATTGAGACCATCCTGGCTAACACAGTGAAACCCCGTCTCTACTAAAACTACAAAAAAATTAGCTGGGTGTGGTGGGCACCTGTAGCCCCAGCTACTCAGGAGGCTTAGGCAAGAGAATGGCGTGAACCCGGGAGGCGGAGCTTGCAGTGAGCTGAGATCACTCCACTGCACTCCACTTATTAATTATTTTATTTTTTATAGAGAACAGTCTTGCTATGTTGCCCACATTGGTCTTGAACTCCTGGGCTCAAGCAATCCACACGTCTTGTCCTCCCAAAGTCTGGGATTCTAGGCATTAGCCACCGCGCCTGGCCTATGATGCCTTTTATCAGTTTCAGGACTTCCCTTCTATTCCTCGTTGGCTGAGAGGTTTTTTTTTGAATAGGTATTAAATTTTGTCAAGTGCTTTTTCTGCATCTATTGAGATGGTCATATGGGTTTTATCTTACAGCCTGTTAGTATAGTAAATTACATTGATTGATTTTAAAATATTAAGCCAACCTTATATTCCTGGGATGAAACTAACTTGGTCATGATACATTGTTTGTATATACTACTGTATTCATTTTGCTAAGTTTTAAAAGGATTTTTGAAAAACATAAAAAGGATTTTGTGTATAGATCCATGAAGGTTATGTGTGTAGTTTCTTTCTTGTAACATCTTTGTGTCATTTGTTATCTGGTAATGTAGCCTCAAGAGGAGTGGGTAAGTGATCCCTCCTCTTCTATCTACTAGAAACATTGTGCAGAATTGATGTTGTTTCTTCCTTAAGTGTCCAATGAAGCCATGGAGACCTGGAGTTTTCTTTGTGGAAATATATATATATATATCTCGCTCTGTCGCCCAGGCTGGAGTGCAGTGGCCGGATCTCAGCTCACTGCAAGCTCCGCCTCCCGGGTTTACGCCATTCTCCTGCCTCAGCCTCCCGAGTAGCTGGGACTACAGGCGCCCGCCATCTCGCCCGGCTAGTTTTTTTTTTTTTTTGTATTTTTTTTAGTAGAGACGGGGTTTCACCGTGTTGGCCAGGATGGTCTCAATCTTCTGACCTCGTGATCCGCCCATCTCGGCCTCCCAAAGTGCTGGTATTACAGGCTTGAGCCACCGCACCCGGCCGGAAATATTTTTTTATTAAGAATTAAATATCTGGGGTAGACGAGATGGCTCACACCTGTAATTCTAGTGCTTTGGGAGGCTGAGGCAGGAGGAATACTTGAGCCCAGGAGTTTGAAACCAGCCTGAGCAATATAGCCAGACCCTGTCCCTACAAAAATATTTTTACAAAATTATCTGGGTGTAATGAGGTGCACCTGTAGTCCCAGCTACTTGGGAGGCTTGGGCAGAAGGATCGCTTGAGCCCAGGAGGTTGAGGCTACAGTGAGCTATGCTTGCACTATTGCACTCAAACTTAGAAGACAGAGCAAGATCTGTCTTAAGAAAAAAAAAAAGTTCAGGTTGCTGGTTTCTTTTTCTTTTTTTTTAGACAGGGTCTGGCTCTGTCGCCCAGGTTGGAGTGCAGTGGTGTGATCTTGGCTCACTGGAACCTCTGCCTCCCAGGTTCAAACGTTTCTCCTGCCTCAGCCTTCCAAGTAAGTGATTACAGGTGCACACCACCACACCCAGCTAATTTTTGGATTTTTAGTGGAGATGGGGTCTCACCATGTTGACCAGGCTGGTCTCTAATTCCTGACCTCAAGTGATCTGCCTGCCTCGGACTCCCAAAGTGCTGGGATTACAGGCGTGAGCCACTATGCCCGGCTGTCTCATTTTTCCTTAGTGGGCTTTGGTAGTTTGTGTTTTTCAAGGAAATTGTCCATTTCATCTAACTTATTAAATGTATTCACGTAAAGGTTTTAATCATCTACCCTATTGTCATTTTAATTTTTGTACAGTCTGTAGCGGTGCCTCTTCTGCTGTTTCTGGTGTGGTTCATCTGTGTATTCTCTCTGTTATTCCTGATCAGTCTAGTCAGAGGTTTATCAACTTTAGTGATCTGTTTATAGAACCTACTTCTGGTTTTACTGACCTTTGCTAATGTTTTTGTTTTCTATTTCATTTATTTTGGCTTTTTTTCTTTCTTGGAGATGCCGTCTTGCTCGGTTTCCTAGGCTAGCACGCAGAGAAGTGATCTTGGCTCACTGCAGCTTCCGCCTGTCGGGTTCAAGCAATTCTCCCATATCAGCCCTATTTTGGCTATTTTTATTATTTTTATAATAAAAAATATAAAAAAAAATATATATATATATAATATAATAAAAAAACTGCCTCGGCCAGTGCAGTGGCTCATACCTGTAATCCCAGCACTTTGGGCAGGGCATGGTGGCTCACACCTGTAATCCCAGCACTTTGGGCCGGGCGTGGTGGCTCACACCTGTAATCCCAGCACTTTGGGAGGCCGAGGCGAGAGGATCCCTTGAGGCTAGGAGTTCACCAGCCTGGCAAACATGGTGAGACCCCTTCTCTACTAAAAATAAAAAAATCAGCCAGGCACGGTGGTGCATGCCTGTAATTCCAGCTACACAGGAAGCTGAGGCATGAGAATTGCTCGAACCCAGGAGGCCGAGGTTGCAGTGAGCTGAAATTGCACCACTGCACTCCAGCCTGTGCAACAGAGTGAGACTTTGTCTCAAAAAAAAAAAAAAAAAAAAAAAAGTAAATGCTTACATTATTGATTTGAAGTATTTCTTCTTTTATAATATGTCAGCGTGGTGCTATAAATTTCCCTCATAGCATTACTGTGGCTGCATCTCAGAAAATTTGATATGTCCTGTTTTTACTTTCATTCAGTTCAAAATATGATCTAATTTTCCTTGAGATTACATATTTCACTCATGGGTTATTTAATTTTAAATATCTGGGGATTGTCCAGATATCATTCCATTATTATTTTCTATTTTTCCTTTTTCTTCTATTTATTAACTTATTTACTTACTTTCAGTTCCCTCTCAGGCTCTAAATTCTGTTATTTTCCTTTTCTTTTTCTTTTTTTTTTTTTTTTGAGACGGAGTCTGATGGAGTCTTTCTCTGTTGCCCAGGCTGGAGTGCGGTGGTATGATCTCAGCTCACTGCAACCTCCACCTCCCAGGTAGAAGCAATTCTCCTGCCTCAGCCTCCTGAGTAGCTGGGATTACAGGCACACGCCACAATTCCCGGCTAATTTTTTTTGTATTTTTAGTAGAGATGGGGTTTCACCATATTGGCCGGGCTGGTCGTGAACTTCTGACCTTAAGTGATCAGCCCACCTCTGCCTCCCAAAGTGCTGGGATTACAGGCGTGAGCCACCGTGCCCAGCCTCTGTTATTATTTTCTAGTTTAATTCCATTGCGTTCAGAGATATACTTTGTATGATTGGAATCCTTTAAAATTTATTTATTTACTTATTTATTTTATTATTTTTTTAATATGGAGTCTCATTCTGTTGCCCAGGCTGGAGTGCAGTGGTGTGGTCACAGCTCACTGCAGCCTCGACCTCCCAGGCTTAGATGATTCTCCCATCTCAGCCTCCCAAGTAACTGAGACCACAGGTGCATGCTACCACATTTTGATAATTTTTAATTTTTTTTTTTGTAGCGATAAGATCTCCCTGTGTTGCCCAGGCTAGTCTCAAACTCCTGGGCTCAAGCAATCCTTCCTTCTCAGCCTCCAAAAGTGCTGAGATTACAGATGTGGGCCAGTATGTCGCCCACTGTGGGGGCAGTCTTTGTTTCGAAATATACTTTCTCTGATATTCATTTAGCCATTCCAACTTTTTAAAATTTGGTTTTGTCAGTATATGCCTTTTCCCATCTTTTTGCTTTTAAACTATCTCTGTTTTTATATTTGAATACCTTTCTGGTATTTACCATATAGTTCGGTTTTGCTTTTTTATCCATTCTAACAATCACTGCCCTTTACCTTGAGCATTTACATCATTTATATTTATGTCATTATTGATATGATTGGGTTTAAATCAGTTTTGCTATTGTTTTTTCATTTGTTCCATCTGTCTATTGATGTTTTTTTCTTTTTTTTTTTTTTTTTTTTTTGAGACGGAGTCTTGCTCTGTCACCCAGGCTGGAGTGCAGTGGCCGGATCTCAGCTCACTGCAAGCTCCGCCTCCCGGGTTTACGCCATTCTCCTGCCTCAGCCTCCCGAGTAGCTGGGACTACAGGCGCCCGCCACCTCGCCCGGCTAGTTTTTTTGTATTTTTTAGTAGAGACGGGGTTTCACCGTGTTAGCCGGGATGGTCTCTCGATCTCCTGACCTCGTGATCCGCCCGTCTCGGCCTCCCAAAGTGCTGGGATTACAGGCTGGAGCCACCGCGCCCGGCCTGTTTTTTTCTTTTGTATTTGCAGACAGATATGCCCTCTGTCACCCAGGGTGGAGTGCAGTAGAGCTATCACAGCTCACTGCAGCTGGGCACTGGTCCATTTTTCTATCTTTTTTTTTTTTTTCTGTTGAGACAGCGCCTCCCTATGTTGCCCAGGCTGGATTCAAACACCTGGGCTCAAGTGATCCTCCTGCCTTGATCTCTCAAGGTGTTGGCATTACAGGCGGAAGTCACCAGAGGCAGTCAGTTTTTTTTCACTTAGGTATAGAATTCAATGCCAACAGTTCTTTTCTTTCAACACGTTAACCATGTCACTCCATGAGGACGCTGTCTTGAGCATTTGGTAAACCTCGTTCTCCAGGACCACACGGCAGGCGCCAGAGCCCTAGGTCCACCCCACCCCGTAAGCTCCCTCCTGGAGGAGACAGAGACCCGGGACAGCTCCGGGGCAAGGCCGAGGAAGGAGGGACGACCGGGCAGGGAGGCCCGAGGAGTCCCCGCCCTTTGGGATCGTCGCCACCCTTGGACCCCCTCACCCTTGGGGACGTTGAGGAGTGTTAAAATCTCCAAGACGAGAGTCACCGGTAGGAAGCCACAGCCATTTCGCAGTTTGCTCGGTGCAAATGCAGACGGTCCTAGTCGAGCCGGGAGTCGAGCGCGTGGGCGGCGTTGAGGACCTTCGGGGGCGCAGTCAGCTCCACCCTCCGGTGGGCGGGGCCCGAGCCAGTCCCTAAAGGTAAGCAGCTGCAGGTTCCGGAGCAGGTGCTATCGACCGCTGCGCGCTGCTATCGGAGTATCCCGTTGCCGCCATCATGTCCCAGCAACTATCACTGGCCCGGCCCGCCACGGTGCTGGGCGCTATGGAGATGGGGCGCCGCATGGACGCGCCCACCAGCGCAGCAGTCACGCGCGCCTTCCTGGAGCGCGGCCACACCGAGATAGACACGGCCTTCGTGTACAGCGACGGCCAGTCCGAGACCATCCTGGGCGGCCTGGGACTCGGGCTGGGGGGCAGCGACTGCAGAGGTAACACTGGCCCCTGATCCTCCCCCTGCACGGTGCAGAACTGAGACTGTCCGCAGCCGTGCACCGCCCAGCTCTCCCTGGCCCCAGGCAGCACCCACGGCTTTGTTCCCCGCTCCTCCAACCCCCGTCCACCTCGCAACCTTGGGAACCCCAGGCTTCTCAGGCACATCTAGCTCCGGACAACTTTTCTCTGGTCTTCTCTTTTCTTCGTCTCTCTTCTCTTCCGGGAGGTAGCCACCACCCTCACTGACGCCTGGATGACTTGGTCTTGCCTGGAATGACTTGGCTAGCCCATCTCTGGAGCACGAAAAACATTGGAATCTGGCATTGTGCAGCTCCTGTCCCCACCTGTGCCCTGCAGGTGCCCTTGACGGGCCTGATCTGCCGAAATTCTGTGCTTATCGGCTGGCACTCCCTGGCACAGTCCGAAATCAGTTTGGACCCAGCACACTGCTTCTTCCTGCACACGTGCCAGCCTGCTCGCTCCCTGGACTTTGCTCTGAGTACCTTGTGGTACTCGCAAGGGCACCTCACCAGGTTCAAAGGCACCTCACCAGGGTGGCAGTGCCCGGGAGGCTTGGCAGCTCCCTCAGAGGGATGGGGGATTGGGATTGTACAGGTTCTCACTGCCCTATCTGTGGGAGGCTCTGTCTGAAGCTACTGGAGAGAAATGGACACTAACCCACTCCAGGAAGCTCCAATTCTAGAGATGGCTGGGGAGCCCGGAGTGAGCCCTTCCTGGGAGGGACCCCGTGAAGAAAGAACAGAGAGGAGTTTGCCAGGAAGAGTACGAGGGGCAAGGGTGTCAGGGCAGTGGGCACGGGTGTGGAAAAGCAAATGTGATTTGGCAATGCCGCGGGTGCTGGAGGAAGCAGGTGTAGCCTGAGGGGAAGATGTTTGTATAGGGGCAGGAGGAACCGCCCTCAGTCTGATGCCATGTGCAGTGCTTAGGCCAGTGCCTGGCAGGCACATAGTGAGGGCTGGGAAATGTTAGCTGTTTCTTTGTTCTTAGTATTAGCACCATTTACCTCCTTCCACTCTGAGTGTCTGAGTGGAGTCATTTCTCCTCTGATTCACCACATGGTAGATCCCGAACGAACCCAGCCTGTGCGTGCATCTCAGTGCCACACGCTTTCTAGATCACCCCTCTGCCACTTGTTGAGAGCTCTAACCATATTTCTGTTTTTTTTTTTTTCTTTGGAGACAGGATCTTGCTTTTTTTGCCCAGGCTGGAGTGGAGTGATGCGATCATGGCTTATTGAAGCTTTGACCTCTCAGAGCTCAAGCAATCCTTCCACCTCAGCCTCCTGAGGAGCTGGGACTAACACAGGCCTGTGCCACCACACCCGGCTAATTTTTTGTATTATTCATCGAGATGGGAGTCTCACTTTGTTGTCCAGGCTGGTCTCAAACTCCTGGGCTCAAGTGATCCTCCTGCCTTGGCCTCCCATAGTGCCGAGATTACAGGTGTGAGCCAACACAGATCTGCACCCTCTGCCTGGCCCTTATTTCTGTTTTTTTTGTTGTTGTTGTTGTTGTTGTTGTTGTTTTTTAATCCTTCTTTATCTTCTGTCTTTGACTCCAAGGTTGGCTGGTGAAAGTCCTCAGATCTCAGATCTGAAGTGAAGTTCAGTTGAGAAGGAGAGGGGTGGAGGTGGCATGGAAAAATTCCAAATGAATAGTTCTTCAATCCTGCTCCCTCCCAGTTCTCAAGGGCTCCAGTGACTGCACTCCTGCCAGCCTAAGTGACTTTCTAAGTGTGAAAAGTGGGAAGAGGACTCTCCACTCCCCTGTTAGTCCAGCTCACTGACTCACTGAGAACTAAGATTCTTTTTTTTTTTTTTTTTTAGAAGGAGTCTCACTCTGTCGCCAGGCAGGAGTGCTATGGCACAATCTCGACTCACTGCAACCTCTGCCTCCTGGGTTCAAACAATTCTTTTGCCTCAGAATCCTGGCTAGCTGGGGACTACAGGCGGGTTCCACCACCCCTGGCTAATTTTTGTGTTTTTATTAGAGACAGGGTTTCATCATGTTGGTCTGGCTGGTCTCGAACTCCTGACCTCCTGATCTGCCCGCCTCAGTACCCCAAAGTGCTGGGATTACAGGTGTGAGCCATGGTGCCAGGCCCTGAATTTCATTTCTCTCTCCCCTCAGTGAAAATTGCTACCAAGGCCAATCCACTGTTTGGGAACTCCCTGAAGCCTGACAGTCTCCGGTTCCAGCTGGAGACGTCACTGAAGCGGCTGCAGTGTCCCCGAGTGGACCTCTTCTACCTGCACATGCCAGACCACAGCACCCCGGTGGAAGAGACGCTGCGCGCCTGCCACCAGCTGCACCAGGAGGTGAGGGGACCCCTGAGCTCTGGGAGGTGGCCCGCTGCTGCTCTCATTCTGATCCCACTGGTGAGATCAGAGGCACCAGGGCGGTCCCAGGGTGGAGCAGGGAAGAGCCCCACTCCCAGGGGCCCCACCCTGGCCTCCCCTTCCTGGTCTGGGCTGCACTGCGCTCTGACTGGAGCCTCACCCCTGCAGGGCAAGTTCGTGGAGCTTGGCCTCTCCAACTATGCCGCCTGGGAAGTGGCCGAGATCTGTACCCTCTGCAAGAGCAATGGCTGGATCGTGCCCACTGTGTACCAGGTGAGGGCCGGGGCTGCAGAGGCCAAGGTCTCCAGAACTCCTGCTCATCCTGGGCTCACTATTCCCCTCTGACTCCCCCGGTACCCTCTACATAGCCGCCACCCCCTGTTCAAACCCTGCAGATGGCTCCCACATACCCTCAGGATGCCATTCAAGCTCCTCAGGCTGGCCACTGGGCATCTGTTTCCTTCCTGCCTATCTGTGTATCTTGGACCCTTCCTTCCCCACCTGGCCCTGCACTCAGCCTGGAACACGCCCTGCCCTGCACTGCCCCTTCCCCGGGAGAACGGTTCAGGTCTCACATATGGTGTCTTCCTCTGGAAGCCTTTCTACACGGGCCCAGAAGACCCTGAGACCTCAGGTCCTCGTTTACCTCCTCATCATTCATTCCACAAATGTTTGTACACCTGCTTGATGCCAGGCACTGGTCACGGAACTTTCTAGTCTATTGTGAATGCCTCATTACTCGATTATAACTGTTTATACTTGACCTTATTATAAAACCTTGAGGGAAGGGACCCTGTCCTTTTGGCTTAAGAATCTAAATCTGACAACCAGCTCCTAGTTGGTGCTCATGAAAGTTGGCTCAGTGAATGAATTTTCCTCGGGCATAAGCCCCTTTCACCAGCACCAGTAAGAATAAGTAAATGCCCAGATGGTTAAAGTCCTAGAATTGTTAAGGTCTGAAATAAGGGTTCTATAAGGGTAAATTTGAGGTCCCTTCTTTTGACACATCCACTCTCTGCCCTGGGCCCCCCTCCTTGCAGGGCATGTACAACGCCATCACCCGGCAGGTGGAAACGGAGCTCTTCCCCTGCCTCAGGCACTTTGGACTGAGGTTCTATGCCTTCAACCCTCTGGCTGGTACGTGGAGCATTCCTGGCCCTGACTCAGCCTATTTCCAACCCACAGATGCTCAGCCCAGGACCTGGGAAGCAGGGAGGGTTTGACAAACTTTGACCTCTCAGGTCAAAGAAGTCAAGGCTGCATCCTTCAGCCCTCCTGGGTCCCTGCCCCTCCCCTAGACCAGAGCCCTGAGGGATGTGGCAGCTTCTGGGGCACTCTGGGCCCGGGGGCTGATCGCTGCCTTCCCGCAGGGGGCCTGCTGACTGGCAGGTACAAGTATGAGGACAAGGACAGGAAACAGCCCGTGAGCCGCTTCTTTGGGAATCAGTGGGCAGAGCTGTACAGGAATCGGTGAGCTGGGGGTGCTTGGTGTGGATGGCTGGGGTGGGGTCGGCTTTATGTGGAATGAAGTCCTGGCTGCTCCTGGGGTAAGGCCTTTCCTCGCTGCTGCACCTACTCCCCTGCATCCCTTCAGGAATTTCCAAACCCTCCGTGTGTTTTCTTGTTGTCTGGGGACCTCCAGGAGGAAATGAGGCTCCCTGGACCTCAGGGTCTTGAAGTCGTAGCTCTTTCCTGAGCAATCACCTGCTGGGAAGGAAAGAAGGAGCCCTGCAGGGAGGTCCAGGAGGCCTGGGGCCGAGCCCTGTTACATCCCAGTGGCCCTCGTGTCCCTAAGGAAAATAAGAGCAGGCTGCTGAGTCGTCAGGAATAAAGACTCTTTGAGGTCTCTGCTGAGGGGCCAGCGTCCTGGGTGGTTCTGACGCCCAGCAAAGTGGGAGACGCATGGCTGGAGAGCGCACCTGTCCCTCAGGGCTGCAGGGTGTGGGGTGGGGCAGTGGCCGTCGTTGGCTCTTTGGTTGTGGCTCCCAGTGTGATCCCCATGGTACTGACCCCTGTGCCACTGTCCCCCCTTCCCAGCTACTGGAAGGAGAACCACTTCGAGGGCATTGCCCTGGTGGAGAAGGCCCTGCAGGCTGCGTATGGCTCCAGCACCCCCAGCATGACCTCGGCCACCCTCCGGTGGATGTACCATCACTCACAGCTGCAGGTAACCAGCAACCCTGGGCCCTCAGCTCCTTACCTTCCAGGGGGACCAGTAATGTCTTTCGATGAGGGCTAAAACATTTGTTTATTGATTCCTCTAAAATTTCTCTTTCTTTCAACTCTCACAAACATTCTTCCCACTGGTCTTTTTCTATGTTCCTTTTTTTTGGAGACAGTCTCATTCTGTCGCCCAGGTGGGAGTGCAGTGGCACGATCTCGGGTCATTGCAACTTCTGCCACCTGGGCTGAAGCAATTCTTTTGTCTCAGCCTCCTGAGTAGCTGGGATTACAGGCATGCGCCACCATACCCAGGTAATTGTTTGTATTTGTAGTAGAGATGGGGTTTCACCATGTTGCTCAGGCTGGTCTCAAACTCCTGAGCTCAGATAATTCACCCTCCTCAGCCTCTGAAAGTGTGGGGATTACAGGTGTGAGCCACTGCGCTCGGCCTTCCCATTGGCCTTGATGGCATCTGAGTACCAGGCTTTGTAATAAGGGCTTTGCTGCAGGGATTTCATTATTCCTTCAGCTTTATGAAATGACTGTCCCGGTGTTATTGACGAGGAACCTGAGTTTCACCCAGCTATTAAAGGGGCAGACATTTTAACATTTTAACACAGGTTTAACTGTAAAACCCACTAGTCTCATCCTTTGGTGGGAGCTGGAGTTTCCCTCACTTGGTACACCATGTCGTCCTCATTCAAATGTGTATCCAGCTTCAGCCTCAGATGTTGCAATAGTGTCTGGCATATATACAGTAGGTGCTCAATAAACGGGAGCTAAGCACTCTACATAATTTTTCCCACCCATAACCATGTTGAAAATAGAGAAGAGGATTGAGTCTCAGAGAGGTTTAATAACTTAGCCACGTTTACACAGCTGCTGGGGGGCAGAACTGGGCTGTGAATGTAGGTCTGTTTGGAAGTATCGTGTGGCAGTAGGTGAAAGAATACAGGTTTCGAGTCACATAGGTACAGGTATCCAAGGCATCTTATTTCTGGACGTCTGGGATACAAGAGTGCCCAAATCTCAGCAGGGAGGTGGCTGGGAGGGCTGTGAGTGGAGTTGCTGTGCAGCAGAAGGTTGAAGTCTGGCCACCTCCCTTGCAGGGTGCCCATGGGGACGCAGTCATCCTGGGCATGTCCAGCCTGGAGCAGCTGGAGCAGAACTTGGCAGCGGCAGAGGAAGGGCCCCTGAAGCCGGCTGTCGTGGACGCCTTTAATCAAGCCTGGAATTTGGTTGCTTACGAATGTCCCAACTACTTCCGCTAGGCCCATCGTTTCTCAGGCTGCCCAAGGCTCTTCTGTAACCTCTTTT
Source organism: Macaca mulatta (assembly GCF_049350105.2). Classification (NCBI taxonomy): domain Eukaryota; kingdom Metazoa; phylum Chordata; class Mammalia; order Primates; family Cercopithecidae; genus Macaca; species Macaca mulatta. Next base: position 221,698,053 of record NC_133406.1, read on the forward strand.
TGTCTCTCACGCTTTCTTTAATTTAGAACTGCCTCAGTACATTCTTAGGAATGGAACTATTTGAACAAAAACGTAACAGTAGAGTCACCACCAAATGAAGAATAAAACCTCCCAGGATGCTGTGTGTTAGTCTGTTTGCGTTGCTATAAAAGAATACCTGAGACTGGGTCATTAATAAAGAAAAGAGGTTTCTTTGGCTCACGGTTCTGCAGTCTGTACAAGGGGGTGTGGTCCCAACATCTACTCCTGGCGAGGGCCTCAGGAAGTTTACAATCATGGCAGCAGGGGAAGCGGAGCCAGCTTGTCACATGGCAAGAGAGGGAGCAAGAGACGAGAGGAAATTCCAGGCTCTTTTAAACAACCAGATCTTGTGTGAACTCATAAAGCCGGAACTCGCTCATTACTGTTCGCATGGCACCAAGCCATTCATGAAGGATTTGCCCCCAAACCCTAACACCCCCCACCGGGCCCACCTCTAACACTGATCACATTGCAACATGAGATTTGGAGGGGAAAAAAACCCTAATGATATCATTGTACCAGTACCCCCCCACAAATGTCATGTTCTTCTCACATTGCAAAATACAGTCATCATTTCCCAATAGTCACCCAAAGTCTTAACTTGTTCCAACATCAACTCAATCATAAGTCCAAAGTCTCACCCGAGACTCAAGGTAAGTTTTATCCACCTATGAACCTGTATAATCAAAACCAAGTCATTTACTTCCATGATACAATGGTGGTACCGGCTTTGGGTAACATTCCCATTGCAAAAGGGAGAAATCGGCCAAAAGAAAGGCGCAACAGGCCCACGCAGGTCTGAAACCCAGTAGGGCAGGCATGATAAATATAAAGCTCCAAGATAATCTTGGACTCCATTTCCCACATCCTGTCCGCACTGGTGCCAGGGGTGGGCTTCCAAGGCCTTGGGCAGCTCCACTTAGGTGGCTTTGCAGGATGCAGCCCCACGGCTGCTCTCACTGGTTGGAGTAAGTGCCTGTGGCTTTTCCAGGCTCTGGGCACAAGCTGCTGGTGGCTCCACAATCCTGGGGTCTGGAGAGTGGTAGCCCCTTTCCCACAGCTCCACTGGGCAGTGCCCTAGTGGAGACTGTGGCGGGGGGCTCCAGCCTCACTTTGCCTCCGGCATTGCCCTAGCAGCGTCTGTGAACTTTGTCCTGAAGTCTTCTGAAATGGCTTTGAGCCCTTTTCCCATCATCTTGGCTATTTAGCACTTGATTCCCTTTTAGTCATGCTCATCTTTCTTGCAAGTGGTTGTTCTACAGCTGATGTGAATTCCCCTGCTGAAATGCTCTTTCCTTCTTGATCACATGGCCAGGCTGCCAATTCTCAAGCGATTACACTCCGGTTCCCTTTTAATTATGAATTCCAACTATAATTCATTCCTTGGCTCCTGTATCTGACTGTAGGTTTTTGGAAACAAGAATGCCACATCCTGAATGCTTTGCAGCTTTGAAATTTCTCCCACCAGATGCTCTTGGTCATCATTCTTCAGTTGAACCTTCCACAAATCCCTTGAACAAGAACACAATGCAGCCAATCTCTTTGCTAAGGGATAACATGGGTGACCTTTGGTCTAGCTCCCAATAAATTCCCCATTTCCATTTGAGACCTCCTCGGCCTGTCCTTCACTGTCTGTATTTCTAGTACGTTTTGGTCACAACTACTTAACAAGTCTCTAAGAAGTTCCAGACTTTCCCTTATCTTCCTGTCATCTTCTGAGCCCTCCAAATTCTTCCAACTCCTGTCCATTACCCAGGTCCAAAGCTGCTTCCGCATCCATTTTCAGGTATTGTTACAGTAATGCTGCACTCCTCAATACCCATTTTCTATGTTAGTCCATTCACATTGCTATAAAGGAACACCTGAGGCTGGGTACGTTTTAAAGAAAAGAGACTTATTTGGCTCACAGTTCTGCTGGCTGTCCAAAGAGCACGACACCAGTTCCTGCTTCTAGTGAGGGTGCCAGGAAGTTTACAATCACGGTGGAAGGGGAAAAAGGGAGCGGGCATATCACATAACAAGAGAGGGAGCAAGAGGCAGATGGTTCCGGGCTCTTTTAAACAACCAGGTCTCATGTGAAGTAACGGAGGAAGAATTTATTATCATGAGGATAGCACCAAGCCATTCATGAGGGATCCGCCCCAATGACCCAAACACCTCCCACAAGGGCCTCTTCCAACACTAGAGGTTCCGCTCCCCTCCCCTTCTCTCCTCTTCTCTTCCCTCCACTTCCCTTTCCTTTCTTTTTTTGACAGAGTCTAGTTCTGTCACCCACATGGAATGCAGTGGCACGATCTTGGCTCACTGCAACCTCTGCCTCCCGGGTTCAAGCGATTCTCCTGCCTCAGCCTCCCGAGTAGCTGGGACTACAGGCGCATGCCACCACCCCGGCTAATTTCTGTATTTTTAGTAGAGACGGAGTTTCACTGTGTTGACCAGGCTGGTCTCGAACGCCTGACCTCGTGATCTGCCCGCCTCAGCCTCCCAAAGTACTGGGATTACAGGCTTGAGCCACATAACACCTGGCCTGGAGGTCACATTTCAACACGGGATTTGAAGCGGAGGAAACATTCAAACTGTATTAATGTGAAACATTTTATAATATTCCATAATCTCCGCAATGGCTTTCCTCTTGTCTTAGCTAAAGCCTCCTGTCTTTTCATCCATAACTTTCTCAGTGGTGGTTCTGGGCTTCTTTTTATTGGGCTTGGGGGCAAGGGCAGTGGGGTCCACATTTTCCTCAGAACACCCCTACACCCCTACTCCAAACAGGAGGCACTCAAGGCTGGGAAAGGAAAATCCCAGGTGTGGTGGTTGCTGTTTGACCATTGCAGCAAAATCCCTCCAGCCATGGGCAGGGCAGCAGGCAATACTTGGAACAGTCCCTTAAAATGATGAAAGGGGCCCAACTTGGAAATTTAGATAACACCACTCATCCAAAAGCCTGACCCCAAGAAAAGTCCCATTTGCTGACCAGAGGGAGACACCCTACAGACAAAATTTATTCTTTATAAAAAGAAGTCAACCCCTGATTCTTTTTATCCATACAACATAGATTCTCCCTGATGTGCGGTGGTCTGTCAGTTATCTTTGGACAAAAAAGCACACCAAAATTCAATTGCTTAAAATGACAAAATCCCCGAAAATGATGAGAAAATTCAACATAATCCTTGTCCAAATCCCAACTGGCTTTATTTGATTTTAGTTTATTTTTCAAGATGGAGTCTCACTCTGTCTCCCAGGCTAGAGTGCAGTGGCGCAATCTCGGCTCACTGCAACTTCCATCTCCTGGGTTCAAGTGATTTTTCCTGCACAGCTTCCTGAGTAGCTGGGATTACAGGTGTGAGCCACCCACCTGGTTAATTTGTGTATTTTTGTAGAGACTGGGTTTTGCCATGTTGTCCAGGCTGGTGTTGAACTCCTGACCTCAGTTGATATGCCCCTCTTGGTGCCTCGAATGCTGGGATTACAGGCATGAGCCACCACGTTCAGCCAGCTTTTTTTTTTTTTTTTTGAGACCACAGAAATTGGAAAACTGGTTCTAAAATTCACAGGGAAATTCAGGGCACCCAGGATACCCAAAATATGCTTGAAAAAGAACACAGTTGGGGGACTGACACTTTCTGATTTCAGAACTTACTACAAAACTACATAGCCGGGCGTGGTGGCAGGCGCCTGTAATCCCAGCTACTCGCAAGGCTGAGGCAGGGAGAATTGCTTGAATCTGGGAGAGGAAGGTTGCAGTGAGCCGAGATCAGGCCACTACACTCCAGCCTGGGCGACAGAGTGAGACTGTGTCTCCAAACAAAACAAAACAAAAAACAAGCAAATAAACAGAAAAAGCAACTACAGCGCTAAAGACAGTGTGGTCCTGGCATAAGGCTAGACATAAATCAATGGATTAGAATTTAGAGTCCAGCAGTAAACCCTTTCATATATTGTCAATTAATTTTAAAAAGTGTCAAGACAATTCAAAAAGGAAAATAACCATCTTCAGGCTGGGTGCGGTGACTCACGCCTACAATCCCAGCACTTTGGGAGGCCAAGGTGGGCAGATCACGAGGTCAGGAGATCGCGACCATCTTGGCTAACACAGTGAAACCCCATCTCTACTGAAAATACAAAAAATTAGCCCGGCGTGGTGGTGGGCACCTGTAGTCCCAGCTACTCGGGAGGCTGAGGCAGGAGAGTGGTGTGAACCCGGGAGGCGGAGCTTGCAGTGACCCCAGATCGTGCCACTGCACTCCAGCCTGGGCAACAGAGCGAGATTCTGTCTTAAAAAAATAATAATAATAAAAGAAGAAGAAGAAGAAAATAACCATCTTCAACAACATCTAGATATTTGCAAGTAAGAGAATGAAGTTGGACCCCTTCCTCACACCATACATAAGAAAATAAACACAACATGAGTCATAGACCTAAATCTATGGGCTAAAATCATAAAAACTTTTAGAAGAAAATACAGGGCCACGATGGTGGCAGACTCCTGTAATCCCAGCTACTCTGGTGGCTGAGGCACCAGAATCACTTGAACCCAAGAGGCAGAGGTTGCAACGAACCAAAATTGTGCCACTCCACTGCAGCCTGGGTGACAGAGCGAGACTCAGTCTCAAAGAAAGAAAAAGAAAATATAGGGATAAATCTTGTGGCCTTGGATTGGGCAATTGTTCCTCAGAAGCACACACAACAAAAGAGAAATTAAATTAGACATCATCAAAATTTAGAACTCTTTTGCTTTAAAGACTGCATAAAGAAAGTGAGGCTGGGCGTGGTGGCTCATGCCTGTAATCCCAGCACTTTGGGAGGCCGAGGTGGGTGGATCACTAGGTCAGGAGATCGAGACCATCCTGGCTAACACATGAAACCCCATCTCTACTAAAAACACACAAAAATTAGCCGGGCGTGGTGGTGGGCGTTGACTGCAGGAGTTTGAGACCGTTTCCCTATACTATACACAAAATATTAACTCAAACGAATCAGCCACCTAAATGTATAAGGTAAAACTGTAAAACTCTTAGAAGAAAATACTGGAGTAAGTATGACTTTGGATTAGGCAGTGGTTTCTTAGATATTGACACCTAAAGCACACGTGGCAAAAGAAAAAGTAAAGTCAACACCATCAAAGTTGAGAATGATCGTGCTTCAGAGAACACTATCAAGAAAGTGAAAAGACAACCCACAGAATGGGACAGTATTTTGCAAATCACATATCTGTTAAGGAACTTGTAGCTAGAAAAGAGACAGGACTCTTGGCCGGGCGCGGTGGCTCAAGCCTGTAATCCCAGCAGTTTGGGAGGCCGAGATGGGCGGATCACGAGGTCAGGAGATCGAGACCTTCCTGGCTAACACAGTGAAACCCCGTCTCTACTAAAAATAATATAAAAAACTAGCCGGGCGAGGTGGGGGGCGCCTGTAGTCCCAGCTACTTGGGAGGCTGAGGCAGGAGAATGGCGTGAACCCGGGAGGCGGAGCTTGCAGTGAGCCCAGAACGCGCCACTGCACTCCAGCCTGGGCGACGGAGCGAGACTCCATCTCAAAAAAAAAAAAAAAAAAGAGACAGGACTCTTACAACTTAATCAAAGAAAAGACCCACCCAGGTGCAGTGGCTCACGCCTGTAATCCCAACACTTTGGGAGGCTGAGGTGGGAGGATCCCTTGAGGCCAGGAGTTCGGGACCAGCCTGGCCAACAAGGCGAGATGCTGTCTCTACTAAAAATACAAAAATTAGTCAGGTGTGGTGGCACATGCCTGTAATTCCAGCTATTCAGGAGCTGAGGCACGAGAATTGCTTGAACCTGGGAGGCCAAGGTTGCAGTGAGCAGAGATCACACCACTGCACTCCAGTCTGTACAACAGAGCGAGATTTCGTCTCCAAAAAAAAAAAAAGTGAATGCTTACATTATTGATTTGAGATATTTCTTCTTTTATAATATGTCAAAGTGATGCTATAAATTTCCCTCTTAGTACTACTGTGGCTGCATCTCAGAAAATTTGACATGTCATGTTTTTACTTTCATTCAGTTCAAAATATGATCTAATTTTCCTTGAGATTACATCTTCGATCCATGAGTAATTTAATTTCCAAATATGTGGGGATTTTCCAGATATCATTCCATTATTATTTTCTATTTTTCCTTTTTATTCTATTTATTTATTTACCTATTTACTTATTTTCAGTTCCTTCTCAGGCTCTAAATTCTGTTATTATTTTCTAGTTTAATTCCATTGTGCTCAGAGATGTACTTTGTATTATTTAAATCCTTTGAAGTGTATGTGTTCATTTATTTCTTTTCTTTCTTTCCCCTTTTCTTTTCTTTCTTTCTTTTTTTCTTTTTTTTTTTTTTTTTGAGTCGGAGTCTCACTCTGTTGCCGAGGCTGGAGTGCAGTGGTGCGATCTCGGTTCACTGCAACCTCCACCTGCTGGGTTCAAGCCATTTTCCTGCCTCAGCCTCCTGAGTAACTGGGATTATAGGCATAAGCCACCACCCCCAGCTAATTTTTGTATTTTTAGTAGAGATGGGGTTTCACCATGTTGGCCAGGCTGGTCTAGAGAAGCCCTGACCTCAGGTAATCTGCCTGCCTCGACCTCCAAAAGTGTTTGGATTACAGGCGTGAGCTACAACACCCAGCCTGTTAATTTATTTTTGTTATTTTCTTTTTTTAGACAGAATCTCACTCTGTTGCCCAGGCTGGAGTGCAGTGGCATGATCTTGGCTCATTGCAACCTCTGTCTCTCAGGTTCAAGTGATTTTCCTGCCTCAGCCTCTCGAGTAGCTGAGATTACAGGTGCATGCCACCATGCCTGTCTATTTTTTATATTTTTAGTAGAGATGGATTCTCACGATGTTGACCAGGCTGATCTGGAACGCCTGACCTCAAGTGATCTCCCTGCCTCTGTCTCTCAAAGTGCTGGGATTACAGATGTGAGCCACCACACCCGGCCTCTTTTGCATGTATTAAGACTTGTTTTGGCCGGCCGCGGTGGCTCAAGCCTGTAATCCCAGCACTTTGGGAGGCCGAGACGGGCGAATCACGAGGTCAGGAGATCGAGACCATCCTGGCTAACACAGTGAAACCCCGTCTCTACTAAAAAATACAAAAAAAAAACTAGCCGGGCGAGGTGGCGGGCCCCTGTAGTCCCAGCTACTCGGGAGGCTGAGGCAGGAGAATGGCGTAAACCCGGGAGGCGGAGCTTGCAGTGAGCTGAGATCCGGCCACTGCACTCCAGCCTGGGGGACAGAGCGAGACTCCGTCTCAAAAAAAAAAAAAGACTTGTTTTATGCCTCCAAAGATGGTATATCTTGGTGGATGTGCACTTTAATGTATATTCTGCTGTTGCTGGGTATTCCGTTCATGTTGTTTATGTGGAATTGGTTAAATAGCGTTATTCAAGTCTTCTTTTTTTTTTCTGAGATGGCGTCTTGCTCTGTCACCCACGCTGGAGTGCAGTGGCACGATCTCAGCTCACTGCAACCTCTGCCTCCTGGGTTCAAGCAATTCCTTGCTTCAGCCTCCCAAGTAGCTGAGATTACCCTGCCACCATGTCTGGCTAATTTTTTGTATTTTTAGTAGAGACGGGGTTTCACCATCTTGGCCAGGCTGGTCTTGAACTCCTGACCTCGTGATCCACCCGCCTCAGCCTCCCAAAGTGCTGGGATTACAGGCGTGAGCCACGGCGCCTGGCCTGTTCAAGTCTTGTATACCTTTACTGAGTTTCTGTAAATTATGACTGATAACTGTTCTACAACTGTTGAGAGTGGTGTGTTGAAACCTCCAACTATAATTTTGTATTTGTCTATTTCTTCTTAAGTTCTATTATTGTTTTTCATGCATTTTGATGCTCTACTTTTATTTGCATATACATTGAGGATTATATTTTCTTTGTTAATTGACCTCTTTGTCATTATGGCATGTCCCTCTTTGTCTTTGGTAGGTTTTTGTTGTTGTTGTTGTTATTGTTGTTGTTTTGAGACAGGGTCTCAATCTGCAGCCCAGGTTGGAGTGCAGTGGCATGAACACAGCTCACTACAGCCTTGACTTCCCAGGCTCAGCTGATCCTGCCACCTCAGCCTCCTGAAGAACTGGGACCACAGGCACATGCTACCACATTGTGATAATCTTTTTAAAATTTTTTTTGTAGAGATAAGATCTCTCTGTGTTGCCCAGGCTGGTCTCAAACTCCTGGGCTCAAGCAATCCTCCCTTTTCAGCCTCCCAAAGTGCTGAGATTACAGGTGTCAACCACTGTGTGGGCCAGTATTTTTTGTTTTGAAATCTACTTTGTCTGATATTGACGTAGCCATTCCAACTTTTTAAAATTTAGTTTTGTCAAGGTATGTCTTTTCCCATCTTTTTAACTTTTTCTTTTCTTTTCTTTTTTTTTTGAGACAGAATTTTGCTCTTGTTACCTAGGCTGGAGTGGAGTGCAATGGTGCGATCTTGGCTCACCGCAACCTCCGCCTCCCAGGTTCAAGCGATTCTCCTGCCTCAGCCTCCCAGGTAGCTGGGATTACAGTCATGCACCACCACGCCCAGTTAATTTTGTATTTTTAGTAGAGACGGGGTTTCTCCATTTTAGTTAGGCTGGTCTCCAAGTCTTGACCTCAGGTGATCCGCCCCCCTTGGCCTCCCAAAGTGCTGGGATTACAGACGTGGCCCATCTTTTTTCTGTTCACTTACTCTGTTTATATATTTCAATAGTTTTCTAATATTTACTATATAGTTGGGTTTTGCTTTTTTATCCATTCTAACAATCTCTGCCTTTTACTTGTATTTTTTTCATTTATATTTAATGTAATTATTGATATGATTAGGTTTAAATTAATCTTGCTGTTGGTTTTTCATTTGTTCCATCTGTCTATGTGTCTTTTTTTTTTTTTTTTCTTTTGCATTTGGAGACAGATTTGCCCTCTGTCACCCAGGGCAGAGTGCAGTGGAGCTATCACAGCACACTGCAGCCGGGCATTGGTCCATTTTTCTATCTTCTTTTTTCTTTTTTGCTTTTGAGACAGGGCCTCCCTATGTTGCCCAGGCTGGATTCAAACTCCTGGGCTCAGTCTATTCTCCTGCCTTGATCTCCCAAAGTGTTGAGATTACAGGCCTAAGTCACCACAGTCAGTCCGTTTTTTTATTTTTATTTTTATTTTTTTATTTTTTCCACTTAGGTACAGAATTCAATGCCAACAGTTCTTTTCTTTCAAGACTTTAACCATGTCACTCCACTGGGACTCTGTCGTAAGCCTTATGGCAAGCCTCGTCCTCCTGAACCACAGGGCAGGCAGGTGGAACAGCCCTTAGGTCCACCCCACTCCTAAGCTCCCTCCTGGAGGAGACAGAGACCTGGGACAGCTCCCGGGCGGGCGAGGCCCAGGGTTGGGGGGCGACGGGGCAGGGAGGAGTCCCCGCCCTTGGGGATCGTCGCCACCCTTGGAACCCCTCACTCTTGCGGACGTTGAGGAGTGTTAAAATGGCCAAGACGTGAGTCACCGGTAGGAAGCCACAGCCATTTCGCCTCTTGCTTGGTGCAAGTGCAGACGGTCCTCGTGGTCAAGCGCGGAGTCCAGCCTGTGGGCGGTGTTGGGCACCTTCCGCCGCGCCCTCAACCCCACCCCGCGGTGGGGGGGGGGTCCCGAGCCAGTCCCTAAAGCCACGCGGCCGCCAGCTCCGGGGCTGGTCCGACCGCTGCGCGCTGCGCCCGGGCTGTCGCAGTATCCCGTTGCCGCCGTCATGTCCCGGCAGCTATCGCGGGCCCGGCCCGCCACGGTGCTGGGCGCCATGGAGATGGGGCGCCGCATGGACGCGCCCACCAGCGCCGCAGTCACGCGCACCTTCCTGGAGCGAGGCCACACCGAGATAGACACGGCCTTCCTGTACACCGACGGCCAGTCCGAGACCATCCTGGGCGGCCTGGGGCTCGGGCTGGGGAACAGCGACTGCAGAGGTAACAGTGGCCCCTGATTCTCCTTCTACACTGTGCAGAGCTGAGCCTGTCCACAGCCGTGCACCGCCCAGCTCTCCCTGGCCCCAGGCAGCACCCACGGCTTTGTTCCCCACCCCCCAACCCCCGTCCACCTCTCAGCCTTGGGAACCCCAGGCTCCTCAGGCACATCTAGCTCTGGACAACTGGACAGTACTTTGTCTGGACTCCTTTTCTCTCGTCTTCTCTTCCGGGAGGTAGCCACCACCCTCACTGACGCCTGGATGACTTGGTCTTGCCTGCACTGACTTGATTAGCCCCTCTCTGGAGCACGAAAAACACTGGAATCTGGCATTGTGCAACTGCTGTCCCCACCTGTGCCCTGCAGGTACCCTTGAGGGGCCTGATCTGCAGAAATTCTGTGCTTATCGCCTGGCACTCCCTGGCACGGTCTGAAATCAGAGTTTAGACCCAGCACACTATCTGCTTGCTCCTACGCTCACGCCAGCCTGCTCAGGGACCTGGACTTTGCTCTGAGTACCTTGTACTCACAATGGTACCTCACCAGGGTGGCAACGCCCGGGAACCTTGGCAGCTCCCTTAGCGGGATGGGGAATTGGGTGTGGTACAGGGTCTCACTGCCCTCTCTGTGGGAGGCTCTGTCTGAGGCTATTGGAGAGAAATGGACACTAACCCACTCCAGGAAGTTCGAATTCTAGAGATGGCTGGGGAGCCGAGTGAGCCCTTTTTGGGAGGGACCCCGTGAAGAAAGAACGGATAGGAGTTTGCCACGAGGAGTAAGAGGGGCAAGGGCGTCAGGGCAGTGGGCATGGGTGTGGAAAGGCAAATGTGATTTGGCAACGCTGTGGTTGGGGAGGAGGCAGGTGTAGCCCGAGAGGAGGATGTGTGTGAAGGGGCAGGAGGAGCCACCCTCAGTCTGATGCCACGTGCGGTGCTTAGGCCGATGCCTGCAGACACATAGTGAGGGCTGGGAAATGTTAGCTGTTTCTTTGTTCTTTTTTTTTTTTTTTTGAGACGGAGTCTTGCTGTGTCACCCAGGCTGGAGTGCAATGGCCAGATCTCGGGTCACTGCAAGCTCCGCCTCCCAGGTTCACGCCATTCTCCTGCCTCAGCCTCCCGAGTAGCTGGGACTACAGGCACCCGCCACCTCGCCCGGCTAGTTTTTTTTGTATTTTTTAGTAGAGACGGGGTTTCACCGTGTTAGCCAGGATGGTCTCGATCTCCTGACCTCGTGATCCGCCCGTCTCGGCCTCCCAAAGTGCTGGGATTACAGGCTTGAGCCACCGCGCCCGGCCTGTTTCTTTGTTCTTAATATTAGCACTATTTCCTCCTTCCACTCTGAGTGTCTGAGTGGAGTCTTGTCCATTTCTCCTCTGATTCACCAAATGGTACATCCCAAACAAAAGAAGCCTGTGCCCGCATCTCAGTGTCACGCTCTTTCTAGATCACCTGACTGCCACTTGGTGAGAGCTCTGATCTTATTTCTGTTTTTGTTGTTGTTGTTGTTTTGATACAGGGCCTTGCTCTTTTACCCAGGCTGGAGTGCAATAGTGCGATCATGGCTCATTGCGGCTTTGACCTCTCAGGGCTGAAGCCATCCTCCCACCTCCGCCTCCTGAGTAGCTGGGACTAACACAGACCTGTGCCACCACACCTGGCTAATTTTTTGTATTATTCATCGAAACCAGAGTCTCACTTTGTTGCCGAGGCTGGTCTCCAACTCCTGGGCTCGAGTAATCCTCCTGCCCCGGCTTCCCAAAGTGCTGAGATTACAGGTGTGAGCCAACACAGATCTGCAGCCTCTGCCTGGGCCTTATTTCTGACTTTTTTCTTTTCTTTGTTAATCCTTCTTTGTCTTCTGTCTTTGAGTCTAAGGTTGGCTGGTGAAAGTCCTCAGATCTCAGATCTGAAGTGAAGTTCAGTGAGAAGGAGAGGGGTGGAGGTGGCATGGAAAAATTCCAAATGAATAGTTCCTCAAACCTGCTCCCTCCCAGGTCTCAAGGGCTCCAGTGACTGTCCTCCTGCCAGCCTAAGTGACTTTCTAAGTGTGAAAAGTGGGAAGAGGACTCTCCACTCCCCTGTTAGTCCAGCCCACTAGGATCTAGGATTCTTTTTTTTTCTTTTGAAACAGGGTCTCACTCTGTTGTCCAGGCTGGAGCGCAGTGGCACAATATTTGCTCACTACAGCCTTGACCTCCTAGGCTCATGTGATCCTCTAACTCAGCCTCCCAAGTAGCTGAGATTACAGGCATGTGCCCCCATGCCTGGCCAAATTTTGTATTTTTTGTAGGGACAGGGTTTCACCATTTTGCCCAGGCTGGTCTCAAACTCCTGGGCTCAAGAGATCCACCCTCCTGGGCCTAAGTGTTGGCCTTATGTGGGTGAGCCACTGTGCCTAATCTCCAACTAGAATTTTTTTAAATTTTTTTTTTACACAGAGTCTGGTTCTGGCACACAGGCTGGAGTGTAGTGGCAAGATCTCGGCTCACTGCAACCTCTGCCTCCTGGGTTCACTCGATTCTTATGCCTCAATCTCCCGAATAGCTGGGATGACAAGTTTGAGCCACTGAACCTGGCCTCCAACTAGGATTCTTAATAGGGGGCAGGGAGAAGAGTGTTAAGCTTACTTTTTTTTTTTTTTTTTGACAGTCTTGCTCTGTTGCCCAGGCTTTACTGCAATGGCGTGATCTAGGCTCACTGCAACCTCTACCTCCCAGATTCATGCAATTCTTTCTTTTTCTTTTTTTATTTTTTTGAGACAGACTCTCACTTTGTTGCCCAAGCTGGAGTGCAGTGGTATGATCTCAGCTCACTGCAAGCTCCGCCTCCCAGGTTCATGCCATTCTCCTGCCTCAGCCTCTCGAGTAACTGGGACTACAGGTGCCCACCACCATGCCCAGCTAATTTTTTGTATTTTTAGTAGAGACAGGGTTTCACCGTGTTAGCTAGGATGGTCTTGAACTCCTGACTTTGTGATCCGCCTGCTTCAGCCTCCCAAAGTGCTGGAATTACAGGCGTTAGCCACCACACCCGGCCGGTTCATGAAATTCTTATGCCTAGCCTCCCTAGCAGGGATTACAGGCGTGCACAACCACCCCCAGCTAATTTCTGTATTTTTAGTAGTGATGGGGTTTCACCGTGTTGGCCAGTATGGTCTCAAATTCCTGACCTCAGGTGATTTACCCGCCTCGGTCTCCCAGTGTGCTGGGATTATAGGCGTGAGCCACCACGTCCAGCCCTAAATTTTCATTTCTCTCTCCTCTCAGTGAAAATTGCTACCAAGGCCAATCCATGGATGGGGAACTCCCTGAAGCCTGACAGTCTCCGGTTCCAGCTGGAGACGTCACTGAAGCGGCTGCAGTGTCCCCGAGTGGACCTCTTCTACCTACATGGACCTGACCACAGCACGCCGGTGGAAGAGACACTGCGCGCCTGCCACCAGCTGCACCAGGAGGTGAGGGGACCCCTGAGCTCTGGGAGGTGGTGTGCTGCTGCTCTCTTTATCCTGTTCCTACTCATGACAGCAGAGGTACCAGGGCAGTCCCAGGGTGGAGCAGGGAACAGCCCCACTACCAAGGGCCCCACCCTGGCCTCCCCTTCCTGGTCTGGGCTGCACTGCGTTCTGACTGGAGCCTCACCCATGCAGGGCAAGTTCGTGGAGCTTGGCCTCTCCAACTATGCCGCCTGGGAAGTGGCCGAGATCTGTACCCTCTGCAAGAGCAATGGCTGGATCGTGCCCACTGTGTACCAGGTGAGGGCCGGGGCTGCAGAGGCCAAGGTCTCCAGAACTCCTGCTCATCCTGGGCTGTCTTTGCTGCCCTGACTGCCCCCTGTGCCCTCTGCATAGCAGCCACTCCCCTGCTGAAAGCCTGCAGATGGCTCCCAGGTACCCTCAGGATGCCATTCAAGCTCCTCAGGCTGGCCACTGGGCATCTGCTTCCTTCCTGCCGGCCTGTGCACCTTGGACCCTTCCTTCCCCACCTGGCACTGCATTCAGCCTGGAACATGCCCTTCCCTGCCACTGTCCCTTCCATGCCACTGCCCCTTCCCTAGGAGAACGGTTCAGATCTCATATACGTCTCATCCTCTGGAAGCCTTTCTAGATGGGCCCAGAAGACCCTGAGACCTCAGGTCGTTGTTTACCTCCTCATGATTCATTGCACAAATATTTGTACACCTGCTTGGTGCCAGGCACTGGTCACGGAACTTTCTCGTCTATTAAGATTACCTCATTACTCGATTGTAACTATTTATACTTGACCTTATTATAAAACCTTGAGGGAAGGGACCCTGTCCTTTTGGCTTAAGAATCTAAATCTGACAACCAGCCTGTAGTTGGTGCTCATGAAAGTTGGCTCAATGAATGAATTTTCCTCGGGCATAAGCCCCTTTCACCAGCACCATAAGAGTAAGTAAATGCCCAGATGGTTAAAGTCCTAGAATTGATAAGGTCTGAAATAAGGGCTCTATAAGGGTAAATTTGAGGTCCCTTCTTTTGACACATCCACTCTCTCTCCGGGGTCCCTCTCCCTGCAGGGCATGTACAGCGCCACCACCCGGCAAGTGGAAACGGAGCTCTTCCCCTGCCTCAGGCACTTTGGACTGAGGTTCTATGCCTACAACCCTCTGGCTGGTACGTGGAGCATTCCTGACCCTGACTCAGCCTATTCCCGACCCACAGATGCCCAGCCCAGGACCTGGGAAGCAGGGAGGGTTTGACAAGGGGCTGGGCTGCGTCCTTCAGCCCTCCTGGGTCCCTGCCCCTCCCCTAGACCAGAGCCCTGAGGGATGTGGCAGCTTCTGGGGCACTCTAGGTCCTTGGGCTGATCGCTGCCTTCCCGCAGGGGGCCTGCTGACTGGCAAGTACAAGTATGAAGACAAGGACAGGAAACAGCCCGTGGGCCGCTTCTTTGGGCATCAGTGGGCAGAGATCTACAGGAATCGGTGAGCTGGGGGTGCTTGGTGTGGATGGCTGGGGTGGGGTCGGCTTTATGTGGAATGAAGTCCTGGCTGCTCCTGGGGTAAGGCCTTTCCTCGCTGCTGCACCTACTCCCCTGCATCCCTTCAGGAATTTCCAAACCCTCCGTGGGTTTTCTTGTTGTCTGGGGACCTCCAGTAGAAAATGAGGCTCCCTGGACCTCAGGGTCTTGAAGTTGTAGCTCTTTCCTGAGCACTCACCTGCTAGGAATGAAAGAAGGCGCCCTGGAGGGAGGTCCAGGAGGCCTCGGGCTGAGTCCTGCCCCGTCTCAGCGGCCTTTGTGTCCCTAGGGGAAAATAAGAGCAGGGTGATGAGTTCTCAGGAATAAAGATTGGTTGAGGTCTCTGTTGAGAGGGCCGGCATCTTGGGTGGTTCTGATGCCCAGCAAAGTGGGAGACCTATGACCAGAAAGGACACCCTCCCCTCAGGGCTGCAGGGTGTGGGGTGGGGCAGTGGCCCTGGATGACCCTTTTTGGTTGTGGCTCCCAGTATGACCCCCATGGTACTGACCCCTGTGCCACCGTCCCCCCTTTCCAGCTTCTGGAAGGAGAACCACTTCCAGGGGATTGCCCTGGTAGAGAAGGCCTTGCAGGCTGCATATGGCGCCGGCACCCCCAGCACGACCTCAGCCGCCCTCCGGTGGATGTACCACCACTCACAGCTGCAGGTAACCAGCGACCCTGGGCCCTCAGCTCCTTCCCTTCCAGGAGGACCAGCATTTAGGTGAAGCCCAAAGCATTTGTTTTCTCGATTCCTCTGAAATTTCATTCTTCTAAGTCTCATAAAACTCTTCCCACTGTTTTTTTTTTTTTTGATACAGAGTCTCGCTCTGTTACCCTAGCTGGAGTGCAGTGGCATGATCTCAGGTCACTGCAACTTCTGCCTCCCAGACTCAAGCAATTCTCCTCCCCCAGCCTCCTGAGTAGCTGGGATTACAGGCGTGCACCACCGTGCCCAGCTAATTGTTTGTATTTATAGTAGAGACTGAGTTTCGTCAAGCTGCCTAGTCTGGTCTCGAACTCCTGAGCTCAGACAATTCACCCTCCTCAGCCTCTGAAAGTGCTGGGATGACAGGCGTGAGCCACTGTGCTCCGCCTTCCCATTGGTCTCTGATGGTATCTGAGTACCAGGCTTTGTAATGAGGGCTTTACTGCAGGGATTTCATTATTCCTTCGGCTTTATGAAATGACTGTCCCAGTGTTATTGATGAGGAAACTGAGTTTCACTCAGCTATGAAAGGGGAATACATTTTAACACAGGTTTAACTGTAAAGCCCACTAATCTCATCCTTTTGGTGGGAGCTGGAATTTCCCTCTCTCAGTGCCTCATGTCTTCCTCTTTCAAATTTTTCTCCAACTCCAGCCTTAGATGTTGCAATAGTGTCTGGCACATATATAGTAGGTGCTCAATAAATAGGAGCTAAGTGCTCTACATTACTTTTTCATACACATAATTATGTTGAAAATAGAGGATTGAGTGTCAGAGAGGTTTTAATAACTTAGTCACCTTTACACGGCTGCTGGGGGGCAGAACTGGGCTGTGAATGTAGGTCTGTCTGGAAGCGTCATGGGGTAGTAGGGGAAATAATACAGGTTTTGAGTGACATGGGTACAGCTATCCAAGGCACCTTAAGTTCTTTCTGGACATATGGGATATAAGAGAGCCCAAATCTCGGTAGGGTCGTGACTGGGAGGGTTGTGAGTGAAGTTGCTGTGTAGCAGAAGAAGGTTGAAGTCTGGCTGTCTCCCTTTCAGGGTGCCCACGGGGACGCGGTCATCCTGGGCATGTCCAGCCTGGAGCAGCTGGAGCAGAACTTGGCAGCGGCAGAGGAAGGGCCCCTGGAGCCAGCTGTCGTGGATGCCTTTAATCAAGCCTGGCATTTGTTTGCCCACGAATGTCCCAACTACTTCATCTAGGCCCATCGTGGCTCAGGCTGCCCAAGGCTCTTCTGTCACCTCTTTTGCTCTCTCATGCTTTTTGTAATTTAGAACTGCCTCAGTAAATTCTTAGGGACGGAAGTATTTGGACAAAAACTTAACAGTAGAGTCACCACCAAACGAAGAATAAAGCCTCCCAGGATGCTGTGTGTTAGTCTGTTTCCGTTGCTATAAAAGAATACCCGAGACTGGGTCATTTACAAAGAAAAGAGGTTTCTTTGGCTCACGGTTCTGCAGTCTGTTCAAGAAGGTGTGGTGCCAGCATCTGCTCTTGGGGAGGCCCTCAGGAAGCTTACAGTCATGGCAGAGGGGAAGCGTAGCCAGCATGTCACATGGCAAGAGAGTGAGCAAGAGACAGACGGGAGAAAATTCACACACTGATGGGGGGAATGTGAAATGGTACAACCACTTTGGAAAATAGTTTGGCAACTTCTCAAAGGATTAAACATAAAATTACCATAGGATTCAGCAGTTCCACTTGTGGGTATATAGCCAAGAGAAGTGAAAACGTATCTCCCCACAAAAAACTTGGGAATGAGTTTTCACAGTGTCATTACTCATAATAGCTGATAATTAAAAACAACCCAAATGTCCATCAATGAATGAATGCATAAAGAAAATGTGGCATATTCATACAACAGACTATTATTCGGCCATTTAAAAAAAAAAAAAAAAAAAAAGAGTGGCTCACACCTTTAATCTCAGCACTTTGAGAGGCCAAGGCAGGAGGACTGATTGAAGACAGGAGTTCCAGACCAGTCTGGGCAACAGTAGTAGAGACAGGGTTTCACTGTGTTTCACTGTGTCAGGATGGTCTTAATCTCCTGACCTTATGGTCTGCCCGCCTCGGCCTCCCAAAGTGCTGGGATTACTGGCGTGAGCCACTGCACCTGGCCCAGAGCTTTTTTTTTTTTTTGAGACGGAATCTCGCTCTGTAGCCCAGGCTGGAGTGCAGAGGCTGGAGTGCAGTGGCCGGATCTCAGCTCACTGCAAGCTCCGCCTCCTGGGTTTAGGCCATTCTCCTGCCTCAGCCTCCAGAGTAGCTGGGACTACAGGTGCCCGCCACCTCGCCTGGCTAGTTTTTTGTATTTTTTAGTAGAGATGGGGTTTCACCGTGTTAGCCAGGATGGTCTCGGTCTCCTGACCTCGTGATCCACCTGTCTCGGCCTCCGAAAGTGCTGGGATTACAGGCTTGAGCCACTGCGCCCGGCCCAGAGTTTTATTCTTTATAGGAGGTCAGTGCCCATCACATTCCCTGTCTACAGACAAATAAACAGCTGCTCTCTTCAGAGGGGCGGCAGCAGTCCTGCATGGTCCAGTGAGACCCAGAAGGTTCCAGGAGGCCTTTAATTTTGAGTCCCTTTCAGTCATCGTCTTCTGAGTCTGACTCTTCTGCGGACTCGGATGCGCTCTCTGGCAAGTCATCTCCCATCTGCTGGAACCTTCCCGACTGTGAATCCCACATGTATTTGATGGTCACCTTGAATTCAGCCATCTCATACCCAAAAAGCTTCTGCAAGAGACAAAGGGAACAAAGAATCAGGAGGAATGGAGGTATTCAAAGTGCAGGGGGTCGTTTTCAGCAGGCAGAAGCCAGCCAGCGGCCCCTCCTGCAATAGCCCTCAAGGCGCCAGACTCACCAGGACGCGAGCCTGCTCTGGGGTCAGCACATCGCCCTCCTTGCACACCTCAAAGTCGGATAGCAGAGTCACTACACCTGCAGAAGAGGGTGGCTCTCAGTTACCTCTGGCCCAGAGGCCTGCAGAGCCCTCTCTGTCCCTGCCACGTTAGGAGGAATCCAGTCAGCCACCTGCCCTCCCCACAGCTCCATCACACACTGGGCAGTGGCTGTCTCCCTGAGGTCCCTTTGATTCGCCACAGCCTTGACCTCCTGGGTTCAAGTGATCCTCTTGCCTCAGCCTCCCATGTAGCTAGGACCACAGGCACACACCACCATGGCTGTCTAATTTTTTGACTTTTTTTTTTTTTTTTAAACCGGCACCAGGCCCCTGATGTCCCTGTCCCTCAACAGCTGCAAGACTATAAGTTACTGTCTGCTTTCACCCCAACTGTGAGGCGTGCACTCTTAGCCCCATTTTCTTTTTTTTTTTTTTTTTTGAGACGGAGTCTTGCTGTGTCTCCCAGGCTGGAGTGCAGTGGCGTGATCTCGGCTCACTGCAAGCTCCGCCTCCCGGGTTCATGCCATTCTCCCGCCTCAGCCTCCCAAGTAGCTGAGACTACAGGCGCCCGCCACCACGCCCGGCTAGTTTTTTGTATTTTTAGTAGAGACGGGGTTTCACCATGTTAGCCAGGATAGTCTCGATCTCCTGACCTCGTGATCCACCCGCCTCGGCCTCCCAAAGTGCTGGGATTACAGGCTTGAGCCACCGCGCCCGCCCCTTAGCCCCATTTTCACATGAGAAAATGGAGGCTTGTAGAAATAACTTGCTCAGCCAGAAAGGGATGAGCTTGCAGGCTTGTGCTCTTGGACTCTAGGCTGTGAGCTTTTGGCTCCAGGGCTGCCCATACCTCTCTTGAGGGTGGTGGGCAGGCCCAGCTGCCTGAGCTGTGGCTCCATGGAGTGGGGGAACTGCTCCAGGGGCCCCGGGTCCAGGCTCACAGTGAATGCTGCTTTGTTACCAGCGCGGGCGTAGTCCATTTCTGTGTATTTTGTGAACCACCTAAGGGAAAAAGAAGCGGTAGGAGGGGATGCTCCTGGCCACACCACCAGCCCATGAGTCAGGCTCCCCCAAGTGTCCCGTGGCCCTGGGCCTTTACAGACCTTGGCTGCTGGCCAGCAGTCAGCCCACCACACCATGCTGGAGAGGGCAGAGAGGGCTGTGGTCCCAGGTCACTAGCTCAGTGACAGGCTTCCAGGAGCAGTTCCGACTTGATGCCGCATATGGAATGAAGTCCCTGCATCATCCCCTCCCTAAAATCCCCCTCACCCGCCTCTTTCTCT
Organism: Macaca mulatta; assembly: GCF_049350105.2. Taxonomy (NCBI): domain Eukaryota; kingdom Metazoa; phylum Chordata; class Mammalia; order Primates; family Cercopithecidae; genus Macaca; species Macaca mulatta. The sequence continues at coordinate 221,717,887 of NC_133406.1, forward strand.
CCGTTCCTCAGCAGTACTTACTCATTCACCTCCTCCTTTGTGCAGTTGGTGAACAGGAGACCCACTTCACCCCTCAACCTTTTGCTGACCTACAAATCAAGAGTGAGGCCAGCTTGGTCACATTAGAGCAGTGGTTCTCTACTAGGCACGTTTTTGCTCACCAGGGGACATTTGGCAACGTTTAAAGATGTTTCTGGTGGTCACAGCAGGAAGGAGTGGGAGGCAGGAAGGGTGCTATTCCCTGGGTCCGGAGGTGAAGGGAGAACCCAGAGCTTTAAGCCAGGCCCTGCTCTCCCTGAGCCACGGGCCAGCCGACGGCTAGGGGAGGCTATCACGTGGGAGTAGTGGGAGAGAAGGCGGCTCTGCCTCAGCCCCACCCCGTGAAAACCAGAGATTTACCTGGTGCAGGTTGTCTTTGTACTCATCAGATGGGCTTCGACCCAAGGCCACCATCATTACCTTGTTTTTGCCAAAGAACATCCTACCAAGCAAGAGAAAGAGCATTCTGTGAAGGAAGTGCCCTGCCCTCCCCGCCCCTTAGCAACATGCAAAGCAGCTCTGGTCCCCAGTGAGCTCAGGCCCAGGCTGAGCCAGTGGCACTCACTTCTCCATGCTGCCTGGCCACACTGTCCCCACTTCGGGGTCCTTTTCATTATGTTCCCACCCACAGACCCCTGACATGGCAACACTTTGTCTCCCAGCCCATCACGAGCATCATGTACGAGTTCTCCATCTGGATGTATGCAGGAGGCACGTTAACAGCCTGAACCAGAGCTGGGGCGGCAGAAGACCAACACCAGAGCCACCTGCTCCAGGACAGAAACTGGCCATGTGGCTCCTGCATCCTGCTCCCAGGTCACTGTCTGTGTCCCAGTGCCCATGCTGACATTCTAAAACTGGTGTGATGCTCCTAAATGGCCCAAAGTCCAGGGTTAAAGGGCCACTTCTCTGGAAAGGACCACCTCTCAAACATCTCAATTGCCAAGTCCTGCCCCCAGGAGCTCAGTGCAAAATCTGCTTTTTTTCTTTTTGAGATGGAGTTTCACTCTGTCACTCAGGCTGGAGTGCAATGTGCGATCTCAGCTCACTTGAACCTCATGAGTTCAAGCAATTCTTCTGCCTCATCCTCCCGAGTAGCTGGGATTATATTATAGATGCCCGCCACTATGCCCGGCTAATTTTTGTATTTTCAGTAGATAAGGGGTTTTGCCATGTTGGCCAGGCTGGTCTCAAACTCCTACCTCAGGTGACCTGCCTGCCTCAGCCTCCGGAAGTGCTAGGATTACAGGTGTGAGCCACCGCACCCGGCCCAAAACCAGCTGTAACAGTGAAAAGGAAGTGCTCTTCAGTGGCAGGTAGCACTTTGTCATTATTAAGGTGTCAGTGGCATGACCCAGGCACCTAAAGGGTCAGAAATTGCTCCTATACTTTGACTGAGAGCAGCCTGGCCGGGTCCCCACTCAGAAGGGCCTTCTTCCCCCTGCCCACTCACCGGCTGTGCTTCCAGGCATTCCGGATGTCCTTCAGCTTGCTGTTCCTCATGTTGGCCACAGAGAAGATGAAAAGGTACTTGTAGGTGTCCACACATTTCCGAAGCTGTGGGACAATTCACCAGGCTCTGAGTTCAAGCAGCAGTATACAATGGGCACTACTCTGGCCTCAGATGAGAATGAATCTGCTCTGGGCCCCTGACAACTATGGAAACTGGAAGAACTGGAGGCCTCTAATTGGGTTGTCTCCTACCTCTATTACTGAAATTAGGATCCCTAACTACAGGGGAGGCTGAGCCATGGATCTAGGATCCCTAACTACAGGGGAGGCTGAGCCATGGATCTATACCCCACGGCCTTTTCCAGGTTTCTCACTTATCTATGACCAACAGTGGAACTGACCATCAACGGTTAACCTAGAAACATTCACCCACACTACGAAGGGTCCTGCTACGTGGAAGCATATGGAGCCTCACTGTTATAAGGGGAGGCAGCTGATCAGCACTGCTCTGCAGGTGGTGCTGGCCAAAGCCACCAGGAGGCAGCCTCCAGGAGTGGAGTCATTGTGCAGAAGGAGACTGTTTCATCCAGCCTGCAGCCCAGGTTGGCAAGTCAGAAGCTGTACAGACAGTGGGTTGGTGCAGTCACCTACACCTGGTAAATCTCCCAGCTATTTTTTTTTTTTTTTTTTTGAGACAGAGTCTCGCTCTGTCGCCGGGGCTGGAGCGCAGTGGCCGGATCTCAGCTCACTGCAAGCTCTGCCTCCCGGGTTTACGCCATTCTCCTGCCTCAGCCTCCTGTGTAGCTGGGACTACAGGCGCCCGCCACCTCGCCCGGCTAGTTTTTTGTATTTTTTTAGTAGAGACGGGGTTTCACCGTGTTCGCCAGGATGGTCTCGATCTCCTGACCTCGTGATCCGCCCGTCTCGGCCTCCCAAAGTGCTGGGATTACAGGCTTGAGCCACCGCGCCCGGCCAGCTTTTTTTTTTTTAAAGACAGGGTCTCACTCTGTTGCCCAGGCTGCATACTGCCATGTCCAGCTAGCTTTTTTTTTTTCTTTTCTTTTTGTAGAGATGAGGTTTTGTCATGTTGTCCAGGCTGCTCTTGAACTCTCAGACTCAAGCTATCTGACCACTTGGGCTCCCAGATTACTGTAATCCCACGCTGGGATTACAGGCGTGGCCCACCGTTCCTGGCCTCCTCCTGTTTTTTGTCATTGGGCAGGCTAACAAACCTCTATAAGCTTCAGTGACCCCAAATGCAAAACAGCAACATCATCACCTAGTACCCACATCTCAGCGATGTTATGAGGATAGAGTAGAATGACACATAAGAAACACTTAGTGCAGGACAGGGCACAGAGTATGAGCTAGTCAAAGCTGGAAATCATCACTATGGAAGTTTTTGCTGGTGCTGCTGCTGGAGGAAAAAGGGCTGGATTAGCAGCTTGGAGATTTTTTTTTTTTCCAATAGTATGCTCCCCTGGCCAACAGTCCTATACCTACCTTGATAAAACGAACAATTGCAAGCTCTAGAAAAAGAAAACTTCTTACCTCTTCTATCAGGTTTTGTTTCAATTCCAAGCCTTTCTTGGCAGTTTTGGTTAAGGAGACTAATAAAAACAAAAAGGAGAGAGATGATGAGGGACCAATCTAGATGCATTGGACACTTATTTTTTTCTCCCCTTTGGCAGAGAGCTCAGTTGGATGCAGCCATTCTGAAAAAAGGCAGCAAGGCCTTCGTGGCCATCATTTCTGGCACACAAAGCCATTTCCAGGGCCCACGGAATGCCTACTCATTAGCATCCTGGCCCTGAAGATCTCTGGATATAACTCCTGCTATTTAGACAAACTAGGCCTTTCTTAGCCCCTAAGGCTCACCCAGAAAACTTGACTGCGGTGTGGGGGTGGAGACTGTTCCTGCCGCTGGGAGTGCTCTCAGTGGCAGACCTCACCTGCTGGCTGAGGCAGGCCCCTATTTATTTCTTTTTTGAGATGGGATCTCACTCTGTCACCCAGGCTGGCATGCAGTGGCACGATCTTGGCGCACTGCAACCTTGAGCTCCTGGGCTCAGGCAATCCTCCCACAGGATGACAGGTACACCCCACCATGGCCTGCTAATTTTGGCTGGGACCATAGAAATGCACCACCATGCCCAGGTGAGTTTTGTATTTTTGCAGAGATGGGTTTTGCCATGTTGCCCAGGTTGGTCTTGAACTCCTGGGCTCAAGAGATCTGCCTACCTCAGCCTCCGAAAGTGTTGGAATCATAGGTGTGAGCCACCACACCCGGCCCCTTGCTGCTCTTGACCATGATGCAGAGGCCACTCTAGCTGGCCTATGCTGTGCAACCATGAGACTGGGGACTGAATCTCCTGTTATGTATCTGCACTCCAGTTTTGCAACCTGGACCCACAGATGCAGCAACACCTCTCTGGGGAGGAATATGTACCTCTACTGTAAAAATGGCTGGGGCCCAATTTGCCCTCTACCCAGAGAGTTTGCATTTGCCAGACCTGACCTGGGCCCCCTCCACAGAATCAAATCGTTCCACAAACACTTAACAGAACTCCAACTGCAAAGCCCCGGGCGCCTTCACAAAGGGACCCGGGCCTCTCTTCTTTAACCTGCCCGGCACTCAGCCCCTCTTAACAAGGTACCACACAGACAAAGACACTGACATCAGTCAATGGTAAGTGGAGTAGAGGGGGGCAAACGAAATATAGCGGGCCACTTCCCATCATTTCCACTGTTACACCTTTGGCTCAAGTCAGCATCACCCTCTCTTGGATTAATGCTGGTCTCACTGCTTCCATCCCTGCCCTCTGCCCTGTCTTCCCCAACTATTCTCACCAAGGCAACCAGAGTGACCCTTTATAAGCAAAGGTAAATCACATGAGTCCTCTGCTACCCATTTCACCTGGGCAGGAAAGCCAATGCCTTACTAAGGCCGAGGAAGCCCTGCCCTCTCTGCCTAACCCCTCCCCCAACTGTATTTGGCTCCTTCTGCTCCAACCCCACTGGCCTCTTGTCCCAAACATGTCAAACCTGCTCCCACTTCAGAGCCTTTTCAGTTTACGTTCCCTCTACTTGCAACAGCACTCTTCCAGATAATTCCACAGGTGCACAATTCCACAGGTTGCTCGCTTCCTTTAATTTTGTTCGTCGCCTCATCAGTGAGACCTTTCCTGACCACATTATACAAAATATTGCCGTCTCTTCACCCCACTTTTACTCAATCTGATTTTTAGCATTTTGTGGAATGTGTTTCCCCTGAAACGTTAGGCTCGATAAGAAACAGGCCTTCTTTGTAACTGCTGTATCCTCCAACGCCTAGAAAGTGCCAGACCCCTGAATATTTTTGAGTATGCCAGGGAGTCGGGTTAAAAGAGATACCACCACAGCAAAGGTGGTCAAAAATGGTCTCTTAAGTGAGCCACTACGCTCAAGTCGGGCGTAGTTCCAGACCGCTTTGGCAACACACTGAAAGTCGTCTCTATAAAACAACAACAACAACAACAACAACAACAACAAAACCTAGCTGGGTGTAGTGGCGTGCACCTGTAGTCTCAGCTACTCGGGAGGCTGAGGTGGGAGGATCGCTTAAGCCAAGGAGGTCAAGGCTGCAGTAACTTATTTTTGAGACGGAGTCTCGCTCTGTCGCGCCCAGGATGGAGTGCAGTGGCGCGATCTCGGCTCATTGCAACCTCTGCTTCCCGGGTTCAAGCGATTCTCCCACCTCAGTCTCCCAAGTAGCTGGCATTACAGGCACCCGCCACCACGCCCATCTAATTTTTAGTATTTTTAGTAGAGACGGGGTTTCACCATATTGGCCAGGCTGGTCTAGAACTCCCGACCTCAGATGATCCACCCACGTTGGCCTCCCAAAGTGCTGGGATTACAGGCGTGAGCCACCACACCCGGCCTGTGGCGCCACTGCACTCCAGCCTGGGCAACAGAGCGAGACCCTGACTCAGAAGAGTCCTATTAACTGACAACTAAGAAGGAGCAAGCCATACGAAGAGGTAAGCATGCCAGACAGAAACAACCGCAGACACACAACGCCAGACACGAGAAAAAGCCTGTGCTGAAAGAAGGGAACGGGGAAAGGCAGCCAGGGTGGCGGGAGCGCAGGAAGATGAGAAAGGGCCGAGGTTGGGAAAAGTGGGCCGAAATGGCACCAGGCACAGCCGGGGGCGGTGTTCAGGAGCTGCCTCCCGGCCCAGTAGGCCTTGTAAGAGCACTTGAAACTAGGCAAGAGTCTCCGCTCCCCGGACCCGACCAGGCGTCAGCCCCCTCTGGCGGTTTTACAGCCTCGAAGCCCCCATTCCAGCTAGCAGCGAGGCAGCGGAACACCTCGAGGATGTCCTGGCGTTCTATTCTGCGCCCCCGCCGCCCCGAAGCTCTCACCGCAGGCTGGGCAGCCAACCCACGGAGGTCCCCCCAGGGGCCCAATGCCCCCTTTGCCCACCTTTCTTGTCGCGCTTGGATTTGGGCATCGCGCTGAATCCACGTGCGGCGGAAGACGGTGCACCCCTTTAGGACCCCGGCGGCGCGGGGGCCTCTGGGACGCCTCTCGGGGGCTGCCCCTCGCGTGTGCCTGACCCAGTGTGCACTGCAGCCTGCCTTTTTCTGCCGAGCCACCACCTGCGCTTTCTCCCGCGCCTGTAAGGCTACTTCCCGCGTGCCGAGGAAATCCCCGAATCCCAAGCGGCCCACCGAGGGCCTCGCACACGGTCCCAACTCTGTGGTCCCGCGGAGGCGGAGCCCGCGGCCCGGTGCATGCCGGGACGGCGGTGGGCGGTGCCTGCGCTCGCATCATGGCGGCTGAGTGGGCTTCTCGTTTCTGGCTTTGGGCTGTGCTGCTGATTCCTGTGGCCGCGGTCTACGAAGACCAAGTGGGCAAGTTTGATTGGTGCGTACGTGTAGAACATATTCGAGAGATAAGTGGCTGTTTCCACGGTACCTGTCTCCTGCCTGCTAAAGGGAAGGGGGTTGTCATGTAACAGGATTGGCCGCATAATTTGCAGGACCCAGTACAAAATGAAAACGTGGGGCGCCTTGTTCAAAAATTAAGGATTTAAAGTCGTTCGAAGCAGAGCTTTAAACCAAGTGTTACGGGTCCTTCTAAGCTGATCCTTGTGTGTAAGCCGGCCCTGCCATCCAGGCATGCTTGGGGTGCTGGTCAGAGGTCACTGATCCCGTTCTCCCTCGTCAGGTTCCATTTCTTTGACTGTCAGGTTTCTGGTCTACCAGGTGTCAGAGGTCGCCACGCCGTCAGTGAACTTGAATTCCTACTCGAATTGGTGTCTTGTAGGCATTTGAACAGGAGCTTTCGTCTTAAAAGTCCTAAACTGCACCCTTTTCCCCCTCTCATCAACCTAGTCTGGCCCTGGGCTCAGAGCAGGATTGCCCAAAACTCTGAGCAGCTAGAATATGCCATTCATTCCTTCATTCACCCACTCACGTCTTCCTTAAGGCCCTGAAGTAGCTTGCTTTTGTTTAAATTTTACCAATTAAGAGTTGTGTGATCTTGGGGAAAGTGGCTTAACCACTCTGTGCCTTTGTTTCTTTGTCTATACAATGGGTTTACTAACAGTCTGTTATCTATTACAGTACTTGTGAGAATGAATGAGACAGTCCAATTAAATTACTTAGAACAATGCCTGGCTCATTGAATGCAGTCATTAAATGTTACCTGTTATTATTGCTCTTTACACTTTATTCTTCAGGGCCCAGCTCAGATTTCTCCTCCTCTGAAGTATTTTCTGTCTTGAAAAAGTTGATTCACATATATGTTGAGTACCTGTTATGCCAGACAGTGTGACAAATGCAACATAAGTTAAATTTTTAATGATGTGCACAACTGTTCACAATGTCATATGTGTATATTACACATATATAGCAGGTGATATATATATCTAATGTTGCAGAATACTAGATATATGCAATTTTCTTTTCATGAATGAATGAATGAATGGCATTTCCTAACTGCTTAGTGTTTTGGGCAACTCTGCTCTGAGCCCAGGGCCAGGCTAGGCTGATGGGGGGGAAAGACTCCGTTTAAGATTTTTCTTTCTTTCTTTTCTTTTCTTTTTTTTCTTTTTTTTTTTAAGACGGAGTTTCTCTCTTGTTGCCCAGGCTGGCGTGCAGTGGTGCGATCTCAGCTCACTGCAACCTCCACCTCCTGGGTTCAAGCAATTCTCCTGCCTCAGCCTCCCGAGTAGCTGGGGTTACAGGCATGAGCCACCATGCCCAGCTAATTTTGTATTTTTTTGTAGAGATGAGGCTTCTCCATGTTGGTCAGGCTGGCCTCGAACTCCTGACCTCAGGTGATCCACCCGCCTCGGCCTCGCAAAGTGTTGGGATTACAGGTGTGAGCCACAGAGCCTGGCTAATAAACACCTCCGGTTTTTTTTTTTTTTTGAGGCGGAGTCTCACTCTGTCCTCCAGGCTGGAGTGCAGTGGCGTGATCTCGACTCACTGCAAGCTCCGCCTCCCGGGTTCATGCCATTTTCCTGCCTCAGCCTCCCGAGTACCTGGGACTACAGGCGTCTGCCACCACGCCCAACTAATTTTTTGTATTTCTGGTACAGATGGGATTTCACCATGTTAGCCAGGATGGTCTCGATTTCCTGAGCTTGTGATCTGCCCGCCTCGGCCTCCTGAAGTGCTGGGATTACAGGCATGAGCCACCGTGCCCGGCCACAAACACTTCTTATATGTCCTAAAATGAGTGTGATGGTGATAGCCCTGTGATTTGTTCTTTTCTGGAGCATTTTGTGGAATGGTGATTTTAGCTCCTTACATTCCCCTGTACTCTTTTCCTCAGGAGACAGCAGTATGTTGGGAAGCTCAAGTTTGCCTCCTTGGAATTTTCCCCTGGATCTAAGAAGTTGGTTGTAGCCACAGAGAAGAATGTGATTGCAGCATTAAATTCCAGAACTGGGGAGATCTGTGAGTGAACTGGGAACCGTGTCTACTGGCTGCCTAAGGGATGGAAGGCTCACCATTGCCAACTCTGCTTGGCTGATTCCTGAATAAGGGACATGTTGGCCAAAAGACGCCTCTCCTAGTGGATTTTGATACTTTTTTCAGTCTTACCATCTTTGAATGTTTGTATATTCCTATAACTGACCTTTGCAGTTTATTCTCTTAGCCTGAATCCTGAGTGCCCTTAAATAAGATATTGCTGCAAGCCCAGGCGGGAGGATCACTTGAGCTCAGGAGTTCGAGACCAGCCTGGGGATCACAATGAGGCCCTATGTCTAAAATTTAAAAAATTAGTCAGGCATGGTGGTGTGTGCCTAGAGTCCCAGCTACTTGGGAGACTGAGGTGGGATTCTTGCTTGAGCCTGGCAGGTTGAGGCTACAGTGAGCTGTCATCATGCCAGTTCACTCCAGCCTGCGCAGTAGAGCAAGACCTTGTCTCAAAAAAAGATGCTGCTGCAGAAAACACATTATTCTACTTTGCAGTAAACTCTCACATACCCTCACTTAATTACCTACACTGGCTGTGTAAATTAAGGCACTAAAATAATGGAAATAGAATTTATGATCACTATTTTTCTTTTTTTTTTTTTTTTTTTTTGAGACGGAGTCTCGCTCTGTCACCCAGGCTGGAGTACAGTGGCGCAATCTCGGCTCACTGCAAGCTCCGCCTCCCGGGTTCACGCCATTCTCTGGCCTCAGCCTCCTGAGTAGCTGGGACTACAGGCGCCCGCCACTGCGCCCGGCTAATTTTTTTTCTATTTTTAGTAGAGACGGGGTTTCACCATGGTCTCGATCTCCTGACCTTGTGATCCGCCCGCCTCGGCCTTCCAAAGTGCTGGGATTACAGGCGTGAGCCACCGCGCCCGGCCGATCACTATTTTTCTTATGACTTGGATGGATTTTATTAATCTTATTGTTGTTTGTTTATGTTTGATGGGGTGGCAGTGGGGCCTGGACAGTAGTGGCTCCTCTTAACCCCTTCTACCTTCATTACCCCGTGAATGGTACTGGATCACTGCCAGTTAACCATACTCCTTCACTCCCTCGAAATAAAGTTGGACATTGCAGTGCAAATGAAGAGCTCTTCATTTATCTCTTAGTCTTCTGGGTTGCCTCCTTCTGTTCACAGTAACATCTAACTTTCATGTCTCTCAGTGTGGCGCCATGTTGACAAGGGCACGGCAGAAGGGGCTGTGGATGCCATGCTGCTTCACGGACAGGGTAAGCAGAGTCCTCCTGTGTCTCCATTGTGTGGCCGGCTCCCTGTCCCATTCCTTGGCTCTGTCATCTGTACAGGATCTGGTAGGGAAAGGAGATGGGGGACTCCTGACAGTGAAGGACAGATACCTATTTAACATGTATTTGCATCCCGAAATCAGAGGTGAGGCCATTGCTCACAGTGGGACCCTAGGAGGCGACAGAACAATTGGGAAATGACTTCACCATGATCTTTTCTTTTCCAGATGCAATCACTGTGTCCAGTGGAGGCCGAATCATGCGTTCCTGGGAGACTAACATCGGGGGCCTGAATTGGGAGATAACCTTGGACAGTGGCAGGTAGGGGAGAAACTGGATTCTATCTTGACTGAGTTAAAGGATTTATCAGAACACAGATCTGCACAGACAGCAAGTCTGGGCTTGTGGCTTTTTCCCAGGGACCACTGGAGAGCCAGCCATTGAGTCCCCATTGTGGATATGCTTGCTCGGCCAACATGTATTGCCATTGAGTGCCCGTTGTGGATATGCTTGCTCAGCCAACATGTATTGAGCACCTGTTAGATGCAGAGTTTCCAGGTGCAGTGTTTGCGCTTGTGCTTGTGTGCTATTCCTAATTTCACTGTGATTTGTGAGTTTTGCAATGTTCCAGATAAAAGAACATAATATAAAACTTCCAATGTTTAGTTTTGTTTAAAGAATAACTTGACCTATTGTTACATCTTTGCTCTAGTTATTTATTTTTATTTATTAAGTTTTTTGAGACATAGTTTCACTCTGTCGCCCAGGCTGGAGTGCAGTGGTACGATCTTGGCTCACTGCAACCGTCGCCTCCCACGTTCAAGCAATTCTCATGCCTCAGCCTCTCCAGTAGCTGGGATTACAGGCATGTGGACTGTGCCTGGCTAATTTTTGTATTGTTAGTAGAGATAGGGTTTCACCATGTTGGCCAGGCTAGTTTCGAATTCCTGGCCTCGTGATCCTCCCGCCTCAGCCTCTCAAAGTGTTGGGATTACAGGCGTGAGCCACCGCGCCCGGCCCCTAAAGTTGTTCAAATGATAGGATCATTTGTATTAGCTTATATATCTTCTGATAGTAATTCATTTGGTAAACGTGTGGTGAGCCCCAGGCGATGGGAACACACGGGACTGTGAGACAGCTGCTGTCATTGAGGATTCCACTGTCCATTGGGAGGCAGGCAGGTAGCACAGTAATGACAGCACTGTCTGATGGGTATGTGGCAGAGGGTAGGTCCAGTTGCTGTGAAGTCCCAGGGGAAGGAGGGAACAGCCCTTAGGAGAAGTAGATGGTTTCAGGGAAGCAAGCAGTGTGACCACATGGTTGCAAGTGCAGAATCTCAAGTTGGCTAACGAGGCAGAGCCAGGATTAGGATTCGGCTGTGTTTGACCCCAAAGCCTGTTTCCTTACCCACCAAGCAACAGTGAGTACTGTTCTGGACTGTCTCTCCCAGCCTGAGGCTCTGCAGGTGTGGGCTGCTCTCAACCTGTACTTGTGCTCAGTTTCCAGGCACTTGGGCTGGTTGGCCTGCAGGAGTCTGTGAGGTACATTGCAGTCCTGAAGAAGACGACGCTTGCCCTCCATCACCTCTCCAGTGGGCACCTCAAGTGGGTGGAACATCTCCCAGAAAGGTAAGGCCGCCTGTGTACAGGCAACAGCTGCCTCGTCCTACTCTACGAGCTCCTCTTTCTCCTTGAGGGACCCAAAGCATTTGCTTTAACCCAGGCCTGTCTCTTGTTAGTATTGCATGGAGTGTGTTGCACTCACAAGATCTTGAAGGCTGTAAGTATGAGTGAGACTCCAGAGTATGCCTGGAGTTTCCTTTGCACTGAGGAGAACACTCTCAAACTGGGGCGCTAGGGCGAGCCATGCTACGGGAGCCACTCGCTTGTGGTTATGGTACTTTGTGCCTTCTGACTTCTAGTTCAAGTACCAGTTCTGACTGAGCCTTTCATTCATATTAAGAGTTAGAACAACTCAGGCCGGGCGCGGTGGCTCAAGCCTGTAATCCCAGCACTTTGGGAGGCCAAGACGGGCGGATCACGAGGTCAGGAGATCGAGACCATCCTGGCTAACATGGTGAAACGCCGTCTCTACTAAAACATACAAAAAACTAGCCGGGCGAGGTGGCAGGCGCCTGTAGTCCCAGCTACGCGGGAGGCTGAGCCAGGAGAATGGCGTGAACCTGGGAGGCGGAGCTTGCAGTGAGCTGAGATCCGGCCACTGCACTCTAGCCTGGGTGACAAAGCAAGACTCCGTCTCAAAAAAAAAAGAGTTAGAACAACTCAAGAAGAGCCCAGGGTAGGCTGAGTGAGTATGAAATGGTTTCTCGAGCTCCTGCTGGTAGAAAGCATTGAAATTGGGAAGGAACGGGAGGGAGGGAACAAGAGAAAAGGATCTACTTAGACACCCTGTGGCCATTTTCAAAGTTTAGAGCAGGACTCAAAACTTCAAATTCTTGCCTGGCACGGTGTCTCACACCTGTAATCCCAGCACTTTGGGAGCCTGAGTTGGGTGGATCACTTGAGCTTGGGAGTTTGAGACCAGCCTGGGCAACCCCATCTCTACAAAAAATACAAAAAATTAGCCAGGCATGGTGGTGCATGCTTGTGATCCCAGCTACTTGGGAGGCTGAGGTGGGAGGATCACCTGAGCCTCGGGAGGTAGAGGCTGCAGTGAGCCGTGATTGCACCACTGCACTCCAGCCTGGATGACAGAGTGAGACACTGTCTGAAAAAACACAACAAAGAAAATGCTATGAGGTGGGTTATGAAATATCCATGAGCAACACTGGCTGGATGGGAGCTGCAGAGCGCCTGGCCTGCCTGGAGGGGGCAGCCTTACCCACCTGATTGGCACTCTGTATTTAGGCTTAGCGTTGTCACGTCTTCTAACTGTAGGAAAACTTAGAAATCTGATTGTGGGCCGGGCGCGGTGGCTCAAGCCTGTAATCCCAGCACTTTGGGAGGCCGAGACGGGCGGATCACAAGGTCAGGAGATCAAGACCAGCCTGGCTAATACGGTGAAACCCCGTCTCTACTAAAAAATACAAAAAACTAGCCGGGTGAGGTGGCGGGCGTCTGTAGTCCCAGCTACTCGGGAGGCTGAGGCAGGAGAATGGCGTAGACCCAGGAGGCGGAGCTTGCAGTGAGCTGAGATGCGGCCACTGCACTCCAGCCTGGGCGACAGAGCGAGACTCCGTCTCAAAAAAAAAAAAAAAAAAAAAAGAAATCTGATTGTGAAGTATAATCTCTTCTAAATGTTGACAAGTAATTCAAATTAAGAACAACAACAAAAACCCCCAAACTGTATGAGCCAAACAAAACCTATTTGGGAATTACTAGTTTGTGACATCTGGCTGAGGCCTGGCAGCCCCTGAGAATAATCCTGTCCTGGGTTTAAAGCTGACGCTCCCGTTTCTTCTTCCCTCTCTTAGTGACAGCATCCACTACCAGATGGTGTATTCTTATGGCTCTGGGGTGGTGTGGGCCCTCGGAGTTGTTCCTTTCAGCCATGTGAACATTGTCAAGTTTAATGTGGAAGATGGAGAGATTGTTCAGCAGGTATGGGAGGGTGACAGAAGCCTGTGAATAAGGTGGGGTTGTGGGGGGACTCAATAGATTTCTTTGTACTGGGGAACAGGGAACTTGGCTGGGCAGATGCAAAAGCTACTTATGCTCCCTCATTGTGGTCACTTGCCAGCTGCCTTCTCATTAGGCCTCTATTTAAAGTACTCATATTTGCATGTGTTATCTTCTGGGGTGGCTAAAAAATTACATAGATCTAGTCCCTGCCTGTAAGTATCTTAACAGTGCTGTGAAATCACAGTAGGATACCACATATGACAAATATAGTAGAGAAGTGCAGATCTGAAGTGTCAGGTATTTAAAATTATCGGGTGTATTTTTCCAGTGACCAGAAAATCCTCTTATTTTTTCCACCTTTGGAGGCTCTCAGGAGGTTGGAGGGTGGGGTTTCAGGGGACAGGAAGAATTCCTATGGAACCAACCGTGAAGAACCTTTGAACTTAGGACCCCCAGTGGGATGCTGGCAGCAATACTGCTGTTGGGCTGAGAGGGAAATGTAAAAATCTTTCACGAGCTTCCTGTTAATGATGACTTTTCTGTAGGTCAGGGTTTCAACTCCATGGCTGCAGCACCTGTCCGGAGCCTGTGGCGTGGTGGATGAGGCTGTCCTGGTGTGTCCTGACCCGAGCTCACGTTCCCTCCAAACTTTGGCTCTGGAGACGGAATGGGAGCTGAGACAGATCCCGCTGCAGGTGAGAGGCTGCCACTGCTGCTTCTGGCCTGAGGCATTTCCTGCGGGGAGTAGAAAGTTTGGCATGATTCCCCCAGAGGGTCTTTCTCCCAGACTCTTCCTGAGCAGTGGAAGCCATTCAGGCCTCTGGCTGAACTGGCATAAGGGGAAATCGGCCACTTTCTCCTTTGGGGAATTTGAACTGGAGCATTTGGAGCCACCTGCCGTGGCCCAGTTACTTCCCCTGGTAAAGTAGGGCAGAGGGTGTGAGCCTCGGATGGGTCAGGGACTCGTCAGCTGTCAGCTGTAATCCTCCTCCTTGCCTTCCAGTCTCTCGACTTAGAATTTGGAAGTGGATTCCAACCCCGGGTCCTGCCCACCCAGCCCAACCCAGTGGACGCTTCCCGGGCCCAGTTCTTCCTGCACTTGTCCCCGAGCCACTATGCTCTGCTGCAGTACCATTACGGCACCCTGAGTTTGCTTAAAAACTTCCCACAGGTAACTGCAGGCAACACGGTTTGCTAGGATTCAGGACATCTCTCCAAGACATGGATGTTACAAGGCAGTGCTTTTGAATCTGGAAACATTTGCTCTTAGGCCCAAGACTGATGACACCTTCCCTTAAATGGTTTGAGAGGGGGTAGGTAGCCTTGCAGTAGAAATGGTATATTTCCTCCTGAGTATTACAAAGGATCTTTAGAGCAAAACCAGTGCCTTCCTTAGTCCAAAGGAAATATGGGGACATAAATGAGAGCTTCCCCGTAGATAGTAAGAGCAAGCAGCATGGGACTTAAGATTGATGTGTGCCTGCGTTGGAGGTAGGGGAGAGTTCTGTTTTCAGCTGTAGATGCAACTGGGGCCTCGCTCTGCTCTTAAATGCCTGACCATTCTGCTCCAAAGTGGGGAGCACTTTCAACTCTTAAGGCCAAGGGCCTTCCCTGGAGAGGTGACCCTCTGTAAGGCAGCTGGCTAGTACTGGTCCCACTTAGGAGCTGATGCCTTGCTTTTCCCCCAGACTGCCCTAGTGAGCTTTGCCACCACTGGGGAGAAGACGGTGGCTGCAGTCATGGCCTGTCGGAATGAAGTGGTGAGTATTGAGAACAACAGTCAGCACTTGGGGTTTTCCTTCCTGGTCTCTGCCAGGAACCCTGAAAATCAGAAGTCTGGGCACATTGGCCTGGTCAGTTTGAACCCAGGGGGCAGGAGGCTGTTGAGAAGTGAGGTCTTGCCTCACCTATAGAGCTTTCTGTACACCCCATTTCTCCCCAGGAACGAGACCCTAATGTGATGACCTTACTTTCATATGGGGCTATTAAGGGTTGAATAGACTTTGTGGGCAGGGGTGAGAAATGAGCTTTGCCTTCTCCCAAGTGCTAAGAAGATAAAAACAAAAGCTTCATTTCAGTGACTGGGAAGTGACCCTTTGGCTGAATTTTCTCCTGTCCTTCTCTTTCTCATAGCAGAAACCTAGCAATTCTGAAGATGGGTCAATGGGGAGCTTTCCGGAGAAGTCTAGTTCAAAGGTAGGGTGTGGCATTGGGCAGTATGCCAGACTGAGAGACGCAGGAGACCACCAAAGAGAGTTGGGGGCACAGCTTTGGTTAGGAGCAGGTCTTAGAGTTCCCAGCTTCAAATGGGGTTTCCTAAGTACTGTAAATTAAATGATGTTTCTCTTAATCTCATTTTACTGGGTTATTAGGAGGTAGAATGCCTAGAGTCTGTTCCTAGCCACTTTCTCCTCTGGGCCTCAGCGTCCCCATTTTTTTGGGGATCCCGGCTGGCACAGTTGAGTAGTAATCTGTGCAGTTACCCTGAAGCGGAGGCGTCAGCCCCTGGCTGGAGGCATAGGTTCCTGCTGTGGCTTCCATCTAAGCGTTTCCCTGCCTCCTGTCTTGCTCAGTCTCACTTTGCTCAGCCCTACCTCTCTTTCAGAAGTCTGCTACTCTGTACTGGCTTCCAAGACAAGTATGGTAGTTGTAATTTCATTTATTTACTCAGGCACCTTATTTCTGCCTTAGGATTTGGCTTGCTTTTCTCTTTTATTTTCCTTTGCATATACTTCCCCTTCTGGCCTGGCTCCTTCTCTAGGGTATTTGCCCCCAATCCTTGGACTTCCTTTGGTGGGCTTTGCTTTCGGGGGATGCCTCTAGTTGACCCGTGCTGTCTGTACCCCTAGGACTCTCTGGCTTGCTTCAATCAGACCTACACCATTAACCTGTATCTCGTGGAGACAGGTCGGCGGCTGCTGGACACCACAATTACATTTAGCCTGGAACAGAGCGGCACTCGGCCTGAGCGGGTGAGGCAGAGCCTTTCTCTGCAGACTGTCCTGTGGGCTTCTCAGCACGTGCCTTCCTTTCCTCAGGGCCAGGTCTTAGCCATGGGGCTTGGATTAGGCTCTCTGAACATGTGTTCTAATGCTCTCTGAGCCACTGACTTGTTGGAAATCACAGTAAAGGCAGGTATTATTTATGCCAGCTCGTCATTGTGTACCAGGCACTGTTTTAAGCTTTTAACTTACACATTAATTAATTTAATCCTCCGAACACTCCCGTGAAGCGATTGTTCCTGACCTGGTTTTAAAATGATTCTGTGGCCTGCTGGGATCGAGTACCACAGCCAGAGTCACGGAGCCAGGAAGAGGTGTTGCTGGGGTTCAGATTCAGGTCTAACCTCCCACAGCCTGGACTCATCACTACCCAGTATTGCCTCTGTGTACATTTGGTTATTTTCCTCAGCTGCTTGGGCTGTGGCTTCTTTGTTTCTAAAGCAGAAAGTCTAATCCCGGCCTCCTGCTCACTTTGTGGGGTGTGATTAGAACATGGATGAATGGCGTGGTACCCGTGCAGTACTCATGTTCCTCCATAGAAAGATCTGGGAGACCCCAGCATCATTGTGTTGGCCCCTAAGAATATGTATCACTTACTGGCATCCAGATAATAGCTACATTGTTTAGATATCAAATAATGCCATGGCTTGGGCCTCTGTTAAGTCCTAATGCTTTGACTCCTGGGGTCTGGGGCTCTCAGAGGCATTTGGATCCTCACTGACTACACTGGTCTTGACTGTGTGGCTTATAGCTGTATATCCAGGTGTTCTTGAAGAAGGATGACTCAGTGGGCTACCGGGCTTTGGTGCAGACGGAGGATCATCTGCTACTTTTCCTGCAGCAGTTGGGTAAGTAGACCTCATTCAACCCATTTTTTTATTTCCCCAGGCCTTCCGATGTGTTGCAGTCAGACTGTTTTTTGGGAGGCTGCAGGTTTCTGGAAGAGATTCAAGTGGAGTGTGCCCCGAGCGTTTTGTTCACAGCCAAATGTCACCTGCTTTTTTTTTAAAATTTTTAAAATTTGAGATAGAGTCTTGATCTCTTGCCCAGGCTGGAGTGCAGTGGCATGATCTTGGCCCACTGCAATCTCCACCTTTCGGATTCAAGCAGTTCTCCTGCCTCAGCCTCCCGAGTAGCTGGGATTACAGGCATGCGCCACCACGACCAGCTAATTTTTGTATTTTCAGTAGAGACAGGCTTTTGCCATGTTGGCCAGGCTGGTCTCGAATTCCTGAGCTCAAGTGATCCGCCTGCCTCAGCCTCCCAAAGTGCTGGGATTACAGGTGTGAGCCACCGTGCCTGGCCTGTCACCTGCTTTTTTTTTTGAGACGGAGTTTTGCTCTTGTGGCTCAGGCTCGAGTACAGTGGCGTGATCTTAGCTCACTGCAACCTCTGGCTTCCAGGTTTAAGTGATTCTCCTGCCTGAGCCTCCCAAGTAGCCGGGATTACAGGCATGCACCACCACGCCCGGCTAATTTTGTATTTTTAGTAGAGATGGGGTTGCACTATGTTTGTCAGGCTGGTCTCAAACTCCTGACCTCAGGTGATCCACCTGCCTCGGCCTCCCAAAGTGCTGGGATTATAGGCATGAGCCACTGTGCCTGGCTCTTTTTTTCTTTTTTGAGACAGTTTTGCTCTTGTTGCCCAGACTGGAGTGGAATGGTGTAATCTCAGCTCTGTGCAACTTCTGCATCCTGGTTCAAGTGATTCTTCTGCCTCAGTCTCCCGAGTAACTGGGATTACAGGCACGTGCCACCACACCTGGCTAATTTTGTATTTTTTAGTAAGAGACAGTGTTTCACCACGTTGGTCCAGGCTGATCTCGAGCTCCTAACCTCAGGTGATCTGCCCGTTTTGGCCTCCCAAAGTGCTGGGATTACAGGTGTGAGCCACCATGCCCGGCCTTTGTCACCTGCTTTTGAAGAATAACTTGGCCTTCTTGGTGGGATACGTAACTTTCCTCCCTTGACCTATTGATTCCAGCCCCTTGCTCTGCCATTTATCCTTTTATGCAAGAGCTTGTAGTAATCCCTGAGTCAGCAAGAAGAGTCTCTTTAGAACATCTGGGAGGCAGCCTTAGTTTTTTTTTTTTTGAGACAAGGTCTCACTGTTGCCCAGTCTGGAGTGCAGTGGCGCGATCATGGCCTCACTGCAGCCTCAATCTCCCGAGATCAAGTGATCTTCCCACCTCAGCTTCCCAAGTAGCTGTGACTACAGGCGCTTGCCACCATGCCTGGCTAATTTTTTGATTTATTTATTTATTTATTTATTTATTTTTTGAGATGGAGTCTCACTCTGTTGCCCAGGCTGGAGTGCAGTGGCGTGATCTCGGCTCACTGCAAGCTCCACTTCCTGGGTTCACACCATTCTCCTGCCTCAGCCTCCTGAGTAGGTGGGACTACAGGTGCCCACCACCACGCCCAGCTAACTTTTTATATTTTTAGTAGAGATGGGGTTTCCCCATGTTAGCCAGGATGGTCTCGATCTCCTGACCTTGTGATTTGCCTCCCTCGGCCTCCCAAAGTGCTGGGATTATAGGCGTGAGCCACCTTGTCTGGCCCTGATATTTATTTTTTGTTGAGATAAGGTTTTGCCCTGTTGTCCAGGCTGATCTCAAATTCCTGGGCTCAAGAGATTCGCCCACCTTGGCCTCCCAGAGTGCTGGGATTACAGGCATGAGCCACCGTGCCCAGCTCCAGGCTTAGCTTTGTAAAAATGTTTCCTGTAGCAGGGAAGGTGGTACTGTGGAGCCGTGAGGAGTCCCTGGCAGAAGTGGTGTGCCTAGAGATGGTGGACCTCCCCCTGACTGGGGCACAGGCCGAGCTGGAAGGAGAATTTGGCAAAAAGGCAGGTATGAACCTAAGAGGTTGGAGCTGCAGAGTTGCTGGAGGGGTCAGTCTGGAAATGACCATAAGAGATACCGTGTCATGCATCTCCGGCTTCCTGGGCTTGGCAGATTGCTAGTCTTTTCTGAACGAGCTCTGTGATGAGGTTCCAGTGCATTTGTGGCCATATGGTTTATGAAACCGTTCATTTCTGTGAAAGAATGAACTGAATCCTTCTGGGGAAAGCTAGGGAAAAATCCCTCTAGAGAAAGCTGAGGGAAAAAAGTCTTTTTTTTTCCTTTTTTTCTTTTTTTGAGACAGAGTCTTGCTCTGTCACCCAGGCTGGAGTGCAGTGGCGCAGTCTTGGCTCACTGCCATCTCCGTCTCCCGGGTTTAAGCAGTTCTCCTGCCACAGCCTCCTAAGTAGCTGGGTTTACAGGCGTGCGCCACCACGCCCGGTTAATTTTCGTATTTTTAGTAGAGACAGGGTTTCACCGTGTTGGTCAGGCTGGTCTTGAACTCCTGACCTCATGATCTGCCCGCGTTGGCCTCCCAAAGTGTTGGGATTACAGGCGTGAGCCACTGCGCCTGGTGGGGAATAAAGTCTTAACTTGGTATAGTAATAGCTACCATTGCCTGTGTACTAAAAATTTACCAGGCACTGTATACTCATTGTCCCTAAAGCAGCAGCCACATCTGTCTGGAGACACGATTGGGTTGATCTGGGTATTGCGGAAATAGCCCAGTGCCCTCTAAAGCTGGCCATGGTCCCAACTGCCAGGATGAACTTGATTCACTCTGCTCTGATTCAGTCCTGCTCCCCGCCCTCTCTCTTCTGTCCATTCATCCAGCTCTCCAACGGATAGCTATTGAGGGCCTGCTGTGGACCAGGCACTCTGCTAGGCAATGCACATTTTCTTAAGCTGAGGATTAATTTGACTTTACTGTTTATTTCTGCTGCCTGGATCCAGCGATTCAAGGTAAAACCTGCTTCTTGCTGCCTTGTTGCTCATTGCCTGCTCACATGGCTAGCTTTTGGTTAATTGTTTTTCTTCCTAGCTTGGACCAATGAGGTACATCCTTGGTGGCGGGGTGTGTGTGTGTGTGTGTGTGTGTTGACTGCCATGCTTGTGACTTGTCCTGTTGCTTCTCACTTCTCTTCCTTGAGCAGAGGTGGGTGGAAAATAAGATAAGCAGAGGTTCTGCTCCTTTTTTAGTAAGTGCTTACCATGTACCAGGCACCACACTAAATCCTTGATGTACATCGTATGATGTAATTTTCCAACAATCCAGTGGGTTACATGCCACTTTACAGATGAGGAACCGGAGGCAAAAAGGTGAAGTACCTTTCTCAAGGTTGCCCCATAGTGAGTGGTGAAGCTGGGATCTTAATTTGGGCCTGGCAGATTCCAGAGACCATGCTCTTTACCTTGCTTCCTTGCATCTGTTTCCAAATCTGTGGTCTCCAATGAGGAGATCTGGAGGGCAGTGGCTTCACTGACAGAATCAGGGAAAGAGTGAATGATGGTCCTGGGAACTCGTTGCAAATATGTCTGTTGGGTGCAGGTTAAACAGTTGACAAAGTAGGAATGAATCAGTGGGAGATGGAAGTACCTGCTCATGATACACATTCATTGGCCTGCACCCTCCACCCCCACACTCATACCTCTTCTGGCTTTGTCATGGCACCCAGAAACCTTCCTCTGGCATCTTGGATGTGGGGCTGTGGTGGAGACATTCACAGCATGCCTGCCTCCTGCATGCCTGATCCCTGACCTCCTAGTCTATTCCAAGATTCCAGCTGGGTTTAGTTGTAAGAGCCAGTTAAGTAGTTCTTGGAAGCTCCTGCATGAGCCTTACCTGAGTGTGAGACTACTGGCATCAGATATAGGACTGCCCTTTGGGCTTGTGGCCTAGAGTGTGGACTTTACCACTCCATAGGAGACGCAGAGATCTCTCATTAGGAAAGCATGTACCTCCTTCTGGACCCCTAGTCTGATGTAGAGTGTGTTACTTTTCCTTTACACCAGATGGCTTGCTGGGGATGTTCCTGAAACGCCTCTCCTCTCAGCTTATCCTGCTGCAAGCATGGACTTCCCACCTCTGGAAAATGTTTTACGATGCTCGGAAGCCCCGAAGTCAGATTAAGAATGAGATCAACATTGACACCCTGGCCAGAGATGAATTCAACCTCCAGAAGATGATGGTGATGGTAACAGCCTCAGGCAAGGTGCGTGTGGTTTAAGACTCCAGTTACTGAACCTTTTCAAGTTCTGAGGGTGAGGAACAAAAAGCCTTTGGTGGGGGATGACACTGGTTCTAGTTTTCAAGGACAGACTCAGTTCTTTGGTTTCTCTTTCTAGTAGTGAGCCAAGTATTTGTTTATCTTGCAGCTTTTTGGCATTGAGAGCAGCTCTGGCACCATCCTGTGGAAACAGTATCTACCCAACGTCAAGCCAGACTCCTCCTTTAAACTGATGGTTCAGAGAACCACTGCTCATTTCCCCCACCCCCCCCAGTGTACCCTGCTGGTGAAGGACAAGGTGAGGCATCCAGCTCTAACTGGAGCCAGACTCAGAGTGGCTTTTTTTTGCTATTTTGTAACTTAAATTGCTCCTAGGCCCTTGGAATTATGTGAGTTAATGAGGCACATTCAGGAGTTAGAACTCTTGTTTCTTCTAGTTTCATGCCTGGGTGGAGGAACCAGCCAGCACTGATGTGGAATTGTTTAGAAAGTGGGTGTGACTTCACCAGCTACATAGGGAGCCAGCTCTCCTCTTTTCTAAACATTGGCTGTTAGTAGCTGAGTGGCTATTTTCTCTCTTTGAGGAAGAGCAGGATATTTTTGTGTCTTCCCAGAATTAGAATGGATTTTTGTGTATTCATTCTAGCACAGAAGGTGGGCTTGGTAGACACTTTCTTGGAATGGCTGCCTGGTGCGATTTTGGCTCACTGCAGCCTCCACTTCCCAGTTTCAAGCGATTCTTGTGCCTCAGCCTCCCAGGTAGCTGGGATTACAGGTGCATGCCATCATGCCTGGCTGATTTTTGTATGTTTAGTAGAGACGGGGTCTCACCATTCTCTACAAAAAATAAAAACAGAATTAGCCACATGTGGTGGTTTGTGCCTATAGTCCCAGCTACTTGGGAGGCTGAGGTGGGAGGATCGCTTGAACCTAGGAGGTAGAGGTTGCAGTGAGCCTTGATCATGCCACTGCACTTCCAGCATGGGTGACAGAGTGAGACCCTGTCTCAAAAAAGAACTGGCAGAGACAGTTTGACTTTTTCCTTTGTGACGTTAGCCTAGGGGACTATTCACCTACAGCCAAGAACTTATTTTCCACAAAGAGGGCAAAGACTAGGGAACCCCCACAGTTGCTGAGCTGGAGTCCCAGCTCTTCAGGTCTATCCCTAGGATTTGCAGTCTTTTCTTGTTGGTGGAGCCTGACAGTTTGCTCATTTTAGGAGTCGGGAATGAGTTCTCTGTATGTCTTCAATCCCATTTTTGGGAAGTGGAGTCAGGTGGCTCCCCCAGTGCTGAAGCGCCCCATCTTGCAGTCCTTGCTTCTCCCAGTCATGGATCAAGACTACGCCAAGGTGTTGCTGTTGATAGATGATGAATACAAGGTACTGTATTCAGAGGGGATGGAGAACATGCTAGTGGAGTCAGGTTTGGGGCCAAGTGGTCAAACACAGCAGCCCAGAGATGGAGTGCTCTCTGTACCCAGCACGTGTTTGGGCTCTAAGGCCATCCTGAAGAGAAATGATGGCTGTGTCTGCATTTGTGAAAACTCAGGTTCTTAACAGAACTGAATGTAAACCCTAAACTGAGTTCACTAGACTTGAATTCTTTTAAGATTTGCTGTTTTATTCTTAAGGCTCTCTTTGATGGGGAAGTTTCCTAACTCTTTCCTTGGGCTCTCTGGGTTTTTCAAGGTCACAGCTTTTCCAGCCACTCGGAATGTCTTGCGACAGCTACACGAGCTTGCCCCTTCCATTTTCTTCTATTTGGTGGATGCGGAGCAGGGACGGCTATGTGGATATCGGCTTCGAAAGGTGGGAAGGCGTGTCCTGGCATGACCCTTTGTGGATGAGATGCAGGTGTTTCCTGGCCATTTGGCTAAGAAGTGAATTATGCTACTCATTCTACTATAAACTTAGATTAGCGTAATCCTGATGTCTGATACAAAGTCAATCATTTGTTCATGTTTGTTGGGCAGCTACTACATGGCAGGTATGGTTCTAGGTGCTGTGGACAGAGTGGTGCACAGTAGACCAAATCTCTGCCCTTGGAGCTTTCATTCCACATTCTTTTTCTTTTTTTTTGAGACGGAGTCTCGCACTGTCGCCTGGGTTGGAGTGCAGTGGCGCGATCTCGGCTCACTG
This sequence comes from Macaca mulatta, assembly GCF_049350105.2. Taxonomy (NCBI): domain Eukaryota; kingdom Metazoa; phylum Chordata; class Mammalia; order Primates; family Cercopithecidae; genus Macaca; species Macaca mulatta. The sequence continues at coordinate 221,741,397 of NC_133406.1, forward strand.
CAACCTCCACCTCCTGGGTTCAAGCGATTTTCCTGCCTCAGCCACCCAAGTAGGTGGGATTACAGGCATGCGCCACCATGCCCGGCTAATTTTTTCTATTTTTAGTAGAGACAGGGCTTCACTGTGTTGGCCAGGATGGTCTCAAACTCCTGACCTTGTGATCCACCTGCCTCGGCCTCCCAAAGTGCTGGGATTACAGGCGTGAGCCACTGCACCTGGCCACATTCTTTTTCTGTAGCAGAGAGATGGGACGTTTTTTCCATTCTTGGGAAAGTAGAAGGTAGGAATGTGGGTTGAGTAATAAGTTGTACTTTTATATGAAGATGATGTTGACCAACTCATGATAGAATGTGTGCTTTGAATTTTATTTCTAGAAAGGGGGTCAGTTTGCTTTAATCCTCACATACTTGAGACCAACTCTTGTAAACAGTGATACAAGCTGGCTCTGAAGTCCAGCTCTGAAGTTCATGAGGGGCTGGCATGGCCTTGTTAGCAGGACTGTTTGGAGAAGCACTCTGTGTTGTGCACTCACAAACAGCTCTCCCATCCTGTCCTGTAAGGCCTTTTGAGAGGTGTAGAATTTAAGAGCTTAGACCCAATTTGCTGGATTTGAAGCCTAGGTTTGTCACTTACTAACTTTGTGACCTTGGACTCTGGCCTTCTGTTTTCTTAGCTGTAAAATAAGGTGATAAATACCTGTCTCAAAAGATTGTTGTGAGAATTCAACATATAAATCACATAAAACTGCCTGGCACATGGTAAATGCCATCTGAGTTGGAGACGCTGTTGTTTTGAAAATGCAGTGCCCTTTTGTGATATTTGTAACAGCTAACCTTAGCATAAACGGCACTGGAAATGGTCTGCCCAGAAGACACATCCTTTACCCTAGTGAATGAAAAAAAAAAAAATCGTCCTTCTGAGTTAATAAAATGAGGACCTTGAAAGAGACAGTTTCGTAGATTCAGGGGAGTGAACTGGAGTGTGGGTGTCATGAATCCAGAGTCTTGAGGACATCATCTGAGTGAACAGTGACAAAGGAAGACAAAGGGGCAGAGCTGTCTGTGGGAAGTGAGCCAGGTGTGCGCGCGAGTCCTGGACCACAAGGTAGTGTACTGCCTTTGCCCTCACTTGGTGACCTTCCTCTCTGGGGATGTTTTAGTGAGTTCTCATGTTTTCAAAGAAGGTTGTGGCAATGAAGTCTTATTATTAATAACTTTTATTATTTTAAAAATTTAGGTAATACATGAGTATATTCTCATTGTAAAAGAGTCTATTGATACAGAGAGGTGAACAAGCAAAATGTGAACAGACTCTTGTAGCCCCATTTCCAGCAGTCTTCCCTTCCCCAGGTGGAAAGCCTGTCAGCAGTTTGCTGTGCCTCTTTCCACTGTCCTTGTGTATTTATGATTCCATATCAACAGCTGTGTGGACACACATGTGCGGCTCATACTTTTTTTTTTTTTTTTGAGACAGAGTCTCGCTCTGTCACCCAGACTACAGTGCAGGGGCGTGATCTCAGCTCACTGCAACCTCTGCCTCCTGGGTTCAAGCGATTCTCCTGCTTCAGCTTCCCAAGACTACAGGTGCACGCCACCACGCCCGGCTAATTTTTGTATTTTCAGTAGAGATGGGGTTTCACCATGTTGGCCAGGCTGGTCTCAAACTCCTGACCTCAAGTGATCCTCCCGCCTTGGCCTCCGAAAGTGCTGGGATTACAGGTGTAAGCCACTGCCCCCGGCCTGTTTTTTTTTTTCTTACTCACATGGAATTGACCTATATTTATTCTTATGAAATTTGCTTTTTTCATTTAATGGGTTTTCTACCTCATTGTTTTGTCAAATTCAGTTTTTTATTACAGAAAAATATTGACAAAAGTGCAAAATCATGAGGTATGGCTCAGTGAACCCTCACCAAGGGAATACACTTGTGTGCCTGGTAATCACATCCGGAAACAGAACACCACCAGCTCCTAGAAGGCCCTTTTGCCCTTTGCCAGTAACTACTTCCTGTCTCCACGCCCAAGTGCTCTGCATAATTCCATAGGATGGATGTGTAATAATATATTTAACCATGAGTGTTTATTGGTTGGTTTCCTATGACCATAAAGAATCATACACGAAATGTTTTGAGGTCCCTATTAGCTTAGACATTCACCGCTGGCCCTAGTATACGGGCATCTTGGAGTTTAGTAATAAATGGTAAATTTTCCTTGCATATTTCCTACTCAGATAAATAACGGGATACTACTGAGCATTCGCCTCCTTTTCTACTGGCTTTATTATCTATCTTTTTTTTTTTTTTTGAGCCAGAGTTGCCCAGGCTGGAGTGCAATGGCCGTAGTCTTGGCTCACTGCAACCTCCACCTGCTAGGTTCAAGCAATTCTCCTGCCTCAGCCTCCTGAGTAGCTGGGATTACAGGCATGCGCCACCATGCCTGGCTAATTTTTTATTTTTAGTGGAGATGGGGTTTCTCCACGTTGGTCAGGCTGGTCTCAAACACCCGACCTCAGGTGATCCACCCGCCTCGGCCTCCCGAAGTGCTGGGATTACAGGTGTGACCCACTGTACCTGGTCTATTATCTATCTTAATTAAACCGAGAGTTCTGAAATTTCTTCATAAACTAGATCTCTATTGCCATTTTTCTAGTTTGTTTTATTTTTGAGTCTTGCTCTGTCACCCAGGCTGGAGTGCAGTGGCGTGATCTCAGCTCACTGCAGCCTCTGCCTCAGCCTCCTGAGTGGCCAGGATTATAGGTGCCCACCACCACATCCGGCTAATTTTTTGTAAGTTTAGCAGAGATGGGGTTTGGCTTTCTTGGCCAGGCTGGTCTTGAACTCCTGACCTCAAGTGATCTGCCCACCTTGGCCTCCTAAGTGTGGGGATTACAAGTATGAGCCACTGCTCCTGGCTCGTTTTTCTAGTTCTGATCTCTGTTCCTTCCTGCACAAAGGCCTCAAATAATGAACTGTAGGATGGGTCTAACTCTAGCTGTTTCAGTTCTTTGTGTCCCCGCCCTAGGATCTCACCACTGAGCTGAGTTGGGAGCTGACCATTCCCCCGGAAGTACAGCGGATCGTCAAGGTGAAGGGGAAACGCAGCAGTGAGCACGTTCATTCCCAGGGCCGTGTGATGGGGGACCGCAGTGTGCTCTACAAGGTACGTACGGCCAGCTGTCTGGTATACAGCAAGGGCTTTTGAATCAGGAAAACAAGGGCTTCAAGTCTGGGTGTAGGACTTGGTAGATACATGACTTTGAGTAAGTCATTTAATCCCTTTGAGCCTTAATTTTTGTTTGTGAAGTGGGGATAATATACCCTCTTCCTAGGCTTGTTGTGATGATCACATGAGATATTCATGCCTAGCCCAGTGCCTAGCATATGGTAAGTAAGCAACAGATGTTAGCTCTTATTTTTTGGACCTTTTTGTTTTGTTTCCTGAGACAGAGTCTTGCTTGTTGCCCAGGCTGGAGTGCACTGATGCAGCCATGGCTCACGGCAGCTCCGTCGTCCTCCTGGGCTTACACGATCCTTTCACCTCGGTCTCCCAAGTAGTTGGGACCATAGGCACATGCCATGTTAATTTTTTAAAAAAGGATGGGCTTGGTGGCTCATGCCAGTAATCCCAGCATTTTGAGAGGTCGAGGCAGGTGGATTACTTGAGTCCAAGAGTTTGAGACCAGCTTGGGCAACGTGGCTGAAACCTTGTCTTTACCCCCGCAAGAAAAGTAAAAAAAATACAATTAGCTGGGCATGGTGGTGCATGCCTGTAGTCTCAGCTACTCGGGAGGCTGAGGTAGGAGGATCACCTGAACCTGGGGAGGTTGAGGCTACAGTGAGCTGCAGTTGTGCCACTGCACTCCAGTCTGGATGACAGAGTGAGACCCTGTCTCCAAACAAACAAAAAAAAATTTTTTTTTAAACTTTTTATTTTCTGTAGAAGATAGAGATCAACCTAGGGAACATAGTGAAACCCTGTCTTCAAAAAAAAAAAAAAAGCTTTTTAAAAATTTCTTATTTTTGTATTGACAGGGTCTCACTATGTTGCCTAGGCTGGTCTCTATCTCCTGGCCTCAAGCAGTTCTCTTACCTCAGCCTCCCAAAGTGTTGGGATTAGAGACTTGAGCCACTGTGCCTAGCCCAGCTCTTATTACTAGTGGTAGTACTGACAGAGCATTCTGGGGTTAAACCATAGTTGAGCCATCAGAAACTCCAGCTCTGTGATCCAACACTCTAGTTAGTGTTAAAGAGAGGGAGATTGAGGTGACTAGTGGGCTGCAAAACTGTTGTGGGAGAGAATGTAATCACAGTAGTAATGCACATTAATTACACCCTCTGGTACAGCAGAGACTGAGTAGAGACTGAGTTGGAGGGGGTGTCATAGAATAGAGTAGTGAGATCACGGAACTTGATGGTAAAGCCGGATCACTAAGCATGATCCAGTGCAACACAGTGTAAGCCTCTAGTTTGACTGTCAAGTTAAGACGTGGCTCTGCCATGGCCTAGCTGTTCATCTCTTAGGCTGTCTGAGCTTCCATTTTCCCCAGTATAATGGGGTGCAGTGGTGCGATCACAGTTTATTGAAGCTTTGACCTCCCGGGCTGAAGCAGTTCTCCCATCTCAGCCTCCTAAGCAGCTGGGACAACAGGTGCATGTCACCATGGCTTATTTTATTTTCCTTCTTTTCTTTTTTCTTTTTTTTTTTTTTTTGAGATGGAGTCTCACTCTGTCGCCAGGCTGGAGTGCAGTAGCACGATCTCGGCTCACTGCAGTCTCCACGTCCCAGGTTCAAGCGATTCTCCTGCCTCAGCCTCCCGAGTAGCCAGGACTACAAGCGCGTGCCACCATGCCCAGCTAAATTTTGTATTTTTAGAGATGGGGTTTCACCATGTTGGCCAGGATGTTCTTGATCTCTTGACCTCATGATCTGCCTGCCTCGGCCTCCTGAAGTGCTGGGATTACAGGCGTGAGCCACTGTGCCCGGGCAGTTATTTTATTTTCTTTAGAGATGAGGTCTTGCTGTGTTGTCCAGATTGGTCTTGAACTCCTGGGCTCAAGTAATCCTCCCATCCTGGCCTCCCAAAGTGTTGGGATTACAGGTGTGAGCCACCGTACCCGGCCAACAGCAAGTATTTTTTTAGTGCTAGTTGGATGCAGGCACTCATTTACACACTGGGATATAAAATGGGCAAAATAGACAAAACTTCCTGACCTTGTGAGGCTTTCATCATAGTTGGGTGAGGCTAATAATAAAGAAAATAAATAGGTAAATTAGATAGTGTATTAGAAAGTGACCAGTTCTATAGAGAAAAATAAAGCCGGGAAGAGGGAAAGCGAGTACAGTGTAAATTGGGTGGCTAAGGAGGGGCTTAGTGAGAAAGTGGCATGGAGTGAGTGGACTTGAGTGAGGAAGTGAGTCGTGTGGATAGCTGGGGGGAGAGCCTTCCAGAGAGAAAAGTCAGAGCACTCCTGGTGTGTGTGAGAAACAGCAAGGAAGACTAGGTGACTAGAAGATGATGAGGGAGGAGGCATGTCAGGCCTGCTGAAGGCAGAGGGCAACAGGGCCAGATCAGAGGCCACCACCGTGCCTTCACTTTGGAGCATGGTGAAGAGCCACTGGGAAGTTTTCAGCAGAGGAGTGACATCAGTGACTTGAGATTCCACAGGTTCATTTGACCTAGATGAGACTGTAGAGGGGTGAGGAGGAAAGCAGACCATTTAGGCTGTGGGATCATCCAGGTGCTGATGGTGGCTGGAGCTGTGCTGGTAGCACGGAGGTGGGAAGGAGGGATCAGATTCTGGGTACTTTTGAAGGTAGAGCCAAGAGCAAGTATATGTGTGTTACAGAGAAAGGAGTCAAGGATGACTCGAGGCTTTAGGTCTGAGTCACTGATGTATGGAGTCGCCACTGGCTGGGGAGGAGACAGGAGCAGATTTTAGGCAGGGGTTAGAACAGTTCAGTTTGGGCCATGTTAAGCTTCAGATGAGACATCTGAGAAAAGATACTGAGATAGTTTCTTAGTGAAGTCTGGAGTTCAAAGGAGTGTCTGGTTTGGATACATACATTGGGCATTGCCAACATCCATAAATGGTGTTCAAGCCATGAGATTGGCTTGAGATAGACCACCATGAGGGTGAGCGTGATGGAAATGCTTAAGGCTTGAGAGCTTCCTGGTGTGTTCCACCATGAAGAAACTGGGGAGATGTGGAAGAACCTCCAAAAGATTCTGAGAAGGAGAGGCCAGTAAGGTAGAAGGAGTGCTGGGCAGGGATGTTCTGGAATCCAGGTGAGAAAATGTCACAGGGAGGTAGTGATCACCTGCGTCACGTGGTACTAGTGGGTCAGGTAAGATGAGGGCCAAGACTTAGCCACTGGATTTAGCGATGGGGAGGGTGGTGGTGACCCTGAGAAGAAAAATATCACTGCAGCATTTGTCCCTAGGTCAATGAGTGGGCAGACCTGGATTTTATCTGGGGTTACTATATGCTCTCTGAGACTTGAGAAGCTTCTTAACTACTTTGAGACTTTTCTGCAAAATGTGGACCATAATAGCTACTCTGCAAGATTGTTTACGGGATTAGATAAAATACAAGGTACCTGGCATGGCACCCAGTACCCAATGCACATAAAACAAGTGCAGTGATGAGAAACTCCAAACAGGAAGCTCTTTTCACCAGAAACCCTGATTCCTCTGCCAGGCTGGAGAGCTCCAGGTTGGTCTCACAGCACAGGAATGGAGTGTGTGATGAGTCATTGTGGTTCTAAGGGAGCTTTTCTCTCTCTCTCCAGAGCCTGAACCCCAACCTGCTGGCTGTGGTGACGGAGAGCACAGACACACATCATGAGCGCACCTTTATTGGCATCTTCCTCATTGATGGCGTCACTGGGCGTATCATCCACTCCTCTGTGCAGAAGAAAGCCAAGGGCCCTGTCCATATCGTGCATTCAGAGAACTGGGTGGTGGTAAGCAGTCACTACCAGGGACACAAAGTAGCTCCAGAGGTCTCCCTGCTTCCTGAGTCCTTTCCAGAAACCCAGTTGCTGCTTTGGTTTTCTTAGGATCTCAAATTCCCTGGATGGCAGCAAAGCGTGCTGGTTAGGGCGCTAGGCTCGGGAATCAGACCGCTAGGTTTGATCCTACCTCTTCCATTTCCTGACTGTATAACCTCGAACTAGTTATGTATACGCTCTGTGTTGCATCATTGGTAAAATAGGGATAATAAGTCACCTTCAGTCTAGCAAAGAACAATGCCTGGCACTTAGTAGTGATTCAAAGGTTGGTTACTATTATGGCTTCTAAGAATCTTGAGAATTTCCTTTGTTTTCTGGTGAACTTTGGATAGCCTAGATAAAAATACTTTGAAAGTTAGTAAACTTGGTAGTAAGGAAGAAAAGTGAGGTGCTAGTTGATGGTTTTCCTTCGTGGATCTGTAGCTAATTAGAAAGGTGCCTTCCAGTGCAATTTCCCTTTCCAGCTGAAGCAGCTGGGAAGCCCTGAGCTGCCTCCTCCTATCCCTGCAGTACCAGTACTGGAACACCAAGGCTCGGCGCAATGAGTTTACCGTACTGGAGCTCTATGAGGGCACCGAGCAATACAACGCCACTGCCTTCAGCTCCCTGGACCGCCCCCAGCTGCCCCAGGTCCTCCAGCAGTCCTATATCTTCCCATCCTCCATCAGTGCCATGGAGGCCACCATCACCGAGCGGGGCATCACCAGCCGACACCTGCTGAGTGAGTGCATGGGGAGCCTCTGGGATGGCTGGGTTCCCTTGGGCAACCACACTGAAGGACAGAGCAAGGGGCACATTGCTGGCAGAGCCCTGTTGAACCACCTGTAAGGGAAAGGTGGTGAGGAGGGCTATATATCGGTGGAAGAAGTTTATTAGTTCATCTTTGCCACCTATGAAGGTGACCACTTCTCTCTCAGTCCTCATCTTTTTTTTTTTGAGACAGAGTCTCACTCTGTCACCCAGGCTGGAGTACAGTGGTGTGATCATGGCTCACTGCAGCCTCAACCTCCCGAGCTCACCTGGCTAATTAAAACAATTTTTTTTTTGTCGAGATGGGGTTTTGCCATGTTGCTGAGGCTGGTCTAGAACTCCTGGGCTCTGATGATTCTCCTGCCTTGGCCTCCTGAAGTGTTGGGATTACAGGTGTGAGCCATTGTGCCTGGCCTTTAGTCCTCATTTCTGATATACCACCTCTCTATTTGTCATTTTCACCTAGCTCAAAAAGTCAGTTCTGGATAGCATTCTTAACATAGCTAGCCTGTGCTGACAGGTTACAGAAACTGGCAGGGTCTGTTGCCCAGGCTGGAGTGCAGTGGCACGATCTTGGCTCACTGCAACCTCCGCCTCCTGGGTTCAAGTGATCCTCCTGCCTCAGCCTCCCAAGTAGCTGGCATTACAGGCATCCACCACCACGCCTGGCTACTTTTTGTATTTTTAGTAGAGATGGGGTTTTGCCATGTTGGCCAGGCTGGTCTTGAACTCCTGACCTCAAGTGATCCGCCTGCCTCGGCCTCCCAAAGTGTTGGGATTACAGGTGTGAACCACCGCGCCAGCTCTAAAATCTCATCCTTATGTAACCTAAGCCCAGGACTTAGAACACAGTGGTTAACAGGTTCCTGTGTTTAGTTGATTTTACCAAAGATGTTTGGGACTCAGATCTGATGGGCACTTGGCATTACTGTTGCTTTTTTTTTTTTTTTTTTTTGAGATGGAGGCTCGCTCTGTCACCCAGGCTAGAGTGTAGTGGCACGATCTCAGCTCACTGCAACTTCCGCCTCCCTGGTTCAAGCAATTCTCCTGCCTCAGTCTGCTGAGTAGCTGGGACTACAGGCGTGTGCCACTATGCCCTGCTAATGTTTTGTATTTTTAGTACAGATGGGGTTTCACCTTGTTAGCCAGAATGGTCTCGATCTCCTGACCTCGTGATCTGCCTGCCTTGGCCGCCCAAAGTGCTGGGATTACAGGCATGAGCCACCACACCTGGCCTATTGTATTCTTAAACATGAAGAAGGCAGCCCTGTAGGCAGTTTATCAGCTTTAATCACCGTTACTGAAAGTGGTGCTATGATCGATCATGCTTGGTCCTCCAGTCTTCCCTGGCCACTGTACCGCAGCTGCATAAACAGCTGCGTTTGCTCAACGGGAAGGAGACTCCCTGCTGGGGGAGGCATTGGAGGGAGGGGGCATGAGGAAATCCAAGTCGCCTTCTACATTTTTCTTTTTCATCATTATCCATATCTTGATTCTAGAACTTTATTTTCTGGTATCTCAGAATGTTAAGAAGCTAGTGTCTTCAAAAGTGAGAACCTTCTGGCCGGGCGCGGTGGCTCAAGCCTGTAATCCCAGCACTTTGGGAGGCCGAGACGGGCAGATCACGAGGTCAGGAGATCGAGACCATCCTGGCTAACACAGTGAAACCCCGTCTCTACTAAAAAAATACAAAAAATTAGCCGGGCGTGGTGGCAGCGCCTGTAGTCCCAGCTACGCGGGAGGCTGAGGCAGGAGAACGGCGGGAACCCGGGAGGCGGAGCTTGCAGTGAGCCGAGATGGCGCCACTGCACTCCAGCCTGGGCGACAGAGCGAGACTCCGCCTCAAAAAAAAAAAAAAAAAAAAAAAAAGTGAGAACCTTCATTCAGACCCATGCATATTATTGGATTATTGTTTTTGGCTATGTAAGGGAGCCTCATTGACCCACTTTCTTGTTTTAAACTCTTGTTTAAATTTCTGCAATAATGACATTTTTGTAACTGGCCCTTGCTGGACACTGGATCGGTGTGAACATTCACTTCTTCCTGTGTAGTTGGACTACCTTCTGGAGCAATTCTTTCCCTTCCTAAGGCTTTGCTGGATCCCCGCCGCCCCGAGATTCCAACAGAACAAAGCAGGTGAGACCCTCCTGGGCAGTGCTGAAGGCTCTGACCTTACGGAACTTAACCTCACTGATTAAGCTTGGTTCTCAGTCTCTGTGTGCCTTCATGCTATGCTAGGGGCCGGGGATGTAGCAGGGGGCAAGTCTGAAAAAGTCACCTGCCGTCATGGAGCTTACAGTCTGCTGGGAAATGGGCAATACATAAATAAATAAATAAGATAAACAAGTAAAATATACACTATGTTAGGTACTCAAATGCTAAGGAGAGTAAAACAGGAATGAGCTAGGAAGTGGGGACGGGGATGTGCATGGGTATAATTTGAGAGGCGGCCTGGGAAAGCCCCTTTGAGAAGGTGCGTTTTGAGTGAAGGCCTGAAGAAGGTGAAGGAGCTAGCTGTGTAGATACCTGAGGAAGAACTTTCTAGGCAGAGGGAACAGGCAATGCAAATCCCCTGAGATCATGTCTGGTGAGTTCGCAGAGGGCAACGCTAGGAAATGAGATCACTGAGGTAATTGGGGCCAGATCATGTGGGCAAGCCAATAACTTGTTCACTGTTGGTATTGTTGTATTAACAGCCACCATCCTGTCAAGTTTTCTTACCTCCATCCTCAATTTCTTTACCTAGAGGCATGAGGAATGGAGAGAAGTATATGAGAGACAGGAGGTTAAAACTAGGAAGACACAGGATGATAATCAGGTTTCAGAGAAATGGGGACCAAGAGGCACCCTGGAGTGGAGAACAGGAATTAGCTTAGTGGTTCAGTGTTGGTTTTAAAATGGTCGGCTTTCCTCTTGTGGTGTGAAATGCCAGTCGTCTGTATGTCCTTTCTTTTCAGATTTAGAACAAAGTAGGAATCTAGATCTCAGTCTTACTCTCCAGAGAGCTTCCTTTCTTGTAGTCCTTCCTAACATTGAGCTGCTAAATTTTTAACTACCTAATGCAAGCAGACCTCCTAGGAGATTTGAGGCTAGATATGTAGCCTGGAAACCTTCCAGGACTCAGGAAGGGCAGCCAAGAGATCCCTTTACAGCAGTGCTCAGACTGCCTGTCCCGACTGGTGTTTTGCAGAGAGGAGAACCTAATCCCATATTCTCCAGATGTACAGATACACGCAGAGCGATTCATCAACTATAACCAGACAGTTTCTCGAATGCGAGGTATCTACACAGCTCCCTCGGGCCTGGAGTCCACTTGTTTGGTGAGTAGGGCCCACAGCTGCCCTATTTCACCCTTGGTGGATCATTGGTTGTTTCTTCCCTAATTCTTATTCCATCTGCCTTCCAGGTTGTGGCCTATGGTTTGGACATTTACCAAACTCGAGTCTACCCATCTAAGCAGTTTGATGTTCTGAAGGATGACTATGACTACGTGTTAATCAGCAGCGTCCTCTTTGGCCTGGTTTTTGCCACCATGATCACTAAGAGACTAGCACAGGTGAAGCTCCTGAATCGGGCCTGGCGATAAAGACCAAAGACTGTGCCTAAAAGTGGAGAGCCAGGGGAGTGTGGGTCAGAAAAGAAGCTACAGCTGCAGTTTGGTGGCTTGGTGGAGAGAGAGAGAGAGAGAGAGAGAGAGAGGGAGAGGGAGAGGGAGGGAGAGAGAGAGAGAGAGAGAGAGAGAGTGTGTGTGTGTGTGTGTGTGTGTGTGTGTGTGTGTGTGTGTGTGTGTGTGTGTGGCTTGGTGGAGAGAGTGTGTGTGTGTGTGTGTGTTTTCAGCTCAGTTAAGAGCTGCAGGGAAGATGGATGACCTCCATGTAGAACTCCTTTTGGGATACACATGATGCAGAATCCTGCATAGAGAGAGAACTCACTCTCAGCTGAGAATCTCAGAGAATCCTGATGGGCTTTCCCTTGAAGTCCAAAGGCCTCTGCATTGTTTCCTTTCTTTGCCCATCCATGAATTGTATTTTTTTTTTTTTAATAAGAATTCCAGCTGATTGTTGTGAGGCCTGTTTAAATTTTTACTCTGCCTTTTGTGTTTCCCAGTTTTATCTAGAAATCTTTCTGACTTTTTCCATCTCTTGCTTCAAAGTAAGAGGGGAACTGTCCTTGCCGACTCCACCTTACAGGTGCATTTGTTGTTTTGCACTGGGAAGAAATAGGATCCATCCTTAGCTGAGCCTCTCATGGCTTCCCTCCAAAGTAACTTAGGGTTGAGGGATCTATATGTGATGTCAAAACTTACGTTAAACATCTAGTTTCATGCTGTCATTCATTAGGCTGGGCCACCAAATGTTTGTTTCAATTTATCAGAAGCCAAGTCATTAGCGTCTTGTTTGTTGCCCATTGCCTATACTTTTCACCTGAGATGTGTGAGTTCGGGCCTTTTAAAAACTACTGAATTGTCTGAGCCTTGAAGACATTTCCAGGGAGAAGAGATAATCTCTCAGTTCACTCACAGGCTGGTCTAATCATAACCTATTTAACGATGTCCTTGTTTAAGAACCATTATTTATTTTTAGTTTTTAATATAAATTAACATGTGGGGCATCATATTTCTCTTTAAATGAGGAAATTTTAAGTCTTACTGATCTAACCTTTGAAGCTTTAAAAAAGAGGAAAAAAGGGTGGGGGTGGGAAACTGGCATACTGTTTATAGCACTGCCGATTGGCTAAGCCACTGTGTCTCTGCTACAAATTAAAGAAAGCCTAAAAGTTTTCCTTGGTCATAGAGTTGGGGAATGACAGAATTTTTCTTTACTGTGAAATGTATGTACAGAGTAGACCACCTCTAGCCCTGTGGCGAAAGAGGTACACTCGAATGTCTGAATAAAGCAAGTGACGAATGACATGTTTAAGTCCTCTTTTGTGTCTTATAAGATCACTTTGAGGCTATTTTCACATTAGAGGGGATAAAAGCAGTGAAGACCTAAAGTAAGTGTATTTTATTTTAGTAAGGAAACATGTCAGTTTAATCATATATGGGTTGGTCGGGTTATCTAAAAATTTGTCATCTTTCTGTGGTCATATGCTGATGGCAGAGAAGGAAGAGGAAATGACAACCATTTTATTAATCGTCAATTTGATATTGAGTGACTGAACGTGTAGGAATCTCCAGAAAAAAACAGGCATCTATCATCCTGACCCAAGGCATATTTTAACATAACCTGGGAGAAGAGAGTAGGTACATGTTAAAAAAATGCTGCCCTAGTTTTGAGAAAGCCTGGCTGGAATTCTGACTGTCTTTCATACATATGTACAGGGTTAGCCTGCAAGATTCTAGTTTTTATTCACCAGTGTGCCAGAATCTGAAACAAGCTAATGGGAGGGAAGTTATTTGTCCTTTTGTCCTTTAGTAAAATTCCCTGTATTTCATCTGTAATCAAAGTTACCTCAAATAAGTGTTTTTTTTGTTTTTTTTTTTTTTTGAGATAGAGTCTCACTTTGTTGCCCAGGCTGGAGTGCAGTGGCATAATCTCGGCTCACTGCAACCTCCACCTCCCAAGCAGCTGGGACTATAGGCGCGTGCCACCACGCTCGGCTAAGTTTTTGTATTTTTAGTAGAGACGGGGTTTCACTGTATTGGCCAAGCTGGTCTTGAACTCCTGGCCTCAAGTGATCCGCTGGCCTTGGCCTCCCAAAGTGCTGAGATTACAGGTGTGAGCCACCTCACCTGGCCAAGTGCTTAAAATAGTTAATGCTAATGCCACAGTCCAATTTAAATCTTTTCTTAGTTCTCAACTTTCCTTAATCTTAAAGCAGCATTCGGTTCTGAGCAGCTATGCTCAGTCTCCACCAATGGCTGCTGAGACTGTATCTTTCCTCTCTCAATTCTCTGATCTATTTGCTTTCTTGTCATTCCTTGTTTTTTTGTGTGTATTCCTTGACTTACCTCTTCTCCTGTCTTCATTAATTAGGTTAACTTTGGGGCCCCCTACAACATTTCACTTAAAGAGATCTGGCTGGGCGTGACGGCTCATGCCTATAATCCCAGCATTTTGGGAGGCCATAGTGGAGGATCTCTTGAGCCCAGGAGTTCCAGACCAGCCTGTGCAACATAGCAAGACCCTATCTACAAAAAGTTTAAAAAAAATTAGCCAGGCCTGGTGGCATGTGCCTGTGGTCCTAGCTACTCAGGAGGCTGAGGTGGGAGGATCGCTTGAGCCTGGGAGGTCGAGGCTGCAGTGAGCCATGAACATGCTACTGCACTTCAGCTTGGGCAACGGTGAGACCCTGTCTCAAAAAAACAAAAAACAAAAACAAACAACAAAAACTAATTTGTTTTAGTATTCATTAATTACGTATATGAGCACTGGTAGTCTAGTGTTGGTTCTTGTATACAATGTTTTCTTAAATGAGATGATGCTGTTTAATTCTGTTACTTGTTTTTTCAACTAATGGATCTTTTAAAGTTTTTTATTTAAATTTTTTCTGGGTACATGGCATATATACTTACAGGGTACATGAGATGTTTTGATAAGGGCTCAACTAATGCATCTTGAATATCATGTATTCATAAAGATGACTGAAATACTTTCTGGAACAAAGTCTAATAGAAAAAATACTCAATTCCTAAATTTAAGAGACTTTAATGTAAGCTACCTAATCTTAACTAGTTTCATTATTTGCGTGTGGGTACAAGTTATGTGCTCTGTAAGGCATCTTTCAATTTGAAAATTTCAGAATTGTAATTTCATTGCCTTTATAAATTGCTTTTTTTTTTTTTTTGAGGCAGGGTCTCTGTCACCCAGGCTGGAGAGCAGTGGCACAGTCATAGCTCACTGCAGCCTTCAACACCTGGGCTCAAGTGATCCTCCCTCCTCAGCCTCAAAAAATGCTGGGATTACAGGCATGAGCTACTGCACCTGGCCCATAAATTGCTATACTTTTGAAGAGTCTATTACACAAGGTATCATCAGAATCATCCCAAGACTCATTTCCTGATTCCTAATTATTTAAAATTTTGCTTGTAGGCAAGGCATAGTGACTCACGCCTATAATCCCAGCCCTTTGGGAGGCCAAGGCAGGCAGATCATTTGAGATCAGGAGTTCGAGACCAGTCTGGCCAACATTGTGAAACCTGAAACCCCCATCTCTACCAAAAATAAAAATAAAAAAAAAATTAGCCAGGCATGGTGGTGGGTGCCTGTAATCCCAGCTACTTGGGAGGCTGAGGCAGGAGAATCACTTGAACCCGGGAGACGAAGGTTGCAGTAAGCCAAGATCATGCCTCTGCACTCCAGCCTGGGCGACACAGTGAGACCCTGTCTCAAAAATAAATAAATAAAAAATTGCTTTTAAATCATGAAGCTATTGTTTACTTGGAATGTTTTCTTCCCTGCTTAAAATCTGGCTTGTCTCAAATCTGAACTCCTCCATAAAGTCTTCCCTATTGGTTTCAGCTACTCAGGACCTTCAACCATCCTGGCTCCTCACGACGTAACTTCCTGAGTATACGCCGCACCCTTTATTGTTTCAGATATTGTGTCTCTCAGGGACTGCTGCACTGTTTTCTGAATTCCCTATTATCCCAGACACGAAGTTGCTTCTCGACAAATAGTTCCCCAAATGGCTGTACCTTCTCACAGAACCCTTAGGAACTTTGTCCTCAGTTTCCCAAATTTCTAAGACTTCGGTGACTTAGTAAGGGAATTTTTTTCCTTTTTTTTTTCTTTTTTGTTTTGAGACAGAGCCTCACTCTGTCTCCCAGGCTGGAGTGCAGTGGCTTGATCTCGGCTCACTGTAGTTTCCACCTCCCGGGTTCAAGAAATCTTCCTGCCTCAGCCTTCTGAGTAGCTGGGACCCCAGGAATGTGCCACCATGCCCGACTAATTTTTGTATTTTTAGTAAAGATAGGGTTTCACCATGTTGGCCAGGCTGGTCTCGAACTGCTGACTTCAGGTGATCCGCCTGTCCGGCCTCCCAAAGTGCTGGGATTACAGGCATGAGCCACCGTGCCTGGCCCCATTAATTCTTTTTTTTTTTTTTTTTTTTTTTTGAGACAGAGTCTTGCTCTGTCGCCCAGGTTGGAGTACAGTGGCGCAATCTCGGCTCACCACAACCTCTGCCTCCCCGGTTCAAGCGATTCTTCTGCCTCAGCCTCCCGAGTAGCTGGGGCTACAGGTGTATGCCACCATGCCCTGCTAATTTTTGTATATTTATGGAAATGCCAAGAGATAGTTCAATCTGTATCTCTGGCATGCCATGGACACCAGGTCTGACAAACCCTTTTACTCCTTAAAACAAATGTTCACATGATCAATATGGGGAAATAAGCTGCATGTTACCATAACTTCTATTCTAAAAGGGAAAAGTGTCTCTTTGGTATTGCTTTGGAAAACATTATTCTTTATCTTACCATTTAAAAATTGACAATTATCCTTCCATAATTAAAACAGGTAGACAACATCCTGTGCCCTTTCATTTTTTGTAAAATGTAACCTGAAACTATTCAGCATTCTTGAAGCAACCTTTCAATAATGGAGATAGGGGTGCTTCATATCAATCAGCTGTTTTGATTTTGTGGCTAAGTTCTTTATTTTAAAAAGACTATGTAAGTTAAAAAAATTTTTTAACAATGCCCCCAAATTAAGGTGAGTGTCCCCTTCAAAACCTCCCCCACCATCTGTTTCCCAGAGGTCACAACTGAACAATTTGGTATCTCTCCAGGTAATATAATCTTCTGCAGCTTGGTTTTTATCACTCACTCTATCGTGGAGAGTGCCTGTGTGAGAGGTAATGGATCTACACCATTTTTAGTGGTCACACAGTTGAAATTCTTAAGTGCTATTCCATTAGAGATTTTTATGAGACTGAATACTCTTTCGGGAAAGTCTAATATTTAGGCCATCTTTCCAGTAAGAAATTTATAACATAAAGGATGTGTACACACCCACCTTCCCATTTTTTTTAGGAATCAGAGCGTGAAGTTAGTTGAGACTGACCTCCAACGAAGAAGCCTGTTTTCCACAAGCACTAAGGCTTTTATGTATTTCTGATCCGTGATGCTGAGAAGGTGGCTTTTCCGGGATAGAGACTAAGAACATTTAGGAAGGTGTGTTTGTAAAATAGCCCCAGCTTTATATTGAAGCACACTCTTCTCTGTCCCCTCATGTGCAATCTGAATGAATGCAAGTCAAGAAAGCAAACTAAAACTATAATTAAAAGGCACAATTACTCAAACAAACTCCATTATACTTCATAGTTTGTTCACATCATGGCTTTGATGGTATCATATATCCCATGTGCTGGGATAAAATAACTAGACTAGACCAATCAACCAGAGGCCAGTTTATTGATGATAATGAAGACTGCAATTGCAAAGAGGGCTAAAATACTCATCCTGCTGGAATATATATCCGCTCCTATAAAAAAGGTGATATAAGTTAAAATGCTATTATAAGTTTGCTTGGTTGTTACGGAGTTAGGAGATGTGATATCTTACTCATGCTTTTTACTATAGGCACATACCTTCCAAGGAGACCAGAATAGTCCCTCTCTGCACCCTGACCCCCCCATGTCCCCACCCCAAACAGTGCTAAAGGATACACACAGTGTAATCATTTGGCTCCACTTTTCCCAGAGTTTACATGTAAACTACTTTCCTTCTGTTAAGTATCAGGCCTACAGTAGGTTCTCTCTGTCATCATACTCTGTTTTCCTAATTATAAAGCAAATGGATCATAAAGTATTTATAAACTGTTTTTCTTTTGACAACACAATTTCAGACTTACAGAAAAGTTGCAATAGTACAAAGAATTCCCAGATCCCCTCCACCCAGATCCCCCAAAGGTTTTACCACATTTGATTTATCCTTCTCCTTCTGTCTGTCTTTCTGTCTCTCAATCTGATGGGTCAAAACTTTCTTAAAGTGACATTGTATTCTAGTCCCTCCACAGTTACCAAAATTGTTTCTTTTTCGCTCTTAAAGCAAGAAGGCTGCAAAGCCTGTTTTCTTCTTCCTTTTAAGGTCATACTGGGTGAATTGTTAAGTATCATGGGAAAAATAATACTGTGGGTTACAAATAATGTCTCATAATTCTAAATTAAATTTGGCTTCTAATCTAATTCCTTATATTCTTGGTAATTTGAAAACTAGCTCTGTTGTGAATTCCAAACAGGAGCTACTCTCTCCATTTGCAGTTTTCAGTATTGCAGTAGGAGTTTCAACACAATATGCACTGATTACTTGTTCTTGTAACTTTGTAAAAGCTTGAGAACAGATTGACCTCTCTTGGCTCCTAGGGGGTAACAGCTAAGGTTTATTCATTTACTTGTTTCTAGAAACATTGTATCTATTAGGATTTATTTCAAGCAACTCTATTAGATGGCTTAAAAAAAAAAAAAAAAAGAAAAAAGATGTTCTTTCTCTCGCTTTTGAAGCTCCTGTAGTGAGGCACCCTGACCTCATTTGTTTTTAGATTGATGTACAATTTACAACCACCAAAGTGTGCAAATCATGGCTCAGTGACTACTGTGTGTGCACATCCATGTAAACATAACTGTGTCAAGGTACAGAACTTTTCCAGCTCCCAGCAGGCCTCCTCATCACTACCTCTACACAAATCTTTAAACCATATCATTCATCAATGTCTGCCATTTTTACTTCATTGAATTCCCTGTAACATGACTGTATCATGTCTTTGATCATTTTCAATTTCAGTTTCTTGGCAGGCACTTATTAGAATGGAACTAGTATTTTAAGTCCTTCAGTTAATTCATAAAAGTTATTTATTATTCTTTAGTTTCTATCTTATTTTCTGGACCAGAATATTAGAAGCATGTGTTTCATCTAGAAGTCTTTTATTAGTCTGTTTGTCATCTAAATTTATAACATAGATGCCATTCCAAATCTCTGTGGCAACACAAGACCGAACCTCCAGTACTGAAATAAATGTGGCATTTATAAGGGAAGTTCTTTATCTGGAGTGCTCTCTCCCAATCTATTAACCAGAAATATAAAGTATATAATAAATAATTTAGGTACAGGTGAAAATTTCCCTGTGATAGTTTGCATTTGCCTTTTATTCTCTCGGAGAGGGAAAGGAGGAGAGCAGAAACATTTGATCTTTTATTTCCTGAAATTTCTTCAAGACAGTCTTTGCAGATTAATTTTGTCCTTTGGTTAAAATAAAATTAATGTCCCAAAGTCATTATAAAATTCTGGGTCTCCAGCCTTTCTTTAGGGCTCTGGTTCAGTATCTTGAAATAATGCAATATTTATAGTGTTATGGGAAGTTCTTTTTCATTTCTGATGTTTTTATGTTTAAGAAACTTGCTGTTATTATTATCCTCTGGTAAGTAGGCACTGAAGGAAAACCCCTACTGCTGTCATCGAAGCCACATTTTCCTCCAAGACTGGCTTTAACGTGACAGAATTTTATTTCGAATGCAATGATGCAGGCTGGGCGCATGGGTCAAGCCTGTAACCCCAGCACTTTGGGAGTCCAAGGTGGGAGGAACCTAGGACTTCGAAACCAGCTTGGCCTACCTTTCTCTTAAAAACAAACAAACAAACAAAAATTAAGAGTCGTGGCCTGCACCTGTATAGTCTCAGTTACTGGGGAGGCTGAGGCTGGAAGATCGCTTGAGCCAGGGAGGTGGAGGCTGCAGCGAGCTGCAACTCTGCCACTGCACTCCAGCCTGGGCTATGGGGCCACAGAGCAAGATCCTGTCTCAAAAAAGGTAAAGTATGTCATATCTTAATAAAAGTGCAGATTAATCACTAGGTACCAATTCATTTAGCAGTGTTACACACCAAGAACAAAAGCTCTTTCTAAACTTGGGGGAGAATTTCAGGGCTTTAGGAACTTGAAACCGTCTTCACAGTTCCTTCGAAGTCTTATTTAGGCCGGCTGTAGACCACAGGCCACAGGTCTAGAACTTGAAGCTGTCCACCAATATCTCACACACAGGACTGTTCTTAATGCACGAATACCTCTCCTCGAGCAAACTGCTTTTCCCTCTTAGATCTTGCAGCCAGATCATTTTACCGGCAAAAGTCTCAGACATCTGTGAATAAAAGCTTACATTCTTTCCTTGTCAGTAGAAAAAAGGGGAACACGAAACCATACGTGGCAAATTACAAAGAGGGATGCACTGTACAAGCTGGTAAGATAAGGGCAATCCAAACAGAAGAGATTTGAGCGCGAAGGGAATATGGATCAGTGATTAGAAGGTGGTGTGGGAGGGAGAAAGCTTTGTAAGCTGTGGCGCGCTTTAGTATTACTATCGGGGGGATCTAGGCAGGGCAAGAAGCGGGTGAAAGCGTTTTAGGCTTCGGTCTCCTCTCCTCGTCCTTAGCTGTCCCAGGCCAGGGCCATTCTATTCGCCGAGGCGTAGTCAATTCCGCTGCCCTACACTTGCCCACTGAACCCATGCCCCAAACTCACCTTTCCCCGCTGCCCGGAAGCCAAGTCGCTACCACCTGCTTGAGCAACTCCCACCGCGCAGGCTCAGAAGTTAACGCTCTCCCGCCTTTCCCCGCTGCGCTACCTTCTGAGCAGGCGCAGCGACTACGATCCGTTCCCTCGCGGCGGCTCGACCCCGGTGAGGGGAAAGGCCGCTCCGCGCGTCGCGTTTTTGACCCATGACGGCGGCGCGCAGTCTGACGCGACAGATTGCGTCACTTCCGCCCCCTCCCGGGAGGCGGCGCTGGGCCGGTGGCAAGCCCCCGGAGGGAGCCGCAGTAGTACGACGGAAGATGGCGACGAGCGGCGGCGAAGAGGCGGCGGCAGCGGCGCCGGCGCCCGGGACCCCGGCAACGGGGGCGGACACGACCCCGGGCTGGGAGGTGGCGGTGCGGCCCCTACTGTCCGCGTCCTACTCCGCCTTCGAGATGAAGGAGTTGCCGCAGCTGGTGGCCTCAGTCATCGAGAGGTACCGGGCGGCGGCTCCGGCGGGCGACGCTGTGGGGGGGGAGGGGATTTCGAGCCGGATCGTCTGGACCCGCTTCCCGAGCCGCCCCCTGACCCTTGGGGATCCCCGCCCCAGCCACGGATTCGGGGTTCCCGGGTCCCGGGAGACTAGAGCTTGCCCGGGTTTCCTTCCGCCAACCCATGTAAATCACCTCTACCTCAGTTTCCCCTCTCGAGCAAAACTTTTGCGGCCTCCCTTGCGGGAGGGCGTGGCCGGGCACGGTTGAGAGTGACTTTGAGATGCATTCGCCCTCTTAAGGGAATGTTCACGGGGCTGCCCCTTGGGTCAAGTCACAGATGAGTTTGCATTTCTCGCCCGCACTCATTCCCCTAGCCTGGGCCGGAGCGGAGCCGTACGGTATAATTTAATAACGGTCTCCCCGCGGTGCTGTAATCAGTGGGGGCACGTGCTATTTCTGTGACTAAAGCCACTAGCTACCATTGATGACCTCTTTTTACGTTGCACTTCTTGTGCATTCCTACTGTATCGGTCTTTGATTAAAAACATTTCAGTGTGTGAGTCTGAGAGGTCAATTTCCCAGAGGATGTGTGGTGTGTGTGTTCTCTCTCTGCCTCCCATCCCCCTTGCATTAAAATATCATCACATTCTTTTACAAACGGTACTATCTATTGGTTTCCTTTTGTGTGTTTTTGTCTTTTTGCACAGCGATTCTTAGCTATTGAGAGTTATTATATAGGTACACAGATGGTGATCTCAGAGTGCCTTCCTTTTCCTGACATACTGTGCTCGGAGCAGTCTTTCATTAGTTTAATGGTAGACTTTTGCTTTTAAAACCAGACTGACTTTCATTTTTCTAGCCATACCTCATTTCAGCAACTCCCTGCAATTGTTAACTGGGTCATTTTAGCTTCATGATGACAAGGGTATATCTAGGTGCTCTACAGAGGTTAGAAATTGCTATTTGTTACTCAAAGGAGGCCCATGGTTTGACAAATTGCTTGTTTTTGTGCTTTTTGTTGTTGTTAGGCTTGTAATCCTTTGGATGCAGTTTTTTTTGTTTTGTTTTGTTTTGTTTTTGAGATAGAGTTTTGCTCTGTCGCCCAGGCTGGAGTGCAGTGGCACGATCTCGGCTCACTGCAAGCTCTGCCTCCCGGGTTCACGCCATTCTCCTGCCTCAGCCTCCCGAGTAGCTGGGACTACAGGCGCCCACCACCACGCCCAGCTACATTTTTGTATTTTTTGTAGAGACGGGGTTTCACCATGTTAGCCAGGATGGTCTCGATTTCCTGACCTTGTGATCCGCCCACCTCGGCTTCCCAAAGTGTTGGGATTACAGGTGTGAGCCACCGTGCCTGATCTGTATGCAGAGTTTTTAACAAATTATAATAAAATAATGGTTGGGTTTGGTAACTTCACAGTCAGCTTTACAGATGGGTTTTCTTATCTGATCATCAGGCCAGGAATGTTCTGAAGATGTAAACAGGTTTCAAATATGCTACTTTCAAATTATGTAGCTGCTTTTTGTTTTAAACGTTTGGATTGGCAGTATTTTTCCTGACTCATACTCATGTTATGTAGAATCAGTAACGTTCCAGTCTTTTTAGAACATTTGCTTTTATGTTTTTCTGGACATGAGCTGGATAGCTTATAAAGTATTAATAATTTGTTGATACCCTTCCGTAAATCCTGTATTTGGGGGCCATGCCTTTAAAGCTGTAATACTTAAGGAACACCCTCCAACCAAATACATCACTAGATTTGAATTTTGCTATATATGTGGTAGTGGTCTCTGCCATACCGTCTGTTTGTACAGATAATCAAGAGTTGTATTTGTAGATGTTAATAAGATCTCTCTTTATGGTTTAGAAAATAAGTCCAAACTGATGGCCCTTTGGTAATGCATTTATTGGAAGGCAAGATCTCTCTTTTTTTTTTGAGATGGAGTCTTGCTCTGTCACCCAGGCTGGAGTGCAGTGGCGCCATCTCAGCTCACTGCAGGCTCCACCTCCCAGGTTCACACCATTCTTCTGCGTCAGCCTCCCGAGTAGCTGGGACTACAGGCACGTGCCACCATGCCCAGCTAATTTTTTATATTTTTAGTCGAGACGAGGTTTCACCGTGTTAGTCAGGATGGTCTCTATCTCCTGACCTTGTGATCCACCCGCTTCAGCCTCCCAAAGTGCTGGGATTACAGGCGTGAGCCACTGTGCCTGGCCGGAAGGCAAGATCTTTTAAGTCTTCTGGTTTTTGGAGCTCAGTTAACTTTGAAAGCCTATGTGTCCTCTGCAGGCTGTGTGAGAGGAGTATGATCTAAAGAAAAATTTCTGTAAGAAATACCTGGCTTACAAGTTCTTTACAGTGAGAACGGCTAAACGTATCAAGTGTTCAGTTTGTTATAAAGCAGGGGTTGGCAAACGTCCTGTGAATGGCCAGATAGTAAATAATTTTGGGACATGTGGTCTCTGTGTGGACTGCTCAACTCTGCCATCATTGTGTGAAAGCAGCCACACACCATACATAAATGAATGGGCATGGCTGTGTTTAAAATTGTGTCTGTGGGCAGTGAAATTTGAATTTCATGTGATATTTACATGTCACAAACTATTCTTTTGATTTTTTTTTTTTTTTTCAACTGCTGTTAGCCATACAAAAACAGCTGACTTTCTGGATTTGGCCTGCAGACCATAGTTTGCCAACCCCTAGCTTGGAGCACACAGATTATACCCTGCTATCATTATTCTGATTTTCAAAGGATTTATTTATTTATTTATTTAGAGACAGAGTCTTGCTCTGTCACCCAGGCTGGAGTGCAGTGGCATGATTTTACCTCACTGAAACCTACGCCTCCCAGGCTCAAGTGATTCTTGTGCCTCAGCCTCCCCAGTAGCTGGGATTATAGACGTGCGCCACCAGACCTGGCTAATTTTTGTATTTATAGTAGAGATGAGGTTTCACCATGCTGGCCAGGCTGGTCTTGAACTTCTGACCTCAGGTGATCCTCCTGCCTTGGCCTCCCAAAGTGCTGGGATTACAGGCATGAGCCACTGCACGCGGCCTAAAGGTTTTATTTACTTGTCTTTTCAAAAAGTAAAGGTCTCAGAATTGTGGGAGTATGTCTTGCTTAGGAAGCTGTAGTACCAGATCAAAGCCAACACTGTAGATGCTGAGGTGGTCCTTGTTTTCTAGCTAATCAGAGGTTGAGACATCTAGGCTGCTACTTTAGTTCTGTGCTTGCCACTCCCATCTTCTGCAGTTTCCTGGTTTCTTTCTCTTGTTAAGCCTGCCATGTTTTTTCTTCCTTGTCACCGGGGACCATCTGTTTTTCTGTTGCAGTCTACTATCTGCTTCCGTTTTTGATATCCTGGCTCCATCATGCCAGCTATTACTTTCTACCTGGTAGCCTGCTTATCCATTGTATTTGTCTCTTGACTATTGAGAACGATGATGTGCTCAAGACTCCTCAGTACACCACATTCTACCTTTTTTTATAGTTGAAATTGACCTTTTGAAGAAAAGGTAGATTAAACGTTCCTAGGTCTAACCCCTATTTCTTAAGTTTGACTTTGCAACCAAACTGAAACAGAGGAGAAATAGATCAACATGGATAAGTTGGAAAGCATACTCTCAAGTCCTTAGATTTTTTAAAAGAAAAAGATATCTGAATTTATTTAAAGGGAAGATTTTTTCCATAGCATGTAGCTAGCTAGCGTGTCTTAAAAAGACTACTAAAATATTTTTTCTTTTTTAAGAGACGGGGTTGGCCGGGCACAGTGGCTCACGACTGTTAACTCAGCACTTTGGGAGGCCAAGGCGGGAGGATAACCTGAGGTCAGGAGTTTGAGCCAGCCTGGCTAACATGGTGAAACCCTGTTTCTACTAAAAATACAAAAAATTAGCCACGCGTGGTGGCACGCGCCTGTAACACCTGTAATCCCAGCTACACGGGAGGCTGAGGCAGGAGAATTGATTCTGAACCCAGGAGGCGGAGGTTACAGTGAGCTGAGATCGCACCATTGCACTCTAGCTCGGGCAACAAGATAAAAACTCCATCTAAAAAACAAAACAAAAGAAAACAATATGGGATCTCCCACTGTTGACTGGAGTACAGTGGGACAATTATAGCTTACTGTAGCCTCAAATTCCTGGGCTCACTGGATGCTCCTACTTCAGCCTCCTGAGTAGCTACAGTAGCTAGCTAGACTACCGGCTCCCACCACTAGGCCCAGTTTAAACTCTTTCTAACACTGTTACTTAATACGTAGTTTAAAGAACATTTTAAACACACTGTTACTTTTCCAAGCCAGAAATGGAGCAGAACTAGCTCAATGGAGCACATGCCGTCTATGGGATTAGTTAGTATAATCATTGCTGAATGTAGCCTTCTGTGTTAAAGGTATAGATAATTCCTTTCTTAACTCTGTGCAAGATAGGCTGGTGAGCATGGTTATCATTGGACAGCTTGACTGACTCTTTGTAGATAAAAAGAAATATGCTCCTTTTCTCTGAGCCAATTCTTTCTGGGCTGACCTGGCCTTTTAAATGATAAACCTGTTCGAGGTTTCTGTTTCCAGATGTTTGCTAGAATTTAAGGGCAAAGAGACCTACTTTGGAAGGGGGAGACTGTTACAACATTTCCACTAGATAATGCACAGTAATTTCCTAAAAATCTTGAAAGGAAGAAAGGGATGCACTCATGCTGTGATCTTTTGAATTTGTAAGCAGTAGGATGTAAATTGATAAATGACCTAAAGGAAAAAAAAAAAAAAAAAAAGCCCACCACCAAAAGATAGATAATGATTGTGAGATTAGTCTGACTCCTGTTTCTATGTCTTAGTTTCACATTAACCACAGATTTGTCAAGAGTATGAGGGAAGTATCTGAAAGACAGTTTTCAGTTCTTCAGTTAACATGCAGCAGATTATAGATAGAAAGATAGGAATAAGCATAGTGGATTGTATGTATACTTGAGAAAGGAGCTTGTGAAATTTCCACCATTTACAAAAAAGATTGATAGTATGATATTGAAGAGGGAGAAGGGAGGTGAATCTTTAGTCTTTTATGATGCCCCTCCTCAGATTCCCATTTCTTCCTAAAAAGAGCTAGATTTTTCCAGACGCTGCCAGTTCTTTTTTCACTTACACATCAAATTGAATTTCTCTGACCTCTCTGCTTAGCTGCTGTTTCCCTTTGTACTCTGCATCACATTTATTTGGTATAGAGTATAAAAGCTTCAGATTCTCTGTCTATCCACAGTGTTTCAGGCTCAGCGGTACTGTTGTTGCAGTTCATTAGGAGCGGCAGGTGATTCAGGAAGATACTTGACCAATTAGAGCAAAGACATATTTTCACGTCTATCTCTTTATTTTCCTTCCTGTACTTTATATTTGCTTCCATTTCTTCATTCTTCTCCTTCCTACTCAACTTTTTGTCCTTTGTTCCGTTTTTCCATTTCTTATTCTCTGGTGTCTTGGTGTCTATCATTTTCTCAGGGAATGAGAGTGAGGTTGGAAATTATGGCAGCACATCCCTATTAACTGACTCATGCACACTGTTTCTTTAAAATCAAGAGATATGACAATGTCCATTACTTCTTATTTCCTCCTTCAAGTCTTCAAAACCAATTTTTCCCCAGGTTTATCCTTAGTTGTCCAATGCACATTTTAAGTAGAACTGAAGATTGTTCCATTTTTCCTCTGCCAATGTCTGTCTTTCCCCAAAATGCATTATTCCTGTTTCTTTATTGGAATAAGGATGTTATGTATTTCTAGGGGAGGAAGTTGGGTTCATTAGATCACAATAGGATGATACTGAACCAGGCAATTAAATGAGTTTACTCCTATATATATTTTTAAATGTATATTTCATTCTCAGAATTGGTATGAAAGCAATAGGCTAAGTCCATCCTTTGGGTGGGCAGTATTTCTCTTAGATTTGGTAAACCTGTTCAGCTGGAAAAAGTGGGGGTAAGCAGCTCTGAACTTTGGAAATAAATCAGGAAAGGTAAATAAATCCGGTAAAATAACATCAAATGTCAGAGTGGGAAAGCCTTAGAAAAACGAATAAGAAAGTATAAGGGTGGGGCCAGGCGTGGAGGCTCATG
The DNA here is from genome assembly GCF_049350105.2 of Macaca mulatta. NCBI lineage: Eukaryota > Metazoa > Chordata > Mammalia > Primates > Cercopithecidae > Macaca > Macaca mulatta. Next base: position 221,768,195 of record NC_133406.1, read on the forward strand.
CCTGTAATCCCAGCAATTTGGGAGGCGGAGGCGGGTGGATCATGAGGTTAGGAGTTTAAGACCAGCCTAACCAACATGGTGAAACCCCGTCTCTACTAAAACAAATACAAAAATTAGCCGGGCGTGGTGGCACGCACCTGTAATCCCAGCTACTCAGGAGACTGAGGCAGGAGAATCACTTGAACCCGGGAGGCGGAGGTTGCAGTGAGCTGAGATCATGCCTCTGCACTCTAGCCTGGGTGACAGAGCGAGACTCCGTCTCAAAAAAAGAAAGTATAAGGCTGGAAGTAAAGGAAAAACTAAGTATATGAGGTAGAAATGGGGATTTAGTAGGGAGTTTTCTGCTGTACATGTGAGCCTTAAAACTGTGTTTAGTCACCAGGAACTTTTGAATGCTACTTGTTGTAGAAAGGTTTTTATTTTCTCCTTTTTATGTACCCTGACAAATGGAAAATGACCCTCACTTAGCAGGAGGATCCTTGCACACATCATAGATGCTCCATAAATATTTTTTTTTCTTGGTGAAGGAGTTATTCTGAGTTAGGGACTAATCTTTGATACATACCCATTTATCCTTGCTCTGCATATAGCAAAGTGCTAGTAATGCCAGACTTTCAAGTGTTATTTAAGGTGATTCATCACTGACATTGGCACCTTCCAAATAGTGACTTGTCCTTTTGGCTCTTGTGTTCATTTGGCAAGTAGATAGTCTTGCAGGCAGTGAATGGAGTATTCACTCTGTTTACATTTCCCTTCTTAGGTTGATACTCTTTTTTTTTTTTTTTTTGAGTTGGAGTCTCACTCTTTCTCCTAGGCTGGAGTGCAGTGGCACAATCTCAGCTCACTGCAACTCTGCCTGCCTGGTTTAAGCGATTGTTGTACCTCAGTCTCATGAGTAGCTGGGACTACAGGCAGATGCCACCACACCTGGCTAATTTTTGTATTTTTATTAGTGACGGGGTTTCACCATATTGGCCAGGCTGGTCTCGAACACCTGGCCTCAGATAATCCCCCAGCCTCTGTCTCCCAAAGTGCTGTGATTACAGGCTTGAGCCACCAGCTACAATGCGTCCCGCCATAGGTTGAAACTTCTTGCTGGGGATTGACTCACTATGGAAACTATTCAACCACACTGTTGTTCTTTCCATTTAATAAAATATATTTTAGTCTTTGCTTTACCTTCATGTTTCTTTTTTTTTTCTGAGACGGAGTCTCACTGTCGCCCAGGCTGGAATGCAGTGGCCCGATCTCAGCTCACTGCAACCTCCGCCTCCCTGGTTCAAGCAGTCCTCTGCCTCAGCCTCCTGAGTAGCTGGGATTACAGGCGTGTACCACCACACCTTGCTAATTTTTGTAACTTTAGTAGAGATGGGATTTCACCTTCTTGGCCAAGGGCTGGTCTTGAATGAACTCCTGACCTTGTCATCCACCCACCTCTACCTCCCAAAGTGCTGGGATTGGAGGCATGAGCCACCATACCCGGCCGACCACCGTGCCCAGCCCATGTTTCATCAATTGTGGGTTAGCACCTGATTTGATAGAATGACTTTAAATGTATCCAGCCTTTAAACCTAGTTGGTCTCTAGATTTTTTCAGAATAGGGCATTTCCCCAGCTAAGGATAAAGGATGTGGTTAAAAAAAAAAAAAATCACTGACTCTTTTGTGATCTCGCTTTAGTCTACAGTCAGAAGGATGGAGTAGGGGATGACTCTGTTATCCAGCGAATTTTGGATTTTAGCACTCATCATATGACTTCCTATCTTGAATTGTTGATTCCTTTTAAGTTACCACATTACAGGCCAGCCTTATTTGGTCTAAAATTGGTTACTTTAATCTGTATTCCCACTAACAGTATATTGAGTACTCTGGTCTGCCCCTTTTTGGCTATCAATAATGAAGGCATATTAGTGATCGGTCTTTGCCAGCCAGTAATACAGAACAGATTGGTATCCTGTTAGGTCTTTACTTGCATTTCATTAGTTCTGCTTGACTTTGAAAATGTTTTGTTAGTCTCTGCTTCTTCCTGAGCCTGATGACCTTGAATGAGATATTTAATTTGAATTCTCTAAGCTTCACCTTCCCAATCTTTTTTTGGGATGGAGTCTCGCTCTATCACCTAGGCTAGAGTGCAGTGGTGCAATCTTGGCTCACTGCAACCTCTACCTCCCAAGTTCAAGCAATTCTCCTGCCTCAGCCTCCTGAGGAGCTGAGACTATAGGCACATGCCACCACGTCTAGCTGATTTTTGCATTTTTAGTGGAGATGGGTTTTCACCATGCTGGCCTAGTTGGTCTTGAACTCCTGACCTCAGGTGATCTGCCCGCCCCATCTTTCCCAATCTTGAATGGGAATAGGTTGATGATACTATCTACCAGGTAGTGAGGATTAAATAACGTAATATCCATAGAGGGGTATCTGGCACATAGTAAGCGCTAAGTAGATGCTGGCTGAATTGTTATTATTTTTGCAGTGAATCAGAAATCCTGCACCATGAGAAGCAATATGAGCCATTCTACTCATCTTTTGTTGCACTTTCCACACACTATATTACAACAGTTTGCAGTCTCAGTAAGTATTCCACTCTTGTCCCTGCCTTCTGAGGGCTTGTGAATAGGGGAATTGTTTATCCTCTTGTTAGTGTATCTGAACAAGTTGTTAATGAAGTCTAGGTTTTAGCACTCCTAAGCTGCTCACCCAAGAGTGGAGACAACTGTCAGCTAGGATGAGGCTCCAGAGATTCCCTTACCTAGGCTAACCAAGTGGAATTTTAAAACTACTTGGCTTGGACACCTGCTTTATAAGTATTAAGTCAACCTCCTTTTCCTTCTTAATCCAAAGCATTTTATTGATTTCTCATGTAATTACTGGTGTGTTAATTTCCTAGGGAAGAGGGTGGTGGATACTGACCTCTGGAGCTAGCAGCCACTCAAGGCTCTATTTCCTATTTGGTTTTGGTGAGGATGTGGATTCTCCCTTGTGTTCTCTGGTATATGAAGGGATTTCAACTTCAGTTCTCTAGTTTCTTCATTTTTCTACCCCCAAAATGGTTAAGCCCTATTTTACATTTCTGAATTTTTACACTTTTCTAAAATCTTGACTCAAATAGTTCTGAAGAATTCTAATTATTTTAATTTTGCTTTTTTAGAGAGAGGGTCTTGCTCTGTCACCCAGGCTGGAGTGCAGTGGTGTGATCATAGCTCACTGCAGCCTTGAACTCCTGGGCTCTAGTGATTCTCCTGCCTTAGCCTCCTCAGTCCTAGCTGGGACTACAGGCACAAGCCAATACGCGCAATTAATATTTTATTTTTTTGGTAGAGACAGGGTCTCTCTATGTTGCCCAGGCTGGTCTGGAAGTCCTGGGCTTAAGCAATCCTCCTGGCTTGGCCTCCCAAAGTGCTGGGATTACAGGCAGGAGTCACCATATTTGTTTATTTGAATAGTTTGCTAAGCAAGTAAACTGAAAGGACACTGAAGAATTAGTGTATTTTTTGTGTGGCCCAAGACAATTCTTCCAGTTACTGAGTAATCCTTCAGTGTCAGATACTGTTTAATACAGGCTCTGGCTACTGGCAGAAAAATCAGTTTTAGCTTGGAGAAACTTTATGTAAGGAAGTCATTTTATTTTTTTAAGTTATACTTAAAAATTTTATCCATTTATTTATTTATTTTGAGATTGGGTTATGAGACTAATTTTTGTATTTTTGGTAGAGATGGGGTTTCACCATGCTGGCCCAACCTGGTCTGGAACTCCTGGGCTGAAGTGATCCACCTGCCTCAGCCTCCCGAAGTGCTGGGATTATAGGTGTGAGCCACTACGCCTGACCAGGACGTCATTTTAGAATCCTTGGGAAGGAGTAGTAGTATCGTCTAGTGCAAGCTTGTCCAACTCACGGCCTTAGGGCCACGAGATGGCTCTGAATTTGGTCCAACACAAATTCATAAACTTTCCTAAAACATTATGAGATTTTTTTTTGTCTTTTTTTTTTTTTTTTTAAAAAAAGCTCATCAGCTATTGTTACTGTTAGTATATTTTTTGTGTGGCCCAAGACAATTCTTCTGGTGTAGCCCAGGGAAGCCAAAAGGTTGCACACTCCTGGTTTAGTGGTTAAGAGCATGAACTCTAGAGGCTGACTGCCTGGATTTAAATCTAGCTGTGTGACTTTCGTCAAGTCATTTAGTTAGCTCAGCTGTTAAAAATGGACAGGGATAATATGAATATCTGCCTCATAGAATTGGTTTAAGAATTAGATGAGTTAGTACATTTGAAGTGCTTTGCACTGGTGTGATGTATTTCCTATTACAGTTATCCTGATTTCTAGTAAATATGAGATAAATTGATCTGATAGTTATTGATATTAAAATACCTTTGTTCACCCCTTGGGTTTTTGGCTCTGAATAATTGTTATGATATTGGGAATGTTGGACATAGAGCTCAATACTTACTTTGCTTGATTTCTTGACCAAGGCTGAGCAGTCTGAAATTAAGTAATGTTTATTACTTTCTCAGTTCCCCGGAACCAACTTCAGTCAGTGGCAGCGGCCTGTAAAGTTCTAATTGAGTTTTCTCTCCTGCGTCTGGAGAATCCAGATGAGGCTTGTGCTGTGTCCCAGGTGAGAGTGATGGGCCCATTTCTTGCCCTATTCCAAAGCAGTATTGTGACTGACTAGTGGCATAGAGCAGAGGTCAGTGAACTTTTTCTGTAATAGGCCAGATAGAAAATCATTTGCAGGCTGTATGTTATCTGTTGCAGCTAGTTAACTTTGCCTTTTTAGTGTGAAAACAGCCATAGATTAATATGTAAATGATGAATATGGCTGTGTTCCAGTAAACTTTATTTACAAAAACAGGCAGTGGTTGAATTGGAGCTGTATTTTGCTGGCCTCTGGTACATGGGGCTACAGAGTCTTCTCAAGGATTGGACATTTTTGTATTTTTTGTGGAGTCAGGGTTTTGCCATTTTGCCCAGGCTGGCCAGGTAAGTAACAGAAAATGAGTAAAGTGTGCTAGTTGAGAAGATTGCAGGCCCCAACTACAGGGGCCAACCACTATTTGGCTCTGGCTTATTATTGCCATGCAGGAATGGAGGTGCAAGGTTGCTATACTGTGAATTATTTGAGAGTGAGAAGTTTGGATTTGCATGTGAATCTTTTTATTCACTTCAAATTTTAAAAAAATATTGTGAGAACAATAAGACATCTGCAAGCTACGTACAGTCTAAGGACATCAGCTTGCAGTCTTTGCTTTAGTGTTTATATGAACCTAAATTTGACCCTGTGCCAGTTAGAATTCCCAAAAGAGTAGAATTTTCTGAAAGATCTATTTGCATTTGTTTTCTTTCTTTCTTTTTTTTTTTGAAATTATACTTTAAGTTCTACGGTACATGTGTACAACGTGCAGGTTTGTTACCTATGTATACGAGTGCCATGTTGGTGTGCTGCACCCATTAACTCGTCATTTACATTAGGTATATCTTCTAATGCTATCCCTCCCCGCTCTCCCCACTGCATTTGTTTTCTTTTCAGAAACACTTGATTCTTCTAATCAAGGGCCTGTGCACTGGCTGTAGCCGACTAGATAGAACCGAAATTATCACATTTACAGCAATGATGAAATCCGCCAAGCTGCCCCAAACAGTGAAGACACTTTCAGATGGTGGGTGTTCCTTTGACAGATCTGATCACATGACCACCCTCATGGCACCTTTTCCATGGCACCTTTGCCTTCTAGTGGCACTTTCCTCAGCCCTTTTTTTGCTTTTGTATTTTGCAGTGGAAGATCAGAAAGAGCTGGCCTCACCAGTAAGCCCTGAGTTGAGGCAAAAGGAGGTACAGATGAATTTTTTGAACCAGTTGACCTCAGTTTTTAACCCTAGAACTGTAGCATCGCAACCTATCAGTACACAGACTCTGGTAAGTTTCTTTAGTCAAATGTCTTCTTCTTTGTGGGATTTGTTAAGATGATGACACTAGGGGAGAAAAAGTGATGTATTTTATGTTTGCGATATAAAATGATATACATGTCTGTGGGACAAAAGAAATTGAGGAATACAAAATAAAGCAAGTAAAATTCACCCCAACTCCTTCTTCTGTCCACAGTTACTACTGTTTTGACAACCATTCTAGGCTTCTCTCAATGCAAATTAACAAATGTAAGGTATATGTACAGTTTTCTATATAAAGGCCTCACTCCATTTTGGTTATAGAACATATATATATTTTAAAGCTGTATGTTTTTTTCCCTCCTCCTGGAAATGTAACTTGTATTTTCTCCAACATTAGTAAGGAATTTTCCCATCATTAACTGGGGAGTCTGGAGAGTATCCATGCAGCCACTGCTCACTTTTGACAGTTGGTTTGGTGAAGAGATAATAGTATCTTGACAGGCCTTATGTTCCTTTTCAGGTGGAAGGAGAAAGTGATGAGCAGTCATCTACAGATCAAGCCTCAGCTATCAAAACCAAGAATGTGTTCATAGCTCAGAACGTGGCTAGTCTTCAAGAACTTGGTAAGACTCTCAACTGTTATCAGAAAGCTGATTTCTGGGCTATTAAAAATTCCTTAAGTGTGCTTCTGTCATGTGCATAAGAATCAAGCATCAGACAAAGGCCTGTTTGTAAGGTCGTGGTTTTCATTCATTTAGGTGGCTCGGAGAAGCTACTGCGTGTGTGTTTGAACCTGCCATATTTCCTACGCTATATCAATCGGTTCCAAGATGCAGTGTTAGCTAATTCCTTCTTCATAATGCCTGCAACAGTAGCAGATGCCACTGCTGTTCGTAATGGGTAAGGTGCTTCACGGTGCACATGCTTTACTTTTTTCGTTTTGTTTTGTTTTGTTTTTGGGATAGGGTCTTGTTCCGTCACCCAGGCTGGAGTGCAGGGATGCAATCTCGGCTCCCTGTAACCTCTGTCTCCTGGGCTCAAGCAGTTCTCCCACCTCCTGAGTAGCTGGGGCTACAGGCACACACCACCGTGCCTGGCAAATTTTTGTATTTATTGTAGAGTCAGGGTTTTGCCATGTTGCCCAGGCTGGTCTTGAACTCCTGGGCTCAAGCAATCCTCCCACCTTGGCCTCCTAAAGTGTTGGGATTTTAGGTGTGAGCCACTGTGCCAGGCCCGTGCTGGTAATTGCTTTAACTGTCACATTATAGAAGTGAATGATTCTAAGAGACACTTGTCGATCTCTGTCGTGTTCCAGCTTTCATTCATTGGTGATTGATGTAACTATGGCGTTGGATACCCTTTCTCTACCTGTGTTGGAACCTCTCAATCCTTCTCGTCTACAAGATGTGACAGTCCTCAGCCTAAGTTGTCTGTATGCAGGTGAGAATTTATTCTATCTGGTCTCATTTTCTCCGTCAAGCACAGATATACTTTCAGGAAACCGTGAAAATCCTTCTGAATACTCTACTCATCCCCCTTGCTCCCTTCCAAGGATCATCTAACGTCCCATCAAGGTGAAATGAGGACTCAATAGGAATCTTTGTAAATGGTCCTGTTGGTTCACTGCTGCCATTGCGTTATACGCATATTTTATTTTATAGTATGTGCAGATGTTAAATATTTACTCTATAAAAAGCAAAGTGCCAAAGACTGTTGGGATATTGAGATGAACTACGTGTAGTCTCTGCCCTCAAGGAGGCTACATCTGAGCAGCAGAGAACACATAAGGCTAAACAGTATAATATAAAACAGTATTAAAGGCAATAAGAGAAGTATAGAATATTTTGGGTACACAGAGAAGAAAGGAGTTGAGTCTTGCTGTGGGATCAGGTTTGAAGAAGGCTTTGTGGAACAGGTGGTATCTGTTTATACTGATAAATGCAAAGAATGGTATTCTTTAAGCTTTCATAAAATCCCCTTTCTTCCTGTTGATCTTACTGCCTTTGAAGCAGGGCCTGACAGCTGGTGTTTACTCTCTTTTAAGTTATTGTTAAAAGGACTTTTTAGCCCAGATCACTGATCTTTGGCATAAAGTTGCAAGACATATCATATCTCTGGTATGTCTTGGAAGTTATAGCGATTTTAGAAGTTTACTTGGTTTTGCAAGTGAAGATTTGAGCAGATAGTCTTGGAAACCTGTTCCCAAGGGGAACACCACGAAATTGCTGAGGTTGATCTCACTACATTCTCTGAACAGTTTTAATTTGAACATCTATGTGTGAATAAGAATATAAAGATAAAGGCATCTGTGCCCTCAGGGACCTTACTATCTTTTAGAGGATGTTAGTAAATAACTTATAAGTAAAGAAACTGAGTGAGAGATGAGAAAGTACTTTGGAAGCTTAGAGGAGGGAGAGCTCACTTTCAGTTGAGAAAGGCAGTAATCATGAAGGAGTTTTGATGTTGAATCTTAAGTCAGGTAGGGTCTCGGCTTGGCTATTTCTAGGCAGAGGCAGAAGCAGACAAAAAGTATCCAAGAGTTTGGGGGAACATACTGCATAAGTTGTGTGTGTGTGTGTGTGTGTGTGTGTGTGTGTGTGTTTGTGTGTATAAGTAAGTCTGTAGGTTTTATGGCTATTCGTGGGTGTTGTATAATTGGACAGAAAGTAAGACTCAATTAGAAATGCAGACTAAGTCATTTGGACCATATCCTGTAGATAGTAGAGACCGTTACAGCTTCTGAGCTGTGAGAGGATCTGAGCTGTATTTTAGGAAGAACATTCAGGCAGTAGTGTACAAGGTAATTTGGTGTGGGGAAATATTGGAGGCAGGGAAACTACTCAGGAGGAATTGGCAGTCATTCAGGCAGCACACATTTAGGGCCTCAGCTAGGGCAGCAGCATTAAGAGTAGAAAGTTAAGGATACATGTGAGAATATGTTCTCTTGTAGCTAATTTCCAGTATTGAGCTTCCTCGTGCTCTACTGTTGATTTTCCATTTTTAAATTTGGGGTTTATTTATTTTGATTTCCAGGGAATTTCGTTACCCTCACATGGATCTCAATGTACTCAGTCAGTAAGTGATTCAAGTCAGTAAGGACTAGAGATTCTTTAAAAATTCATAGTCGGATTACCCAAATCTGGTTTGTTAAAATTTGATCACTTGGGATTTGATTTAAGGAAAGGAATTTGGCTATGATGTCTTTGAGAAATTCCAGGTATAGGATTTTTTTTCATAATCTTAAAATTTATTTTTATTTTTAATTTTTTCAAATTATTAGATTTTATTATTTATTTATTTAAGAAATACGGTCTTGCTGTGTTGTCCAGGCTAGATTTGAACTGTTAGGCTCAAGTGATCTTCTCACCTCAGCCTCTTGAGTCCACTGTGCCTGGCTCTAGATTTTAAATTTAATTAATTAATTATTGTAATTTTTTTTGAGATGGTGTTTCGCTCTTTTGCCTAGACTGGAATGCAGTGGCTCAGTCTCAGCTCACTGCAACCTCTGCCCGCCAGGTTCAAGTGATTCTCCTGCTTCAGCCTCCCGAGTAGCTGGGAGCTGGAATTATAGGCGCCTGCCACTCCGCCTGGCTAATTTTTGTATTTTTAGTAGAGATGGGGTTTCGCCATGTTGGTGAGGCTGGTCTCGGACTCCTGACCTCAGGTGATCCGCTCACCTGGGCCTCCCAAAGTGCTAGGATTACAGGTGTGAACCATCATGCCCGGCCTTAATTATTTATTTTTATTCCTTTTTTTTTTTAGAGACATAATGTTAGTGTTTCAGCCAGGCAGGGGTGCAGTGTACCGATTATAACTCTCTGTAGCGTCAAACCCCTTGGTGAAAATGATCCTCCCACATCAACCTCCCAAGTAACTGGAATTAGAGGCTTGTGCCACCTCACCTGGCTTAGATTTTATTTTTAAAGCAATTTTAGGTTTATAGAGTTCCCATGTACTCCCTCTCCCTTATAGCTAGTTTCTCTTATCATTAATACTTTTAATTAGTATGTTAGATTGTCATTGATGAACCAATATTGATATATTATTATTAACTAAAGTCCATAGTTTACATTGGGGTTTCATTTTTGTGTTGTACAGGTCTATGGGCTTTGACAAATGTATGGTGTCATGTATCCATGATTACCATATTGTACAAAATAGTTTCACTGCCCTAAAAATCCCCTTTGCTCCACCTATTCATTCCTTACCCCATCCCTCGACCCCTGGTAACACCACTGATCTCCACTCTCTCTCTAGTTTTACCTTCTCTAGAATGTCATGTAGTTGGAATCATACAATAAGCCGGATTTTCCGATTGGCTTCTTTCTCTTAGCAGCATGCATATAGGTTCCTCCATGTCTTCTCATTGCTTAATAGCCCATTTCTTTTTATTGTTGAATATTCCATTGTATGCATATACCACAGTTTATTCTCCTATTGAAGGACATTCGTGTGTGTGTGTGTGTGTGTGTGTGTGTGTGTGTGTGTGTGTAAGTTTTTAGCTTATTTGGATAAATACCTAGCAGTCTGGTTACTGAATTGTATGGTAAACCTATTTAGTCTTGCTCTTAATGGTGTTTATTTTAAGTAATCAAATCATGGAATTGCTTGTGGGTGGATTGTGCTTTTGTGTTTCAGCTTTGGTGGATTCTTGGGTGCACTCCATGGCTGAGACCTGTGCATCTTCTTTTTCAGGTGTGAGTGTGGCAACCTGCATGGCCATCCTGCATGTGGGTAGTGCCCAGCAAGTGCGGACAGGGTCCACGAGCTCCAAAGAAGATGACTATGAAAGTGACGCAGCTACAATTGTCCAGAAATGTGTAAGCCAAAGATCTGGGGATAAGGGAACCTTGATTGTTCAAATGAGGGAGTATGGCCAGTTCCACTTTCTTCCATGATAGAACAAAGAACTTAAAGTATTCTCCACACTACTTTCCCTGGGTACTAGTAGGTCTAAGAGGTAGGCATCCAGCTTGTTGATTTGGTATATTGGTTGATTTGGTATATTGCTGTTTCCCTATCTCTGTAGAACACACTTGAAAGATTAGCCATTAATTCAGCAAATACGTTTGAGGGCTTACTGTGTGTCAGTGTACTTTTAGGGGAATGCAGTAAACAGGAAAATATGGGATAGTGATTAAGTGCACTGAAACAATACATTGTGATTAAGAGTGATCTGGGCCGGGCGCAGTGGCTCACACCTGTAATCCCAGCACTTTGGGAGGTGGGTGGATCACCTGAGGTTAGGAGTTCAAAACCAGCCTGGCAGCATGGTGAAACCCCATCTCTACTAAAAATACAAAAATTAGCCAGGTGTGGTGGCGCATGCCTGTAATCCCAGCTACTCTGGAGGCTGAGGCAGGAGAATCGCTTGAGCCTGGGAGATGGAGTTTGCAGGGAGCCGAGATCATACCATTGCACTCCAGCCTGGACAACAAGAGTGAAACTCCATCTTAAAAAAAAAAAAAAAAGTGATCTGATGTGGAGCTGCGCATGCTGCTTTTGATTGGGAGGAGGGATGGCTTCTGAGATGGTGACATTTGATCCACATGAAGAGAGGGAGTCAGCTCCATGTGAAGGTCAAGGAAAGTGCAATGGAATGTATCATTGAAAAGAGGATATTGAACTCCTCAAGTTAAATTGATTTGGGTAGGATTTAGCATTTATAATGAAATCTGTCAGCTTGTTTAGATTTTTGTGTCTGTTTGATATTGTACAGCTCGAAATCTACGACATGATTGGACAAGCAATCAGCAGTTCTCGCCGAGCTGGTGGTGAGGTAAGAAGCTTATCTGTCTCTGCTGCATACTTACTATCTTGTCCTCTGTGAGATGTGAATATCTCTATGATTATGTTTTTCATTTTGTGCCTTTTACAACAGCACTATCAGAATTTCCAGTTGCTGGGTGCTTGGTGCTTGTTAAACAGCCTTTTCCTCATATTGAACCTCAGTCCTACTGCACTGGCTGATAAGGGGAAAGAGAAGGACCCGCTGGCTGCCCTCCGAGTCAGAGACATCCTTTCTCGTACTAAAGAGGGAGTGGGCTCTCCTAAACTGGGGCCTGGAAAAGGGTATGTGTCTACTTGATTGTAGCTTGTATTTTGTTTTATTTCCCTAACATTTTATATTGACAGGGAGCTAGTATGACTTCGTATCAATAGGGAAATTTGCCTTCCTACCTGGTTTGAATTTAACAACGAAGATAATGATCATGATCTGTTATCTCCACAACATAGCTTGGTGATTTTTAGATAAGTCACTTATTCTCTTTGATCCAATTTCCTCATCTATCAGAGGGGAAAAATATCTGTGCAATGTGTATTTCAGGAATTTTATGAAGTTCAAATCAGAAAAACATGTTTCTGTCTTATAAAGCGGGCTTGTTTCACTTGGAGTTGAGTTCTTGCATGTATAACCCGTAAGATGAGAATATTGTTAGGGCCTGCTGGTTTGCTTCCTGTAATGTTTGCTATTGTTTTGACGAACTCTGAGATATGTCAAGAGATATGACCAATGTGCTGTTCAGGTTTTGTTTTCTAAGCCCAGGTGTTTCTGGATTTTATTTTTTCATTCAATTCCTATCATATGCTAGGCCCTATTCTAGGCATTGAGGATATAGCACTGAACAAAGTGATGCCCTTGCCTTTATGGAGTTTATTTTATATCTGGAGAAACAGTGAACAAATCTACTAATGAGTAGATTATAATCACATATAAATGTTGTGAAGAAAAAGATGTCAGAGCGAGGGGCCAGAGAGTCATAGGGGTTTATTTTATTTTATTTTATTTTATTTTATTTTTTTGAGACAGAGTCTCCCTCTGTTGCCCAGGCTGGAGTATAGTGGCGCGATTGTGGCTCACTGTAACCTCCAATTCAGGGGTTCAAGCAATTATCGTGCCTCAGCCTCCCAAGTAGCTGTGATTACAGGTGTACGCCACCACACCCAGCTAATTTTTGTATTTTTGGTAGAGATGGGGTTACACCATGTTGGCCAGGCAGGGTTTTGAACTCTTGACCTCAAGTGATCTGCCCACCTCAGGCTCCTAGAGTGCTGGGGTTACAGGTGTGGGCCACTGTGCCCAGCCCAGGGCTATTATTTTAGTTAGGATGATCCAGAAAGGGCTCCAAAGACATGGTGTAGAGACCATATGTGAGGTAACAGAGCTATGTAAGTATTTGGGGTAGAATTGTTCAGGTTTGAGATGGAAGTATGATTGACATTGCTGAGGGATCAGCTAGGTCTGTGTGGCTAAAATGGAGAAACCAAGGTGGGAGAGTGGTAGAAAATTAGTCAGACAGGTAGCCAGTGGCCAGATCATCTAGGGCCAAGTGCGCAGTCAGTAACCGTTAGAGGGATTAAACAAGGGAGAGATGCAACCTGATTTATTAGTGATCTGAGAATAGACTGCAGGGCATAAGATAAGAAGGAGGGAGAACAGTTAGCATCAAATGCATCATTCCAGGTGAGATATGAAGGTGACTTGAATAGAGTAGTGTGGCAAAGGCAGAGAAAAGAGGTCAAATTGGAATATATTTGGAAGGTACAGCTGTCAGGATTTACTGATGGCTTGCATGTTGGGTGTGAAAAAGATGACATCACGATTTTTTGGCTTGAGGCCACTGGGTTGTATAATTTACTGATACCAGAAACACTTGTTTAGGAGTGAGTTGAGTGGGAGGAAGGGGAAGAAATAAAAACGTAATCTTGGCCATGCTGAGTGTAAGATGACTGTCAGACCTCTATGTCAGATGTTGAGTGAGCAGTTGGATATGTGAGTCCGGAGTTTCAGGAAGAGGTCACAGCCTGGACTGCATTAACAAATTACCCTCTGAGCATCTTCTCTGTCCCAGGCTCTGTGTTAGTTCTGGGGGCTGTGATGAACATAAAAATGGACATATTCTCAAGAGGCATGAAGTATATATCCATACAAATATATCTTTTTCTTTCTTTTTTTTTGTTTTTGAGGCAGAGTCTCACTCTGTTGCCTAGGCTGGAGTGTAGTGGTGCAATTTCAACTTGTTGCAACCTCTGCCTCCCAGGTTCAAGCAGCTCTTGTGCCTCAGCCAGCAAGTAGCTAGGATTACAGGTGTGTACCACCAGCCCAGCTGATTTTTTTTTGTTTTTGCATTTTTAATAGAGATGGGGTCTCGCCATGTTGGCTAGGCTGGTATTGAACTCCTGGCCTCAAGTGATCTGCCTACCTCAGCATACCAAAGTACTGGGATTACAGGCATGAGCCAATCTGGCTGGCCATGTCAAATTGTATCTAGAGAGTATTAGAACAGGGGCATTTGACCTGGTTAGGGACATCAGAGCAGGCTTCCTCAAGGAATTAAGCTGAAATCTGAAACTGGTATTGACATGGTAAGGCGATAGATACTAGGCAAAGTAAGGAGGTGAGAGTGTTCCAGAGCAAACGGTAGTTGGTGATTTTATGAGTGGCCACTTTCATTCTTGGCATTGTAAAGGGAAATGAAAGAATGCCAAGAAGTATATCCTTAGAAGTAGCAGTCACGGTTTTTTTCTTTTTTTTTTTTTGAGATGGGGTCTTGCTCTGTTGCCCAGGCTGGAGTGCAGTGGCACCATCTCTGCTCACTGCAAGCTCTACCTCCTGAGTTCATGCCATTCTCCTGCCTCAGCCTCCTGAGTAGCTGGGACTACAGGTGCCCGCCACCATGCCCGGCTAATTTTTTGTGTTTTTAGTAGAGACGGGGTTTCACCATGTTAACCAGGATGGTCTCGATCTCACGACCTCATGATCCACCCGCCTTGGCCTCCCAAAGTGCTGGGATTACAGGTGTGAGCCACCGCGCCTGGCCACAGTCATGCTTTTAAAATGGCTGTTGTTTCTTCATATTTTAAAAGAATGCATGTATGTTATATAAGTGACAAGCCATAAAGATGGGCATAAATAGGAAAGGTAAAAATGATCCCAAATTCTACCACTCAAATTGGTAAACATTCTTTCAGACATTTTTCTGTGCACATATAAAAACTATGTAAGTTTACAAAAATGGGATCAGTGTATATGAAATACTGCAACATCTTTTCAGTGACACTATTAAAATGTCTAAGTTTTTAATGGCCAGCAGTATTCCACTATGTAAATATACTGTAGTTACCTAATTCCCCTATTGCTAAGCACTTATTTAGATTGTTCCAAATGTCTTGTTTTGGTAAATTTTGCTTTGATAACTTCCTGAAATATAAACTTTTGGGAATTTAATTATCCTCTTGGGATGAATTCCAAAAAGTGCCATTGTTAGGACAAAGGGCTCACATATTTAAACACTGGAAATGTTTTCTCAAACTTTAGAAAAGTAACACTAATTTGCATTGACACCAGCTGTGTGCTTATATGCCCATTTCCCCATGCTCTCTTTGACACTGGGTATCGTTAGTCTTCATGTTTGCTTATCTTAGAGGAGAAAGTGCTATGATATTTCATGTATTTGTATTTCTTTGATTGCTAGTGTGATTGTATTTCATTTCATGTATTTATTGGTCATTTGTACTTTTTTTTTTTTTTTTTTTTTTTTTGAGATGGAGTGTCGCTCTGTTGCCCAGGCTGGAGTGCAGTGGCGCGATCTCGGCTCACTGCAAGCTCTGCCTCCTGGGTTCACGCCTTTCTACTGCCTCAGCCTCCCGAGTAGCTGGGACCACAGGCGCACACCACCACGCCCAGCTAATTTTTTGTATTTTTGGTAGAGACAGGGTTTCACTGTGTTAGCCAGGATGGTCTCCATCTCCTGACCTCGTAATCCGCCTGCCTCGGCCTCCCAAAGTGCTGAGATTACAGGCGTGAGCCAACGCACCTGGCCAGTCATTTGTATTTCTTTTGTAAACTGCCTTATGTCCTTTGCCTTGGTTTCTTTTTGGTATTTGTCATTTTTAAAATTTTTTTATTATTATTTTTACAAAGATGGAGTCTCACTTTGTCTCCCAGGCTATAGAGCAATGATAGGATTATAGCTCACTGTAACCTTGAACTCCTGGGCTCTGGTGATCCTCCCATCTCAGCCTCCTGAGTAGCTAGGACTACAGGTGTGCACCACCATGCCCAGCTAATTTTTAAAATTTTTTGTAGAAATGGGATCTTGCTGCGTTGACCAGGCTGGTTTCGCACTCTTGGCCCCAAGCAATCCTCCTGCCTCAGCCTCCCAAAGTGCTGGGATAAAGATGTGAGCCACCGCGTCTGGCCTGTGGTTGTTCTTTTCTCTTTTTGATTTATATGAACTTGTAAATCAGATATATTAATCTTTTGTTATGTGGACATTTTGGATAGGAGGGAAACACTTTACTCGAATGTAATTAATTTTCTTTTTCTTTTTCTTTTTCTTTTTTTTTTTTTTTGAACAGAGCCTCACTGTATCGCCCAGGTTGGAGTGCAGTAGTATGAACACAGTTCACTGCAGCCTCCACCTCCTGGGCCCAAGTGATCCTTCTGCCCCAGCCTATTGGGTAGCTGGTACCACAGGTGTGCACCATCACGTCTGGCTAAGTTTTTCATATTTTGTAGAGACGGGGTCTTGCCATGTTGCCCAGGTTGGTCTTGAACTTCTGGGCTCAAGCGATCCTCCCACCTTGGCCTCCCCAAGTGCTGGGATTATAGGCATGAATCGCTGCTCCCGGCCTCTCTTTTATTCTCTTAGATTTGTTTCCAGATATTTTATAGAAGTTGGTAATTCTAACCTTTTTCTTTTCAAAACAATGACTCTTTAAAAGTTCAATCTACATTTAAAAGTCAGCATCTTTGCATATGCCATTAGCTTTGAACTGATTGTTTAAATTCCAGAAAATTTTCGATTTGGGAGTTTCTTCTATTCCAGGAGGATTTATTTGTTTATTTTTATATATATATAAAATAGATTTTTTGTATTTTTTAGTAGAGATGGGGTTTCACCGTGTTAGCCAGGATGGTCTCGATCTCCTGACCTCGTGATCCGCCCGTCTCGGCCTCCCAAAGTGCTGGGATTACAGGCATGAGCCACTGCGCCTGGTCTATTTATTTATTTTTGTTTTAAGACAAGGTCTTGTTCTGTCACCTAGGCTGGAATGCAGTGGCGCACCTCAGCCTCCCAAGTAGCTGGGACCATAGGTACATGCCACCACGCCCGGGTAGCTATTTAATTTTTTTGTAGAGATAGGGTCTCCCTCTCTAGGTTGCCCAGGCTGGTCTCAAATTCCTGGGCACAAGTGATTCTCTCATCTCGGCCTCTCAAAAGTGTTGGGATTTAAGGTGTGAGCCACCATGCCCAGCCTAGTCCAGGAATTCTTAACCTGCAGATCCTTAGGCCATCTGTGGATGGGGTTCAAGGAGATTGTGAACTTCAGAAATTTTATGCAGATGTATGTATGTACAATTTTTTTTTTCCGAAGAAAGGTCCACAGAGTCTGAAAGGGGTCTGAGACCCCAAAATGGCACTCTTTCAGAAGTTGTAATTTATTGTTAATTATTTTAAGGATTGTGTTTTCCTTTTTCTTTGCGTAGGCATCAGGGATTTGGGGTACTCTCAGTAATATTGGCAAACCATGCCATCAAACTGCTAACGTCACTCTTTCAAGACCTACAAGTGGAGGCGCTTCACAAGGTGAGGAGGTTGTCCCCATGGTAACCAGCATATTGATTGCGGGATCCACTTCTGGCCAAGCTAGCTTGATCCATCAACTCAAGTTGTTTTTTCTGGCTGAGTAGTATCATTAATTGCCCTTTGATATCATTGCCTTCAGGGTTGGGAGACAGATGGCCCCCCTGCAGCCCTGAGCATTATGGCCCAGAGCACTTCCATACAGAGGATTCAACGGCTGATTGACTCTGTCCCACTGATGAACCTGCTCTTGACGTTACTTTCAACTTCCTACAGAAAGGTGGGTGGGAGTCAAGCCATTGATAATTTAGAAGAATGTCTCATAATTTATATATGATACATATTATATGTTTTATACTATATATAAAATATATAACATATATAAATATATTTATTTTATAGATATATATATCTATAAAACTGTCTTGAAATGAGTAAGACTGACTATACACCATGATTTTTATAGACCCAAAGTTGTGGTAATGGTGTAGAAGAAGTGAGAAATTCTTTTTTTTTTTTTTTTTTTTTTTCTTTTTGAGAAGGAGTCTCGCTCTGTCGCCCAGGCTGGAGTGCAGTGGCCGGATCTCAGCTCACTGCAAGCTCCGCCTCCCGGGTTTACGCCATTCTCCTGCCTCAGCCTCCCGAGTAGCTGGGACTACAGGCGCCCACCACCTCGCCCAGCTAGTTTTTTGTATTTTTTAGTAGAGACGGGGTTTCACCGTGTTACCCAGGATGGTCTTGATCTCCTGACCTCGTGATCCGCCTGTCTCGGCCTCCCAAAGTGCTGGGATTACAGGCTTGAGCCACCGCGCCCAGCGAAGTGAGAAATTCTTTTTTTTTTTTTTTTTTTTTTGAGACGGAGTCTCGCTCTGTCGCCCAGGCTGGAGTGCAGTGGCCTGATCTCAGCTCACTGCAAGCTCCGCCTCCCGGGTTCACGCCATTCTCCTGCCTCAGCCTCCCGAGTAGCTGGGACTACAGGCGCCCGCCACCTCGCCCGGCTAGTTTTTTGTAGTTTTAGTAGAGACGGGGTTTCACTGTGTTCACCAGGATGGTCTCGATCTCCTGACCTCGTGATCCACCCGTCTCGGCCTCCCAAAGTGCTGGGATTACAGGCTTGAGCCACCACGCCCAGCCGAGAAATTCTTAACGGGTTGAATCTATCCAAACATTTGAATCAGTTGTTGATGATCAGTTTTGTGATACATGTAGCTACTTGGTGATTTCTGATGATTGGCCTACTGAAGCAGAAGCATAGAGGACACTATGGAAACACTCATTTTTTTCAGTTCTTGTCCACGTCTCTGGTTGGTAGTGTTTTTGTAGGATAAAGTGGTGAAAGTCCTTAAGGGAGCTATTAAGAGGCATACTTCTTGGATTTAGGAAAAAATAAAGAGATTTGGAGAAAGTTTTCATGTGGTGAATGAAATTAAATAGGATGGCTCTGGTTGTGTAATTGTCATTTTCCTAGGCATGTGTCCTGCAGCGGCAGAGGAAGGGCTCCATGAGCAGTGATGCCAGCGCCTCCACCGACTCCAATACTTACTATGAGGATGATTTCAGTAGCACAGAGGAGGACAGCAGCCAAGGTAGGGGCCGCTCTTTTCTCTCTCCCAGAGATAAGCTATAGAGTGCAACAGGAGTGTTCTCAGCAGATTCCTGTAGTTTCCTGAACAAACAAAAGTTTCCATTTTGTTTTCACCTGCTTAGCCTGGACCTTGGTTTTATGTGCACTCAAAGATGACATGTTATTTAAGATCAAGTTGAGCTGTTGATGAATGAATGATGGACACAACTTTCAGCCAAGCCCGGGTTACTTTTCATTCCTTTCCCTCCAAAATCAGAAAACATCTCAGTTATTCCATATTTCTTCCTGTGTTGTCTCATTTTGTGACCTCTGCTCTAAGCTTTCTCAGTGAAACTCAAAAGGTCACATGTGAGGTGTTCGGTTTGGATGTTGTCACAGTCATAGTTTAGGGAAGCTTGAGTAGAGAAACCTAATCCTGTTGTAGTGAACACACTGGCATGCCCTCCTGCCTTAGTTTGATGAGAGAGTAAATAAGGTAAGTACCTCAGATTCTTTCATAATCACGTTTGTGGGAACAATGTGAAATATGGAGGGAGACGCGATTCTTACCATCCTTTGATTTATGGTTGATAAGGCAGGTATAAATTTGCTCTTGAAAATGTTTGGCTTGTTACCAGTTAAATAATGTGAAGTTGTTTCTCTTTCTTTGTTGGGCTCCTTAAAAAATAAATCGGCTGGGCGTGGTGGCTCACACCTGTAATCTCAGCACTTTGAGAGGCTGAGGCAGGTGGATCACAAGGCCAGGAGTTCGAGAGCAGCCTAGCCCATATGGTGAAACCCCGTCTCTACTAAAAATACAAAAATTAGCTGGGCATGGTGGCACCTGCCTGTAGTCCCAGCTACTCTGGAGGCTGAGGCAGGAGAATTGTTTGAACCCAGGAGGTGGAGGTTGCGGTGAGCCAAGATTGCGCCACTGCACTCCAGCCTGGGTGACAGAGTGAGACTCCCTCTCAAAAAAAAAAAAGAAAAATAAATCAGTTTTATTGGGGCATAATTTACATGGAATAAGGTGCTCTTATTTTATGTATGCATTTAGATGTGTTTTGATAAAAAAAATGCAACCTTGTAACCACCATCACAATCAGGATATCCTTGTGTTCCTTTTGACTTAAGCACTTTTAGGAAGCAGATGCACTAAAAACATTAAAAAAAAATTATTTTCGTTACTTTCTCTTTCTCTATTCAGACGATGACAGTGAGCCTATTTTGGGGCAATGGTTTGAGGAGACTATTTCTCCCAGTAAAGAGAAAGCAGCACCTCCGCCCCCTCCCCCACCTCCTCCACTGGAAAGTTCTCCTCGGGTTAAAAGCCCCAGTAAGCAGGCCCCTGGTGAGAAGGGCAACATTTTGGCGAGTCGCAAAGATCCTGAGTTGGTAAGAGTAGGTTTGTAAGGTTTAGGGGAAGTGGACATGGGGAACTAGGGGTATGAGAAGCAGATCATTTGAACTCAAACATTTTGTGGCTTGGATAACTGTAATGTTTAAAGATATTTTTGCTTAGGAGTTATATGTCTTGATTATTTGTCATTAAATATCTTGTGTGACTGTTACTGTTTCTTTACTGGCCTTTAGAATTAATCAGAAGTAGGTTTGAAACCTACTTCTGTCACTTACTGGCTTTGTGACTTTGGGCAAGAATCTGAAGTTTTTCCAGCCTTAGTTTTGTCTCCTATCATATGAGAGTGATTGTACCGGCATCTAAAGGTGTCGTGACATCTTAAAGAGAGACTGTTTGTAAAGTGCTTAGCGTAAGTCGGATACATCATAAGTGCTTGCTATGGTTGAACTGTTGGTTCAACTAGTATTGGTTATCTAGTAAGTGTCAGTCCCCATTCTGATGATGTGAGTCAGATATAATTCTTGCCTTCATATTTATAGCTTACAGTCTAGTCAAGGATGTGGACATAAAACATTTATATAATAATTCAATTTAATTTTAGTAGAGAAGAGGTAGGAATTCTATATATGTGTAATAATCATTAATATAGGCTTCAGGATTGAATATATCAGTAATGAATTGGAGCTGGACAAAGGACCTTAGGAGAACAAAAGAAATGGGTCAGTCTATGTGGAAATCCTGTTTTCATACACTGTTTTGTAACATCTGTTATATTAAACTGGAATACCATTTTGTGTAAGTAGAATTACATGGGAAAGAGAGACTCTCATAATGAAACTTAGGCCCACTGTAAGTGATTTAAAAAATCTGATTCTTTCATTCATTGTGTTTATTGCATGAGACCTCTGAGCATATTTTATTTTCGATTTGTAATCAGAGTTTAGAGGAACGCTGGGCTTATGACCCTGATAAGAACTTAGTTTTTGTGTTCCTTTCAGTTCTTAGGTCTGGCTTCCAACATTTTGAACTTCATCACCTCTTCCATGTTGAACTCTCGGAACAATTTTATCCGAAACTATCTGAGTGTATCTCTTTCAGAACACCATATGGCCACCCTAGCCAGTATCATCAAGGAGGTAGACAAAGATGGACTCAAGGGTCAGTAGACAAGATATGTGCCTGGTGGATTTTTTTTCTCATGGAGTTTGGCTGTTGGCAGGGAGGTGTGGTGCATTCAATAGCTGCTTAAATAATTGACTTTTCTACTTATCTTCAAGGTTCATCAGATGAAGAGTTTGCTGCAGCTCTCTATCACTTCAACCACTCGCTGGTAACCTCTGACCTTCAGTCACCTAACCTGCAGGTTTGTGCGTGCTGTGACCATCTAAACAAGCGCTCATGACACCAGCTTCCATAGGCTGCAGCTCCAATTGTTTGTTTGTTTGTTTTTTTGAAATGGAGTCTTGCTCTGTTGCCCAGGCTGGAGTGCAGTGACACGATCTTGGCTCACTGCAACCTCCACCTCCCAGGTTTAAGCGATTCTCCAGCCTCAGCCTCCAGAGTAGCTGGGATTACAGGTGTGTGCCACCATGCCTGGCTAATGTTTGTATTTTTAGTAGAGATGGGTTTTCACCATGTTGGCCAGGCTGGTCTCAAACTCCTAACCTCAGGTGATCCACCCACCTCAGCCTCCCAAAGTGTTGGGATTACAGGCGTGCGCCACTGCGCCCGGCTTGTAGCTCCAGTTGTTAGGGAGCAGTTTGTCATTAAATCCCCTCCCTGGAAAGAGCGTTGAGAGGTGATTCTAATATGTCCCTGTGCCTTATATTTAGGATCATTTCCAGAAATAAAAAATATGTCCTTTATCTTAAGTCAGTAAGCTTAAAGAAAAGGAAAACCCACAAAAACAGAAACTCCTGATGATTATACTAGCAGAAAAGTGGACAAATACACAAGGAGGCAATTTATATGAAAATAAGTATAAGTGGTCAATAAACATAGGAAGAGTATTCAACACCCCTAGTAATTGAAGAAAGACAAAATGTGTGTTTTAAAAGAATCAATCAAATTATAGGAGATAGATACTGTCATATACACTTGTACTTGCAAACCCACCACCAAAACAAAATCTAGGACATTGATTGTGAACTTCCAATCTTGTGGTTCTCTCTCCCCACTGAAATAGCTGATGTCTTGAATCCTGCATCTCAGGTTCCTTATGTCCTTAGTCATATATGTATATGTATGTGTATGTATGTATATAATCTGTATTCCTTAAATTTAAAAAAAGTTTTAATATTTGCTTGTAGTTTTATAGCAAATGACATCATGCTCTATGTAATGTTTTCAGGCTCTCTCTTTTTTTCATGTAGTATGATATAGGACTGTATTGCCAAGATTCATCTATATTGTTATATATTTCTATAGTTCTTGTTTGGACAAATGTGTGATATTCAATTATGTTTGTGACTCAAAACCACAATGAGATACCACTTCACTTACACCCATTAGGGTGGCTATCATTAAATGGAAAGTAAGTGTTGGTGAGGATGTGGAGAAAGTGGAATTCTTGTTGCATTGCTGGTGGGAATGTAAAATGGTACAGTATCTATGGAAAATAGTATGTCAATTCTGCAAAAAATTACATATAGAATTACTATATGGTGGCACGTGCCTGTAGTCCCAGCTACTCAGGAGGCTGAGGCAAGAGATCACTTGAACCTGGGAGTTTGAGGCTGTAGTGTGCTATGATTGCGCCTGCGAATAGCCTCTGTACTTTAGCCTGGGCAACACAGCAAGATCCCCATCTGCAAAAAAAAAAAAAAAAATAGAATTACCATATGATCCAGCAGTTCTACTTATATACCCCAGAAGAAATGAAAGCAGGGGCTTGAACAGGTGTTTATCCACCCATGTTCATAGCAGTGTTGTTCACAGTAGCAGAAGGTGGAAGCAACCCAGGTGTCCATTGACATTTGAATGGATAAACAAAACATCCATCCCTACAATGAAAGTTGTACAGCCTTCAGAAGGAGGGAAAGTGTGACCCATGCTACAACATGGATGAACCATGAAGACATGATACTAAATAAGTCAGTCACAAGCACAAGTACAATGCTGTATGGTTCCACTTCAGAGGTACTTAGGTAGTCAAATTCATAGAGACAGAAAGTAGAATGCTGGTTGCCTGGGGCAGGGAGGTGGGAAAGTGGGGACTTGGTGTTTAGTGCGTACAGTGTTTCAGTTTGGAAAGATGAAAAAGTTCTGGACGTGGATGGTGGTAAGGGCTGCAGAATAATGTGCATGTACTTAATGCCACAGAACTGTTCATGTACAAATGGTTCAAATGGTAAATTTTATGATACTTTACCACACAAGAAAAGTAAAACAAAAATAGTGCTTGGTACCTAGTACTAATACCTACTAAATGTTAGCTCTCTTTATAATTGTATTATTGTTTAATATTATTGTTGCGGTTTCTTGTTTCATTTGTTCAATACATATTCATTGGGCACCTACTATGTGCCAGGTACTATTATAGACACTGAAGAGGTAAAGATAACTTGAATTGGTGTGGGATCATGAAAAAGGAGGGAGATACGGCACAGGACATTTAGCAGAGATCATGGGCCATTATTTGAATGGGGTGAAGAGCACGGAAAGGAAGGAGTCCTGGATATTACCCGAGTTTAAAACTCAAATGAAACTAGAAGGATGCTGTTGTCATTAATAGAGGTAGGAAAGTCAGGAAGGAGAGTTGGTTTGGGGGTAAGAGAGACTGGGTTTTATTTTGTTTATTTTTTTTAGAGGTGGGGATCTTACTATATCTCCCAGGCTGGTCTTGAACTCTGGGCTCAAGTAATACTCTTGCCCTCAGCCTTTTGGGACTATGTGTGTGTGCCACCATCCCCAGCTGGTTGGTCTTCCCTCCCTCCCTCCCTTCCTCCCTTCCTTCCTTCACCCCCCCACCCCGTCTATCCGTCTGTCTTCCTGATGGGGTTTTGCTATGTTGCCCAGGCTGCTCGAACTCCTGGCCCAAGTGATCTTACCACCTCAGTGTCCCATATAGCTAGGACTGTAGGTATGAGCCACTGTGCTCGGCCTAAGGTTTCAGTTTGACTATGAAGAAGTTTTGGGGTGCCAGTGTCTAGAAAATAGTTGGGAATGTGAGTGAAATTCAGGAATTAAATTGGGGCAGTTTTTGAGGTAATGAGAAACAGTAAGACTAGCAAGAGAGCTGAAGGCTGAGGCTGAACCCTCAGAAATGCCAGTATGAAAGAGGAGTGGAAGAAGGGAGGACTCGGCCAGAGTTCTGCTGCTAGATGGACTGTGGTGCAGTTTGACTTCTTAGAGAGTCAGTTACTTTATTTAGAGCTGAGAAGGAAGGATTGGGGTGGGAGCGAAAGACCAGGTTCCTGTGGCATGTTAACTAATTTTTGTGGCTCTGAGGCCTGAAAAACTGACACAAAGATGAAAAACAAGAGCTAAAAAAATAGCGTTAAAAAATAGCGTTATAAAGAATATGTGTTACTTATCCATATATATGGCTAGGTACACCCCTTGATTTGAACATTTAGATTTTTTTCCTGATTTTTCCATTATTAAAACTGTGCTACAGTTAGTATTTTTCATGTAGCTCAGGTAGGTTTTTTTTTTTTAAATTGTTTCATCGAACTTAGGAAATTAAGAAGTTGTTTATGACTGTGTTGAGAACATGGTGTTGAGAATGGTGGTTAAGAACATGGTTTTAGAGGCCAGGTGCGTAGGCACTTTGGGAGGCGGGTGGATTGCTTGAGGCCAGAAGTTCGAGACCAGCCTGGCCAACATTGTGAAACCCTGTCTCTATTAAAAATGAAAAAAATTAGCCAGGCACGGTGGCACATGGTAGCATGTACCAGTAGCTGGTAATCCCAGTACTCAGGAGGCTAAGGCACAAGACTTGCTTGAATCCAGGAGGCAGAGGTTGCAGTGAGCCGAGATCGCGCAACTGCACTCCCGTGATCTCAGTGATGGAGTGAGACTCTCAAAACCAAAAAAGAACTTGCTTTTAGAGATAAACCTGGCTTTACCACTTAGAGACCTTAAAGCTTTGGTCATGTTCTTCACCTTCCCTCCTCAGTGACATGGAGCATATAATACTTCCTGTCTCTGCCTGGCACATCCTGTGTGACAATAAAGTACGCTCTGCGCTTAGCTCGACCTATGGTAACTGCTCTTGAGGCCGGCGACATTTTGCATAACATTCATTTTCAAGGAAGGGTCCTTGAGGATGTAGTGTAAAAATATAATTTAATTTGGCAGACTTAGAAATTTATCCTACATCCCACAGTAACCATGCTTTGTGTCTTCTGAAGCCAAATGAGAAAGCAGGCGTTTGTCTGGTTTTCCACTGGCATCCTGCTCAGTGTGTGTGTGTGTTTGAGAAGATAATTTGCAGCTTAGCTAACTGAGCTGAAAATGAAGCTCATTTGAAAGACATGCTCCACCTGGAGGTAAAGAACAGCCTTGTTGAGTTCTGGGCTTTCAGATCTCATAGGCAGAATTTCTCTGCCAATACAGCGAATCTCTTAAGTTGTTGGATCTTCCCCTTTTGGGTGTTATTTGTATTATGTAACTGATTATTAAAGAAAAACTATTAGCTATTATAGTTGCTCAAGAAGTTTGCTTTCAAAGGCAACAACTTTTCATGTTTTGTCCCTTTACAAAATTATCCCAATTCTGATATCTCAATGCTTTTCTCCTTTTTCAGGAGCCCATATCTGACACTCATTAACTATAAATGTTAATGAGGTTAGATCAGTAAATTTTCATTTATGTTTTTCTCATTTGTTGACCTAAATGATCTTTATCCAAACTATTCCAAAATCTGAATTTCTGGGTCCTTCTTTCTTTAAAATATTCTGTCCAATACTAAAACAAACAAACAAACAAACATTTGAGAACATGAGTAACCTTTTGACTTTATCCTATATCTGTTTCCTAATGTTGGGTTCCATGTCTTTCTTGTCAGAACACACTGTTGCAGCAGCTAGGAGTGGCTCCTTTTTCTGAGGGCCCTTGGCCCTTGTACATTCACCCTCAAAGCCTCTCTGTGCTTTCACGCCTCCTGCTCATCTGGCAACATAAAGCCAGTGCTCAAGGTGACCCTGACGTCCCTGAATGCCTTAAAGTTTGGGACAGGTAAGATGCCTCCAAGAGAAGGTCTGTAGAGGTTATTTCCTTTTTTATTTGTTTGACTTTTTAGTTAATCTGTGGCTTTGATACATTGCTGTAATGATAATGTTTAGAGTGGGAAGGGTAGAAGAGGGATGGAGTTGGAGATGTGCTGTTAAAAAAACAAGTATGTCAACTTTGGTCTGGAAATAAAGTCTCCCTGTAGCACATGGCGGATTTGGTTATAATTATTAGATGGAACTACAATCTTGAACAGAACCAATTTTATCCTGATCTGTTTTTTTTTAAAGACAAGCAGGGAAGCCAACTCTGTCCTTGGTTATTTTGCTTTCAACATGAAGCCACTTAGGGGGACTTGCAGTCTTTTTTGGACAAATTTTAAAGAATTTTTTTCCTTGGGGGAAGCTCAGATTAATCATCTAAATCCGCTTTAGATGGACCTGTATTTGCCATTTTTGTTTACATGGTTAGAAGTCTTCAAAGCAGTTTGTTTTCCTAAAAGGCTTTGCTTTCTTTTCCCCATTCTAGGATCAAATAGCTCTAATGCTGGATTTTAGAAATCATAAACCTCCTTGAATGCCAAAGACTCACTATATTTTTCCTGGTGGAATCTTGCAAAAAGGCTGAGAGGGTAGAGGGGTGCAATGAGGGAAACCCTTGTTAAACACACAAATCTCTTTCCTAATATTAAACCACAAATCTCTTTCCTAATAGCCAAAGGCAGTAGAAACATTTGGTTACATTCATTCCTTTTTTGCATAAAAGCTCTTCTGACAAGTTCTCTGAATAGTATACTTTCTTTTTTATTGCTTTATAGTCTATTGAGTTATTTTTTACTATTATCATGCAGTGATTTTTAACCTGTAGTATAAACTCTCAAAACTAGAATTAAATGATAGAATCAAAGTATAGGGAAAAGTAATTGAATTAGTTTTACCTGTCCAAGTTTATTAATCAGAAAGGAACAATAGCAGCATTTTTGGGGGGAGCTTGTAGTACTTTTCACGGTCACAAATGACAGGGTGGGCATTAATATGCCTGTGTTAAGGCTTGCCTCAAGCGATCCTCCCCTCGACCTCCCCAAGTGTTAGGATTATAGACTGAGCCATTGTGCCTGGCTGGCCAAGTCTGACTTTTTTTAGCCAAAATTTAGTTTCTCTCTTCTCTTTACCATTTAGCCTTTTTTTCTTCCTTAATTTGTTATCTTACTGCCTAGGTTTAGGAAATTTAACTCTTCTAATGCTTGACATTATAACTCTTGGAGAATGCTCTTTTCCCCACCAGACATAGTCATCTTTTCTCTCTGGTAGGTTTTTGTCTACAATGAAGCAGAATGCCCTGCAAGGCGTGGTGCCCAATGAGACAGAAGATTTGAATGTAGAACACCTGCAGCTGCTCCTCCTCATTTTCCACAACTTCACTGAGACAGGCCGGCGGGCCATATTGACGCTTTTTGTCCAGATCATCCAGGAGTTGAGCGTCAACATGGATGCTCAGATGCGCTCCGTGCCACTCATCTTGGCTCGCCTCCTTCTCATCTTTGATTATCTGCTTCATCAGTACTCCAAAGCCCCTGTGTATCTGTTTGAGCAGGTACAGACCGACACATTCTTTTTTGCTTCACTGTTATTGAGAAGTTAATTCTTCTCAATGGTTACCATGATCCATAGCCCAAATGACCTAAATAACCTGCTCACTTTAGATTTCAAGTGTTGGGAGGTTGGTGGGTAGGATTAGGAGAACCACTGAGACTTGTAGTTGATGTTTAGCCTAAGTGATAAGTGTAGATTACTTGATTTGATGCATTTTTAAAAAGTGGAATGTAGGCTGTGTTCAAAGGCGTTCTTCCATGAATTGCCCTGCTCTACCTGTGTCTGATGCAGTGCCCTGAGCATCGGCCCTCAATGAGTATTTCTTAGTGGTTGAATGACAGTCAAGTAGTAACTTTTATGGATTGGTAAATTCCTTTGTTGTAAGGATCCAAAATGAGAATAGGAGGTCCGTTCAAACTTAACTGTGTTCAGCATTTCTTAAAATGTTTCATTGAACACTAGTCCCTTTATGTTCCACCAAAAATTGCATTCCAAAAGTAGTCGCAGAAAAATCTTTAAATTTTTATTTTGGTTTATGAGTTTCCCAGGCTTTGATATACCAAGCTATTATCATACCTGAGTGAAAAGCTGAATGGTGCCCAATAAAACAGAATATTTGAATGTAGAATACCCACATTCAGACTTCCAAGATTTAGTGTACCGAGCTATTATCATGCCTAAGTGAAAAGCTGAATGGTGACTGTGTATCTTTCTTAATTTCAGTATTTGTGTTTTAAAAGGTACAGCATAACCTGCTAAGTCCTCCTTTTGGGTGGGCAAGTGGATCCCAGGACAGCAACAGCCGCCGGGCAACCACTCCTCTCTATCATGGGTTCAAAGAAGTAGAAGAAAACTGGTCTAAGCATTTCTCATCAGGTCAGAAAGAAGATTGTCAGTAGGAAACTGACTTACTGGTTCTCACTGGCGGGGTTGAATTAGAAGCTTGGAGACTCTTGGAGGATCTTTGGTCATTTGCTTTAGTGTAATCCCTATGGATGGCAAATCACCTATGGATTAAAACATTTCAGAAATGGACTCCCACATAACCTACATTTATTTATTTTTTTAAAATTGAGGCCAGGGACTGTGGCTCATGCCTGTAATCCCAGCACTTTGGGAGGCAGAGGCTGGCAGATCATTTGAGGTCAGGAGTTCGAGACCAGCCTGGCCAACATGGTGAAACCCCATCTCTACTGAAAAAATACAAAAAACATTTAGGCAGACTTGGTGGTGCCTGCCTGTAATCTCAGCTAGTCTGGTGGCTGAGGCAGTAGAATCACTTGCACCAGGAAGCAGAGGTTGCAGTCAGCTGAGATTGCACCACTGCGCTCCAACCTGGGCAGCAGAACAAGACTCTATTTCAAGGAAAAAAAAAATTGAGGCTGAGAATGGTGGCTTATGCCTGTAGTCCCAGCACTTTGGGAGGGCAAAGTGGGAGGATCGCTTGAACCCAGGAGTTTGAGACCAGCCTTGGCAACATCGATCCCATCTACCAAAAATTATTTTAATAAGTAGCTGGGCATGGTGGCACGTGCCTGTGGTCCCAGCTGTTTGAGAGGCTAAGGTGGGAGGATCATTTGAGCTTGGGAGGTTGAGGTTGCAGTGAGCTGTGATCACGCCACTGTACTCCAGCCTGGATGACAGAGTGAGACCCCTGTCTCAAAAAAAATAAAAACTAAAAAATAAATTGAGACACAAGAAATCAGAATCCTGGTGTCTGGCCATGGGGTACAGTATATGGATTCTTGCCACTCTGTGTGATTAATTTTCCTCATTTTCCCTTAGAGTTGTGGTTCTAATGTACAGCTAAATTTCATTTTGGGTCTTGGTGACATGCTGGTCTGAAACTAATGTGAACATGAGATTATCTCTAGTGTTTCTCTCATATAGCAATTGTCTGTTCTTTGGATGAGGTATTTCTTGTGTGTATTTTTAATGTGCGTTTGTGCTTATCCTGAGGATTATTAGATGTTAAGTGTATTTTGTGGAAACTTTTGTGAAACCTTAGTATGAGCTTACTGTTCTCTCTTACTATTTGATGTTAGGGAAACAGCATGTAAGTTTAATGTGTTCAGACTAATGACATAATTTGTTGATTGATTTGATTCTAGAGCACCCTACTTAACTCTTAGAGCAATTGTTCTCAATGGGTGATTTTGTCCCCTCCCCTCCAGGACATTTGGCAATGTCTAGAGATATTTTTGGTTGTCATAACTGGGGGTGCTACTGGCATTCAGTGGGTAGAGGCCAGGGCTGCTGTTAAATCACCTAGAGTGCACAAGATGGCCTCCCATAGCAAACACTTATCTGGCTCCAGATGTCAATATTGTTAAGGTTGGGAAATCTTGTTGTAAAGTATTTTCTGAGTTTTTATGTTGCATACTAGTTAGACAGAGTTAAGAATGAGACCATTCTTTTAATCAGCACATTACTTTTCAGACGCTGTCCCACAACCCAGATTCTACTGTGTCCTGTCCCCAGAAGCCTCAGAGGATGATTTGAACCGACTTGATTCTGTGGTACTAGGAATTTTAAAACTGCATTTTATATGTGGGTCAGATGGTTTTCCACCAGAATCAGCCTACTGGGGGGAAAGGGAATAACTGACTTTTTATAGTCAGGAAATGTGGTCTGTGTTACGATTTGAGCTCATTCTAATAGGAAAATGTTACTTGGATATTTATTTGTTGGGTGCACTTTTGCTGTGGGGGTCGTCCTTGCTGGATTGGCACCTCTGGCCCTTGATTTTTGAAGACAATCTTTGTTAGTGTTTTTCACATGCAAGTATTTTAATGGACAAAAATAATTGCCTTACTCTCTCATTCTAATGCCTGCAGTTGTGTGCTCACAATAGCTTGCAAACTGTGAGCACCATCCCAGAATGGGAATCTGCTCCAAGGAGAAATTAATGAGTATGATTTGATGGGATATTTTGTCAATCATGAGGATAAATGATAGTGCATAGGCAGTAGGAAAAAATACTTTAAAAATAAAGAAATGATTGTCTGTCTTTCTTTCTTTATGTCAGGCATGTGACGTCCTTTTCTCCAAGCTTGTCAAGTATGATGAGCTTTATGCTGCACTGACAGCCCTGCTTGCAGCTGGGTCCCAGCTTGATACAGTTAGGAGAAAGGAAAACAAGAATGTAACAGCCTTGGTAAGATGGTGGAACCCTGGGAAGTCTTTGGGTTGTGTTTGATCATTGATCATTTCTATCAGAAATTTTCTTCTGAGATGTAATCAGTTTATTGAATATTAATTTGCAAAACTGACTGATTCTTCAGTATTTCTAGGTAGTTTGGGTAGCTATGTTCACCTTAAAGAGAATTTAATCAGCTTTTGCATTTTTTTTGGTTACCACTGAGAGAACTGTAATTTAAGAATTAGTGGTCCCCCCCAAGTGCCATCTCTCCTGTGAATACTGGTTGATGTGTGATATTGAAAGCCTCAAGCCTGATATTTTTCTGTGGCTCTGTTAATGTGTCTCTATACTTCTAGAAGCAATTCCAAGCCACAAAAATGAACAGCTGATTGCAGGTCTGCTAAACAGAATGTCCTGCCCTCTTTTGGTTAATTGGTAAATTATTAGGGAGCCAAAGTTGTCTTGGAATAGCCTTTTTGGTCTGTGAAATGTGCAGAATATGGAACAAATTATTTGTATGTGTGTTCTGCCATTTTCTGGTAGGTGCACTCTCTAAAAAGATCTGGAGAATGGACTTGGGGGCCAAATGTCAATTTAAAATCAGGACTCTACACAATTCTTAAAAGTTGCATTTGGAGCAGTTTGTACTGTGAGGGAGATCTTGAGGCAATACCAAGTGCTACCTCTATGCTTCTTTTCCTTTCTCCAGGAGGCCTGTGCCCTTCAATATTACTTCTTGATACTATGGAGGATCCTAGGAATTTTACCACCATCAAAGACTTACATTAACCAGCTATCCATGAACTCACCTGAGATGAGCGAATGTGACATCTTGCACACTCTGCGATGGTCTTCTCGGCTCCGGATCAGCTGCTATGTCAACTGGATAAAGGTAACACAGAGCTTGCTGCTAAGACTATTCAAAGCCAGAGTGCTTTGTGCTTTCTGAAGCTTTTAAATTTGAAGATGATGAAAGCTTTGGACTCTGCCTATATTGATCTCCTAAACACTTTTTCTTGCTGTCCAAATAGGATCACCTTATCAAACAGGGAATGAAGGCTGAGCATGCTAGCTCGCTCCTAGAACTGGCATCCACAACCAAGTGTAGCTCAGTGAAATATGATGTTGAAATAGTAGAGGAATACTTCGCTCGACAGGTATGCAGTATTGGAGCCTAAATGATAGAACTTGGTTTCTACCATAGCCTTTTGCCACAACTAATTATATTTTGCATATTTTTAAAGATCTCATCCTTCTGTAGTATCGACTGTACCACCATCTTGCAGCTGCATGAAATTCCCAGTCTGCAGTCCATCTACACCCTTGATGCCGCCATCTCAAAGGTCCAGGTCTCTTTGGATGAGCATTTTTCTAAGATGGCTGCTGAGACTGATCCTCATAAGTCGTCTGAGATTACCAAGAACCTACTTCCAGCCACGCTGCAACTCATTGATACCTATGCATCGTTCACCAGGTGTGGTGAACTGCCTGCCCAGAGATGCACATGCACTCTGCACTCTGTGCAAATCCCCAAGTGACTCAGAATTTGATGTTTTTCCCTTTCGTCAGCTTAGGGTTTTTTCCCCCATGGTATAATGCTTTCTTCTCTAGTATGAAGGGGTGCTTGATGAGGGAATTTTCAAATAGTGCAGGAGGAGTCAGGAGGAAGTTTAATGTCTATAATTCTTTAAATATTTTGTACCATTTTACTTACAGGATACAGAGAAAGGTAATGTAATTTTTCTAAATACTGTCATTTTTCTTATTAACTGAGTTAAAGCTCCTTAAGTGCTCTTTATTTATTGTTATTAAAGAAAATTTTTTTTTGAGGTGAAGTCTTGCTCCTGTTGCCCAGGCTGGAGTACAGTGGTACGATCTTGGCTCACTGCAACCTCCACCTCCCAGGTTCAAGCGATTCTCCTGCCTCAGCCTCCGGAGTAGCTGGGATTACAGGCATGACCACCACGCCCGGCTAATTTTTGTATTTTTAGTAGAGATGGGGTTTCACCATGTTGGCCAGGCTGGTCTCAAATTCCTCACCTCGGGTGATCCATCCGCCTCGACCTCCCAAAGTGCTGGGATTACAGGCATAAGCCACCGCGCCCGGCCTTTAAATGCTCTTTAAATGTCATGGTATGTACTTGGAGAAAAACATTTCTGAATGAGTTAGAACTTATTTCAAATTCAACTCTTTCTATGACAAACACTGTAGACTTGCATGCCCTGTAGACTTTGGTCTGTATGATGTTTAAATATTTTAGAGTTAATTTCAGTATATAAAATTAGGAGATTATTCACATGTCTAGATTTCTGGCTTTGCTTAATTTGGAAGAACTGGCAAAACTGGGCCTGACTTACTTCCGAAACAACAGTAACAGACTGGAGCTGAGAATTAGTTCCCTTTGCAGCAGTTTTCACAGAGCTCTCTCAAGCTTATTTACTTTATCTGGTCCCTGTAGGATCTCAGTGTTCACTCCTGTTCTATGGGGCTTTTTTTTTTCAGATGTAGTCTCGCTCTGTCGCCCAGGCTGGACTGCAGTGGTGCGATCTCAGCTCACTGTAACCTCCGCCTCCTGGGTTCAAGTGATTCTCCTCAAGTTTCCCGAGTAGCTGGGATGACAGGCGCATACCACCATACCTGGCTAATTTTTGTATTTTCAGTAGATGTGGGGTTTCTCCATGTTGGCCAGGCTGGTCTCGAACTCCTGACCTCAGATGATCCACCTGCCTCAGCCTCCTGAAGTGCTGAGATTACAGGTGTGAGCCACCTCGCCCCGCTCTGTGGGCTTTATGCTGCCCTAGATCTTTGTCGTACTTAACTAACCTTGTCTCTTAGTGTGACTGCCTTACAGAAGATAGAGGGCCGTTGTTTGAGGCAAATTTTTTGAACAAATATGTATGGCTGCTACGTGCCACGTACTTTTCTAAGTGCTAGGGTTATGGCAGTGGCCAAAGCACACCAAGTCATTGCCCTCTGGGAATTTACAGGCTGTAATCTGGCCTGCTATGCCAGTGTTTTCCACACTGAGCTGTTAATGTTTCTGGCCAAGTAAGCTTGCAAAATGTTGGAAAACAGTTTTTTTGTTTTGTTTTGTTTTAAAAAATAAAGTATTCAGAGCCTTTACTAGATACCTTGTCAATCTTCTGAGGTGGAGGAGGAGAATAGATATAGTATTCATTGTTTCTCAGGCTTGTTTGTCAGGCAGTTAAGGTTTGGAGATTTTTTGGGAGCATTTCAGAGGAGGGGACATTCTTTGGGAAACGATTACCCATGAGACCAGGAAGAAGCAGGCACTATCAACTATATTAAATAGATAGGAAACTGAGAGAGAGGATTTTCAGCCAGTCTAGGCCTAGTTTTTCCTAACTGGTGGAATTAGATTCCTATGGCTTCACTTTCCCCCTATTTTTACCCCAGAGCCTATTTGCTGCAGAACTTTAATGAAGAGGGAACAACTGAGAAACCTTCCAAGGAGAAACTGCAAGGCTTTGCTGCTGTTTTGGCTATTGGCTCTAGTAGGTGCAAGGCAAATACTCTGGGTAAGTGAATGAATGTGCTTTTGAATAATGTTACTACAACAGCTACTACTGCTAGTACTACTACTTCTCTCCCTTGGTGCCTACTGGCATTTACTGCTTATTGGAGCCTTTTTGTGTATCAAGCATTTAGGTAGGTTTGTCTGTTTTGCTCTTCACAGTAACCCTATGAAGTGTTACTTTGATCCCCATTTTACTCATTAGAAATTAGGTCTAGAGAAGTTACTTGTCCAGAATCCTGCATCTTGCAAGTGATGGAGCTGGGATCCAAACCAGGATCTGTTGGTTCTAAAACATAAGGCTATTTTGTCTTTAGCACAGATCTTTGCTCCCCTCCCCTCCCTTTCCCTCCCCTCCTCTCTTCTCTCTTCTCTCGGCAGAGTCTTACTCTGTCGCCCAGGCTGGAGTGCAGTGGTGCTATCACAGCTCACTGCAGCCTTTACCTCCTGTGTTCAAGCAGTCCCCCTGCCGCAGCCTCCCAAGTAGCTGGGATCCTAGGTACATACTACCATACCTGTATAATTTTTAAATTTTTTTGTAGAGATGAGGTCTTGCTATGTTGCCCAGGCTGGTGTTCTTTTTATTTAGAGGGGATAGGAGGATTAGCAAGCTAGTACTTTTGCGCCCGGAAATAATCTCTTTGCTGGGTTAGGAATGATCTGGTAGAAATTTAGGGTGGAAAAATCAAAGGGCTTGATTGGAGTTAAGTACAGTAGTTACCCTTTAAAATTTACAACCGTTTGTATTTTCCTTAATTTCAAGCTTTAAATATTCATTTAACATTCAGATAGTCTCACTTTGTACTGCTGCATTGAGTGCTGTTCTTAATGTATGTTATGATCCCTGCCCTTAAGATTTGTCTTAAAGAGAAAAGAGATCAAGAGAAAAGTGACACCTATTTATAGAAGGGGAGCAGATGTTTAATGGTGATTTCAGTCTGACTTGCAATGATTCACCCTCACTTCGCATCTTATTTTCAGTTGTCGTCTTTACTTGCAAGATTAGAAAGTGAATATGATGGGAAATGAAAACCTTACAATTGAGAGTGTTAGCTATTAAGCAATTAACTGGTTCTTGGAAATAGTACTGCTATTGAAATATCCATCTAAGCTATCTTACTAATTATTTTGACAGCCTGGGCTGTACTGTTTCTGTCTGCATTTGGGCTTGGCTTTTAAAATGCTCTGTGTCATTCCTTCTTTCTTGTGATGATTCCTTGTCCTTTCTGTTGCCTCCAGGTCCGACACTGGTTCAGAATTTGCCATCGTCAGTGCAGGCTGTATGTGAGTCCTGGAACAACATCAATACCAATGAATTTCCCAATATTGGATCCTGGGTGAGTCCCTGTCTGTTCCAGGGGTAGAACTACTGAGTGCTAGTCATTCTGTCTTTTGTTCTTAAGCCTAAAGGAATTAGGCTTAAACTAGCTACCAAGAGATCTTCATATACTGCAGTAATATTGGCTATGGCTGAATCAATAATCAATGCATTTAATCACCTAGTTGGTTCTCATATGGCTTTTTGCTTATAAGTTTGTGTTATCAGAAGACAAACCATTTTATTTATTTGAGCCTCAGTTTCTTCACCAATTGAATGTTGGACTGTGACGATTCAGTGTATTGAATGTTAAGTGCCTAGCATATTACCTGGCACATGAATTCCCAATACATGTTAACTCTGTTTCCTTTGTAGGTTATATGTCAGGAACCTGCTCCTTTTGTAACAGTTTTACAGGGTCACTTTTAGCTTCTCTAGGCTTTTAAATACTACTGAGTCTTCTGTCAGTTTACTTGCTCTTTGTATATCCTCTGCTCACACTGCCTCTATTAACAGATTATTCGCTTACTGAAGTTCTTTTGAAAAGCTAAATATTATAGTCTTGTTATCCCTGCTTTACGATCGTGACCTCTGTTTACACCACCCAGAGCTTTAGTAGAGACCAGATGCATTGCAAAATCCAGTTCCTTCTCAGTCATTATAGATAAACGATAGTTTTACTTTAAATATAGTGCGTTATATTATACTCTAATCATTTGAAAGTGGTATTGGATATTCATTGCATTTAACTGTTAACTTTGTACTAATTGAAATTTAACTGCTTCCTTTTCTGTACCCCACTTCTCTTCCCAGCATGAATAACAGTGTATACTGAGTAAGGCTATTGTTTACAAACGTCAGTGGGGTCTTAGTTTATATCAGTTTTTCTCCATGTGAGAATTTTTTCCAGGGTAGATGGTCTATCCATTTACATCTGCTTTGCTTCCTTTCAGCGCAATGCCTTTGCCAATGACACCATCCCTTCAGAGAGTTATATCAGTGCAGTGCAGGCTGCACACCTGGGGACTCTCTGTAGCCAAAGTCTGCCCCTGGCTGCTTCCCTGAAGCACACCCTCCTCTCACTGGTCAGGTTGACTGGAGATCTTATTGTGTGAGTATCTACTACATAGCCCCAAGGACTCTACGTCTGTATTCTATTGTGGTTAAAGAGGGACAGTGAGAGTTTTATAACTATGTAGTAATGCTTTCTTGTATACTTCTTTAGCAAAGAGTACCTGTTGTTTTAAAGTGTGAACACTTACCTAGAGTGATTTTTTAACTTAGATCTGAAAGACAACAGAGTACTTCCTCCTTTCTGTAGTATTTTTCAGAAAAGGCTTGCTGGCTTTAAGACATATTGCAATTTGGAGATGTCTTGGGTTTAAATTTTAAAGTGATAGTGACAGATTATTTGATAATGTTTCTCCAGAATCATAGTGGGATAAATTCCACTATTGTAGGAACCAGGTCAGGCCAATGGAGGGACTACTTTGTCTTCTTATACATAGGTAACAGGTAAAGTCTCATATCATATTGCCCTAAAAGTGATCCAGGTTCCTGGCAGTTCTTCTGGAAGGCTTGTCTGGAATGGAATACTTGCTTTGGTTTCAGTTAATTTTCTTTGTTGAATATTAGAAAATGCAGCTCATTAATTTGACATTTTAATAAATGGATTTTTCAAGTGAAAATGATTTTTATTTCTGATAAAATAATGAAAAAGAATAATATGAGATTGTATGATGATACCTGTGTATAAAATAGCTATCATGAGAAAAAGACTGTAATAAAGGTCCTTGCGCAATTCCCCTTCCCCTCTCCACTGGCAAATAATTGAATTACCCTGTCCTTGCTTTGCAGCTTTTTGAAGGAGTGTGTTCACTAACTCGATTTCATTTTCTTTGCTAAAGTTGGTCCGATGAGATGAACCCACCACAGGTCATTCGGACCCTGCTACCACTTCTTTTGGAATCAAGCACTGAGAGTGTTGCTGAGATCAGTAGCAACTCCCTGGAACGTATCTTGGGCCCTGCTGAGTCTGATGAGTTCTTGGCTCGTGTTTATGAGAAGCTGATCACTGGTTGTTACAACATTCTGGCCAATCATGCAGATCCTAACAGGTGAGCTTGATGGAGAACAGTCAGGTTTCCTGTGACCTACTGCTACTATCAGTGAAATGTACCAACACTGCTGCCTTTAGGTCATTAATTAATAGCTTACTGTTTTTGTGTGTGTGTTTTTTTTATTCTGAGATATGGTCTCGCTCTGTCGCCCAGGCTGGAGTGCAGTGGGGCTCACTGCAACCTCTGCCTCCAGGGCTCAAGCAATCCTCCTACCTCAGCCTCCTGAGTATCTGGGACTACAAGTGCATGCCACTATGCCCAGCTGATTTTTTTTTTTTTTTTTTGTGGTAGAGATAGGTTTTGCCATGTTGCGTAGACTGGTCTTGAACTCCTGGGCTCAAGTGATCCTCCTGTCTTGACCTCCCAAAATGCTGGGATTACAGGCGTGAGCCACCACACATGGCCAGCTTATTGTTATTTGTGTTTTTCAGCAGAAAATTCTGTACTTGTGTGCATTCTGCATTAATATGGAAATATGTGAAGAGTTTTTTGGAGTCCTTTTTTGCGATTAATTCTTAGGAATAGACATTAAGAAAATGGAAGACTTAAATGTTTAGATTTGGAGACTTAAAATTGTTTTTAATGATTATCAAGTGCTGCTCTGGCTCTGATGAGATGTACAGAGGAGCTCACTGAAATTCGTTTCTAAAATTTGGTGATCGTGCCACTGAAATGAGTGTGGAATGGGCAGTCCCACAGCATAGCTGTACCTTGGTAGTTTAGGCCACATTGCTGTAGATGAGCTGTAAAGAAAATTCTGTTTCCTTTTCACCCCACTGAGAATTATACAAATGAAGGTGCCACATGTTGGAATTTCCTGTCTCTTTGTTGTTGAGTAGTCCAGATTTTCATCAAGGATTCCTTTTATTCCCTTTCTCCTCTTTTCTTTTTCTTTTTAACAGATAAATAATTCCAGACACTTTTAGCTGTGTGGAAATGATTTGTCCAAAGTGTCTTTTTCCCTAAATCACTGGCAGATCTGGATTAGGACCAAGTTTTAGATGCCTTTCCTGTTCAATTTCCTAGGAAAGAGGATAGAAAAATAAAGTTGAGAGGCTGCTATTAATTCAGTAAATGTGTATTGAACACCTACTTTGTGCCAGGCTTTATGTTAAGCTTTGCCAAAACAAAATTGGACATTGCCATCAAGGTCAAACAGGCAAACTTTGGATTTTAATAAATCACCATGAGGAGGACATTGAAACAGGTCTTAATACTGGTGGTTAAGTTTTCCATTTGATCCTCAGTGGACTGGATGAATCCATCCTGGAGGAATGTCTCCAGTACTTGGAAAAGCAGCTGGAAAGCAGCCAGGCCCGTAAAGCTATGGAGGAGTTTTTCTCTGACAGGTGAGCCGTGTTTTGCTTTATTCCGTAAATATTTTTTGAATGCCTCTTGAAAGTAAGGAGCTATATATGTTGATTTAGGTACTTATTATCAGCAATATTTAAGGCCTGTTTAGGTGTCTGCACTTTGGGGAGTTAACTGCTGACTCCTTGGGGTTATTGGTGAGGGGGTTAATTTCATGAATGCTTTGTGTCATTGACTCATAAGTGGCCATTTTCCCCAGAGGAGATGAGATTGTGAAGAAAGGATGCTTTTTATGTGAGGCTTTAATGTGATTCTTCCATTTTTCTCCCCTCCTGCCTCCCAGTGGAGAACTTGTACAGATCATGATGGCAACAGCCAATGAGAACCTCTCTGCTAAATTCTGTAACCGAGTTTTGAAATTCTTCACCAAACTCTTCCAGCTGAGTGAGTGACAGCTTTTAGTAATCTTCTTATGGGAACTTTGATGTCCGGCAAATACTGTGCATATCTTCTGCCTGAGTTTAACTATAGCATGAAAATGCTAACAAGTGGAGAGAATCCCTCAGAGAAAGTTTGGAAGGAAGTTGAAAACTTGCTTTGAAGCCATTTCTCCTCTTCCTGGCTCACAATTTGCCCCTTCTTTCCCTTCCTCTTGCCCTTCTTTATTGACCCTGGCCTCTTGTTCTGCTCCTAGCTGAGAAGAGCCCTAACCCAAGCCTGTTGCATCTCTGCGGCTCCCTGGCACAGCTGGCCTGTGTGGAGCCTGTGCGCCTGCAGGCCTGGCTCACCCGCATGACTACATCACCCCCAAAAGATTCTGATCAGCTGGATGTAATTCAGGAGAATCGGCAGCTGCTGCAGTTACTGACCACATACATTGTTCGGGAAAACAGGTAGAACAACTTCATTTCTGTCGTGTTTCCCTAGCAACCCCAGAAATACGTTGATATTTGCAGTTATCTTTTCTTCAGGCACCAGTCTTAGCTTTTTCAACATTTTCATATCTACCTCTTTCTAGACTCAAGGATTCTAGTGTATGTAGCTCCTTGATTTTTTTCCCATGGGAAAACTTGGAATGACTTGGCCTGTTAGTTACAACCTGAATGAAATGTTTTATGCTCTACTAGCCCAAGTCCAAAACTGGGATTGGTATTGTAGTTATGTATTTAATGTTTAATTTAAAACTTCTTTTATAACACACAGAATGAGATTCCTGTTGATTATTCACCAACTTGCTCTTTCTTTTCTCCTAGCCAAGTTGGGGAAGGTGTGTGTGCTGTTCTTCTGGGCACCCTGACTCCCATGGCAACAGAGATGCTGGCCAACGGTGATGGGACTGGCTTCCC
The DNA here is from genome assembly GCF_049350105.2 of Macaca mulatta. Lineage (NCBI taxonomy): Eukaryota > Metazoa > Chordata > Mammalia > Primates > Cercopithecidae > Macaca > Macaca mulatta. Next base: position 221,809,132 of record NC_133406.1, read on the forward strand.
TGAACTTATGGTTGTGATGGCCACTCTGGCCAGTGCAGGCCAAGGTGCTGGTCACCTTCAGCTTCATAATGCTGCTGTGGATTGGCTGAGCAGATGGTAAGATGCTGAAATTGTATCTGTAGGTTACAACATTGATCTTGGAGAAGTGGGTTACTTTCTTTATAGCTCAAAGTGAGTATAGAAGAAATTTGAATCTCTGCCCTTTTATTGGAGTTTGGGGTACGGGTAGCAAATAGCTCTGTTCACTTTAGACTTCGTCTTCATCATTTTCTTAGTAGAGTTTCCTATTCATTGTTCCCAAGAGAACTCTTGGGGAAAGTATGCCAAGTGTTAACGATAATTCTAAGGCCAGAGCACCCCAAGCTATGTAACTATATAGTACTTATGGAGTTTTTTAAGAATGCTTCTGCTTCCCAGTGTCCTCAGATTGATTCAAAGTTAATAAAGATGCTTCATTTCTTTGGTTTCTTAGATGATTTTTTGTCTCCTCTTTCCCCTCTTTTTTTCTTTGGGACAGCAAGAAATATCTGTCACAGAAGAATGTGGTTGAAAAACTGAATGCCAATGTAATGCATGGAAAGGTAAGAAAAGTGAGGAATGACAATGGGGGGTAAAAAGAAAGATGATTCTCACCTCTGTGGTCAGGTGGAAGTCTCTTGTTCCTATTGAGTTCTGTGCCCGGCTAGCCTACCAAGGATAAGGCTGATAATCTCGAAGATCTAGAAGTGTGTAATTGCTAACTGTGTGCCTTTAGGCATCTTTTGGCTGGCAAGAAGTGATGGGAAGGAAATATACTGGTAAATAAGCAGACAGAATCTTTCTTAAAACGTAGAGTTCCTGCCATCCTAAGATATTGGAATGTTATGGGAAAGTGTCTCCCTGCTCAGGCCTTGGAACTGTGCCACTCTGAGTCAGTGTTATAAGAGGCCAAATACGGCCTCCTCAGCTCTAGTCCAGATGCTAAGCTTTGTTTAATTTGCCTGAAGGTTCTGGTTACTCTGGTGAGAAAAGGGGTTTGAAATTGACAGAAATCCTGCATTCAGGCATTTTCTTCTCCTGCCCAACCCATGAACTGGCATAGGTGGCTAGGAACAGATAACTAGCCTCTGAGAACCACTGTGGTACCATTCATTACTCCCTCCTTACTTGCTGATCTTTATCCTTTCAGCACTGACATGTCAGAGTGCAGAGCAAAGGAACTTAGAAATCTGAGTCTTTGGTGCCAATTCATTGGGTTTTCTAGGCAAGCATGAACTATCTGCACTGATTTGCTAGAATTTTTTTTCTCTTGATTTCTGAAGCTATTCCTCTCCTGCATTACTTTAAAGCCTGATAATTAAAATGACTTTCACTTAATGGTTAAAAAATGCTAATGTTAGGGGCAGAATGCTTCATACTCTAATCTGGTCTTTTCTTGAGTGATTTTAATCTGTTTTTACTCTATTCTTCTAATTTCAATCCTACTTCATCTTACAAGACTTTGTAAAGAGCTGTCTTTGTGCTTAAGAATGAAGGAATACATGTTACTTCAGTACAATTGACTGACCAGCTACGTGGGGACGGAGTGGTAAAAGCTGGTTAATAGATAATAAAAACACACTGTTTTTCTTCTCTGCTTTCATACCATTTCCGTGATCTTGAGCTTTATTTGAAAACATGGAGAATCTGAAGTTTCTGTGGGGCTTCTCTTGCAGCATGTGATGATCTTGGAGTGCACATGCCATATCATGTCTTACTTGGCTGATGTCACGAACGCCCTGAGCCAGAGTAATGGTCAAGGCCCAAGTCATCTCTCAGTGGATGGGGAAGAGCGGGCCATTGAAGTAGACTCAGACTGGGTGGAGGAGTTGGCGGTGGAAGAGGAAGATTCCCAGGCTGAGGATTCAGTAAGTACTAAGTAATCTCGAACTTAACCTTTCAAGGTAATGACTGACTGGCATGGTACCAAGCTTTTGGGCTCTTTTCTCCAGCCTCCTGTGAGCTTCAAAACTTCCTAGACCTTGTTGCTGCCAGACCCCAATTTTCTAGGCCTTCAGAGCAAGGCATGGGGATCTAATCTCTTGTGGAAAGGACTTTTTCATAAACTTTTTCCAGAGTCCCTTGTCCTGCTTTGTCAGTCTTTAATTCCAAATGGAATTTTAGGGATAAGTTCTTCATGGGGGTAGTGGAAGCTCCCATATAGAGAAAGCATAAGATGTTTTTTTCTCAACCACAAACCCCTAAGGTCTCACTCACCTGAAATAACAACAGATTTTCAGCGAGCTAGCTATTTCCAGTTGTGGTAGATTTCCACTGGTCATTTGTGAGTCAATTTTTCACCCCCCCGTAGAGTGTTGAGGCACATGTGTTTTTGTGGGTGTTTATATACAGGGGTATATTTCGAATTAAAAAGACTTCTTATTTTTGAAGGATGAAGATTCTCTTTGCAATAAACTCTGCACTTTTACGATTACACAGAAAGAATTCATGAACCAGCATTGGTAAGAGTAGTTCTTCCTTTAAGGTGAAGATTTGCTGGGCACCGAATATTGGGACTTCTGAGCTTATTTGCTGGTTCTTGTTCTTTGCAGGTACCACTGTCACACCTGCAAAATGGTGGATGGGGTGGGTGTCTGCACAGTGTGTGCTAAGGTGTGCCACAAGGATCATGAGATTTCCTATGCCAAGTATGGATCCTTCTTCTGTGACTGTGGAGCCAAGGAAGATGGCAGCTGTTTGGTGAGAGGACCCTCCCTGAGCTGTAAAGGGTGGCTTGTTCGTGACACGGGATTACTGAAGCCGAACTGGAAAATTCCCATCACCTCTAGGATACCTGAGTCTAGGAAGATGTTCCCGCTCACTCATTGATGATCTGTACAGTTGGTGGCCTAAGCATTTCATTTAGAATATCAGAACCAGCAAATTCCTTAGAGATCTTGTAGTTCATTTTTCCTAAGACCTCCCCACAATTTCAGATGTTATAATAAGGCCTGATACTGTGAGTGGATAAAGAAGTTAGATACTAGGTGAATATTGTGAAGATCAGAATTTAGGCTTTTGGATAACATTGAAATGCTTAGCCAGTTTCTTCTTTGGGTCAGATTTTCTTCAGAGATCTCAGGCAGTATTTCCTCTGTGCTTGAGGCAAGAACTTAGGGACTCTGACGTGTTCTGTCCCTAGGCACTGGTGAAGAGAACTCCTAGCAGTGGCATGAGCTCTACCATGAAGGAGTCAGCATTTCAGAGTGAACCCAGGATTTCAGAGAGTTTAGTGCGTCATGCCAGCACCTCACCAGCTGACAAAGCCAAGGTTACCATCAGTGATGGAAAGGTTGCTGACGAAGAGAAGCCCAAGAAGAGCAGCCTCTGCCGCACAGTAGAGGGCTGCCGGGAAGAATTACAGAACCAGGTGGGGCAGACTGATGCTCCCTAGTAAGCAGACAGAGTTCAGAGCCTGCTGAACTGGTATGAGAGTAAACAATGCACATGGCTCCCCTTGCAACTCATTTTCTCCTTTACCCATTTTCATAGTGTGAATACAAATACTATGTATTGTCATCACAAGGGGAGGATTTATGACTGAGCACTATTAGGCGTATTATGGGGGGTGATGGAAGCATAAATTTTAGTTGTGTCATACTCTAGAGTACCCTTTCTTGGCCAGGGTTCCTTATCTGAAACACAGAAAACAAAATACAAAATGATTTGAGGGTTTATATTCCCAATTTTCCCAAGGATGGTACAAAACCCAAACCATTCTAGATACATAGGAGAGAAGTTAGCTCATTTCATATGAGGGATGCCTTTGCGCATTAGGATATCTGTGCAGGACCCCTGGTTTAGAAAGATTGCTCTGGAGTTAGTAGCACAAATGCATATTGATTGGAATCAATGCCAGGAGTTTGAGAATGAGAAGATGGCTAGTATATCAAACTGGAAGTGAAGTAGCTGGATTCTGAAGGAAGTTACTGGCAAGATGATTGTTAGGAGTATTATCCATTGTTTTTCTTTTTTTTTTTCACTTGTGTATTTTTTCTATTTTTCTCAGGCCAATTTCTCCTTCGCTCCTCTCGTGTTAGACATGCTTAATTTCCTTATGGATGCCATTCAGACCAACTTCCAGCAAGCTTCAGCTGTCGGGAGCAGCAGCCGTGCTCAGCAAGCCCTCAGTGAGCTGCACACAGTGGAGAAGGCAGTGGAGATGACAGACCAGCTGATGGTGAGTGTCTTGGGCCATGACGTTTGGTGGCTGTGGGAACCAACAAATTTGTTGAGATCCCAAAGTGTGCTAGATGGTCTGAGGAGTATACTTAGAGCAGTTGATCCTTGGCCGTCCAAAACTTAGAATCTAAGACATCATGACATGCCCAGAACATATTATGAACAGTGTAAAAATCAGCATATGAGGTATGGCTTCAAAAGAAGAGAACTGGCCAAGGGTGTGCCTATTATCCCAGCACTTTGGGATGCCCAAAGCAGGTGGATTGCTTGAGCCTGGGAGTTTAAGACCAGCCTTGGCAACATGGTGAAACCTCATCTCTACCCCAAAAAACACACAAAAAATTTAGCTTGGTGTGGTGGCGCAGCAACTACAGTCCCAGCTACTCGGAAGGCTAATGTGAGAGGATCACTTGAGCCCAGGAGGCTGCAGTGAGCTGAGATCATAGCACTGTACTCCAGCCTGGGTGACAGAGTGAGACTCTGTCTCCAAAAAAGGAGTGGGGCTGGGGAATCCAGGGTCATTTTGGCCAACGAAGAGAATAAATCTCCTTTTTAGTTCATATAAATATATGAATCCCCAAGAGGTGGGGAATTCCATTTTGGAGCAACTAGAATAGTAGAGAGTTTTTATTTTTAGAAAATAGAACTTTATTGTATCTTCTCTAAAGTTCATGTAACTTGCAAAATAATGTTTGTCCTTTTTTGCATATAGTCCTTTAGATAACTTTCCTTTAGTTTCTCATGTCACATTGGTTATAAGGTATAAGTCATTATTGACTTTAAAACCTGCTGCTCAGCACTGAATATATGACTTCTGATGTGGCCTTCCTGGCCTTTTTTAGCAGCAGAGTTAAGTAATAGAAAGTAAAGTGGTGGCAATTCCAAAAAGGAAGTGAACAAATATTGTGAATGAGATACATGAATAGATCTCATAAATTGGCTGTTTTTTTTTTTTTTGAAGACAGAGTCTTGCTCTGTCACCTAAGCTGGAGTGCAGTGGCATGATCTCAGCTCACTGCAACCTCTGCCTCCCTGGTTCCGGCGATTCTCATGCCTCATTCAGCCTCCTGAGTAGCTGAGACTGAAGGTGCGCACCACCATGCCTGGCTAATTTTTGTATTTTTAGTAGAGAGAGGATTTCACCATGTTGCTCAGAATTGTCTCAAACAACTGTGTTCAAGTGATTTGCCCCCTTGGCCTCCCAAAGTGCTGGGATTATAGTTGTGAGCCACCATTCCCAGCCAAAGTTGGCTGTTTTTTGTTTTTCGTTTTTTTCTTTTGAGACAGAGTCTCGCTCTGTCACCAGGCTGGAGTGCAGTGGAAGGATCTCAGCTCACCATAACCTCTGCCTCCTGGGTTCAAGTGATTCTCCTGCCTCAGCTTCCGGAGTAGCTGGGATTACAGGCGTGTGCCACCACGCCTGACTAATTTTTATAATTGTGGTAGAGACGAGGTTTCACCATGTTGGTCAAGGCTGGTCTCGAACTCCTGACCTCATGATCCGCCCACTTCAGCCTCCCAGAGTGCTGGGATTACAGGCGTGAGCCACCGCGCACAACAAAAGTTGGCTGTTTTTAAGGGAATAATAGTCAGTTGGAAATATACACGTACATACACATATATATTCTGGCATTTTATTAAAATCAGTCACAGTTTTTGCCAGGTGCAGTGGCTCATGCCTTTAATCCCAACACTGGGAGGCTGAGGTAGGCAAATCACTTGACCAGAGAAGTTCGAGACCATCCTGGGCAACATGGTGAAACCCTGTCTCTATAAAAAATATACAAAAATAATTAGCCAGGTGTGGTGGTTCATGCCTGTGGTCTCAGCTACCTGGGAGGCTGAGGCAGGAGGATTGCTTGAACCTGGGAATTCGAGGCTGTAGTGAGCTGATATCACATGACTGCACTCACCACTGAACTCCAACCTAGGTGACAGAGTGAAACCCTGTCTCAAAAAAAAAATAAAATAAAATTAGTCACAGTTGTATTTGATATTCTTGGAATTAAAAGAAGTCGTAAGATCAGTCACACTGTTAGAGCGTTGGTTTTTAGATATTAAAGATGAAGCGAAAAAATACTTGGGTTGGGGACCCATCAAGTTGCTGATTTTTATGTTGCCAGGTTAGATCAATGAAAAAAAAAAAATCATCTGTCACCACAATTTGTAAGAGATTGGACATTTTAACATTTTTTTTAAAAGACCAGTACTTTGTATTTAAGTTTAGCTTTATGAAAACATTTACTATGTTATTCTTAATGGATTATTAATAACTTTTAACAAATTTACCCAGCCATCCATGGTTTGAAGGCTGAAATTACTGCTTTTGGATGACTCCATGGTGCAGTGTCTCAGTCTCATGAATAGTGCATGAATCCACTTGATTTTATTTGCCTCATTACTGCCCGCTTTCTCTGCTTCTTTCTTTGCCAGGTTCCCACCTTAGGCTCCCAGGAAGGTGCCTTTGAGAATGTGCGGATGAATTACAGTGGAGACCAGGGCCAGACCATCCGGCAGCTGATCAGCGCTCATGTGCTCAGGCGGGTGGCTATGTGTGTGCTCTCCTCTCCCCATGGGCGCCGCCAACATTTGGCTGTCAGCCATGAGAAGGGCAAGGTGGGTCCTCCAATTCTTGTGCACTTACTTTAGGTCATATTGTCTTAAATGCTAAGCAAAACAACTTGATGACCACGTTCGGATTAGCCCTCTGTGGGAAAAAGTCCGTTGGGTTCTAAGAATGCTTTAGGGACAGATCTTGTTGAGCTTTTCAAATACTTGGACCCCGAGTTGATTTGATTAGACCTAGAGCTGGTATGACTAGGATAGACTGTTTCTAATTAGTGAATTTCCACTCAAAACGTATTCTTCAAGCCCTCAGGAAAAAGTAATGACTAGCAGTTACCTAGGACAGGTTGACTCCCAGTCTTGCCCTGTTTGGTCACTCTGGCAGGCATAAGCCGAGAGACAAAAGTTTTCTTTTGGAATAGGAATACTCAGTGTTGCTTATGTAGTCCTGCCCTGCCTTCCCAGCTCTGTTAAGGATATAAGTAAATTTGTATTGTTTTATAGAGCTTGTAGAAGTTGGAAGAATGCTAGGTATCTTAACTCACACTTTTCTGTATTCTGGCCTCTCCATCACCACTAATATTGTTTTCACTTTTAAGTGAAAATATGGATACTCCTTAAAACAACTCTAAAATCATTTTAAAAACAGTTCCATGGAAAACTAGAAAAGGACAGTGGTACATAGGTATTCTTAAACTATTTTGTGAAAACTTTATAAAGAGAAATTGTTTTCATTACTTACCTGTTCTGTCCTCCATGGAAAGACATTCCGTGGCTTTTAGTCAGGAGAAATAGAGATTAATATTGATCTAGGATTTTCTACTAGACTTATCTGTAAAAAAAAAGAAAAAAGTGTGCAACCTGTTACCCCTATTGAAAGAGTTTTTGTTACTTGCTTGGACTTCTCTGAGAGGACCAGGAGTAAGAATAAATTGGTCATTGTTCCTTTGCAGATCACTGTTCTGCAGCTCTCTGCACTCCTGAAGCAAGCGGATTCCAGCAAAAGGAAGTTGACTCTGACCCGCTTGGCTTCTGCCCCAGTTCCTTTTACTGTGTTGAGCCTCACAGGAAATCCCTGCAAGGAAGACTACTTGGCAGTTTGTGGGCTAAAGGTAAAAATCCTGATCTAGGTTTTGATCCTTGAGCTGTAGATTCTAGTCATCTTCTCTCCCCTGTTCTCAGAACTACTTTTTCTTATTCATTGTTGAGATTAAAACTTAAAACCTACTGAAATGCAAAAGGAATTTTTCTTTGAATTTCTCCCAGATCTTTCAGATTTCTCCAATATTGAAACTAATGTTTGTGTTCATGAAACCTGAATGTTACTAGACAGTCTAAATACTCTCTGAAGGCAGGGGATATTAGAGAAAAAAGGGAACGTCAGAACTCTGAAATGAATTAGCCCACTTTCCAGATCATCTTTTCACCATTTTGTTCCTTAAACATTATCCAGGACTGCCATGTGCTCACCTTTAGTAGCTCAGGCTCTGTTTCGGATCACTTGGTTTTGCACCCTCAGTTGGCAACGGGGAACTTCATCATCAAAGCTGTGTGGTTACCTGGTTCACAGACCGAGTTAGCAATTGTCACTGCGGACTTTGTTAAGGTACAGTTACAGTTCTTTGTTGATATGGTTCTAGAATTTTTCTACTTTTAAATCTAGAATCATTATGTGCTAGCTTCTCCCAGAAGTTAAAAAATCAACTGGGTGCCATGAGTTGCACTTGTGGTACCAGCTGCTTGGAAGGCTGAGGCGGAGGATTACTTGAGGCTTAGTTCAAGGCTGCAGTGAGCTGTGATTATGCTACTCCACTCCAGTCTGGGTGATAGAGCAAGACCCTGTCTCTAAAAATAATAGCCATATTTTGTCACCTTTTGCTATGTTGCTGACTAGGAGCTTTCTGTCTTTAGGCAATAGGGAACTGATTCTGGTTCTACCCTCACTGTACCAAGTGCACACTTATTGCCATACTTGTTGCAGAATTTATTTGTGTATGTCTGTCCCCTACTCATTCCTTGAAGGAGAGTGAAAGGTGTTCTGTTCATCTTTATAAGACCAGTGCCTGACACTCCATTTTTTATTGAATGGAGAATGAATGCCCGTTATTGGTCAGTTCTGGCTATTTGGATTCACTAAGATATTTGGGGGATGGGACTGAGATAGATTTCCCTTATTTAATTTTTCTTCCATCCTGCAGATTTATGACCTGTCTGTTGATGCCTTGAGTCCAACCTTCTACTTTCTCCTGCCAAGCTCAAAGATAAGAGATGTTACCTTCCTTTTCAATGAGGAGGGAAAGAACATCATTGTTATAATGTCTTCAGCTGGGTACATCTATACTCAGCTTATGGAAGAGGCCAGCAGTGCCCAGCAGGGACCCTTCTATGTCACTAATGTATTGGAAATCAATCATGAGGACCTGAAGGTTAGAGCACATGTTGCTATTTCCTTCTATTCCAGATTTAATTATTTAGCAACTCCTCTATTCTTTTCTCTTTGTTCTTTTATGACATTTTTCTGTGGACTTCATCTAACTGGGTCTTTTTTTCTTTTTCTTTGTTTTTCCTTCTAACTTTCTGCCTAATAGCAAAATCTCTTATCCTTTAGGGCTAAACTAATTCAACTTCAAGTTCCATTTTTCTCAGGGTCTTTGTAAGATTTACCCACAGGGATCTCATGCTTAGAGTATGAGAGCACCTGATCATGATTGAAAACTAATAACCAGTATAACCTGGAAGTTGGTAGCCAAGGCAACGTGAATTACTGCAAATATGTGTTTTTGTGCCAGCAGGACAGTAACAGCCAGGTGGCGGGCGGCGGTGTGTCTGTGTACTACTCCCACGTGTTGCAGATGTTGTTCTTCAGCTATTGTCAAGGCAAATCATTTGCAGCCACCATCAGCAGGACGACCCTGGAGGTGTTACAACTCTTCCCCATTAACATCAAAAGGTGGGAATGAACATTTAATGTTCAACTTCCACAATGTCCACATTCAATGATGGATCTCCACTCCCACTATCTGCTGTCTGTTCTGAGTTTTGTGAAACTTAATTTTCTCCAGCCAACCTTTTTTTCTCCCTGCTAGATATCTTTAAAATCAAGGAACATCTGGGTTTGGCAGGTTGGGTTGTCTGCACAGTTTGTCCTCCACCCTGGAGACCCCAAGCCGTCAGAGGTAGTTTAGGGGTCCACTGTTACTTAGAAGGAAAACGTATAGTTAATGTTATAAATGTGATTTTAATGTGAGAAGGGAACCTAAATTTCTCTTAGACGCTCATTCTGCCATAATGCCCTTTAAGTTTTTCTCCTGGGGGAGACTTACTCTGTTAGCAAATAGAATGTATCAGTAATGGGGGCATGGTTGGATTTGGGGGAGGAAGAGACTTTCACCAAGTTTGCAGATAATAGAGGGGTGTGTAAGGTAGTGAGAGTTTCACTTAGGGAGGAGGAAGAAGAGGCTTAAGGTATCATCCCTTGTTTCTTATCTGCCATTGATGACCCAATTGTAGCACTTTCTCTCAGGCCTTTCTTTGGGAATTACCTGGTTTGGGATGAAATAAAATGGATACCAGTTTACACTAACTCGATGTTTTTGGAGATCCTGACAGGACATTGGGTCATTGCCTTAGGCAGCTCCATGGCCCTCTAAAGTTGACAGCCTCTAGGCACATAGGGCCACCTGTTCTTCAGACATGGAACCTCACAGTGGAGATTCCAAAGGAGGACTGCCCTGCCGGAAGCACCATTGGGGTGTATGAGCGTGTGTGCATGGCTTGGAATAAAACTGACCTGTGGATAATCTGACTCCCTGGCCAAGGATATTGCTTTGGAGTCACGTAGCCAGTTAGAGGATGGTTTTTAGGTCAAGAAAAGAACTATTGAATGGTGATTGACACTCTAACTGTGGCCAGTTTTGTTGTCTGCAGTTCCAATGGTGGCAGTAAGACTTCTCCTGCTCTTTGCCAGTGGTCTGAGGTGATGAACCACCCTGGCTTGGTGTGCTGTGTCCAGCAAACTACAGGGGTGCCGCTGGTAGTTATGGTGAAACCAGACACTTTTCTTATCCAGGAGATTAAGACTCTTCCTGCTAAAGCAAAGGTCAGTGCCAGATTTTCCCATTCATTACTTTGCTGTGAACCTGATCTCTTTTTATATTTGTTTATTCATTTCGCTTCCCCAGCTCTTTCAGTGGAGGCCCATAAAAGATTTTCAGTTCTTTTTCTCCTAGATGCCTTTTCTTTGCCACCCTTCTGTACAGCCCCTCAACTGACCGTGAAACCAGTTGCATCTCTGCCTCTTTTTCTGTGTGGATGCTGATCTGTAGGTGTGGGAACTACGACCCTACTTTGTCCTCTCCTCCTAGATCCAAGACATGGTTGCCATTAGGCATATGGCCTGCAATGAGCAGCAGCGGACAACAATGATTCTGCTGTGTGAGGATGGCAGCCTGCGCATTTACATGGCCAACGTGGAGAACACCTCCTACTGGCTGCAGCCATCCCTGCAGCCCAGCAGTGTCATCAGCATCATGAAGCCTGTTCGAAAGCGCAAAACAGCTACAATCAGTAAGGCTCCTTAGATGACTTGTGGGGGAGTAGGAATGGTGGTCTTCTAGACAGTGACTCAGAATAGACTGTTGCAAATATCTGTGAAGAAATGGTGACTGTCCTACTTGCACATTTTGTAAAATTAGAGGTATGTGCTAGCTAATTTCCCAAAAGCAGAGTCACAGTTCTAAGTGGCAAGCACCCATTGGCTGCCTGTTTCAGGCCACCGGTTCTTTGGTGCCTAGTAACGAGTTATGTCCTGGACCTTATTTGAGAGATTGTTCTCTCTAGGTTTAGGGAGAATGACTTCTCTGAAGAATGGAACTGATTGAAGTATAGATCTCTTCAGTTGGTTAATTTCCCACTGAGTAGTGAAGAGCCCACCACAGGTCTCTGAGCTGGTGGTCTAGCACTTGACTGACTGAGGACTCTTCAGGAAAGTGAAAGCTTGAGTTTAGCAGTGAACGAATCCAGCTAAGCAAAGACCATTACAGGGATCATCACATTACCTTAAATTTGCTCTAGAGTACATTTCAAAAGAATTTTGGTTTATTCATTTACATTCTCCTATAAAGAAGTAGTTTCTATTGTTTATTTTAAATAACCCAGTTATGGGAAAGCCTATTGTTATTAACTGTACACCCGATACCAATGCCAGATTTCTTTGTATTGCTAGGACATGTCATAGTTAGGGATAACAACCACTGAAGAGCTAACCACATGTAGGCATTATGCTGATGCAAATGTTATAATCCAGAGTTTGTTTAGATTAGAGTGTGAGTGTGGGCTCTGTCTGGGAGGAGTCTTTACCAGCGGTGTCGGGTCAAAGGTAGGAGAGACTCTGACGATCTGGTATCATTCTCTGCAGCAACCCGCACATCTAGCCAGGTGACTTTCCCCATTGACTTTTTTGAACACAACCAGCAGCTGACAGATGTGGAGTTTGGTGGTAATGACCTCCTGCAGGTCTATAATGCACAACAGATAAAACACCGGCTGAATTCCACCGGCATGTATGTGGCCAACACCAAGGTGAGAATGGCACTGAACTGGGATCAGTCCCTGGGTAAAAGGATTCATAAACAATATGGTTTGGGAATACATCTCCTTTTAGAATGCAAGTATGGAGTATATACTCGCAGTCACAACCCTCGGTTCTAGTTAAATTGTTCCTTAGAAAAATGGATATTCTCACTCACTTGGCAAAGGACTTGTACAGGTTGGGTTTCCACCAGTACCAGCAGGATTACTGTGTAGAGGACACCAAAGAGGTTGTTAATGCTGGGGAGAAGGAAGCCTGACATTGAAGAGAATCTGCTCTCTTTTCCTATTTTCTCATTCTTAGAAACAAGGAAGTCATTACCGGGGAGTTAAAAGGATAAGATTTAATGAGCTTCACATGTTGAGACAATGTCAGAGAAGAAGGAGTCCTAGTTCAGACTTAAGAACTTCCGTTAGTTTCTTGATGTGTGCCTTGTCTCCCTACAGCCTGGAGGCTTCACCATTGAGATAAGTAACAACAATAGCACTATGGTGATGACAGGCATGCGGATCCAGATTGGGACTCAAGCAATAGAACGGGCCCCATCGTATATCGAGATCTTCGGCAGAACTATGCAGCTCAACCTGAGTCGTTCACGCTGGTTTGACTTCCCCTTCACCAGAGAAGAAGCCCTGCAGGCTGATAAGAAGCTGAACCTCTTCAGTGAGTCACCAACCCCTGGTGCAGACTCTGTCCTCATTGTGACTGCGAAATTGGGAGCCACTGGTCTGTGACTCTCCAATATTCTGGGATCTCTCCACTCTACTGGTTTTTCTGTCCTTTTGTCAGGAAACTTTGAGCTTCATTTGAAATATTAAAGAGGCAAGGTGACAGGAAAGGAGTACACTGGAGCATGGTAGCAGTAAAGATAGGGCTGCACTTCGTTAAGTATTCATTTCTATAGTGTTGTGTCTGCCTCACTAACGGGGCTACTTCTGTGTTTAGGCTGAGAGGAGGCAGATTGACATGAAATTGCAAGGCTTTCTTAAAGCACAGAGGAAGACCTCAGGTCCACGTGGCTGAGAGATGGTTAGCAATGGCTTGCTATGCCACTGAAAACTACACCCTCAGAATACAAATCCTTGAGCCTTACTCAAGACTGCATTTCTCTGTCAATTATTGGCCATGGTCTGATACGCTTTCTCCTAGATATAGTTGCTGTTAGTGAGAATGGTCATGATCTGTACTTTGAACAAAGAAAGTGTGTAGAGACACTTGGGAGTGAGGGGTAGGGGATACAATACTCTGAAGCAAAAGAGGACCCTTACAGTGATGATTAGGGACTCTTCTGAGTAGGAGATGTAATTGACTTTTGGTCCCTGGAACTTTCTCCACATGTATTCAGCATCTATACACGATTAAAGTGCTGTGAATATCTCAGAAGATAAAGTTTCTCTGTGTCTGTAAAATTGACGTGATTTACTTCTTTGCTGCAACTGTTCTGGTCTTTGATTTGGAGGGGTGGCTCTTTAGAGAATGTGCTTCCTAAAGTCCTCTCTTGCTTATTGCAGTTGGGGCCTCGGTGGATCCAGCAGGTGTCACCATGATAGATGCTGTAAAAATTTATGGCAAGACTAAGGAGCAGTTTGGCTGGCCTGATGAGCCCCCAGAAGAATTCCCTTCTGCCTCTGTCAGCAACATCTGCCCTTCAAATCTGAACCAGAGCAACGGCACTGGAGATGGCGACTCAGCTGCCCCCACTACGACCAGTGGAACTGTCCTGGAGAGGTACCAGTGCTGGCAGGGGGTGGCTTCAGTTTTTACATCTTCCACTCACTGCAGAACCTTCCCGTGTCTTGAGAGAGCCAGCTTCTAGTAACCATCTCAAGGCTAGCCTGGGATTTTTTCAAGTTTTCATACAACTCGCCCATATTCAGTGTCTCTTTAGTGTGCAGACAAAGCCTGAAAAATGTGCTCAGAGTCATGTGACACCAGAGTCTCTCCCTGGGCAGAAGTTCTGTCCCTTCTCTTAATGCTCAGGTACCCTTTAGAGTAGCCAGAGGCCACAGGCTAGATGATGCTTAAGCCAGTATTCTAGATTAGGATCCAGGCTTGCTGAAATGATAGGAAAACATCCTCCCTTCCATTCTGAGCTCATCATCTTTTCATCATCTTTCTCTGCAGTAGCTACTTCTGTGGTAATAACATTGCCAGCAAAGAGGCTGTCTGCTGCCTCTTGTAGCAGAGTCCAGAGTTTCCTTAGTCTCCCTACAGTGGCATTCTTAAGCATTGTGCTTGGCTTCTTTGTGCTAGGTAGCTGCTGGTTTGCCATGGTAGATGAAATACCGTAATTCATGATGTAAGATTTTGAGTTTCTTACATTGTAAGTCACAAGAATAGCCTTGCTTGGAATCACTGCCTCCCACCAGCAGCCTCCTCCCTCCCTTCCTTTCTCTTTCTTTTTCCCCGATACCCTATCCATACATGGTTGCTTAGGATGTGTTTCCAGGTTTCTCTGAGCTTCACATTTTTTTCCTTTTTTTTTTCTTTGCTTCTCCCCCAAGTTCTGAAACTGAGTCCCTAACCAAGCTGGACCGGTTAGTATGCCCTCTTTCTTTTCTCTGCACGAGTGAGTGTGTGTCAGAGAGCAGTGTAACCAATGGTGTGGCTTTGCATTGATTCTGCTTCTGTTGAAGAGTCCTCCTGCTTCTTTCTGTTCTGGTCATTGCATGGCTACAGAGCTGTCCCTGTGTAAAAATGGAGTACATGGAGGATCGTAAGTGCACTCTTGGTGTTGGCCATGTCAGACACTCTCTCAACTCTCTCTTCCTTACCCTAGTCCTCTCTGCTCCCTTTCTAAGTGGATGAAAAGGGGGTTCGGGGTAGAGGGATTAGCAGCAAAGTCCTACCATCTGATAACCCACTAGAGAGCTCGTTCTATCCAAATTTATTTTATGCCTCAGGTTCCTCTTCCCTAGTTCTTTATTGCCTTCCTCTACCCCTTAACCCTTTTCTTTCCAGTTACCTTCTGAATACTTTTCTTTCTCTGTCCAGAGCTTCAGCTGTCAGGATGTTATTCTTTTTTACTATGCCACATTAAATTGAAAGGAGTAAACCCTGGGGAGCATGTTACTTGGTACCCTTTAATAGTAGTAGTTGGGTTTCCTATTCCTTTCCTAAGGGGAAATCGCTCAGTTTTCTAAAGATGCTTTGTATTTACCCCTTGAATGTTGGCAATTGGCATGCACCTAAAAAATAGTTTGTTCTCTCCCCTATACTTAGGGACTCATAGGAAATGCCTTTGTGCATATATAACTTTAAACTTTCCAATATAAGAAGATGGTTTTTACCTTTCCCTTTGTGTATCCTTTTGCCCACTGATCTCTGGGCACCTGAGCTTCGGGTCCCATTGCATCAAGACTGTTAAGCCCATCTCAGTGATCCCTGCCACAGGCAGCTGAAGGAAGCACATTTATCCTCTTTGAGGAAGAAAAGCCCCGTCTTTGAGTTACGGATTATGAACATGGCCTCAGGTTGATCTCCGAGCAGGAGCCAGGTTTCTCCTGGCCTGTAACATAGGAAACGATATGCATGGTGCCTGTGGCAGGTCTTATTGTGCTTTGATTTTGTATTTGGCATTCATTAGCTGTCCCCAAGGTCCTCATGACTATAGTTTGCTTAGGCTAAAGCGCAAGGCGGAGAGAACGGTGTTGTACTCAAGCCAGGTTTTCTGTCTCCCCAGGCTGGTTGTGAGTTCTTTAGAAGCCCTGGAAAGCTGCTTTGCCGTTGGCCCAATCATCGAGAAGGCAAGTCACTTTTTCAAAGCACATGGAAGCTTTCTGAAGAGGCAGGAAGTCAGTGGAGTTGTCTGAGGCCCTGAGGCCTCGCAGCTAAAGAACATTTATAGTAGCATAATCTTGATTTGCTAAGAAGCTCCAGAGAAGTCTTCAGCTTAAGGCCTCATGTCCTACTTTTAGGGCCCATAGTGAGCGTGTGTATAGAATAGGATGCGTGTTGGTACAATAACACTGTTCTGGGAATCACGAGCTTGGATTCCATTTCCTCATCTGGTAGGAAGGAGGATTATAATTTCTGAATTTTTTTTTTTCTCTTTGCAGTCCATGGAGCATAACCTAGCCCTGGTGGCCTAGAAGGAAGGAAGGGCAGGCAGAGTGTAGATAGTTCATTCTACCTCGAGTTGGTGGGGTTAGTGATAACCTTGCCATCTTTTGCCTCAGGAGAGAAACAAGAATGCCGCTCAGGAGCTGGCCACTTTGCTGTTGTCCCTGCCAGCACCTGCCAGTGTCCAGCAGCAGTCCAAGAGCCTTCTGGCCAGCCTGCACACCAGCCGCTCGGCCTACCACAGCCACAAGGTAACTGTTCTCTCTCAGGGATGCCTGTGTAGGAAAGGAAATTGCAGTGCTGACAGGGAATCAAATAAGTTAGCTTTTCATTGTAAAGCAGCAGCACAGCAAAGTAAGGTAAAGAGAGGATAGCATTCAGATTAGACCTACATTTTACAGAGTTTGTCCTGAGAAATTCTCAAGTGCCACTCAAAACTGAGGATAAGCCAGTGACTGGGCCCCTGGTTTATACTTATTTTTCTGTCACTCTAACAGGATCAACAAGACTTAAGAAAGAGAGGGAGGGACATTGAGTGTGGGTGGCCTTCTCACTGGAAAAGGGTGAGGTGAGGGAGTCCCTCAGGAGACAGACTGCTAGTGTTTTCCCTCCCTCAGCTGTGGCGTAACACGAGAGGTGCACTGTCCTTGTTGGTGAGACAAGTGTTGCATAGTTGTTGGAGTGCCTCTGATGGCAAACTCTGGGGAAAGAGGGTATCACTTATAAAAGAAAGGCATTGCCAAAGGAGACAAATTGGGCCAATTTCTGTAGATGGAAAAGATGACAGTTCAGACCCCTGAGAAAGAAAGGCTCTGAGAGGAACCATCAACCCAGAGCTTTGGTTAGCTTCTGTGCCTCCAACCCAGGGAACTGAAAAATGTGAGTTTAACCTGCTGAGCCTCTCGAGGAAAGGCAATTTTGGAAACACTGTCCTTGGGTAATATGAATTTGCTAGGAAATGGCTCTTCTGTTGTAGGAGAAAGAAATCCAGCAGTTCTGGAGAACTGAGTAGATTTGAATTTTCCCATCATACTTTGATACTGCAGGGTTTTAAATTTTTTAATAACATTAATATTTTATGTATTAAGAAACTTAACTATATGGGGCTGCTTTGAAGATTTGTTGTAGGTGATTGGTGTTCATTGGCCTGTTCTCTTGAGAGGAGGTAATAATCCTGGTGATCTGCCAGCTTTTCTCTCCTCTTTGCTTTTGTACCCAGCTCTTGCTTATGGCTGACCCTCTGTGCCCCTGTTGTTTTATAGGATCAGGCCTTGCTGAGCAAAGCTGTACAGTGTCTCAACACATCCAGCAAAGAAGGCAAGGATTTGGACCCCGAGGTGTTCCAGAGGCTGGTGATCACAGCTCGCTCCATTGCCATCATGCGCCCCAACAACCTTGTCCACTTTACGGAGTCAAAGCTGCCCCAGATGGAAACAGGTGAACTTGGCCCCTATGGCCGTGGTCCTGAGATCTGCTTCATATGCCTATTTACCCTCTCTTCCTTACTGTTCTTACTGGCCTCTGACTGACTGCATGCTCAGAGACAAGGATTTTGCTTCTTGGTCTTTATACCTTGTAGGGCCTTTTGACATTGAAATTGTACCATTTTAAACACATTCTTTTTCCAGTGCTTATCCTTTTGATTATCCTTGAGTTTATTTAGTGTTATAGACATCAGATATAATCTGTCTCTGAAGTTACTACCTCTTAGGAGCTTCAGGGGAAAGCTAAGCTTGGTTGGGCCCTGGTTGCTTTGAAGCATCTGTGACATATCTTTCACTTTCATGCTGTTCTTTTGCCAGTGCTATTATTAATATGTGTAGCAGCTTTCTCAGTGCTTAGTGCTGTTTCCTTATCTCCTTTTCTGTTGGCTGGGTAGCAAACCTGTTTTGTCATTGTCAAATTGAGCTGATTGCTGCCTTTACAATTCTCTGTTATTTACATGCTCCATCATCATCCTGTTCCTCCTTTTAATACTAGAATCCCAGAATTATTCTAGAGAAATCTCTAGAATGTTCATATGTTCCTCTAGGTTTTAAAAGTTGAACAGTTGGAACTGAGATCTTTGAATCTGCTGTAAACATCCTAAATGCTCCCCCTTCTACTTAATTCTAACATACAATGTTTTCTGCGATATTCCTTTCCCAGACTGTTTTTTTCCTAGATGTGCCTGCTGGAGTCTAGGGATAGTTGGCATATTGATTGGGCCCCCACTTGAAACTCCCTCCCCAGGCAAGCTTCCTTGACCTGAGTTAACCTTAAAACAAATTAAATTCCACCTCAGATTTACCATCGTTGATAATTTTCTTTCTCCTGCTTAGAAGGAATGGATGAGGGGAAAGAACCGCAGAAGCAGTTGGAAGGAGATTGCTGTAGTTTCATCACCCAGCTTGTGAACCACTTCTGGAAACTCCATGCATCTAAACCCAAGAATGCCTTCTTGGCACCTGCCTGCCTTCCAGGTATGTTAAAAGGGATATTTGAATCTTGGTAATGAAGCCTGATGTAAGTTCTGTCTTTGAACAGCCATGACCATTAGCCATTAGCCTTCATTCTCCATAATCCATTTCTTCCAGAATTCATAATTGACAAGTAGAAGTCTGTGAGATAAATGCAATGTTCCTGAGGAATTTAGCAGTGTGGCAGAGTGGGATTTTCTTGTACCATATCTTTTCACTGGGGTTGAATATTTCACATAAAGAGGCACTGTGTGTGTGTGTGTGTGTGTGTGTGTTGTGTGTGTCTGTGTGTCTCCTCACTGGTTTATCATTGTTTTAAAAAATCTTTGATAACTTGGCTTAAAGCTAGCTCAAAAGGCAAAAGTATCTTGAGGACTATTATATTTCTTTTGGTCTCTAACTTCTTATACCATTGAAAATTGAAGGGTAAGGGTTTGAATAGCAATATAGAAAAGTAGGATGATCCTGGTGCTCATTCATGTTTGGAGGACACTTGGGTGGGTGAACCTAAAAGGCATGTCAAGGTCATGTTTTGTCATCACCTGAGGTTGGAGGATATTAGAGGACATTTAGTATTTGCCTTCCTCTTCATATTTCCTTGCCTTGTCTTTTGATATCCAGAGAGAGTGGACAGCTACTTATTTCTGTGACTCAAGATATCTGGAAAGGCTTTTGAGGACAATTTGGGAGATTAGGAAACTGTTAATGAAACAAATCACAAATAATACTGACAGGCTACTGTGTGTGAGTGAGTGTGTGTGTGAGTGTTTGTCATTTTGTTTGCATGACCTTTTATGCGGAGATAAAAAGCTACACTTTTGTCTCAGACTCTCAAGTAGTTAGAGCTTTTTGCTCCAGATTTTCAAATAATGTTTGTGTCTCCTTTAGGCCTAACTCATATTGAAGCTACTGTCAATGCTCTGGTGGACATCATCCATGGCTACTGCACCTGTGAGCTGGATTGTATTAACACAGCATCCAAGATCTACATGCAGATGCTCTTGTGTCCTGTACGTAGCATTACAATCCCAGAGAGCTCTCAGCAGCCAGGGAATGTCTGGAAAATTGTTTTTAGCTTGCTAAACTAATGAAATAAAATAGATTTAAAGGAAGCTGAAGGGATGAAGTTTCGAATATCAGTAAAAGCTTTAAGATCTTACTCCATGGAAGAGAAAGATTTGCAAAGGGGATGGGCTTAGTCTCTCTTGTTCAGTGCTGAATCACCAGGGATTGGCCTGCTGCTTGCTGCATAGTAAGTGCTAGGTAACTCAGTGAATTGTGACTTAAATGAGGGCATGAATGAAAGTAGTACATCAAGATTTCTATTTCCAGTGACCCTTTCACAGAAGCTTAGTGTTAAAACTACTGATTTTAGCACAGAGCTAAGATGCGCACTGGGGGCCTGATCATCTGATAAAAAGCCAAAGCCTTTTGTAAGGGGCCAAAATGGCCTCAGGAGCGAATGACCTGCCAGTCTATCCCCAGGAACTGAGAGACAGGAAGTTAGTGAATGGCTCTTTTATGTGTGCCAGGTCAGGAACAGGGGATTAACTTAACCTGCTGATGTGCCTGCTGTCCGCTGGGTTGCAGGTGAGAGTAGAGAGGTATCCACATGTGTGGGAGTGAGTGACCAAGAAAGGAAAGTGTTTTATAGAGAGTTTCATGAATAATACGAGACCAAAGCGTGACAGTTTCCTTTTAAACCTCAGGATCCTGCTGTGAGCTTCTCTTGTAAACAAGCTCTAATTCGAGTCCTAAGGCCCAGGAACAAACGGAGACATGTGACTTTACCCTCCTCCCCTCGAAGCAACACTCCAATGGGTAATGTGAGGTCTGGGTTTAGGCTCAAGCCTGTATTTGGGAGGAGGGGAGAGAGGGAGGTACAGTAGCATTAGACATGCTGCGCATGTTGACCAAGGTCCTGGAGACTTTTGTTTATGTATCTACCTTTTTTCTAATGCTACCTCACCCCATAAAGAATTTAAGGTGGCACATCAAAATGTATATGGTAAGTAGAATAAAAATAAAGATGAGAGGCCATGGCTCACCTAACAACCATGTAGGACCTTGTGAGGTGGCTGAAAGTTTCCTAAGAGCCATAGCAAAAATAAAAGCACAGTGACCAAAGACAAAACAAAAATGTAACTTTTCTTGCGATAGAAGCTCTTCATTAAATGTCCATTTTGTTGCCAAAGGGGCAGAATCCTTAGTGGACTTACCTACAATAAGTTGGATAGCAAATTTCACAGGAGTTTCCCTCATGATACACTTGGACACAGTCAAGGGCATAACATTTTACGATTCAGTAAAGGCAATTCTAAAAGGTGTCTGAATAACAGAATTATATAATTCTGGTTACTTGGCTTGATTTAGAAGTAAATTTCAAATGAAAGTCACTATGTACCTTTACATTTTCTTTTCTTTTCTTTTTTTTTTTTTTTGAGACAGAGTCTCACTGTATCATCCAGGCTAGAGTGCTAGAGTACAATGATACAATCTCGGCTCACTGCAGTCTGTGCCTCCCAAGTAGCTGGGATTACAGGCGTGTGCCACCACACCCAGCTAATTTTTGTATTTTTAGTAGGGACGGAGTTTCACCATGTTGGCTTAGCTGGTCTCGAACTCCTGACCTCAAGTGATCCACCCGCCTCGGCCTCCCAAAGTGTTAGGATTATAGGCGTGAGCCACTGCCCAGCCGTACTTTTAAGTTTTCTAATAGCAATATTATAAAGAGTAAAACGTAAAATTGATTTACTAATTATTTAATCCAGTATATCAAATATGTTATTTCAACATATATTGTCAATATACAAAATTTATTAGTGAAATATTTTGCCTGTTTTGGTACCATTTTGGGAATCCAGAATGTATTTTACACTAGTGGCACATCTCCTTGTAGACAGCCATGTTTTAAGTGCTCAGTGCACAGTGCATGTCTAGAGGAATGTACACAACTTTGTGACTTTCAGACAGTCTTCCTTGCATATCATTTATCTTGTCTAAGTTTGTGGCTCTTTTCTCTAGCAAGAACCTAGAGTGGAGATAGTTTATGTTTCTAAGGGACATATTTACATGCTTTAGCAATCCATTGAGTGGAAGATGAGGTCTCTATCCTCTTCTGACAATTAGGAGTCTCACCTGGACATCTTCCTTATTAGAAGGCCTTCTCACCTTCACACAAAAGCTGGCACAGGCAGGACCTGCAGTGGTATCCTTGGTTTCCAGTCAGTGGTTTTACACTTCAGTTCTGGTTCTTTTCATAATACTTACATAGTGTGAAAATCTCACTGACCTAGTTGTTTTAGAAAAAAGTAGTGAAACAAATTCTAATCTGTCATGACAGACAAAAGGTAAAGATCCCAATCATATTATTTTTCCTGTCTTATCCAAGGTCTCCTGAGAGTTAGTGGGCACTTGAGGGGCCTCCTGGTTTTAGATCTCTCGGCTTTATGGAAATCCCTTTGGAATCCAAGGTTGTTTCCTTCACTAGCTGGAAAACATTTTATTTTTGTGGGGGGCAAGCTGTCACAGCCACCTCCATCTTCCCAGATGCTATAGGTCCAAGAAGTAAGAGAACAAGGCCAGGCATAGCACCCCGGAGTTCTCCCACTAAAGCCCAGGGTGCTAGCTGGTAGCTTGGCCAGGCTTTTTGTTGCCACATGACTTATCGCACCATGTGCCAAAGGAGGAAAGCAAGCACCTTCAGGTGACTGGGGTTTCTTTGACTCAGGAGACAAGGATGATGATGACGATGATGATGCAGATGAGAAAATGCAGTCATCAGGGATCCCGAATGGTGGTCACATCCGTCAGGAAAGCCAGGAACAGAGTGAGGTGGACCATGGAGATTTTGAGATGGTGGTGAGTCTCTGGCAGCAGGAGAAGGGGAGGAGGAGCTTCAAAACTCTCCTCTAGCTCTTATTCAGTGGACTTCCAAAAGTTACCATTTACCATGGGACACTGACAGAGCTTTCTCTCTGCAGTCTGAGTCGATGGTCCTGGAGACAGCTGAAAATGTCAACAATGGCAACCCCTCTCCCCTGGAGGCCCTGCTGGCAGGCGCAGAGGGCTTCCCCCCCATGCTGGACATCCCGCCTGATGCAGATGACGAGACCATGGTTGAACTAGCCATTGCCCTGAGCCTGCAGCAGGACCAACAAGGTAGAAGGCCATGCCAGGAACAAAGCAGCCCATTGGCCTTGCGCAGGAAAAGAGGGTTTGGCAGTTACTGATATCCAGCTGACTTAGCTTGTCCCCAGATTTGGGGAGAGGTTGATCTGGGTGAGAGCTGTTCAGAGATACAGGTGGAGAGTGAGAGGGCTGTGGTGGGAATTTCAGTCTGAGCGCTAATCTCATAGTTTCTGCCAGTTTGGGTTATTTCCTCTCGAATCTTAGATTCCTCCAGCCTGTGTCCTGCCTGAGCTGAAGGAAGCATTCCACCATCTCTGTAACTGAACTTGGTGGGTGGACAGCAGTGGCTGTTGGCTAACTTCCTCTAGGCCAGAGGGGGTCACATGCTGGTGTTTGGAGACTCTTGAGGGCAGCACGTGGCCAAAGCAGCACTGTGGATGGGACCTGGAGGGGATGTTGTGCTCACTCTCCACTTGTTTCCCAGGCAGCAGCAGCAGTGCCCTGGGCCTGCAGAGCCTGGGACTGTCCGGCCAGGCACCCAGCTCTTCCTCTCTGGACGCAGGAACCCTCTCTGACACCACAGCATCAGGTAACTGTCCACAGCAAGGAGCACGGCTCAGGGCCCCAGGACCCTCAGGCCTTATCTCCACTGCTGTGAGAGTGTAATGGGCAGCTGCTTTGACAGGCCATTCTGGACTTCCTGCTTCTGCCTTGGCTTTAGAAAGATGGGTGTGGAGGGTGTGGTGCTGTGGCTCGGCCCTGCTGCGCACAGCTCCGCTTCCTCACACTTTGCATGCTGCCTGGCTTCAGCTACTTCCCCACGGAAAAGCCGAGAGAGCGGCCTGCAGGCTGATCAGCTACAGGGCTTCCACTTCAGCTTCCAGCGTTCTTTGTCAGAGCTCTAACAATTTAGACAGTATTAAAAGAGAGACAAGAAATAGAACTCATACTTTTTACTTTTTTTATCTTCATTTGCAAATGAAAGGAGAGCTACAAGAAGCTAGATGGTACTTCAGAATTCTTGGTCCATGTGACCAACCATCAGGGATCTATGAGCTTGAGAGAGAGGGTTTTTGTGGACAATTGAAATCTATAGGAAATCTCCAGAACTCATCTGCTCTTTATTTTCAATCTTTTCCCTAATCTGATTAAAAAAAAATGTTTAATGAATAGAGAGTTAGACCAAATGGAGATACCTGGTCAACCCCTGAGTAATTTAAGGGTTGATTTATAGTTTTTGAGACTGATGCTTCCTTGTGTTTTTTTTTTTTTTTTCTTTTCTTTTGGAAGTTTTAGCCTGGGTAGATAAGAAAGGGAGAGAGCGGCTGGCCCCACCTGCTGCCATGGCTTGTTGCTTTTCTCAGGTCTCTTTAGTTGCTGCCATTTCAGGCTCTGAGGTTGCTGTTGTGTTGTGCCAGTCGTGTTCCCGCTGTGCTCTGTGGCTGTCCTGGCTTTCCTCCCCCATGTATCTCATCCAGCATTTTCCTCCTGTCTCAGCTCAGCCCTGATCCTGGATGCTGTGGCTGTCTCTGGGGAATTTCCTTGCTTCATTATTAGCATCTGATGAGGATGATTAGGAGATGTGAAATTTCCCCATGAGCTCCCCTTTGGACCACTTGCTAAAAAAAACAAAACCGGGTTGATTCAAGAGCTCATGCTAAGTGACTTCCTAACATAAGCAAAAATTGACTGATTTCAAAACAAATCTTGTTAAAATTCAGAGTTCTATGCTTTGAATGGTAATGGCTAGTTTCAGATCTCTCAGCAGGTGTCAGTAACACCTAAACAATGGTAACCATGAAGCATTTTAGCTAGAAAACTCAGCGTCCATGTCACAGATTCTTACTGAACTTGCACTGTAATTTAAACAGCGAAGGAAATGCCCAGTGAACTGGGTTTTCTTCACTCCTGTCTAAGTACTGTTTGCAATGCACCGTGTATAGTGTTTGTTTCTGTTAGCGATTAACCAGCAAAGCAAATCTTTCCCTTTTTTCTTTGACGACAGGATATATAAACTGCATTGTGTCCTATGCACTATGTGGTTTGATGCTTTCATCCCAAGGAGGGCTCTTTTTTTTTTTTTTTTTTAATGTTTTTATTTTTTAACCTGTAACAGCTCTCGTTACTCTCTCAGCTCCAGCCTCAGACGACGAGGGCAGCACAGCAGCAACAGATGGTTCTACCCTTCGGACCTCTCCTGCTGACCACGGTGGTAGTGTGGGCTCGGAGAGCGGGGGCAGTGCGGTGGACTCAGTGGCTGGCGAGCACAGTGGTAATGTGCCATGGAGGGGGGCAGAGGGTGGGGACAAAACAGGAATCTCTGCTTGGGTCCTGGGGTTGGTTTTTGCAAAGAAAAGTTATAGAGACTCATTGAAAGTCTTGTGGACTCTCTGAAAGTCTTATGGATTCATTTGGCCTCAACTTTCGAGTTTCAAATGTTCAATGGCTTAAGCTCAGGGGGTTAGTATTGAAATATTTTACAGATATTTACTAATTATCTGTTAGTGGAAAAAAAGCATTGACATGCATAATTCTTTTTTTTTTTTTTTTCCTCTCTGAAACTGTGATGATGTGCATAATTCTAAGTCATGATTAGCCTAAAACAGTTATGGTGTCACCTTGAAACCCATTATCCTATGGTTTCTGCTCCTTATTTATTTGGGGGAGGGTTTTTTTACGCGATCTTATTGTTAATGATCTGATGTGTTCACATAGCATACCATCCCCACAGTCTACTAGCTGATGAGGTGGGACTCTAGAAGGAGGGAACATGACAGCCATTTTGGTTTGACCTTCCATATCAGTCCGTGGGTAGCAATCAGATACAATTTTTACAGAGGAGATTAAGAGCAGCTAATAATTTATAGATTCCCATGTCAGTGTATGTTTCCTCTGAAGTATGAGATAGAAATGTATTAGCATCTGAGATTAAGATTATTCTTATAGGTGGGTCTTATGTACCGGGGAAGGGTTAATGGCTACTGTGAGAGTGATTTAACACAGTGCTGTGGGGTCTTACTTAGCTTTACGTATAAGAAAAAAATACTACCAGTTGCTGTCTAATGCTACCCGTTATTATCTATTGGCTGCTGCTTTAGAATGCACTGGGTTCCTTCATGCTTTGGGAGTTGATTTGTGCTTTTTAAACTATTTCCCTCTAGTGTCTGGCCGGAGCAGTGCTTATGGCGATGCTACAGCTGAGGGGCATCCGGCTGGACCAGGAAGTGTCAGCTCAAGCACTGGAGCCATCAGCACCACCACTGGGCACCAGGAGGGAGATGGCTCCGAGGGAGAAGGAGAAGGAGAAGCTGAAGGAGATGTCCACACTAGCAACAGGTCAAAACCTAGTCCTCCACAGTTAAGAGACTTGCCTATCTGAGACTATTTCAGGAATAGTAGGACTGATCAGTTGTAGGAGGTAGAGTGGTGATAACAGTATATTTCTTTTGAAATATTAAGGTGTAAACTTCTGAAACAGTTTAAAATCTTAGGAAGTGCTCTAGGTCTGTCTTTGTCTTAGAATTATAGTAAATCAATTACAGAGAGAATAGGAAGTGGTCTTTCTCTTAAGGCTCCTCTGAATATCTTAGTGACTGTAAAGTGATTGTCATAAAAACATGTCTTTCTTACTCAAATTTTTCCAGTTTCATCAATATCCATACACTCAATGTACGGCATCCTCTTTACAAATGGCACCGCTGGAGGCTCAACATTTAGGTATATGTATTAGGTGTCCTAGAAGTGCTCCTTGTTCAGCATGTTCATAAGGTGAAGGAGAAATAAGACATAGCAAATACATGCTTATGGCTAGAAATACCAGTGGTGAAGCATTTTGAAACTGAAAGTGATCTATAAAATCCTAATCCATTTTTGTGGTGGAGTTTGGTGCTAGATTGGTGAAGTGAATGTATTCTTATCCCAGAGGTAACTAGAGAAATAGAAGACAAACCTGAAAAATAAGACTCAAGATATAATGTTTGTTGAATTTGTTGAGGCCAGTAGTTGTTACATTAGTGCAAAAATAGGTAAGTCAGAATTTTTTTTTTTTTTTTTTTTTGAGACAGGATCCTCCCTCTTGTCACCCTGGCTGGAGTGCAGTGGTGTGAACACAGCTCACTGCAGCCTCAACCTCCCAGGCTCAGGTGATCCTCCTACCTCAGCCTCCCGAGTAGCTGGAACTACAGGTGTGCGGTACCACACCTGGCCAATTTTTGTATTTTTTGTAGAGATGATGTTTTGCCGTGTTGCCCAGGCTGATCTGGAACTCCTGAGCTCAAATGATCCGCTCATCACCTCCGGAAGTGCTGGCATTACGGGTGTGAGCCCCTGTGCCTGGCCCAGAATTTTGAACTAACTGATTTCTATCAGGGAAAAAATATGGTGCCTGATGTAGTCAGGCATCAGAGACATTTAAAGGGGGCATCAAAGAGTGCCTTCCACATTCTCTATATCCTACTGCTTGAATGTAAGCCGTTTACTTCTCTGGATGAATTTCTCTGGTTCTGTTAATAGATATTTTGATAGAGTTTTTTTTTTGTTTTTTTTTTTTTTTTTTTTTTTGAGACGGAGTCCCGCTCTGTCACCCAGGCTGGAGTGCAGTGGCCGTATCTCAGCTCACTGCAAGCTCCGCCTCCTGGGTTCACACCATTCTCCGGCCTCAGCCTCCCGACTAGCTGGGACTACAGGCGCCCGCCACCTCGCCCGGCTAGTTTTTTGTATTTCTTAATAGAGACGGGGTTTCACCGTGTTAGCCAGGATGGTCTCGATCTCCTGACCTTGTGATCCACCCGTCTCAGCCTCCCAAAGTGCTGGGATTACAGGCTTGAGCCACCGCGCCCGGCCTTGATAGAGTTTTTAAAAAATCTCCTAATATTTTTCTTAATGTGATTTCTAGGTTAATTCCCTTATGTTCAGTTAACTTGGTCTCTATGATTTTTTTAAAATTTACTTAAAAAATTTAAAATCCAGTCTACTTTTGTGTTCTAGTTGATATAGTTGAGTTCATTTACAATTAATGTTGATTGCTGACAGATTTGGAATGGATGTCTGCTATTACTTTGTGCTTCTTATTTGTTCTATGTGTATCCTTTTCTTTCCTTGTTGGCCTTCTTTTGAGTTGACTTGCTAATTTTTTGTTCCTGTTTTTTTCCTTTTTTCCTCCAACTCTGCAGGTTTGGAAGTTGTTTACTCTGTTTTTAATCTTTCAGTGGTTATATTATGCATTTTAACTTGCATACTTACCTTATTCAAAATGAAGTTTAACTAATAGCTACACCTTCTGAATAATATGAGGATCTTAGAAGACTTTACTCCTTCTTATCAATATAAATGATCATTTTTGTGTGTTTTAACTTTTTTAATGTCTTCTTAAAGCCTTTAGGATTTTATAGTTTATATGGTCAGTGTTTGTTGAAGTTTTACTCATATGTTTACCATTTTATGTGCCTAACATTTCTTTATGCCTCTGAGACCTCCCATCCAGGATCATTTTTTTCCTGAACTGTATCATTTAGATTTCCCTTTAGGGAGGTTTGCTGGTTTACAATATCTCAGATTTTGTTGGTCTGGAAATATCTTTATTGAACTTACATTTGAGGATGTATTTTTGATGGGTATAAAATTTTGGGTTGGCAGCACCCCCGACCTATTCTATTATTTCCTGGCTTTTGTTATTTCCAATGAGAAATCACCTCCTATTTTAGCTGTTGCTTCTTTGAAAGTAATGTCTTTACTGCTACTTTTAAGATCTTCATTTGTCATTATTTTTGCAATTTTACCAGGATATGTGATTTATTTCTTTACATTTGTTTTGCTTAGTAGTATTTGGGACTCTTGGATGTGTGGGCTAGTGTCTTTTATTTTGGAAAAATCTCATCTATTAATCTTATCAGATATTCTTTTTGTCTTATTTTCTGTTATTTTTCTTTCTGGGATTTCAGTTAAATAGATGTTAGACCATCATATTCTCTTCTTCATGTCTCTTAAAATCTCTTTTTCTTTTGTGTTCCTTGTGCTTATTATAAATTTCTTGATCTATTTGAGTAGCATTAAAAAACATCAAATACATAGCAATAAATTAGAAAGATATGTAAGACTTCTACTCTGAACACTGCACAATCTCAGAGAAGTTAAAGACCTAAATAAATGAAGAGCTACATTTATGGATTGAAATATGTTTATGGATTGAAAGACTCATTGTGAAGATAATTGTCTTCAAATTGATATAGAGCCGTATAATCCTAGTCATAAATTTTGGCTGGAGTTACGTGTTAAAATTGACAAGTTGATACAAACATTTATGTGGATTAGCCAAGGCAATATTGAAGAAAATTCATAAAGTTAGAGGACTTTATAGAACTATAACTTATTATAAAGCTACGGTAATTAAGACAATGTGATAATGGTATGAAGATAGACAAATAGATTGGTGGAATGGGCTGGAGTTCAGAAACAGCTTCACACATACCTGGTCATCTGATTTGTAACAAAGGTGACACTTATGTACAATGGGGGAAAGGAGGGTTTTTTTCGATAAATAATAATGGGTCAGCTGGAAATGCACATAGAATAAAATGAATCTTGACCTGATCTTATATGCAAAAATCAACTGAATTATAGATGTAAATGCAAAGGGTAACACCTTCTTTCTTTTAAAAGACAAAATGTCTTCATAACTTGGCTTTGGTGAAGATTTATTGAATAGGACACAAAAGCATTAAAAGGAAAACAAATGTATAAACTGGATTATATTCTCAGCAGCTATTCATTTTCTCCTCCCCTCTTCTCAGTGTTAAGGTTTCAGTTAGGTAGTTTTTCTTTTAGGCTCCTAGGCTAGAGTGGGGCGGGAGGTGCAGGTGCAGGGAAGAGTGTGAAGGGAAGTCATTTATTACTGTTTACTTTTAAAGTGAGGGTGTAGCCTTCTGTGGTTCTTCTATGAGGTTCTCTTTGAAGACCTTCCCTACTGTCCACAGAGGAGGTCTAAAGAAAAAAAAATGAAAACCTTCCCCACTTAAGGAAGATCCTCTGCTTTTATTTCTATTCCAAATGCCCTGTGAGGTCCTGGCAACCAGAGGGTCAAGTTGCCTTCAGAACATCTTGGCCTTAACTTGTCAAATTTCAAAATTCCCTAAAATCTGTCTCTGAGTTCTGCTTACATCTTTGGCTTAATAACTTGTTAATTGCTAGTGAGCTCATTATTACTTTTATTTTGACTTTGTATCTGATCATCTTTCTTAGTTCACTTATTCTTGTTGTTTCTTGTTTTCTTTTCTTTTAAGACAGTCCTACTTGCCCAGGCTGGTGTGCACAATCATAGATAGCTCACTGCAACCTTGAATGCCTAGGCTCAAGGAATCCTCCTGCCTCAGCTGTCTGAGTAACTAGGCACATGCCAGCATGCCCAGCTGTTTGTATTTATTTATTTATTTTTGAGACGGAGTCTCACTCTGTTTCCCAGGCTGATATGCAGTGGCACAATCAAAGCACCTTGCAACCTCAAATGCCTAGGCTCAAGGAATCCTCCTGCCTGGGTAGCTAGGTGCATGCAACCATGCCCAGCTGTTTTTAATTTTTTTTTTTTTTTGAGACAGAGGTTGGAGTGTCTTGCCCAGGCTGGAGTGCGGTGGTACAATCTCGGCTCACTGCAACCTCCACTTTCCAGGTTCAAGCGATTCTCATGCCTCAGCCTCCTGAGTAGCTGGGATTACAGGCATGTGCCATCACACCTGGCACCCAGCTAATTTTTGTATTTTTAGTAGAGACAGAGTTTCATCATGTTGGCCAGGCTGGTCTCGAACTCCCGACCTCAGGTGATCCACCCACCTTGGCCTCCCAAAGTACTGGGATAACAGGTGTGAGCCACCGTACCCGGCCTAGTATTTATTTTATTTATTTATTTATTTATTTATTTATTTTTTTGTTGAAACAGCATCTCACTATTGCCCAAGCTGGTCTTGAACTCCTGGACTCAAGTGATCTTCCTTCCTCAGCCTCCCAGTGTTGGGATTACAGGTGTGAGCCACTGCACCCAGCTCACTTATTTATTCTAATGATAGATTTTAGTGGATTTTCTGCGTCCACAATCTTATCACCTGCAAATAACAGTTTAACGTTTTTCATTCCAATCTTCGTACCTTTTAATTTTCTTTTCTTGTCTTATTTCATTAGCTAGGACCTCTTGTACAATGTTGAAAGAAGTGGTGATGATGAACATTATCTCATTCCCAAACTCAGGGTGAAAAGGTTCAATACTTTCTCATTAAGTGTGATGTTAGCGCAAGGGTTTTTTATGGATATTTATCAGATTAAGGAAATTTTGTTCCTAGTTTGCTGGAAGATTTTTATATTAAATGGGTTTTTCAAGATTTCCAGTTTCTTGTGTTTCATGTATTGAATCACTTATATGGTTTTTCTTCTTTATTTAAGTTTATAGATTACATTAATTGATTTTTCTATTATTAAACCTATTTAGTCATGGTGTGTTATCCTTTATATCACGTGACCTGATTTGCTAATTTTTAGTTTAGGCTTATCATTTTTCTTTGAGATGTCTTTGTCAGGGATTGATATTCACCTTATTCTGGCGTCATAAAATAAGTCAGGGCATGATCCCCTTTTCTCTTGCTCTAGAAGAGTTTGTATAAGATTAGTGTTCTTTCTTTCATAAATTCTTAGAGAAATTTACCAGTGAAGTCATCTGAGTCTGGACTTTATGTAAGGGAAGATTTAAAATTAGGTTTATTCTTTAAATGCTAGAGAATTATTTTTATTTATTTTGGTTTCAATTTTGGTATATTGTATTTTAAAAGGAATTTGTTGATTTTATTAAAGTTGTCAGTTTTACTGGCATAAACCTGTTCATATTTTTTTTTTCCTCATCTTTTTAATGTCTTGACAATCTGTAGTGATTTGCCTTTTTTCATTTCTGACAATGGTGACTTATTCTTTGTCAGTCTTGCTAGGAGTTATCAACTTTATTTGAAAGAACTGGCTTTTGGTTCTGGTTTTTTTCTGTTGTATGTCTGCTTTCTATTTTATTCCTGCTTTTTATTATTTCCTTTCTTTTGCTATTTACCATTTTTTACTATTTTTTTGTTGTTGTTCTGTTGTTCCTGTTCTATCTCTGGCTCATGAGATACAAACCTAAATCATTTAATCATATGTATTTTAAACCTACTTTAAAAATACATATTCGGCTAGGTGCAGTGGCTCACGCCTGTAATCCCATCATTTTGGGAGGCTGAGGTGGGCTGATCACTTGAGGCCAGGAGTTCAAAACCAGCCTGGCCAACAAAGCAAAACCCTGTCTCTACTAAAGATATAAAAATTAGCCTTGCATGGTGGAGTGCACCTGTAATCTCGGCTACTTGGGAGGCTGAGATAGGAGAATTGCTTGAACGTGGGAGGCGGAGGTTGCTATGAGCCGAGATCATGCCACTGTACTCCAGCCTGGGTGACAGAGTGAGATGCCATCTCAAACAAACAAACAAAAAAACCAACCATATTTGAAACAACGTATTTTTTCTAAAATTCCATCTTAATCTTGCTTTGGCTGCAGCTCACATATGTTGATAATGTTGTGTTTTGATAATGTATTTTCAATGCTGTTTAATTCAAATTGTTTTCTATATTCTGTTGTAATTTAGTCTTTGGCTCATGGGATATTTAAAAGTATGTTACTAAATTTCTAAACATTTGGGAATTTTCTATTTATCTTTTTGTTATTGGTTTATAGTTTAATTTTACCATGGTTGGGAACATGCCGGGTGATTGTAGATTTTTTTTTTTGTTTGTTTTTTGAGACGTAGTTTCACTCTTGTTGCCCAGGCTGGAGTGCATTGGCATGATCTTGGCTCACTGCAACCTTTGCCTCCCAGGTTCAAGTGATTCTCCTGCCTCAGCCTCCCAAGTAGCTAGGATTACAGGCATGTGTGACCACGCCCGGCTAATTTTGTATTTTTAGTAGAGATGGGGTTTCTCCATGTTGGTCAGGTTGGTCTTGAACTTTTGACCTCAGATGATCTGCCCACCTCGGCCTCACAAAGTGCTGGGATTACAGGCATGAACCAGGTGGATTGTAGATTTTTTTTTTTTAAATCTCTTGAGACTCATCACTGCTTCTAAAATGGTGTTATATCTTCTTAGGATTTTCATTTGTTTTTAGGAAGAGGGTGAATTTAGGTAACCTAGCCATATTGACAATGGAATTCTCTATAGTGGTTTTAAGTTAACCTTTTTTCATGAATAAGTTAATTAAATAATTGGTTAATGAATTATTTAAAATTTTTTTGGTTTTATTTTCTCTCTTTGCTTAGTTGAAACATGAATTATTTTAAATAAAACAGAATTTTACTTTAAGTCACTAAAGAAAAGGAAACTGCAGTTTTTGGTGCTGTGTTTACTTTTTTTTTTTTTTTTTTTTTTTTTTTTTTTTTTTTTTTTTGAGACGGAGTCTCGCTCTGTCGCCCAGGCTGGAGTGCAGTGGCGCGATCTCGGCTCACTGCAAGCTCCGCCTCCTGGGTTTACACCATTCTCCTGCCTCAGCCTCCTGAGTAGCTGGGACTACAGGCACCCGCCACCGCGCCCGGCTAATTTTTTGTATTTTTAGTAGAGACGGGGTTTCACCATGGTCTCGATCTCCTGACCTTGTGATCCGCCCGCCTCGGCCTCCCAAAGTGCTGGGATTACAGGCATGAGCCACCGCGCCCGGCCTTTTTTTTTTTTTTAAAGTTTTAGGAGTACTGTGTAAGAGTTTGAAAATAGGTTGGGTCTGGTGGCTTATACTTGTAATCCCAGCACTTTGGGAGGCTGAAGTGGGACGATCGCTTGAGCCCAGGAGTTTGAGATCAGCCTGGGCAACACAGGGAGACCCTGTCTCTACAAAAAATAAAAAAATTAGCCGGGCATGATGGCATGCGCCAGTGGTACCAGCTACTCAGGATCCTGAGGTGGAAGGATCTCTTGAGTCCAGGAAGTCAAGACTGCACTGAGCTGTGATTGTGCCACTGCACTCCAGCCTGGGCAACAGGGTGTCCTAGGCTCAGAAAACAAAATGAATGAATGAATGATGTTTGAAAATATTCTGCTGTGATCTTGGTCCAAGTCTAGACTCTGCTCATTTTGTTGACTTTTTCTTCATGTGTGTATATTTGCGTGTATGGTCTCCAAATCTGAAGATATTAATCCATCTCAAAACAAATCTGTCTTATGTTTTATGTTGAAACTGTTGAACTGCTGCTATCATCTCACCTTTCCTCACTTGTACCTGGTCCATCTTTGAACAATTCTTAAATCATTTGTAGTCCCCACCTAGCTTGGCTAATTATTAACAGACACGTGCATGGTGTTCTGAAGAACAGTTAGCTCATTCCTTTGAGTTCTTTTTAGAATCATAATAATTTATAATTCACGTAAGACCCCATATTTTCTTTCATTCATTCTTTTTTTAGAGACAGGGTCTTGCTCTGTTGTTCAGACTGGAGTGCAGTGGCATGATCATGGCTCACTGTAACCTTGAACTCCTGGGATCAAGTGATCTTCCTGAGGCAGGACTATAGGCACATGGCACCACGTCTGGCTATTTTTTACTTTTTTGTAGAGATGAGGTCTTGCTATGTTTCCCTGGCTGGTCTTGAACTCCTGCCTCAGCCTCCAAGTGTTGGGATTATAGACATGAGCTACCACACCCAACTCTAGACCCTGTACTTTCATCCAGACTTGTATTATTTTGAAAAGATTCTGGGCTGGGTACAGTAGCTCACTTTAGCTCTGTTGCCCAGGCTGGAGTGCAGTGGTGTGGTCATAGCTCACTGCATCTTTGAATTCCTGGGCTCAACCAATCCTCCCTTCTTAGTCTCCTGAATTGCTGGGATTAGAGGCACACCATCATGCCCAGCTGTTTTCTTTAAAACAATTTTTTTGGTCCTTTTTTGTATTTAAAAAAATTTTCTTTTTAAGAAAAGAAAAAGAAAATATTCTGGATACCTGCTAGGATATGTAACACATGAAAATCACACATTAAAAAAAAAAAAAATAGGCGTGTGGTTTCTTACAAATAATCTCTAAGATAAAAATGAGACAAGGACCATTTACTAATTATGAAAGTGAATCCATTGATTTATTCAGCAACTATATTCTTAATCTGTATGAGATTGTGTATTAGGGGAGACTGGCAACCAAATTGTCAGCAGGACCTTAATTAATTTTCATCATCCTCTTGAATCAGCATATTAGCTAGAGATCCAGGGGCACATACTTAGTACAGAAGGTCAGCTGTATATCTGCAGATGAAGGCTAGGTAATGGCCAATTGATTATGTGGGAAAACTCATGGGTCCAGTAGGAGAGTGTGACGTTGAAACAGAATATTGTATTAGGAAGATGGTGGACAAGGTGTGAGACAGTAGAGCAGTGACTGGACTTTATAAGAATTTGGGAAACGTGAGAAAGAAAGGGCTGGGTCACTGCAGCTGGGTGATACAGAATTTGTATATAGAAGAATTCTAGAAAATAATGTCTGGGCACAGTAGGGCCGCATACTAGAAAAAAGCCATAAATCTTGCAGTTGGAGCTTTGACTTTGAAACTGAGAACTACCAGGGCCTGGAGGCTTGGGAAATACTTTGAACTTTCCTGTGGTAGGATTTCTTTCAGTGCCATCAGTTGTATTTTGGAATAGTTTTGCTTTCTTTTAACAGAGTGAGATCTCTCCTTCTGTGTTGCTGAGTGGCATACCAAGTAGGCAGTTCTTAACTTTTTTTTTTTAATGCTGGAGATTGTTCCTAAGCATTAGGCTTCTTGTTGACCTTGGTAGCAGGGTTGGAGTGGGAAGGGAACTATATTCAGCTGGTTTCTGTTGGAGTACAGCTCATGTTTTCTATCTTTTCCTCACCCTTTTAGGCTGCACATGGTCCGTCTAATGCTGTTGGAGAGATTACTGCAGACCCTGCCTCAGTTACGCAACGTTGGGGGTGTCCGGGCCATCCCGTACATGCAGGTATCTCTTAGCTCACCTGGGTCTCTGTCAGGTCATGATTGGACTACCCTTAAGCATGCCCGCATCTCTGTTGCAGAGGACCTGGAAGCCTTCGTTTGGTGTTAGGCCACAGAATAATGCAATTTAATTTTTGAGCTACAAATTATAGCTCTTCATTTTATAAATGAGAAGGCTAAGGGTCAGAGAATTTTTTCAGTGCGCAAGTTCTTCCAGATAGTTATTGACAGAGCCGGTGCAAAGCCCGCTCCTGAGATTCTGAGTCTCTAGTTTCTTCGTTGACATTAGTGGGCTAATAGCTGTTCTTCCACTCACTAGCTGTCTTCCTCAGATTCAAAACTGTTCTTTAATTCTTAGTTCAGTGTACCACCTTTTCTCAAGCTGCTTTGCTTGGATATAATATAGGTTAGTCCATTAATTTTACAAACTTTTTACAAAACATTTTTTGTAACGTCAAGTGTGGCATATATCAGAATTTGACTTTTCTGACTCTGAACACTGAAGCTTTGGATACTGGGAATTTAGAACGCTGTAATGGATTACAGTTATGATTGGTAGGGATGTCAGGAAGATGAGGGTTTCTTCTGAAACACCCCGTATTTCGAGTCGTTCTTCTTTAGGAAATTGGGTTTTGTGTTTTCTCTCTTTGACTTCTAGGTCATTCTAATGCTCACTACAGATCTGGATGGAGAAGATGAGAAAGATAAGGGGGCCCTAGATAACCTGCTCTCCCAGCTTATTGCTGAGTTGGGTATGGATAAAAAGGTAAAATCTGAGAGGCAATCTGTGTGAGAAACAGGATTGGCTGAGATACTTCCTCAGGTTCCCATTTGTTTCATAGAGCAACTTCACCTTATTTTAAGGGGTAACCATCCACTGAGGGCTCCAGTTCTGTTGAGTCAACAGAAGTGTATTCAGGGTCTGCTTTGGCCCGAGTATAGTTTTGGACTCTGAGCATAGTTGAGGGCAAAGATGAAGTTCTTACCCTCATGGACCTTTAGTGCTCAGTGAGGTGAAAACATCAAATTAGTTGTTCATATCTTAATATGACCTCCTAAGTGTATCGGGCTCTG
This sequence comes from Macaca mulatta, assembly GCF_049350105.2. Lineage (NCBI taxonomy): Eukaryota > Metazoa > Chordata > Mammalia > Primates > Cercopithecidae > Macaca > Macaca mulatta. The sequence goes on from NC_133406.1 coordinate 221,846,201, forward strand.
GGTACCCCATGTATAGTCCATGGATATACTGGGGGTTGTTTTGTGTCTGATTCAATCTAAGGAACACTTTAGGGCTGATGGGCTTGATTTGAAGGGATCTTGTTCAGAGGATGCCTCAAGCATCAAGTAAGTAGAGGTTTCTGGGCTTATGCTTTGGCCTGCAGGATGTCTCCAAGAAGAATGAGCGCAGCGCCCTGAATGAAGTCCATCTGGTAGTAATGAGACTCCTGAGTGTCTTCATGTCCCGCACCAAATCTGGATCCAAGTCTTCCATATGTGAGGTATTTTTGCTTTGGGTTTATGGGTTTGGGGAAAGGTAAGAGGATTGTCTGGGTAGTGCTAGGGCCAGCGCAGGGGTGCTAGTCCTCTGTAAGAATAAAGCCATTGTTCCCTGAGGGGAGTAAGATTCTAAGCTGTCACCTTTTCAAGAGCAGAACCTCCACCTTTTTCGGAATCCCTTCCAACCCTAGTCTTTGCTAACAGTCCCTCCAATGGAGGGGTTAAAGGGTTTGGAAGTTCCATTATTGAAAAGCAGGGCTCTCTTCTGCAAGGCACAGAGTGGCTAAGAGGATTCCCCTAGTGTATGTTGCTATAAGGTATGGTAATAAAGCAGAGAGAAAGCGATGTGTGTGTGGTGAAAGGAGATTAGCACAAAGCAGAGAAGGTAGAAATTGAGGCTGAACTGCATCCAATCTTAATGAGCTTAGGAGCTGTGGGGTTTGCTGGGATTTGCAAGGCTCTTCTAATGGTCTTATTTACAGTAGCTTTTCTCCTACTTTTTTATGCATGTGATCACTCACCCCCATCTCCTTTGGAAGCTGGTTCTATGGAAGACTGTATAGGGGGTGGGGTGGGGTTGTTCAGAAGTGCCTAAAATGGAAAGTTTTCTCTCTCCTTCTTGAATTGGGCTTATTTTCTAGTTGCTCACGGTAAAAGAGGAAACCCATCCCCTCCAGGGCAAAAGGTTATCTAATCTTGCCTCCCTGGCCTCTGGCACGTGTGTGTGTAGCAAGGTTAGAGTTGAGAACAGGTGTGTTTCTTTGTCTTACCATGTGGTTGTTCAGAAAAGTTCCAAAAAACCTCACAAACTTCCTTGGGGAAGTTTCAGTGCAAGAGCCTGATTCACTCACTGCCATAGAAACCAGGACTATTGTGAGTGTGTTTCCCATCCCCAACACCCACCCGGATTTCACATTGTTTTTACAAGCCATTCTTACCATCTCTGTATTTTCTCTGTCTCCCAGTCGTCTTCCCTCATCTCCAGTGCCACAGCAGCAGCTCTGCTGAGCTCTGGGGCTGTGGACTACTGCCTGCATGTGCTCAAATCACTGCTGGAATATTGGAAGAGCCAACAGAATGATGAGGAGCCTGTGGCTACCAGCCAGTTGCTGAAACCACATACTACCTCCTCCCCACCTGACATGAGCCCATTCTTTCTCCGCCAGTATGTGAAGGTGAGATATTTCCCTCATCAAAGAAACACTCGTCCTTTGTTCAGAGCACTCCACTTCTCCCAACCTTCTATGGGATTCTGGTTCCTGCCTCTTTGTAAATTGGAGGATTTGAATGAAATCTCAGTTATCTCATTTCACATTAAGTTTAGAAAAAGATGAGAAGGTACAAGCTAACGTCATCAGTTGTGGGTCATGACGTGTATGTCAGATATTCCCTGTGCTGTCACCACAGAGAGGCCCTTTAACGTATTATTAAGAAGATGGGCCTCCTGATCAGATGAATCTGGGATAAGTCCCGTCTTGTGTTTTTACTTACCAGTCTTGAAGCATGGAGAAGTTCTGTCTGTCTAACCTCCCTAACCTTCAGCTTCTACTGCTGGAAAATGAGCATGCAGATGGTATCTACTTTATAGGGCTGTTGTGAGTGTTGAATGAGGTGCCGTTTGTAAAGGACTTAGCACAGTGCCTAGCATGTATCAATGCCCAGTCCGTATTAACTGCTATCACCACTCTCTTCCTCACTGCCCCCCTAGAATAGCTTTGAGTAGGGGAGGAATACAATAGGCATAGAGTGTGGATCTGACTGTGTCTTGCTGTTTTTTCATGACTCTTTGGTGGTTTTCCATAACTTATAGGCCAAAAAGTTCTGGAGGACCCAGCCACCTGCTTGACTCTCTAGCTTTGTCACCTGTTACACCTTACACGCAGCCCTGCCAGCCTGTGCATTTCCCAAGATGTGACGTGTTGCCTTTGTTCGTGCTGTCCCTTCTGGAATTCCTTCCTCTCCCTCTGCTCCCCTTTCTTCCCCTGCCTCGTGAATTCCTAACCCATCTTCAAGACTCAGCACAAGCTTTGGATCCTAGGGAAAACTTCCCTAACACACTCCCTGCCATCAAGTCTGCTCAAGAGAGCCTTGTCCTGGGTTCCCGGAGCACCCTGTGCACTCACTCACCTGTCTTCCCCTCTACACTCTCAGCAGAAACCGTATTTTATTACTGTTTACAACTCCAGTGCTTGATACAGAACCGATGAATAGCTGGGAGTTGAATATGTGAGGCACATTGTGCCCTCGAACTCTTACAGATTCTTTTTATGGGACCACACAACTTGCAGGATAGCTGTTGTTTCCACTTTCCTCACATCTCTCGTTTACCTCTGCCTTTTTGTGTTACATGAAGCCAGGAATCTTGGCCGAGTTTAGTGATCTTGACAGCCTTGGTTTATTTAACAATTTCTTGTTATCATGGGAAATTTTGGTTCTAGGGAATAGAATATATCTCATAGAAGTCAGAGATCCTTACTACCTTTTTGTTTTGTTTTGTTTTTCAATTTTTTTGGTCTTTCTAGCACTCATTTTTATGTAAGCAGAGTACAGTCAACCCAGTGTCAAAAGCCATAGAGTGAAATATTAGGACTTTTAGAAGTGAGGTCTGTCTCCACTGTAACCTTTGCATGTAATTAAATTGCCCCCAGAAGCCTGGGCCTTCTGAGTTTGTAGAATAAACTGTCAGTCAGTCTTGATTCCAGCTCTGAAAGGCGCCCTTTACCACCTCCAACATGTAATATGCCTAGTGAGCCAGCGGTTTTCCTAAGTGTGGTCATGGAAAATCGACAGTCACAGGTTCTCATGCAAGTTTTCTTCTCCCAGGGCCATGCTGCTGATGTGTTTGAGGCCTATACTCAGCTTCTAACAGAAATGGTGCTGAGGCTTCCGTACCAAATCAAAAAGATTGCTGACACCAATTCCCGCATCCCACCTCCTGTCTTTGACCATTCGTGGTTTTACTTTCTCTCTGAGGTAAGTGAAAGTCCCAAGCTGCTTGCTTGTTGGGCTGAGGACACATCTGCATTCGCCTCTGTGGGCCCCTTTCTTCCTCGTCCTCACTCGGTATTTCCCCTTGCAGAGTTCCTTTCTCCCTTGCAGGTCTTGGTCTTGCCCTTCTGGAACATACTGTGGGTAGAACTGTAGGAGATGTGTATCAAGCAAGCCATACTTTACCTTCTGATTCTGTGTGTTGAACTCCCCCACTTGTGCTCATAATGGGCAAGTTTAATAATTTAGGTTCTGTCAGGAAAACAAAGTATACTAGTTATCTTAACAGAGAGATTTCAATATGGGAAATTGGGTGAATGCTCTTGGACAACAAAAAAGGCAAAAAGGAAACATTGAGGTAACACAGGGATAGTAACTGCCAGAAGCAGTTATCAGGAAGCGGGTGCCCTGCGGGGATGTGATGCGGGTGATTCTGGGACCAGTGAGAGAAGCTGATGATTAGAACTCATTGTGGCGGCCAGGGTTCAGGGCTGTTGCTAGGACTGCAGGGAGATGGGAAGAAACAAGCCCCTTCTTCCTCCTGCTGCCAGCGTCCCTCTCTGTTGGCAGAACCTAAGAGGGAGCCAGCTGGCAAAGAAGTAGTGCACTTGGCATAATTCTGGCCTGGGCATCACTGGGCAGTGTTGGTGGGTGGGTTGGGAACTGAGAGACAATAGCTTAATAACCTTAGTAACCAGCACAGCGACCCTGAGATAGATTAACTCTGGGAAGAATAATCTGTTAGCAAACCTCAGATGAGGATTTCGAGTTACATAGTTGTACCAACCCAAACTTTTCTTTAGCTCTTTTACTTGAAAAAGAGATTTGGAATTTTTTTTTTTCTTGATAGTTTCCGTTTGGGTGGGCTGAAGTGGAGGCCAGCTTCCCTGTAGATTCCTAAGGGCACAAGGAAGATATACATGAATATTGATATTTTCCTCTGATTTCTTTCTCTCCCTTTCTTTCTCCTGGTCTCATTAAAGGATACTTAAGTTCAAGAGAGGCTGGTTTGGTCAAGAGGAAATAGCTTGGTTTGTGTTTCTCCCCAGCCCCCCGCTTTTTTTTTCCAGACTGAGTCTTGCTCTGTTGGCCCAGGTTGGAGTACAGTGGCACGATCTCAGCTCACTGCAACCTCTGCCCCTTGGGTTCAACAAATTCTCCTGCCTCAGCCTCCCTAGTAGCTGGGATTACAGGCAGTGCTACCATGGCCAGCTAATTTTTGTATTGTTAGTAGAGACGGAGTTTCACCATGTTGGCCAGGCTGGTCTCAAATTCCTGACCTCAAGTGATCAGCCCACCTTGGCCTCCCAAAGTGCTGGAGTTACAGGTGTGAGCCCCCGTGCCCGGCCTCTCCCCAGCTTTTAAGAACAGTTTATTAAAACCCGGGTTGTGAGAGCCACAGTTGATATACATACAGTCCCAGAGTCATTTACTCTTTATGGTGTTTTTCTCCTCAAGTACCTAATGATCCAGCAGACTCCATTTGTGCGCCGTCAAGTCCGCAAACTTCTGCTCTTCATTTGTGGATCCAAAGAGAAGTACCGCCAGCTCCGGGATTTGCACACCCTGGACTCTCATGTGCGTGGGATCAAGAAGCTGCTAGAAGAGCAGGGGATATTCCTCCGGGCAAGTGTGGTTACAGCCAGCTCAGGCTCCGCCTTGCAATATGACACACTCATCAGCCTGGTACGAGGGCTGGGACCTGGTAGGGCAGGGAGGGCGCATGTGATAAGGCTTAGCCAAGTAGGTAATAGGGCTGGAGGTAATAATGCAGGGCTTTTAACTGTGTTGACAATGGCATGGTTAGGGCTGAGATGAGGGTAAATCCGTAACCCCTGTCTGGGTGCTGTACCACGTGTAGTTGGCTTCAGGGTCTGGGATGTCCCCCTCAGCACTCTCGTCCCACCTGGCAGCAGTTCCTCCACTGTGAGGTGAGTGGCCTGGGCTTCTTACCAGTGCCATTTGCTTACATCCTAGCCAGAATTGACCTCTTTATGCACCTCTGGTTTTTACCCTTGAATACTAAAGAAATGATGAAGGTTCAAGTAGAAAAATGTATTACTCCCTAAAGAGAAACTATTTGGACTTAGAGAAGTAAACTGAGTATTTGGTACGTGAACAACCTAGAAAGAACGTCTTTAATCTAGCTAGCTCGTGTCCTTGCTATTGTGTTTATATCAAGAAAAGTAAACTGAATTGTAGTTTCTTAGGTCATAGTCTATCTTTTGCTGTTGCCTTTTTGAGTAGTCTGAAGGTTCCTGAAAACAGCACCTTGCGCGGGGATGGGGGTAGAACAAAGGCAGGTTCAGTAAGAGCCGGAGTGGTTGTAGCAGTGTGTGGGCCATGGTGCCAGGTTCACCAGACTTCCCAGCAAGCACCTGCCTTGCTCAGAAGATCATGTTCAGCTTGTAGTCCAGAGCCAGGGAGATGGCTCCAGGCAGCAGGTGTGGTGCTTGTCTGGGCAGCATGGTGGAGTTACTCCTTTCCCACGGTTGGTTCCTATTTCAGATGGAGCACCTGAAAGCCTGTGCAGAGATTGCCGCCCAGCGAACCATCAACTGGCAGAAATTCTGCATCAAAGACGACTGTAAGCAATGCTGCTCCTTTTGATTGCTGTTATTCATTCATTCAGGAACTATTAAGGCCTACTATATGCCAAGCCCTGAACTGGATGCTGGAGATATAGCTATGAACAAGATACACAGACTAGACAGAACTCTGCCTAGCAAAGAAGACAAGTAAAAATCTAAAAAAGTGGTAAGGGCTGGTAGTCAAAGTTTGGGGTGCTGTGGAAGCACAAAGCAGGAGTCTCTGACCTCCAGGTAGTGACAGTAAAGCCAAAGAGGAGTAGGTGGAGTCTAGAGAACCCCTTATTCAAAGGAGCAGGGGCCTCTGGTCAGTGTGTAGTTATAATACTTTTCAGAGATTTCCACAGAAAGTATAACTTCTTCACAATGTCCAGCAGAGAGGACATGGCAAAGAAAGCTGGTGAGAACAGGCAGTCTCAGCTGTAGGGGGACGTTGCTTTGGTTCTCGTGAGTCTGGTTGGGGTCATCTCAGAGCTGAGCCACTGTCTCCTCTGCTTGCAGCCGTCCTGTACTTCCTCCTCCAAGTCAGTTTCCTTGTGGACGAGGGCGTGTCTCCAGTGCTGCTGCAACTGCTCTCCTGTGCTCTGTGTGGCAGCAAAGTGCTCGCTGCACTGGCAGCCTCTGCGGGATCCTCCAGTGCTTCTTCCTCCTCAGCCCCTGTGGCTGCCAGTTCCGGACAAGCCACAACACAGTCCAAGTCTTCCACTAAGAAGAGCAAGAAAGAAGAAAAAGAAAAGGAGAAAGATGGTAAGGGTCACCCTCTTGTCATTGTGACCACAGTGGTGTGTGTAAATCTCTCTTGGAGCACCTGGTTTGTTCTGTTGCAAAAGGTCTTTTAATCCTGATTTACAGGGGACCTAAGGCCCAAATGTTCTCTAGTGTCTACTTTCGGTCTCATGTTCAATTATACTGACGTGACACCTTAAACAGCATGACTTCTCATACCAAGTGACAATAATAAGAAAAGTCAAAGTGTACTGAACATTTTTAGTAGGCCAAATTTCTTATTCTGTGAAATAATAACAGCTTCTCTGTGGAGCTCCCATCAGAGTTAAGTGAAATGTGACTGAGTACATTGGTAAATGCTCAGTAAATGTTAGCTCTCTTAGCTGATCCTCACTGTCAGCTGCACTGCTTTCCATGGTCCTTGGAGACCTGAGATTGGTGATCAGGGTTGAGACCAGTGGTAGTGGTTCACATTCTCCCAGTTAATGATCGCACATCTCTGTGCAGGCCTATTGGAAGCTCTCGAAAGGAAGTTCCTCCTCCAGTGTCACTGTATTTGTTCAGTGCCAGCTTACATAGCACTTTATCCTGTGGTTTTTCAGTGTCATGATTGTATGTCTTGTCTGGAAGGCAGTTGTGCTCACCACTGCATCCCCAGTGCTGCATGTATGTCTCATTTGGGGCTGACCTATTTGTCCCCCAGTGAACAACTCAAAATTGTTTTGCAGAATATCAGCATTCAGTAGAAACTTTTAGAAATGGACAGAGTTCCTTACTTCCCCATTTGGTAGCCCAGGCCTTAGGACCCTAGAGGACTTCTTCCTACTCTTCAGCCCTCAGTCCTGTCCTAATCTTACAGGTGAGAGCTCTGGCAGCCAGGAGGACCAGCTGTGCACAGCTCTGGTGAACCAGCTGAACAAATTTGCCGATAAGGAAACCCTGATCCAGTTCCTGCGTTGTTTCCTGTTGGAGTCCAATTCTTCCTCGGTGCGCTGGCAGGCCCACTGTCTGACGCTGCACATCTACAGGTAGGGCCAGGGCTGGGTTTGGCAGATCTGCAAGGGTCTGAGGCCAGGGTGCGTAACGCAGTTCTGTTTTGGTTTTCAGTTACGTACAGTCACAGAGTCAGTAGTTAGCCAGCCTGAATCCTCTTGTGCTTTAGAGATTTCTTCATCTTTGTCTGCTTTTTAGCCATTAAACTGATGTCATAGGCAGGAGAGGATCTGTTTTCTACTCAGAAGGCTATATTTCTGGGTTTGTAACATGACTGAGCTTGACTCTGTAGGCTAAAAAAGCTCAGTTTCTGCTCTGGGGTATGTTGGGTGATAGGTAGAGGCAGCAAATGACTATGCTGCATCTGGTAGGATTGATTGTCAAAAGAGAAACAAAACTGTTCAAACTTAACCCATAATTGTGGGGAAATAGATACATTTATAAAAACAATACCAGGGCCTCAGTGATAAACACAGATGCCTCAGGGTTTTCTGCTGCTTGGTAACATGAGCTGTCATATATCTACAGAAATTCCAGCAAATCTCAGCAGGAGCTCCTGCTAGATCTGATGTGGTCCATCTGGCCAGAACTCCCAGCCTATGGTCGTAAGGCTGCCCAGTTTGTGGACCTACTAGGATATTTCTCCCTGAAAACGCCACAAACGGAGAAGAAGGTAACAATTGCTTTATGGTCAGAGAGGCCAACTTGCCATATTTAGCCTTTTTTCTCTTGAGTTAAGAATATTATGAACAACCCAGATTCAGGGAGTCCATATACAAAATCTCTTTTAAATATATCCAATTTTGCATTTCTTGTTAAGCACTTGTAATATGTCTGTGATGTAGACAGTATACACTAGCAAATCTGACTTAACATAGGAAGTAGGTCAAGGTCAAGTGGGGAAAGAAGATAGAACTCATTACAGTTCCTTGGAAAAGCAAGTGCTCCTGGTTTTGCTGGTAGCTCTGATTACATACCAGAAAATGTTTCTGCAATTAGCTAACCTTTATGGCTTCTCCATAAGAATAAAAATGATCTTCCTCAGGTTGGAAAAGCGTACCACCTATCACTAAAGCTCGTGGAAACTTCTAAAGGAGATAGAATCCATTTAAATGATTGAAATTAGGCCCAGCTTTGTATGATTCTGACTGAGAAGTCTGGTACGTCTAGGGCAGTATTCAGCTAGAATGCAGAAGACAAAAGTCTTTTCCAATAAGACTTCCCCCTGGGCTTTAACTTGTTTCTTTACTGAATTCTCTTTCAGTTGAAGGAGTATTCGCAGAAGGCTGTGGAGATTCTGCGGACTCAAAACCATATTCTTACCAACCACCCCAACTCGAACATTTATAAGTGAGCTTTATTTTGCTTTCTACCTGTGGGAAGCTCAGTCAGCTTTCTGAGGAGTTATTTGAATGTTGATAGGCTCTTACATAGGAATTGGCAAGCCCCTGAGAGAAGAGTCAATCTGCCTAGTTGAGATTCCAGTCCCCTCCATGTAGCCCAGGGTCTTGCACATAGAAGGTACTCAAAATGTCATTTCTGTGTTCAGGGTTTGCTGAATAGTAACGTAGAAAGGTTTGTATAGCCTGAGCAACATAGTGAGACTTCATCTCTACAAAAAATTTTTAAAAAATTAGCCAGGCGTGGTGGCATGTACCTGTGGTCCCAGCTGCTAGGGAGGCTAAGGCAGGAGGATGGCTTGGGCCCAGAAGTTCAAGGGTGCAATGAACTGTGAGCCAAGCCACTGCACTCCAGCCTAGGTGACAGAGTGAGACCCTGTTTCAAAAAAAAAAAAGGTCTTTAGTTTCAAGGGTTTAAGTTAAATAGGATAAAACAAATCTAAAGAAAATGTCTTCCTTTTTTAAAAAAACTTTTATAAGAGGATATTGGTTAAATTGACAATGCATTATTTCTGTGGTTTAGTAGTGACTGTTCTTTAAAAAAAACAAAACTTTATTGAGATCATTTATGTGTTCACCTATTTTAAATGTACAGTTCAATGATTTTTAGTAAATTTAATTGTGACTCTTGAGTCAAATTTTACTACTTTTTAGAATTCCTCTGAAGGATAGATCAAAGATTAGAAAACATTAAGGTCAGTTAGTTGAAATTTCTTTCCTGTGACTTCGTAATCCTATTGGGATTTCTCCTGTGTCCTTGAGTTCTCATTAGAGTGGGGCTCACTTTGGGGGGCATTGAGCCATGGCTTTCTCATGATTTTTTTGTGAAGCTCAGTGCTTCCTAAGATGAAAATTTATTCATGCTAAGACTGGTTTCTTCCTTAGCACTTTGTCTGGCTTAGTGGAGTTTGATGGCTATTACCTGGAGAGTGATCCCTGCCTGGTGTGTAATAACCCGGAAGTACCGTTCTGTGTAAGTAACGTCTGTACATGGACAGTCCTGAGGCCTATAGGTCCAGTGGGATTCTTGTTTCCAGAGATGGATCATTATCACATAGATGTTCCTCTCCTAATGGTTGGTCACCAATAGTAGGAGTTTTTATCTGCCACATTTATTACCTTAAATGGAAACTTGGCTGGGTGCAGTGGCTCAAGCCTATAATCCCAGCACTTTGGGAGGCTAAGATGGGAGGATCCCCTGAGCCCAGGAGTTTGAGATCAGCCTGGGCAAGATGGTGAGACCGCATCTCTACAAAATATTTTTTAAAAAATTAAATAGAAACTTCATCTTGTGGATGAAGAGTGGGTTACATTGATGAATTTTTTAAAAGGCAGTATGAGTCTTGAACTAATACCATGTTTTGTGAACTCTTGTATTTAGTATATCAAGCTGTCTTCCATTAAAGTGGACACGCGGTACACCACCACCCAGCAGGTTGTGAAGCTCATTGGCAGTCACACCATCAGCAAAGTGACAGTGAAAATCGGGGATCTGAAACGGACCAAGATGGTGCGGACCATCAACCTGTATTATAATAACCGAACCGTGCAGGCCATCGTGGAGTTGAAAAACAAGTACGGGCTTTTTAGGCCTCGGGAGGGGCAGCAGGTCTGTAAGGCTCAAGCTCAGTTGCTGCCTTTGGTTCCTGGAGTGGAGTAAGGCAGCACATCCCTAGAGGCCTAATGCATCCTCTTGGCCACTCCATTCATGACTGAAGGGCAAAAGTGAAACAACAGTTCTAAGGATGTTGACAAAGATTATTTCTAAATTAGTCCAGTGGAGCCATAGGGGTCTGTGGAAGCTCCTCAACAGCCTTCCTAGGGAGGGGAAGCTGAGTGAGGGGACCTCCAGGCTTCTCATGCCCATTTTAACTATTCTTATGTAAAGTTCTAGTCTTAGATAAAACCTTCTGTATTGGGAAGTAATTGTCATTTCTTGGATGAAGACAGCTATGCTCTTGCTCATAGGGCAGGAAGTTATTTCTCAAGAAGCTTCTTTAGTACACACACTCTTCAATTTCTGCATAGTGCCTTTCCTCTATATCTGCTGATACTGGATCTTCCTAGCCCATGTAGCACAGTGACTGAATGTCGTATATAGGCCAAGAGAGGCACTCACATGGGTTATAGTGTTGACTTTCACAGAGACAGGTCGCGTTTTGTTGAACTCTCAGGCATTGCTACTGGATGGAGAACATAGGTCGATGCTATTTGAATGGCAAGACTTACAGAGCTGTTCTGCACACAGGATGGAAGTATTGCTGTTACTCCAAGAGGCAGAATAAGGCTTGTGTACCACAGCAGCATGTGGCCATGAAGGCTGCCTAGGGAGGTTTCTCTTCTCGCCTTGAAAAGCCTAGTTTCACCTTGGTGACCTGAAAGTAGATGCTGCGCATTAGGATGACCCATTCCTCTCCAGAGGAGGTGGGTTTGATTTTTCATTGTGTGGAGTCAGCAGAGCTGCTGGTAGACTATTTGAGTTCAGATCCCAGCTCTGCTACGTAGCTCTGTGACCTTGGAGAAGCTGCTTAACCTCAGTTTCTATAAGTATAAAATGGAGGTAGAGCCCCACTTCCAGGGTTTTATTTTAAGGATTAAATGAGTTAGTATGTGTCAGGTGCTGAGAACAGAGCCTAGTACATAGTAAGTACTCAGTAAATATTAGCTCTCATTATGTGAATATAATCACCCCAAAATTATTACATACCTTCCTTTTTATGACTTGACTTAGCACTTGGTTCAGACCCTGATTTTCGTCCTCTGCCTCTCTAAAACAGCCTAGCTTTATCTTTCCATGGTTGCTGTCAGGATGGGAACTTGGCGGCATGCATCATCATTGCACCTCTTACAGGCTTCAGTGTGGCATGCTTTTGGAGTCATAGTTTCCCTTGTTATATGCTTCTGTTGTTTTCCTGGAATTTCAAAAGGTATCATATATAACAGCTTAAAGCACTCATATGTTCTTTTCTTTTTTTTATAGAGAAGAGGTAATGGAAAACTTTTTTTAAACTGGCTTCCTATTGTATGCGAGATTTCTTAGAGTAACCACTTAATTGCCTTAGACAAATACATGGGCCAGTCTTCCTCTTTGTCTCATCAGACTGTTATCACTGAAGGTGAGATGAGAAAATCTCAAGGCTGTCTGTCTTTCCTAGGCCAGCTCGCTGGCACAAAGCCAAGAAGGTTCAGCTGACCCCTGGGCAGACAGAGGTGAAGATTGACCTGCCGTTGCCCATTGTGGCCTCCAATCTGATGATTGAGTTTGCAGACTTCTATGAAAACTACCAGGCCTCCACAGAGACCCTGCAGTGCCCACGCTGTAGTGCCTCAGTCCCTGCCAACCCAGGAGTCTGTGGCAACTGTGGAGAGAATGTGTACCAGTGTCACAAATGCAGGTAAGTCAGTGGTCGTCCCCTAGGCCAGGGCCGTGTGCCGTGCACATTCCTTGTTGTTTTTCTATAACAGTGTCAGTGTGAGCGATTGCAGTGTCTGATTCCCTCAGAACATTTAGAGAATTATGGGTTTATAGAGTGGGTTCAAGGGTAGAAAGGGAAGAGGAAGAAGAGAGAGTGTGTATATGTGCGTGTGTGCACGAGTGCGCCTGTCCTGAGGCAGGGGTGGAGGGTTAAGGTGGAGCGAGGTCCAGAAGTTTAGCTCTGGGTCTTGCTTTCTTGTTACCTGGCTGCTTAAGTCATTCATTTGTTATTGTCCCTTCAGTAGCCCCTGCAGTGGTTACCAGAGTATGTAAACGTGGCACAATACATCTCCTCAGAGTGACCTCTACCCCACCCAACCTTGTCACCTCACTGACCCAAACGCTTTGGTTACTCAGATCCATCAACTATGATGAAAAGGATCCCTTCCTCTGCAATGCCTGTGGCTTCTGTAAATATGCCCGCTTCGACTTCATGCTCTATGCCAAACCTTGCTGTGCCGTGGATCCCATTGAGAATGAAGAAGACCGGAAGAAGGTGAGGCCAGATTTGGCCTAGACTCAGGGCTGTGGCCTTGATCTGTACTTTGGGCAGAGCTGGTACAGTGCAGTGCACTTTACTTTCTAGCTCAAGCCTTCTTCAACTCAACACCAGTTTCAGGACCCAGCTTTTGGGTGGGAGCAAAGAATGGTGTCAGGTGTATTATATTGGAAGACATGGTTTGCATAGGATTTTAGAAAAGTGTTGATTGGTAATGAAACTAGAGTATCTCCAGGTACAAATAACTTTGGATTTGGGTGCTTTGCCCTGCATTTGTTCCACAGACTGCTTCATATTGAGGCTGTTGGTCCTCCCTCGGTATTAACTTGTCCAGTGCTAGTTCCCAGCCTACATGATATGAGTGGGGGTGAAGTTCTAGATATTAAAGAGCAGTGGAAAGGGGGCACCTATAGGGATAACAGAAGAACATTTCGCTTTGGAGTCAGAAGGACAGAAATTCTAATTCCAGCCATACTTTTAATACTTGTATAACCTAGTATAAGTTACTTCTCTCAGCATTGTATTATTATGTATCACAGATGTGCATTGTATTTTTATTAGAAATAATATACCCACTTCACTGGAAGGATTATTGTGAAGAACAGAGATAATGTATGTGAAACACAGTGCCTGACCCATAGGAAATGTTCTGGTAAATGGTTAGCAATGAGGATTACTCAGGGAAAGTCATCAGCTAAAAAGCCTTCACTCAGGTCCCTGTCTTTTCTTGTCTAGGCTGTGTCCAACATCAATACGCTTTTGGACAAAGCTGATCGAGTGTATCATCAGCTGATGGGACATCGGCCACAGCTGGAAAACCTGCTCTGCAAAGTGAATGAGGCAGCTCCAGAAAAGCCACAGGTAATCCCATGCTGCAAAGGGCATTTGGAGAAGGCCTTGGGTCATGATCAGAAGACTGCCTCCTAGGTGAGATCACCTTAGGTGAGAAGCCTCACAGCTTACCTCTTGGGGTTGCAGGATGACTCAGGAACAGCAGGGGGCATCAGCTCCACTTCCGCCAGTGTGAATCGGTACATCCTGCAGTTGGCTCAGGAGTATTGTGGAGACTGCAAGAACTCTTTTGATGAACTCTCCAAAATCATCCAGGTAGAGAGCGGGGAGCAGCTTTTGGGTGTATTTTGTCCAAGTGTTGTTTGGCGTTGTTTTCAAAGCAGTCTTGGTGTTGTCCCTGCCCAATCCAGCTGAAAAGGCAGGCAGGCAGCTGCACCAAACAGCATCTCCCCCACCATGATTTATGGCGCTGGTCAGAGTGCTGAATTCGTGCTAGATAACTGAGCATACTGGTGATGGGAAGGTAGCATAGATACTTTTGGTTTTTTTTGTTTGTTTTTTTTTTTAGCCATTAACAACCTGTCTCTTAGTAGAGGGGTTACTGGTCTTAAAAAATTTGGCGCCAAGATTCTGTTCCCTCTTTTTCTGATATGCCATGTTTGCAGGCTGTAGGGGCACACCAACTGCAATCAACCAGGGTGGGCCATGTGTCAGTTGCAGTGTCACAGACCTAATCTCCATGAGATGGGAGGCTAGCCATAGACAGAGGTACCTCAGATAAGGAGAGCATCCAGTTTACCTTCCCCCTCAACCCCAGATTGCTGGAGTGCCATCTTTGCTACACGTGTATTAGCTTCTGACCTTTGTCTTTGTTACATGGGAGTTGAGAGCATGAGCCTACCATCTGAGTCTGAGTTCGGACCCTGCCACTTATCTTGGTCAAGCGAGTTCCTCCATGCTTCAGTTTCCTTCTCTGTAAAATAGAGATAAAGCATCTAACTGGTTGGGTTATTGAGATGATTAAATTATATAATGCATGTAAAGTTTTTTCTAAAGCAAAACTAACTTTCCATTTAACATCCTCTTCTTATTTTAACTGCTAATTCCCATTACTGTTGCCTTTTTGTTCTTAGAAAGTCTTTGCTTCACGTAAAGAGTTGTTGGAATACGACCTACAGCAGAGGGAAGCAGCCACTAAATCATCCCGGACCTCTGTGCAGCCCACATTCACTGCCAGCCAGTACCGTGCCTTATCCGTCCTGGGCTGTGGCCACACATCCTCCACCAAGTGCTACGGCTGCGCCTCGGCTGTCACAGAACATTGTATCACACTACTTCGGGCCCTGGCCACCAACCCAGCCTTGAGGCACATCCTTGTCTCCCAGGGCCTTATCCGGGAGCTCTTTGATTATAATCTTCGCCGAGGGGCTGCGGCCATGCGGGAGGAGGTCCGCCAGCTCATGTGCCTCCTAACTCGGTTAGCACCTACACCATGGTTATGGGCCTAGTAATTCCTACTGACACTCGGGATGGTGGCAGCAGCCATGCCAGGAGCGTTACAGGGTGCACAGAATAGTGCTTCTGACCACCCAGCAGGTTAGATAGCTTATAACAGGAAAGATGGAAAGAGACACAGGGTGTAGGTAAGTGAAGTGCTTTTTTGGTTCCAGTACAGTGTTCTGAGGAAACCATCCCTGAGTCCTTGTGAGGGAAGGGAAGGGAGACACTTGAACTCAAGAAAGACTCACATGAAAGAAGATAGTGGAGCAGAGCAGTGGGGCCTGGGGATTAAGAGCTTGGACTCTGGACTGGAAAGACTCAATTTCAGTATCTGATAACTTGTACTATATGCCTTGGACAGTTTCCTTAATTTCTCTGAGCCTGTGTTTTCCTCATCTGAAAAATACTGACAGTAGGCTGGGCGCAGTGGCTCTTGCCTATAATCCCAGCACTTTGGCAGGCGGAGGCTGGTGGATCACTTGAGATCAGGAGTTCAAGACCAACCTGACCAACATGGTAAAACCCTGTCTCCATTAAAAATACAAAAATAGGGCCAGGTGCTGTGGCTCACGCCTATAATCCCAGCACTTTGGGAGGCCGAGGCAGGCGGATCAGCTGAGGTCAGGAGTTTAAGACCAGCCTGACCAACATGGAGAAACCCCGTCTCTACTAAAAAATACAAAATTAGCTGGGTGTGGTGGTGCATGCTTATAATCCCAGCTACTCAGGAGGCTAAGACAGGAGGATCGCTTGAACCTGGGAGGCGGAGGTTGCGGTGAGCCAAGATCGCGCCATTGCACTCCAGCCTGGGCAACAAGCGAAACTCCATCTCAAAAAGAAAGAAAGAAAGAAAGAAAAATACAAAAATAGGGCCAAATGTGATGGCTCACGCCTGTAATCCCAGCACTTTGGGAGGCCAAGGCAGGCAGGTCAGGAGTTTGAGACCAGCCTGGCCAGCATGGTAAAACCCTGTCTCTACTAAATATACAAAAAATTAGCTGGGTGTGGTGGCACACGCCTGTAATCCCAGCTACTCAGGAGGCTAAGGCAGGAGAATCGCTTGAATCCAGGAGGCGGAGGTTGCGGTGAGCCAAGATTGTGCCATTGCACTCCAGCCTAGGCAACAGGGTGAGACTCTGTCTCAAAAAAAAAAAAAAAATTTCTTGGGCGTGGTGGCTCACGTCTGTACCCCCAGCTACTTGGGAGGCTGAGGCAGGAGACTTGCTAGAACCCAGGAGGCGGAGGTTGCGGTGAGCCGACATCACACCACTGCACTCCAGCCTGGGTGACAGTGAGACTCTGTCTCAAAAACAAAAACCTGACAATAATAAACACCTTAAAAGCATGTGGTTGAGGATAGATGAAGTAGTTCAGTAAATAACTCATGCATGTCCAGTGCTTAGTATGTCCCAGATCCTACAGCCAGAGCTATGTGGATTACTTTGTGTGGCATAAATTCGGGAACATGATAGGTGCTTGATAAATGGTATTTGCTATATTATTTATTCCCTAACTTAACAATTATTTATTGAGCAGCTGCTGAATGCCAGGCACTGTTCTAGACTCTGGGGATACAGTGGTAAATGGAATAAAGTTCCATCCTTGTGTGGCTTATATTCTAGGTGGGGAGAACTGCAATAAACAAATAATTACACAATATAATGTCAGGAAATAAGATTGTGAAGAAAAATAAAGCAGGGATGGTGACCCCGAATACAGGAAGGCATGCTATTTTGGATAAGGTAGTCAAGGAGGACTTTCCCGAGGGTGTGATACTTGAGCAAAGACCTGTGTGAAGGAAGGCGGGCAGCCAGCCATGGCAAAGTCTCAGCAGTAGGCTGCATGCCTAGGAAGTAGCAAGTGGGGAGCTGAGAGCAGGCGCGTGCCAGGAATGCTAGGGCGTCACAAGGAACCCGTGTAGCTGGAGACAGGGATGCAGTAGGGAAGACTCGGGAGGAGGCTCAGGTCGGAGGGTGTGAGGGCCAGATCCCGTAGGGTCTTGTGGGCCTGTGTAAGGACTTTGGGGCTTATTCAGTATGTTGGGAAGCAAGAGTGAGGTGATAGGTTTGTTTTTTGTTATTAATAATGAGAACATTGCTACAAAGAGACATAAACTAGGATGTGAGGGCCTCCTGGAAAATGACACGCAGGCAGATAGAGAGGTCGGGGAAAGAGCTGTGACCAAGACTAAGAGTTGACATCTAGGTTTTGGAGATGTGTCACACCAGACAACAGGGCTCTGTCGCCTGGGACATGGGTCCCATAAGGTGGTGCTGCTCTTCCCTCAGTTAGCATCTATTCATAGGTAAGGCAGCTGTGATGGGCCCGTTATTACCAACCACGGTTTTGTGAAGCTAAAGCTGTAGTCTCGCCCCTGGGAAGGAAGTAGAAAATTTGGGGCCAGGTAGCCTTAGACATTGATTTCATTTTCTCTGGGCCCCTTCAGGTGGAAAGGAGTGTCACAGCTGATTGTGAATTACAGGACTCCATTTCTCTTTGCTTCCACAGAGACAACCCAGAAGCCACTCAGCAGATGAATGACCTGATTATTGGCAAGGTCTCCACAGCCCTGAAGGGCCACTGGGCCAACCCCGATCTGGTGAGCCGGCCTATCAGGCCCAGCTGTCCTCGCGGACTCCCCCTCACACGCCTTGTGTTCCTCAGTGTCCCCCTCCCAGGTCCTGCGGTGACTGAGGAGGGAAGGAGAAGAACATTATCCCAGAATGGTTTTCCCAGGGAAGAGCCTGGAGCACAAGGGTCTCCGTCTGTCCTTTGTCTCTTTTGGAGCCACCTAGGACCAGAAATTGTATTAATGGTTAAGAGTCGCTGGACCGTAGCTGACCCTCTTGACTCATGTCTCTTCCCATTGCCTTCTAGGCAAGTAGCCTGCAGTATGAAATGCTGCTGCTGACCGATTCTATCTCCAAGGAGGACAGCTGCTGGGAGCTCCGGTTACGCTGTGGTGAGTTAGGGGCTTTTCAGAGAAAGGAAAGGAGGCTCCAAGGTGCAGTCCTGGCTGGAATGGGAGGGGAGGAGGGAAACATGCTTGGGCGGCCTCTGCAGAGCAGGTGTGTAGTGTTCCTGATTGTGACTCTGCCTTTCCTGACCATCCCTAGCTCTCAGCCTTTTCCTCATGGCTGTGAACATTAAGACTCCCGTGGTGGTTGAGAACATTACCCTCATGTGCCTGAGGATCTTGCAGAAGCTGATAAAACCACCTGCTCCCACTAGCAAGAAGAACAAGGTACTGGGCCAAGCAGGGGTCTAACAAGGAAGGGCAGGGCGGTCGCCCTCCTCATTCCCTCCAGTGTGCCCTGCCTCCTCATGGTCTCTGCTTTGCCTTGAGCCCACCTCACCTGAGTGGCTCCCGTGCAGCCTTTGCCTGGGTTCAGCAGACATGGGTTGGGATTTTTGAGAAGGATGGTTGAAGTAAAATAAACATGCAACTGCAAAGCAGAGAGCAAAGTGGCTAGCTGTGAAGGTTGAGCTCTTTCCAGTCATGTTAGATAACTTGCAGCCCCCAGAAAGCATTGTGTCCTTCCTACCCCTGCCTTTGCACATGCAGTGCTGTGCAGTGATAGAAATCCCAGGCTCTGAAGCAGACTTTCTGAGTTCAAATCCCAGCGCTTCCATTTATTAGCATTGTGACCTTGGGCAAGTCGTTCCTTAGTTTCCCCATCTATAAAATGGGAATATAGTCTCCATCTTGAAGTGTTGTGAAAAATAAATGACATAATGCAGACTAAGTGATCAAAACAGTGTCTGCCTAAGTTAATCCTTAACAAACATTAGCTGTGGCTGTCTCCTGCTTTGTTTGCCTAGAATGTTTTCCTTCACTTTGTTAGCTGCTCCTTAGAGGGTCAGTTCTCTACTAGGCTAGCTGTAAGCTCCTTGAATCCAGGGACTGGACCATCTTAGTAATACTGTTTATATCTAGTATATAGGATGGTATAACATCTGTAATAGCTGCTTAGTAAATTATTGTTAAGTGAATAAATGAAACCAAGTTTTTATCCTAAAATAACTGTAGCTGAGCCAGAGATTGACTTGCTTGTATCAACTTTTGAATTGGCAGGCCATAGTTCTTTCTTTGGGCCATGCCTAAGGCTCTGCCACCAACTTGCCCTGGATTGGGCCTTGGGTCCTTCTGACTCCTTTCTGTCTGATGGGCCATCCCTTATGGGCAACAGAGTCCTCATGGCGGGAAGATTGCTTTCTGAGTGCTAAGCACTAGGATTATGCTGTGGGGAGGGTGGACATTGAAGCTGCCTTCAGAAAAGGCAGCACTGGACACTCTACTTCCTTCCCTTTGATGGAGGGATTATTTTCCCCCAGATTCCCAAGTAAAATCGGCCCTTGGTTGAGAAGAGGGCACCCATCCCTACATGACCGTCATTGTTTCCACAGTGTGAGGCAAAGGGAGATTTTTCACGGAATTACTTGCACTGTAAGGACTGAGGCCTGGTGTGGATGTTCACATGTTGCTCCGTGTAACTTAGTGAGAGCAGCAGTTCCTAAAATCTGGCTCACAGACTCCGGGGTGTTCTTAAGACTTTCAGAGATCTGTGAGGACAAAGTTATCTTCATGATTGTCCTAAGACACTATTGCCCCTGTCATTCTTGTGATGTTTGTGCTAACTGTACAAAATCTTTGCTGCTGGGGAGATGGCCGGTGCCTTAGGTTGACAAGGCGGTGGCCCCGTGCAGTTCTTCACTGCCACCCGGCTTCATCAAGAATATCCTTGATGAAGCAGTACAAATTAATTTTATTAAATCTCCACTCTTGGGTACTAATCTGTGTAATGCTCAGTGTGACAAAATGAGTACACAGAAAGCACCTCTGCTGTTCCCCAAGTACAGCAGTTGTGCTGAGGAAAGGCACTTGTGTGAGATGCAAGCCAAACCAGCTGCCTTTCCGTGGATCTCCGCTTGTGCGTGAAAAACAATGGCTGATGGGCAAATTGTGGTTGTTCAGGCTTAGGTATTTGGCACATATTTTCCTCAAAATGAATGAAGTGAGCTTTAAGAAGAACTGACATAACCGTGTAAACCAGTGTTTTCTAAATGACCAATGCATGTTATAGTATCCTGCCAGGTAAAAGATGAAGGTTAGTGTAATGAACTATGAAAAGTTTATTGATGTGATTTCAGAGTCCATACTACAGCTAATCTTTCAGACCCTAGAATTTGTTGAGTTTTGGTATAGTCTCAATGAAAAAAATCCATAACTAGTTGAAAAAGCTATTAAAGTATTCTTTCCTTTTCCAACTGTATATCTGTATGAGGCCAAATGTTTTTCGTATACTTCAACCAAAACAACCTGTCATGACACTTTGACCATAGAAGCAGATATGAGAATCCAGATGTTTTATAAAGCAGTCATTAAACAGTTACCAAAAATGTAAAACAGTACCACGTCTTTCTGTAGGTTGTTTTTGCTTTGGAAAACATAAAATTTAGGTTGACAAATAATAGATTTACTCTTCTTTTTAAATGAATTAACAAATATCTTAAGAATTTCTCAGTTTTTAATTTTTATTTATGTATGTATGTATTTTTGAGACAGGGTCCCACTCTGTCACCCAGGCTGGAGTGCAGTGGCACGATCTCAGCTCACTGCAACCCCTGCCTCCCGGTTGCAAGCAATCCTCCTGCCTCAGCCCCCTGAGTAGCTGGGACTACAGGTGTATACTACCATACCCAGCTAATTTTTTTGTATTTTGTATCGAAATGGAGTTTCACCATATTAGCCAGGTTGGTCTTGAACTCCTGGACTAAATCATCATCTGTCTGCCTTGGCCTCCCAAAGTGCTGGGATTATAGGCGTGAGTCACCGTGCCCAGCCAGTTTTAATTTTCAACATGAGAAATGTCAATAGATACAACCATGTAAAGCAAAACTCTCTGGAGTCCTTAATAAATTTCGAAGAGTGTAACAGGGTTCTGAGGCCAAACAGCTTGAGACGCGCTGGCCTGGAGTGTCTGTCTGTGGCTCGCTCTCTCTGCAGGCTGCTTCTAGTTAGTGACAGTTTGCATTCTGGAGGCTGCTCATGACCCTTGGAAGATTCATGCTTGGGAAACTGCAAATCAGCCGTGGGATAGGAATTAGTGTATGTGCTATAGGATTGTCTGTAGGAAGCCAGCCATGGCTTCTGCTGCACAATAAAAATCATTGACCTTAAGCTCAGTGTGGAGATACTGCTGCTAAATTGGATCAAAATGGTTAACAGGAACACATATTTGGGCATAAAAGATACACATGTTGATCCTCCTGATCTTCTTGCCTTTGCATGTCACCCCCTGGGGCACCAGTGCCATGCTGTTGGGGCTACGGCTCAGGTGTGCCCTTGAGCGCCCTCACCTTGCTCCACTTGCCTCCTCCAGGATGTCCCCGTCGAGGCCCTTACCACGGTGAAGCCATACTGCAATGAGATCCACGCCCAGGCTCAACTGTGGCTCAAGAGAGACCCCAAGGCATCCTATGATGCCTGGAAGAAGTGTCTTCCTATCAGAGGTATGTCTTTCTCTTCAAGATGCCGGGAAGTCCTGCCTGTGCTCTGACAGCCCTGCCTTCTGTCACTCTTGTTTACTTACCTACCCCTGCAACCCTTGGCCTTGCAGGGATAGATGGCAATGGGAAAGCCCCCAGCAAATCAGAGCTCCGCCATCTCTATTTGACTGAGAAGTACGTGTGGAGGTGGAAACAGTTCCTGAGTCGTCGGGGGAAGAGGACCTCCCCCTTGGATCTCAAACTGGGGCATAACAACTGGCTGCGACAAGTGAGTGGCCACTGCTGGACTCTTCACCCCCTGCGCCCCTGACCCCAGACTCTGAGCGGTGTGTTTCTGCCCCTCACCATGTGTCTGTGCTGCCATCCCTTCTTTCTCTTTGCTGTTCTTGCTTCCTTTCAAATAGGGAGTGAGTACAGGTTCTTGGTTGTAGCTGTTGGGCTAGCATGGTGGGCTGGCCGAAACAGAATTTCCTCTGCTTATCTCAACAAGCTCCTTGTGCTTTCTGCTTTCCTCCCTGGCCATAGTCCGTTTTCTCCTTCCACTTCTCATATCTTCTGCTGTCCTTCCCCTCCCTCTTCTTTCTAGCTAAAGTAATTCTATGTTAGGTAATGCATTTGTCTGTTGATATATAAAATAAGAAATATTTGGTTTACATTAAATGAAAGTATTCAGCATGTAAGTGTCCCCAAAAAAGAATGGTCTTTGCTAAGGAAGATCCGTTTTTCCTACTTCACTTATTGTAGGTGTGTTCTTCACATCTCCTGATGGAGAAGTCTCCAGGCAGAAGCAGGGCTCTTTCACAGCCCCCTTCCGCACCTAAAACAGTGGAGTCTTGTGTTAGCTGGTGATTTTTACCTCTAATATTTTCCTAGAGAGCTGCCCAGAAGACCTCTCCTAGACAGGTGGCAGTTGACTGCCCTGCTGGAGGCCTGGTGAGGCAGGGCATCCTCTGAGCCTACGGCCTCTTCTCTCCCCTGTCCTGCAGGTGCTTTTCACTCCAGCAACGCAGGCCGCACGGCAGGCAGCCTGTACCATTGTGGAAGCTCTAGCCACCATTCCCAGCCGCAAGCAGCAAGTCCTGGACCTACTTACCAGGTACCATTTGGGAGTGGGATGGGGAGGGTGGTTAGACTTCCTCTAAAGCCTTTTCATCTTTCCCGGGGGAATCCATGGATCAGGGTAATGAAAGGCACCCGTCATTCCCTGTAGAAGACCCCAGAAACAACAAAGTGTTAAAAAGCTGACTATTAGTGATAGTAGTGGTGGTGGTGGTGAGGGTATTAGCAGCAGCAGCTAATATTTGAGATCTTATGCAGCTAATATTTATCGCGATTGAGTGCATAAATGCTTGGCATGCATTATCTTATTTAATTCTCTCATAGCAATCGGTGCCAAAATATGAATGCTTCGATTCTGTGGCATTCACTCCCTGTGGTGTGCTCTGAGTGCTTCCTAGGTGTGGGAGATTCCCATGTGGGAATTGGAGCTTTCTTGGATGCTGTTCCTCCCTCTAGGAAGCAGGAGAGACAGACAGCAGAAGATAGGAAAGATTGGGAGGAGAAAGGGGAGCCTTGGAGCCGTTTGAAATGTTAGAGTTCTTGACTAGAGTGCCCTGTCCCTCCTGGTGGCAGTTACCTGGATGAGCTGAGCATAGCTGGGGAGTGTGCGGCCGAGTACCTGGCTCTCTACCAGAAGCTCATCACTTCCGCGCACTGGAAAGTCTACTTGGCAGCTCGGGGAGTCCTACCCTATGTGGGCAACCTCATCACCAAGGTATCCTACCCTATTGCCCAAGAGAGCCCCTTCCCTAATTCCCCCTTCACTGTACCTGGATGTAAGCTCTACCGTAGTGTTTTGTTGGTTTGTTTTTGCTGAGAAGAAATATTTGTTGAAGGGGTTTGGAAATTTTTTTTGACTTTGTTGTATTTATTATATAGCTATAGCAAACTCTTGGGGGCATTTAGACAGTTTACAGTTTTTAAGCAATCCCTTACCAGCGCTGCAACTGTTCTTGGCCTCCTGGAAAGGAGTTCTGCAAGGGTTCGATTAAGAAGCTGTAACTCCTGAGTGTCTAGTGCTGCAAGCTCCTGGGACAGTGGTGGAGGTAACTGGTATCTTTGGCAGTGCTGTCACACTGACTGCACTTGTCATCCTGTTTAGGAAATAGCCCGTCTGCTGGCCCTGGAGGAGGCTACCCTGAGTACCGATCTGCAGCAGGGCTATGCCCTTAAAAGTCTCACAGGTAAAGAGAGCCTCTGGACCTTCCTTCAGGGCATCCTGAGTGTTTTAGGGACACCCTTAGTTCCTTGGGTACTGGGGTTGACTCTCTTCTGTCTTGTACTGACCTTAGTGCAGATTTAAGCTCTGTATTTTTTTTCTGTGTTGATACGTTTATGATTTTGATACCCTGTTTGCTATTGACTATTTCTGCTCGTTGAACACCTGCTCTGCGCCGTGCACAAAGGCAGATTTTCCCTGCTTTTTGAGTTGCTCATAATCTTTTGAGACACAGACCTTCCTTATGTTCTCATCCAGAGCTCTCACAGCAACATTTTCCTGTCTCTACAGGCCTTCTCTCCTCCTTTGTTGAGGTGGAATCTATCAAAAGACACTTTAAAAGTCGCTTGGTGGGTACTGTGCTGAATGGATACCTGTGCTTGCGGAAGCTGGTGGTTCAGAGGACCAAGCTGATCGATGAGACGCAGGACATGCTGCTGGAGATGCTGGAGGACATGACCACAGGTAGCACTGCCCAGCGGCCTGGAGCCTGAGACACTGTCCCTTCTGGGGCTGGTGAGGTGCATTCGACCAATTTCCTCCAGTTCTACAGAGCCAGAGGAGGACTGGCAAGCATTTCCCTGCATTCAAGGAGAGGCTCATTTCTTGACAAAGTGTTGGCTCTTGGAGTTTTAAATTCTAGAGCTGGGCTCACTTTGGATTTTTCGTGTTGAGCTTATAGAGTGGTACAGGGTCAAAGGCTCTCTGATTGGTGTTTTTTATCAGTCTGGAAAATTCTCAGCCATTGTCTCTTTAATCCCCTCTGCTGTGTTCTCTTTCTTTTCCTTGTGAAACTCCATTTTCACTCTTGTCATCCATATCTCTCCTCTCTTTCATAATGTTCATCTCATCGTGTGTTTATGCTGCATTTTTGACAGTTTGTTCAATTCAGTTTTTCTTCACTAGATGTGAATGTTTAATCAACCTGTTGAATTCTTGTAGTTCTAGATTTTATGGTCTCTTTTTTATTTATTTATTTATTTTTCGAGATCAAGTTTTGCTCTTGTTGCCCAGGCTGGAGTGGCTCACTGCAACCTCTGCCTCCCGGATTCAAGCGATTCTCCTGCCTCAGCCTCCCTGAGTAGCTGGGATTACAGGCATGCGCCACCATGCCCAGCTAATTTTGTATTTTTAATACAGATGGGGTTTCTCTATGTTGGTCAGGCTGGTCTCAAACTCCCAATATCAGATGATCCACTCGCCTTGGCCTCCCAAAGTGCTGAGATTACAGGTCTGAGGTCTCTTTTTAAAAATTCATATTTCCCTCCTTTATATGATCTATAAGCATATTAAACGTTTGTGTCTGATAATTGGAAAATTTGAGATATTTACAGGCCTGATTCTGCAGTTTGTTGTTTTGGCTCTTACTCATGATACCTTAAAGTCTTGTTGTGTTTTATGAGTTTTGACTGTGACCTCATATTTTTTAGCTTTATCTGTGGAAATTTTTTAGGACTGGGCCAAAGATGGGTTTCTCCAGAGAAGATAAAGCACTGCTTCTGTGAGGCAGTGCAGGGCACTGCTGTCCCAGTTCTGAGCCTCCGGATTTTCAGACCTCCTAGGTAGTGAGAGGTTTGAGCCGCAAACCCCTGTGAGGGGCAGCTCATGGCAAGTCTTCAGAGGAGATTTTTCCCTGCCACTTGATGGTGAAGTTTAAGGAAAGTCCATTTCCTCAGTTATTTGGTTGGGGGAAATGTATAGCTGATCTCTGCACCAAGGGTGTAGCTTTTTGGGGTACCATATTTGTATTTGTGGGGCATGGGGTTGGGGTTTTCTGTTAGACTCTTTGCCTCAGTGGATTCCGGGCTTTATCCACCTCTCAAATCTGGGCAGGGAATGGAAACCGAAGCTCAATGCAAAAACTGACTCGTGTTTTGCTTATCTCCCTGGCTTCCCGATTTCTCTTAGTTTTTGGCTTTTGGCTGTTCTGTGTTAGTGTGGCAGTTCACTGATACATTTTTATTCAACACTGTAGATTGTTTTTGAGTGGTGGAGAGTGAGGAGTAGGTCAGGGAACCTCGTTTGCCTTATTGCCCGAAATGGAACTCTTTCTGATGCCATTTTCATCGTGCCATACTGAACTGGTTTGTGACTTTGTCAGGGACCTTTACCTTTTTTTTTTTTTTTTTAATTCAGACCCACCCAGGAATATAACAGTAGGACTTTTTTTTTTTTTTCTCTCTGCCGAAGTCTCACTCTGTCGCCCAGGCTGGGGTACAGTGGTGTGATCATGGCTCACTGTAACCTCTGCCTTCTGGGCTCAAACCATCCTCCCACCTCACCCTCCTAAGTAGCTGGGATTATAGGCATGTGGCACCACGCCCAGTTAATTTTTGTATTTTTTGTAGAGATGGCATTTTGCCACATTGCCTAGGCTAGTCTTCAACTTGTGAGCTCAAAGTGCTCACAAGACCTTATTTTTTAAAGACCGTATTTTCTCACCTTCATGTTACTTTAAGTTGTCTTTTTTTGCTTATAGAGGACATTCTACCTAATCTTTTAGAATGAAGCTAAAAACTATAACTTCCTTTTGGTTTGACTGGAACACAGGATTATTTGACATTTTCTGAGTGCCTCTTTTGGGCAAGGAGATGCTAGTTAAATAAGGCACAGTCCCTCTCCTTGAGGAGGTTATATCCTGAGAGAGAGCAAGACATGTACACAGCCAACCACGATGAAGTGTGTGGACTTGGGTGTTATGGGTTTCAAACTGAATGTGGTCTGAGGATAAAATCAATCAGCATCAAATTTCCAATTTGAACTATTGATATTGCCATGTAGGGCATTTAAAGACTTACAGGCAGCAATAATTTGTCAGTGATGGTACTTCAATTAGAAGTCTCATTTCAGCTTCCATGGGAGAGGCTCTTTCCTAACTTGGCCACTTTGATTTCTGGCAGGTACAGAATCAGAAACCAAGGCCTTCATGGCTGTGTGCATTGAGACAGCCAAGCGCTACAATCTGGATGACTACCGGACCCCGGTGTTCATCTTCGAGAGGCTTTGCAGCATCATTTATCCTGTAAGCAGTGCGGTGCTTCCCATGGCTCTCGAGTGTCAGCACGGGCCACTTTGCCATGAAGCCTCTTGGTGATTCATTAAAGTTATGGGGAATTGTACCAGCTGTGGGCCACTTAGTCATTAGTGAAAGAAGATCCACCACCATAAAAGAGAAGCAACCTCATAATTTTCCTCTTGCTAACGATGGGACATTTAATGACCTTCCTTGGTCTTATGTCTTAGATTCAAGTAAAGAATCAGGTTCTTTTAAAAACTAGGTCTAACCTCCATTACCAAAATCCCATAGCATATCAATCCAACATGCTGTGGAAGAAGCAGTATTGAGCTAGAATATAAAGATGTTTTTACTCTCTTCCTTCTTTAGCTGCCCTGTATTTTGTGCACACGTGCAGCGTGTGTTTTTCTCCTAGCCTGAGTTGTGTAGAAGCACAGTATTATACATGAGAACCCTGCCTGCTATTGAGGAAGGATGAACACTAGTATCATGAAATGAGAGCTAGCAATGAGAGCTCATTGGGGGTGTGTACCTGAGTGTCATGTCCCATAGAGAAGCCCCTTTCTTGACTTCAGGGTCATCAGTGACAAAGTCCTCTGGCCCCAAATTGATTAGCATCACATGAGACCGGCGGGAGGAGGAAAGAAAGTCCCTCCTCGCACCTCTTCCCCCATTTCATTAATACATCTCTCATATGTCACTCCTTGTCTGCTGGTTTTGTTAGGCTTTATCTCCTAATTCACCCTGGGGTTTCAGGGGAGATGCTTGATATTTTAGACTACTTCAGTTAGTTTAGATTTTTGGAAGTACCTCTGAGTTTCCTGTCCTTTATATCTTTAAATGTTTAGGGGACTTGCTGAGTTTGGTGTGTTTTCTTCGAGCATCCATAGAACAAGGTAGCATGGTATAAATCTCCACCTCTGCCATCCCTTCTGATGCACCCACCCTTCTCTCTGTCCTCCAGGAGGAGAATGAAGTCACTGAGTTCTTTGTGACCCTGGAGAAGGATCCCCAACAAGAAGACTTCTTACAGGGCAGGATGCCTGGGAACCCGTATAGCAGCAATGAGCCAGGCATCGGGCCGCTGATGAGGGATATAAAGAACAAGATTTGCCAGGACTGTGACTTAGTGGCTCTCCTGGAAGATGACAGTGGCATGGAGGTAATAGGGGCTTCCTTCTAGTCTAACCAAATCCAGGTACTTCTTCCTAGTAGCTGATTAACTTGGGGCAGGTGGCCTTCAGTTTCCCCGCTCTATAAGTTGGGGTTAATGATTCCCACCTTTCTGCCTCACCTAATGCTAAGGTTAATAACCTGTAAAGGGCTCTGCCCAGTGCCTGGCAAGAAGTAAGCATATTGTTAGTGACTGTTGGTTGTAGTGGTGGTGGGTATTTATTATTAATGTTGCCTCTGGCAGAGACTTCTCAGTGAGTCTGAGTTACTGAACCCCTAAATATTGGCGTTTTACCCCCTGTGCAGGTTAATATCCCTGTGTCAGTTACTTTCTGGCAGACCCTTGAGGGTCTGACATTTTCACATAGTGAAAAGCCTTTTCTGGTGCTGAGCTTGCAGGAGAAGGTCCCCAGTGGGTGTGTCTAAGCTGGAGCCCATGTGTGGGTTAGGGATGTTTGCAGCCCCTGAAATTTGCACAAAATTCTGCGTGTTTTGCATACATGTGGATTTTTTAAAAGTGGGAGAGTTGATAGGTCCATGACATATAAAAGTTATGAATTATGAGCCATTGCCATAAGGTGCCCTTTGCTCTTAGATTTTACTTGTCTTACAATTATTTGGAATAACAGTTTCACCTGCTTTTCTGTTCAGCTTCTAGTGAACAATAAAATCATTAGTTTGGACCTTCCTGTGGCTGAAGTTTACAAGAAAGTCTGGTGTACCACGAATGAGGTATGTGCCTGCTTTCTTGTTTGGAGGTGTGAAACGTTTAACTTTTCTGACTTATGCAGACTTGTACCAGCAGGAGCCATTGTTCATCATCACTTACCTGGCTTGTAGCAGCTCTCTAAGGCTTTACTTTTCCTGTTTGGGGTTGTGTGGAGAAAAACCAATCATCTTGTTTTCCTTTGGAGGCATCTGACTAATGGAAGGATATTTAATGACCTTCATGAATCTTCAGGAAAGCAAAAGTATTTTGCTGGGCTGTGCAAGCTGTCAAACCCCAAGGACTGAAAACCAAGGGGTGTTGAAGGAGGCTCTGTGCTGGGAATGCTTGCTATCTTGTTCCCTTCAATATGGACACCTCTCAGCTGAGATTAGTTTTCAGCTTTTATGGGCCTGCTCACTTAGTAGAACATTTTTCTAGTAGCTGTGTCAAGGAGCATCATTTCTGTTTTACTAATTGGGGAATGGAGGCTCAAACAGGCAGTTGTTCTTGAGGAGGAGAAAAGGGAAATGAAGGAAGTCCAGCGCTCTGGGCCTTTTGGTCATCACTCGTGATGCTATTTGTCCACTTATGGATGTATTAGATGGTCCCCTTCACCTTTCCCTCCTTTTTTAGTCTCCATTCCTTCCTTTCCTCTCTTCCTGTTTCTTTTTCTTCGCCTCCATTTCTCTCTCCCACTGCCATTTCTTCCCTTCTCTTGTTTCTATTGGGAGGAGAGGTCTTTAGTACATGAATCAGATAAGTAACTTAATTACAGCAAACTAGTGTAGCTGGGATGCACAGCAAACTTTTCTAGACTTGGTCCCAAATACTTCTGTAGAGTTTGAGAAACTAAATTGGCAGTATACTATTTGTACATTTTGGTCTTTAATTTGTTACATATTTCCGCCTCTCTCCTTTCTTTTCTCCCACTGGGCTGGGAATCCTGGTCACTGTTGACTGTTGGTCTACTGCCAGTTGGGTCGGTGTTGCACTGTTGGCCGAGGGACAGGCAGAGAACTGTCCCAGCCAATACATCTTGTCACACACATTTTAGCATCAAAACAGAACAATACGGATTTAATCCCTGATGCACATAAAAAATTAAGACCAAGCTTCTGTGGGCACTGTTGTAAATGGTGGTAGTGAACCCACAGACTACACAAGGGTATCTCCCTTGAATGGTGAAGCAAGATAGAAGTTGAGAATCATTTGCCCCTCTCATTGATGTGCTTAATCCAGTTAGAAGTAGTTTTCTGGCAAAGTCCAGAGTTTGTGATAGCCTTTGTTCTGGGACTTCAGCTTCCCTTCTCTATCTTGCCCTCCTTTTCCCTGAGAAGCAGCCTACCTCTTTAGCTACTGACTAGAACCTGCTCTGTGTTCAGTGTCTGTGGTGGTACTCTCTCTGAGGAATTCTCACTGGGCTTCTGTAGCCAGAAACACTTCTGCAACTGGCCTTTCTGGCAGGTTGTCTTCCTCCAGGGTTTCCTGTCCTGAAGCTAAGCACAGACTTGGAGGCAGGCTGCTTGAATCAGTGTGCTACCAAATCCCCCAATGGATTTCATCGAGGGTCACTTTGAGCTCCAATTTCTAGTCTGCAAGATGAGAATAATATTAATATATGTGCTCAGTGCCAGAAATATAGTGAACTTTCCTGATCCTCCAATTTAGTGAAGTTGCTGTAATTTTGTCATTTATAAAAGACTTGATTCTTATTCCAGTCAGATTGTGGGTTTAGCTTAAAGAATTGTGGATGAACCCCCTCCTGGTATGGTTATATGAAGACGTCCGAATCTCTACAGGCAAAGATTGATGTACTCTCTTTTCCTGTTTTGATTCCCGAGGCTTGAGTCAACGCTCTTTGATTTAAATGGCCTTTCTTGTCCTGGGTAGTAGTCCCTATTGATAGGAGAGAGTTTCTACTCCTGAGGAAGGTCCAGGCTTGGAATTAGACCTCCGCTTATAGCTTGGTAACCTTGAACGAGCTGTGTAACCCTGTGTAAAAGGATCATATAAAGTACTTAATTAGCATAGGACCTGGAACAGAGTAAAACATTCAATAAATATTTGTTAAATTATTACATAGTGTTCTAATAAAATGGAAGGGGATAGTGTCTTTAAAATGTTTCATACAATGCCTAGCTTCTAGTAGACACAAAATAAAATTAGCGTTCTTTCCCCTAAGTGAATTGCTGTGCATTTGGATTCTAGATGCTGTGGTTGAGACCTTGTAGAAAAATAGAGGCTCTCCACATTGCTGGGGCTTTAAGCAGGACCAAGTATGGAGTCCTTTCCATTTGTCTGGGCCTGTTTCTAAGTACCTTTCTCCACTTTCTCTGCTCAGGGAGAGCCCATGAGGATTGTTTATCGTATGCGGGGGCTGCTGGGCGATGCCACGGAGGAGTTCATTGAGTCCCTGGACTCTACCACAGGTAGATCACAGACGGCGCTGCACATGGGATCTGAGTCTCGGGACTCATGAGCGGCTCACGCCCTGGGACTTAGGGGCATTCTCAGGAGCTTCTCTCTTGTACCTCTACATCAGAACTGTGGGGAGAGTGTTTCTTCAATTGAGGAAAAATAGAGGTGTCTGTGGCATGATGCAGATACCACTGAGGGTTAAACAAACAAACAAACAAAAAAAACACCAGCAAACTTCTAGAGGAAAATGCAATTAACAGTAAACTGGAGTTCAGATTTATTTTTAACCCCCTCTTCCCCCCACTCCATTGATGGTATTGGTGCTTATACTTTGACATTTGAGTAAGCAATTTTAATTGACTTGAAACTTTGAAAAAGCTCCTACTGAGAGTGGGATAGTTTAGTATCATCCATCATTGACCCCTTTTATTGGCTGTGTCTTTATTGGAGATACGGAAAAGCGTTGTCAGCCATCAGCCAGGAAGAGGGCTGTCTTATCCTGGCCTATTTTATTCCCATCATCACCTTACCCTCCATTGTTGCTTGGCTTCTCTTCTCCCCTAGATGAAGAAGAAGACGAAGAAGAAGTGTATAAAATGGCTGGTGTGATGGCCCAGTGTGGGGGCCTGGAATGCATGCTTAACAGACTCGCAGGGATCAGAGATTTCAAGCAGGGACGCCACCTTCTAACAGTGAGTTGGGAGCAGCAAGGTGTGGGGGCCAGCCTTTCTGCACTGGGAGAGGCCCCTGTGGAAAGAAGCTGTGGCCACTGTGTCATTTTACCCTAGAGGGCAGCGTGGTGCCACGGAGCAGTGCGAGCCAGTAAAGGACCTGGCAGTTAGCACTACATTCTTAGGCATACCTCTTCCCGTCCTGCTGGCCCACTTCCCTTCTCTGATACCTCTTTATAGAGCCAGCATCTGACTGACTTTCCCCAAATAACTGCACTTGTGTTAACCATTATCATAGTTGTTGTTTTTAAAATGGATTTTATAATGTAACTCATTTCTTGCATTATAGGGTTTTATTTGGGTATTCATCCAACTAATCTCCTTAGCAAGGATTAGAGCATTCCAGAGAGGCACCACAAATATTATACTGTTATTTTCACTACCCCCCCCCCCACTCCCCCAGGGTTTATGAGAA
This sequence comes from Macaca mulatta, assembly GCF_049350105.2. Lineage (NCBI taxonomy): Eukaryota > Metazoa > Chordata > Mammalia > Primates > Cercopithecidae > Macaca > Macaca mulatta. The sequence continues at coordinate 221,878,691 of NC_133406.1, forward strand.
TATGTAGTATTGTTATTATTTGCCTTTGTTTTAAATGACCTGTGTGGTTCTGAGCTCTCACAGGCCACGAGCTTTGGGATCATTCTCTTTACTATTAGTTTAGGGTCTGGATTGTTGCTGGGATTTCCCCCAAGACAACAAACAGAACATCACTTCTTCCATCAGGAACTGGTGTCACTGCCGTTGTATTAGAGATGGTAGAGACATATCCAGCCAATGGAGCTACCTCTGGAGACAACTGCTATTTAGAATAGCAGCCTAATGTGAGAGCGCAGCCATCTCACTGTGTCCCCTGAGGGGCCACTTCTCCCTCCTGTCCTCTTCGTTTCAGGAGGAGCCCTTGCTGATGGTGTAGACCCTGCTTAGACATCCCTTTCCTACTGGCCCCCACGTCCTACACTCTCATGTGGCCTCATGGGTTTTGACTGGCTTTTCTTGTCAGGTGCTACTGAAATTGTTCAGTTACTGTGTGAAGGTGAAAGTCAACCGGCAGCAACTGGTCAAACTGGAAATGAACACCTTGAACGTCATGCTGGGGACCCTAAACCTGGTAAGGAGCATGGGCTGCAGGTGAAGAAGTGTGGCCCTTGGAAGTCTGGGTGCGAAAGACATCTCAGTTCTGGGCTCAGATGAAATGGACTCACGGCCTCTTCAAGCCCTTCATCTCTCTGACTGACTGGTGCAGAGGCTTGGGTCATTCAGCTGCCCTTCTCCTCTGGCTGGCTCACCCCCTGCCCCCATGCTGCTGCCATGGCACCCAAGAGCTTCCTCGCTCCTTTCCTGAGTTCAGATCAGAGATAAGAGGAAGGCAGTCCCTTAAGCAGTCTAGACTACACACCAATGGGAAAGAAGTGCCCCTCTCCTTGGGGCGACAAAGAAAGAGATCTGGAACTTCATGTTTTCCCTGCCATCAAAAGCTCACATGCGTGTCTCCCTCTCAGAAGATGCATATACACGCACATTCATACACATGGTCATACACACATGGTTTCTGGGGAATAAGGCCATGAGGGCGTCCTTGAGAGCAGTTATCAGTGGTAAGTGGCTGTGGTCTTATTCTGAGAGTGACTGGGTCTCCTTCTCCTACAGGCCCTTGTAGCTGAACAAGAAAGCAAGGACAGTGGGGGTGCAGCTGTGGCTGAGCAGGTGCTTAGCATCATGGAGATCATTCTAGATGAGTCCAATGCTGAGCCCCTGAGTGAGGACAAGGTGAGTGAAGCCCAGCCCCTCCATCTGCAGGCACTGAGAGCCTGCGCTGTCTCATTGCCCACAACAGGCCTGTTAGTGTCTGGCTTAGCCCACTTGAGAATGACGGATCCTGCTTAAGCTTTGGAATGTCAGGACTCAACTAATGATGACATAATTGTATTAAAATCTGAAATCTTTGGATTCAGAGCAAGCACAATTGCTAAGGATAGTCTTTCACTCGAAAGCTGCTCATTAATGGAATCGTGGCATGTCCCAGTTGATAGGCAGGGGCTTTAGTCCAACCTTTCATTTCATTATTGAGGAATTGAACAGCCCACTTCATTTCCCTGGACTTGGCATTTCCTCAACTGTGGTACATAGTTGGTTACTGGTAGAATCAGGCCTAGAACCCAGGTCTCCAACTCCCAGAATTTCTCTCCACCTATTATACCTGTAATTTCCTCCATTCTTACTGGTGCTAATGATTTGGCTAGAGCTATGACCAAGTGAATGTCCAGCAGCCTGCATTCTCTTATAGGAAGGGAAAATTGTATTGGTATATTCTGACCACCTGAGACTATTAACAGGACTGTCTCAGAAATTTAGAAACGAATTTCTCAAGTGAAACTGTTTGTTATTCCCCAAGAAGTGCCGAGACACAGTTCTTCTAGGGGTACTCTTGATGACTCTGATGGAAATGCTGACTTTTAGGGCTCAGATGTTGCCTGCAGCCACAGTCCTGACTGCATTAATGGCATGTCCACCCTCTTTTCTGTTGCAGGGCAACCTCCTCCTGACAGGTGACAAGGATCAGCTGGTGATGCTCTTGGACCAGATCAACAGCACCTTTGTTCGCTCCAACCCCAGTGTGCTCCAGGGCCTGCTTCGCATCATCCCGTACCTTTCCTTTGGAGAGGTGGAGAAAATGCAAATCTTGGTGGAGCGATTCAAACCATACTGCAACTTTGATAAGTATGTTACTTGGATTTCATATAGTGAAGTGAGAGTCTCCACTAAAACCCTGAACTAGGGTTTTCTATTAGATTTTTCTATTAGAATTTCTATTAGATTTTTGTGTCCTCGTTTTGGCTTTTAAGGAGCTCAGTCTAGTTGGGAAGTGAATAGTTAGTACTATATTAGAGTAGCAGTTGGCTAGGCAGAGAAGGCAAAGTGGTTGGTGAGATAGGAGGAATATGACGAGATGGAGCCACGTGCGCGTCTATGTGAGTGCGAGAGAAGGCCGTGAGTGTGGGAGACATAGCAGGTAACAGGGAGAGTGGCGGGAGCCAGGGCAGATAGGACTTTGTGTCACATTAGGGAACTTAGCCTTGATCTTCTCTAGGCTGTTGACAGTTGTTAACCAAGAGGGTGACATGATTGGGTTTTGTCCTGCCTTTCATACCCTCAAACTCTTTGTTCTTTTCTCCTAGGTATGATGAAGATCACAGTGGCGATGATAAAGTCTTCCTGGACTGCTTCTGTAAAATAGCTGCTGGCATCAAGAACAACAGCAATGGGCACCAGCTGAAGGATCTGATTCTCCAGAAGGGGATCACCCAGAATGCACTTGACTACATGAAAAAGCACATCCCTAGCGCCAAGAAGTATGAAGCCCTCCTGCAGCAGGGCTGCTTTGCCTCCCCTTTGCCCTTTCCTTTTCCTTCTCCATCAGCATCTTGGTGTAAAGCTTCACGTATGCTCCTTGTCCTCCTTGGGGCCTCCCAACCCCTTCTGGAAACTATGTGGGTGACCAGACCAGTCAACCACTGCAGAGTCCTTGGGGCTTACGGGAAAAGGATGGCAACTTTTTGGTTTCTACTTAGAGTACTCACTTCTTTCTGGCTCTTCAGCTGAGCTGGGTGGTTCTATGTGATTCTTCATGACACTCGGAGAGGGTCACGATTAAACACTCTCTGGGGGTTTAAATAAGCCAGAGTCAACAACTGGTTTCTAGGTAGCCTTTGCTTCCCTGACCTGCTGATAAGCCTTCCTTTGCTTTGCAGTTTGGATGCTGACATCTGGAAAAAGTTTTTGTCTCGCCCAGCCTTGCCGTTTATCCTGAGGCTGCTTCGGGGCCTGGCCATGCAGCACCCTGCCACCCAGGTGGGTAGCCAGGACAGGTAGTGTGAGGGTACAGGTGTGCAAGTATAACCACCCTAGTTCACCTTGAGACATGACTTACCCTAATATATGAGACTCCTAGAGTAGAAGTGAGCCTCAGAAGTCATCTGCTTCATCTCTCTGTGTGCTGAGACAAGTAAGCTGTATTTGTGATTTCCTCATTCTTAAGTGGGGCTTCACTGTCTAATGGGTCAGCTGTGCAGCTGTTGAACTGTGAGGGATTGGCTGACCAGAGAGTAAAACACTTGGGTGTCTGGCCACAGTCACTAGGACACTTACATTACCATCACCTCTATTTTCTCTGCCTCAAGCAGCCAAACACCTTGTTCTTAGGCCCACCCATTCCACTCCGCAGCTCATTCCTGATTTCACCCCACGGGGCTGAGCGTTAACCTTTCACAAATCCTATCCTAACTGGCCCTGGATAGATGGCCAGGACTGGGTTTTTTTTTAAATTGAAGTTTTAATTTGGAGATTATTATAAATTCACATGCAGTTGTTAAGAAACAATACAGAGAAATCGTATGGGTCCTTTTCCCACTCTCCCCCAATGGTAACATGTGGAACCGGAACACACACCACAATCAGGATGTAGACATCGGTGCCGTCAGGACGCAGGGCAGTTCATCAGCACAAGGGTCCCTCTTGTTGGCCTTTCGTAGCCACATCCATCTTCCCCGACTCCCCTGCCACATGCCCCTGGCACCCACCGATCTGTTCTTCATTTCTGTAACTTTGTTATTTCAAGAATGTTGTAGAAATGCAGTTGTACAGTATGTAACCTTTTAGGATTGTCTCTCTTTTTTCGCAGCATGATTTTCTGGAGTTTCATCCAGATTTGTTTAACTGTTCACCCATTAAAGGACACCTGGATTGTTGCCAGTTTTTGGCTGTTATTTATAAAGCTGCCATGAACACTTGTGTGCAGGTTTTTGTGTGAATATAAGTTTTCATTTTTCTGGGATAAATGCCCAAGAGTGCAGTTACTGGGTTGTATAGTAGTTAAGTATTTTGTTTATAAGAAGCTGCCAAACTGTTCTCTAGAGTAGCTACAGCATTTTACATTTCCCTGAAAATGTATGGCTGCTCCAGTTTCTCTGCGTCTTAGCCAGCATTTGGTGACTATTTTTAGTTTGAGCTGTTTGGTAGATGTGCAGTGATTCCATCTGGTTCCATGTTTTCTAGTGGTTCATGATGTTGAATGTCTTTTCATGTGCCCTGTTTATCTTCAGTGAAATGTCTGTTCATGTCTTTTGCCCAATTTCTAACTGGATTGTTTGTTTTTTAATGTTGACTTTTGAGAGTCCTCAGCATTGCATTTCTTTCTATTTGTAGTGTTCTGCATTGAAAATAGTTCCACTGTCTCATTTGGTCGTCTGTTCTGGTAATTCATTCCAAAAACATGGCAACTTGAGTACAGGAAAGTTTCTTCACTGTGTCTCACTGAAATTCCTTTTCTAAGCTTTTGTTCAACTCAGTGGAGTCATAATTAGTATATATTTGTGGAGATACTTTTTCCTGCATAGGAATTGCACATGTATTGTTTTCCATATCCTTGTAACATCTCTATTTTGTATATGGATAAATCAAAGAACACAGTTGTGATTCGGCCAAAGGCAACACAATGAGTTTGGAACTCAAAGTCAGCTGATTTCCAGGCTTATTCTTCTTCTTCTTCTTTTTTTTTTTTTTTTTTTTTTTTTTGAGATGGAGTTTTCCTGTTGTCACCCAGGCTGGAGTGCAGTGGCACGATCTCGGCTCACTGCAACCTCCGCCTCCCGGGTTCAAGCGATTCTCCTGTCTCAGTCTCCCCAGTAGCTGGGACTACAGGCACCTGCCACCATACCTGGCCAATTTTTTGTGTTTTTAGTAGAGATGGGGTTTCACCATGTTGGCCAAGCTAGTCTCCAACTCCTGACCTCAGGTGATCCACTCGCCTCAGCCTCCCAAAGTGCTGGAATTACAGGCATGAGCCATTGTGCCTGGCCTTCCAGGCTTATTCTTAGTTACAAAATTGAATTACTTTCTTTAGAATAAGGCTTTATCTAGTTAGATACTTGGCATTTATGCTATGGCCATTCATTTTTCTTTCAACATATATTGTTGTGTAGCTGGTCCTGTGTTAGACCGAGGAGACAGTCGCCGTCTGTGCCTGTTGGGAGCTTACTGTCTGGTGGAAGATACAGCCAAATACAGAGTAATAACTAAACAGTGAGATAGACGCAGTGTGGAAGGGGCTGGGGCCTAAGGAAAGAGGAGTGTTAAGTAGAGGGCATGGCACCTGCAAAGGCTCAGAGGCCAAAGAGCGCTTAAAGCCTTCCAAGAATTGAAAGCAGCTGCAGTGGGAGGCGAGGCATGGCGAGAGCTGCCGATGGAGACCCGAGCAGGGCCAAGGCATGTTCTTTCTCCCGGAAGAGGAGTATGGGTTTTCTCTTGAGGGCAGTGCCCCGGCCGTATTTTAGAGAGTGGATTCAAAGGAGGTGAGATTCGAGGTAGGAAGAACAGTTGACAGGCTTTTATTGTAATTGAAGTGAGAGAAATGGTGGCCTGAACTAGCTCACGGATAGATTCAACAGAGATTGAGCTGGGAGGAAGAATAAATGGGATTTGGAGAGTGACTGAATGTGAGAAGCGAAGAAGCTGGATGAATCAAGAACCCTGCTCGGTGATCGAGACCATCCTGCCTAACATGGTGAAACCCCATCTCTATTAAAAATACAAAGATTAGCTGGACGTGTTGGTCGTGCCTGTAGTCCCAGCTACTCAGGAGGCTGAGGCAGGAGAATGGCGTGAACCCAGGAGGCGGAGCTTGCAGTGAACCGAGATCACACCATTGCACTGCAACCTGGGCGACAGAGTGAGACTCCGTCTCAAAAAAAAAGAACCCTGCTCAGTTTCTGGACTGAGTGATGAGGTGAATGGTGGTGCCACTGAGATGGAGAAGATCAGAGGTTTGCAAGTAAGGTGGAGGAGAGTTCATTAGACTATGCTATGAATGTATGGTCTGTCCTATTAATAACTAGAATGTAAGTTAAATGAGGGCAAGGTCTTTGTTTTCCCAGCACCAAAAACATGTGCAAGCATGCACACACAGTAAACAGCCAGAATGTTGAGTTTGGGAAACCTGTGGAAAAGCTCAGTACGAGTTGAAATATGGGCTTAGCATTTAGGAGCATGAGACATGAGGGAATAGGTAATTTTGCTGAGACACAGATATCGGAAGCAGACTTACTGTGAGAACAGATTTATGAGCTGCTGAGTGATCTACTGGCTGTGTTGTTTTCAGCCTGTCATCTCATATGTAGTAATTGCTGTCAAGTCACTTGTGACATGGTGGTGAGGATTTCAGGGATGTGGTGATATTTCTCAGTGAGCTCACCTGGAGCGCTTTTTCCAACTACACCTGCCTTTAGCCTTCTGATGTTCTCCACCCCTGTTTATTGCGTGGCCCTATATGTAGTGACTTCCAGCTTTTTCAGGCACAGAGGTTTCTTGTTAATATCTTTTTTGTGGTTTAAGTTTTTAATGTCCATACCTGCTTGTAGTCATTGCACCTCTAGTATCCCTAGCCTGAGAAAACTGTGCTCCTAGGTTTGGTGGACCCAGGGGCTCCCAGGTGGATAACTTAGGCAGGTCCTTATGAGAACATCCAGCGCCTGCTTTGGCTGGTGAGTTCACCATTTAGGACTCGTCAGGTGCTGCTGCTTGTCTTACCAGAATAAGGGAATCTTCTCCTGACCCCTTTCCACATCCTCTGTGATGGATGCTTTGCATATGTTATCTAGTTTTCAGTCATCACAGCAACCCTTGCATTATCCCCATTTTATAGATGGAAACACTGAGCTTAGAGCATAGGAACTGGTCAGAGGCAGTAGCAGAGCCAAACCCTCTTCCATTTGTCTGTCTGTCAAAGTGTGGAATCAAAGGACGTGATTGCAGCTGAGCGGGTGACATGAGATCGTGCACAGTGGTTGAGTTTCTAAACCTTTAAGCTCCCGGGGAGAAGGTTTGTCTACGTAATTGGAGGCATGAGTCTCTCTGGTCTCTTATTGGCAGATTCTGATTGGAACTGACTCCATCTCGAACCTACATAAGCTGGAGCAGGTGTCCAGTGATGAGGGCATTGGGACCCTGGCAGAGAACCTGCTGGAAGCCCTGCGGGAACACCCTGACGTAAACAAGAAGATTGACGCAGCCCGCAGGGAGACCCGGGCAGAGAAGAAGCGCATGGCCATGGCGATGAGGCAGAAGGCCCTGGGCACCCTGGGCATGACGGTAAAGCTACCTCCCAGAGTCCCCATGTTTCTGCCCACACTTTGATGAGGAGGTGGCCATGGGACAGCCCTGGGGTTGGCCATGGGGAAAGAGAAGGCTGGACAGAGGAGGAGGAAGGAACTAGGTGTGGTCGACCCTCTCAGAGGTGGGACTGCTATTGTTCTATCATACAGATGAGACTCGGAGTAAGTGACTTACGAAGTTTACCAGAACAGTAAGCCGGTGATAAGAGCCATTGTTTATTGAGGACTTATTTAAGCCCTCAAGTTGTTCTAGGAGGTAGATATTGTTATACCCATTTTCCAGATGAAGTAACTGAAACTGAGAGGTGAAGTAAATAGGCCAAGGCACATAACTAATCAGTGGTTGACACAAAGGGCTCTGTGCTCTTCTAACTGTCCCACCTTGGAGGAAGCAGAGTCCTACAAGCTCCTTCTCCAAAGCACAGACTTGAGTGTCAGCAGTTGAAAAGCTCACGTGGGAACAGTGAATGAATCAGTGGGACAGCCCCTGGAAGCTGAGACTTGGCATTGCTGGCACAAAGATGCTGGCACGAAGAAAGGGGGCTTTTCTGATGGCAGGTGGCACCTTGCCAGGGCTCCAGCTGGATGATTTCCTTTGCTTCAGTGGCTCCTGTAGGAAGAGAGAATAGCAGAAGGGCCTGGGTCTTTATCCTCATTAGAAGACAGCTCAAGGGCTTTCTTTTCATGCACCTGTCCTTTTAGTGGAGGTAGAAAGTTAGCCCTGTTCCTGAGCATCCCCAGGCTAGGGTGGGAGAGGGTGTATGGAAATCCCCCTTGACATGCCGCTGGGGTTCCCCTACAGACAAATGAAAAGGGCCAGGTCGTGACCAAGACGGCACTCCTGAAGCAGATGGAAGAGCTGATCGAGGAGCCCGGCCTCACGTGCTGCATCTGCAGGGAGGGATATAAGTTCCAGGTACAGCTGCGGGGCTGCGGTCGATCCTGAGGGCCCAGCCTGGCCCCTTGTTCTAGGTAGCATCCCCCTCCTCTCCAGGCCATTTTGTTCTTAGCTAGGCAAGGTCAAGGCCTGCATCTTAGGAGATTAACAAAAGGACCAGCTGTCCTCTTTAGAGGCAGGAAGGCAAACTCATCCGAACTTTAGACTTTGTTATCTTTATCATTATCATCATGACAAATGCTACTGATTGTATTCTTCCTGTATGTGAGGCCTCATGCTCAGAGCTTTGTGTAAACTGGATAATTTTATTTAAACCTGTAAAAAGTCTCAGCTTGTGGTTAAGCAAACAAAGGTCACATGGCAGAGCCAGAATTCCAGCCTAGGCTTCTCAGACTCCAGACCTGGGCTTTTAAAAACACGACATGCTGCCTCTATTCAGAATAACTGGGGAGAAAATTAGAACTTTCTTGGCTTATCCAAACTAGATTCCACCTGAAAGGAGCAGAGCAGCCAGTGACCTGCTGGCTCTCCTGAAGGCTCAAAGGTGGCCTCTTCTCTCCAGCTTGAACTTAACTGCTCAGAACACAGGCTGTGGAAGGGCAGGTGCCTGGACCACAGGGCTCGTTAGTTCTGTATAGTGCAGGTTCCTCAGAGCTGCCTGGCAGGTTTTGAAAAGCAAGGGAATATCGAGAAGTCACTTCTGCATTTTCAGACAGATGAAGCACAAAGTAAAGAAAGATGGCCGAGGCTTGCTAATGTGTCTGCCTCTACATCTGCACCGCATCCCCTTCTTACTGGTTGCTCCCATAATCCTCATTTCACTAGGGCTGCGCCCAGCCAAGTGCTTCACCAACAGACTGAGGAACTGGCCTCATCTGCTCTTCTGAACTTCCCTAGCGAGAGCAACATGAACCCCAAGGCATTGTCCAAGAAGGGCGACAGTTCCCCTCTGCTCTGCTTCCCCTGAGCCTGACTTGGAGTTTCTCCTCTCCTCTCCTTATGTTGTCATCTTTGCAGCCCACAAAGGTCCTGGGCATTTATACCTTCACGAAGCGGGTAGCCTTGGAGGAGATGGAGAATAAGCCCCGGAAACAGCAGGGCTACAGCACCGTGTCCCACTTCAACATTGTGCACTACGACTGCCACCTGGCTGCTGTCAGGTAGGCCCTGGCTCTTGCGGGAAGGCTCCTTCAGTAGGCCTGCCTGTGGGCCTGGAGTGGGTGGGACTGCCATCCTCGTGGTTTTAAATCTGCTCCTTAGGGTCTGGGGAGTAGGGTGTTCTGCCTGACACCATATAGGTCCCCAAGCAGTTATTTGAATGATAGGAAAATATGCTTTGGCCTGGGCCCAAGGCTGGTGAGAGCAGCCCTGCCTACCGCCGTCAGCAAAGCCAGCATGTACCACATTGAGGCTACAAATGGCAAATTCTCTTCGCAGGGTCAGGAGCCCGGGCTGACTGACTTCTTAGTGTTGGCACGCCCCCACCCCCACCCCCGCCCAGGTGCCTGGTGGCCACCTTAATTCCAGCAGTCGCTTGTCCCTGCTCTCCTCCCTATCCAGGTTGGCTAGAGGCCGGGAAGAGTGGGAAAGTGCCGCCCTGCAGAATGCCAACACCAAGTGCAATGGGCTCCTTCCAGTCTGGGGGCCTCACGTCCCTGAATCAGCTTTTGCCACTTGCTTGGCAAGGTGAGTGTTGAGTATTTTTCCATGGTGGGATGGAGGGGATTTGCAGGGGATGGAACAAGACCTGCTATCAACCCAATCCCTGGTGACACCATTTCCTGTTACCTGCTTTGGGAATCCATGTCTGTCTGGTGACTGGGGAACTGTCCAGAGCAGACAGGGTGGGGGATGGAGGCTTACTCAAGGGGTGACCTGACATGGCCTGCCACAGGGTAGGAGGAACCAGCACCCTCAGCTTACCGGGCACCAGATGAAATTTCTGGGTCTTCACTATGCCTTTGCTTATCTTATGACATAAGATAAGATGTAGGACCCTGACTTGGTCCTTGAGGCCAGAATTTGAGTTCACTTCTACAGCGTGTGGCTCTGAGGTTTAAATAATGAAACTGGCTTAGTGGCAGAGGGGATGCTGGGCTCCTTAGAAGGCCTCCCTGGTCCTGAAAACTCGGATAAGAATAGCTAAAGCATCTGTGAGGTCCTCATGTCTTGCTGATGCCTTGTGGAGTGGTGCCCCACCCCAAGTCCTGTTTTAAAGCTTAGAGATAAAACCATGCCTGTCAATAAAACAGGCAGCTGACAGTGATAGCGGGCAGCATGTTGAAATGCTTAACCTGTGTTCTTTTGTTTTGAGACAGAGTTTTGCTCTTGTCACCGAGGCTGGAGTGCAATGGCGTGATCTTGGCTCACTGCAGCCTCCACCCCCCAGGTTAAAACGATTCTCCTGCCTCAGCCTCCCAAGTACCTGGAATTACAGGTGCCTGCCACCACGCCCAGCTAATTTTTTTTTTTTTTTTTGAGACGGGCGTCTTGCTCTGTCGCCCAGGCTGGAGTGCAGTGGCCAGATCTCAGCTCACCACAAGCTCCACCTCCCAGGTTCACGCCATTCTCCTGCCTCAGCCTCCCGAGTAGCTGGGACTACAGGTGCCCGCCACCTTGCCGGGCTAGTTTTTTGTATTTTTTAGTAGAGACGGGGTTTCACCATGTTAGCCAGGATGGTCTCGATCTCCTGACCTCGTGATCCACCCGTCTTGGCCTCCCAAAGTGCTGGGATTACAGGCTTGAGCCACCGCGCCTGGCCACCCAGCTAATTTTTGTTTTAGTAGAGACAGGGTTTTGCCATGTTGGCCAGGCTGGTCTCGAACTCTTGACCTCAGGTGATCCACCTGCCTCGGCCTCTCAAAGCGCTGGGATTACAGGTATGAGCGCCCCCGCCCGGCCAGGCATGTATTCTTGTATACATTGTACAGGTGAGATGCAGAGTTTGAGCAACTTGCTCGAGGTCACCCAATTAATAAGAGGCATAGCCCAGATAGATGGGAACGTGTATTGACAAAGGGGAAAAAATGCCTTTGTTTGGAGATTGAAGAGCTCATTCTTATGGACAGATCACTTTGTCAGTCAGAATGGATGAGTTCTACATTTCTTCCTCCAAAATGTACTTCACTTGTAGCCACGGTATGTCCTACAACATTGGTCCATTAAGAAATGGGCCCCCAGGAGTGGTGGGCTCTCATCAAAACTTGGAGAGTGTCACATTCAGTCACTGCAGAAATGAAAATGTCCTATGGCCTTGTCATCCTGCTGGCCCCAGCCTTGGCCTCAACTTTCCCTTTTATTCTTGTCTCCATTTGCAAACCTTTGCAGCTATCAGGCCCGGGAGTATTGGAAGGAGGCTCCATCTCCCAAACTGGGTTTTCACCAGGAACTACTTCCATTTCATTGTTTGTTCTGCTTCCCCTCTAGACACAACACTTACCTCCAGGAATGCACAGGCCAGCGGGAGCCCACGTACCAGCTCAACATCCACGACATCAAACTGCTCTTCCTGCGCTTCGCCATGGAGCAGTCGTTCAGCGCAGACACCGGCGGGGGCGGCCGGGAAAGCAACATCCACCTGATCCCGTACATCATTCACACTGTGCTTTACGTCCTGAACACGTCAGTACCCTGTGTCCCAGGGGTGGCATCTTGCACACCTACCCTGCATCCCTCTGCCCGAGATCCCTCAGCTTCTTCATAGCCTTTCTTGCTAGTTCCAGAGCAAGTGTCTGGCCTGAGGCAGCCTTTTTGCCGAGGTGGGGATCCTCATCTGCGTTCTTTTAGGGCCGCGCAGAAAAAGCAATAAAGGGAACTTCCTTCCCCCAAACTGCCCTGTCTCCCACCATGGGCAGCCCAAAGACCACATCCTTGGACTGACCTTCAGCTCATAGGCGAGCAGAAAATGGGAAAAGTCAGGCCACTGAAGCCTCTACTTCAATGCAGCTGCTACTTCTACTTTCCAGACTGTTCTCTTGAATAGGGGGAGGCCACAGGTTGGAGCTGCACCCACATCATTAGTCAAGGGCATATGGTTTGTTACAGGTGATGGTTTCCCATCAAGGGGATGCAGCAAAGCTAAGGACCAGTTCATAAATGGAAAACTGGATTTGTTATCCCTGTTTTCTCTACACTGGGTAATGCTTCTGGCAAGTGTGAAGGGAAAGGGAATGTTCAAGATTATCTGGGAAAGTCAACCGACAAGGAAGGCAGCCAGGAAAAAAAAGAGATTGGTAGTTTTATCCATATGCACATTATGGGACAGTTAGGTTGGTACCTGGAAATATAATTTTAAAGAAGCTCTTAGGCCAGGCATGGTGGCTCGCGCCTGTCATCCCAGCACTTTGGGAGGCCAAGGTGCTGAGCCCAGCCTAGGCAACATAGTAAGACTCTGTCTTATTAAAAAACAAATTGTTTTAAATTAGCCAGACACACACCTGTAGTCCCAGCTATTCGGGAGGCTGAGGTGAGAGGATGGCTTGAGCCAAGGAGGTTGAGGCTGAAGTGAGTCGTGATCACACCACTGCACTCCAGCCTGTGCGACAGAGCAAGACCATGTCTCAAAGAAAAAAAAAATTAGGAGATTGACTATCCTTTAGCTCTTCCATTTAATTCACTGTTTCATGCTTCTAGGCCCCATCTCCTAGCAAGAGGCTTACAGTTCCCTGTTGAAAGGTTGTGTATAGCTCACCCCGGGTAGCTGCAGCACAGTTTAGGCAACAGGACAGTCCATCTCTTGTCTTCTCTGGTTCTTTCTCTTCAACAATGTTATTTTTTCCTTCCCTCCCGTTTCCTTGTGAGATAAAAGGCTGACCTCGAGACCACAGGCTTCATTGTTAAAACATGCAGGGGCAGGTTGACATCAGTACATTACATCATCTGCTGAACTGCTTAGACTGGCGGGAGCAGCACCCGGGCAGCAGTGATGGCACAGACCTTCCCACTGTCCAAATGTCGCTCCTTCTCAGTGGTCCTGGGGCCCTGGACAGAGCCCTGGGTAACTAGGTGTCAGTATACTTCTGAAAAGCCAGACATTTGTAATTCTCAAGTCCCTTCATTGGAAAGGGAATTGGCTCTCTCACAGTTACTTTGGTCAGCCCGAGGCTGACCCAGAAGCTTCACAGAGAGGCCTTGCTTCTTGGCCACAGACTGCTTCCCAATTGACAGCTATCCAGTTGACATTGGTGGGCGCTTGGTCACAGCGGGGTGAGTGCGTTTGGTGGAATATATGTGTATGGAAGCAAATATGTCACAGCATGGCCACTGTAAGCCAGACCAGAGCCTGAGCAGGTCCTGCAGCAGCCACAAGCCTCGGATTCCTTACAGGGCTGGAAGATCAAGTTGAGTGTACGCATCTATGCCCATCTGCAGGCAGCAGAAGCAGGCAGGGTGTCCTTGCACCCTCTCCTCCTGCTTTCCCAGAGTCCAGCATCTGTGCCAGTGTCAGCTATAGACCTGGTAACTTGGGTTCTAGTGTTGTGTTTGTCCCCACTTCTCCCCACCAGTGCCCCATGGGGTTAGGATAGGGCATCAAGCATTCACGGCATGAGAGCACCATTCAGGTTCTAAGGAGAGAGTGTACCCAGAAGCATGTCATCAGGAAGGACTTAAGTCACCTCTCAGTGCTGACTCCGTCAAATGTCAAAGCTTCAGCATGGGGAAGGAGGCAGGGTTAAGATGGACAGGCTTCCTGGCTTGAGAGCCCAGTTCTTTCCACGATGTGAGACTTTGGCAGAATCCTTACCTCCTGCGTACTGCAGTTTTCTGTTTCTTAAAATTGGGATAGTGGTGGCACCTGTCCCATAGCGTTCTTGTGAATACCCAGTGAAGTAATCCCTATAAAGCACTTAGAGCAGTGCCTGGCACTGAGTTTGCTGTGGTCATCATCATCATCATTGCAACTTAGGACACATGAGGACAAGAAGCCGCGCTCATCTGGGAGAGACTGTTCTCACGAAGGCGGGAGGACCTAGATCATAAGAAGACAAACCGGAAGAGGGAGCCTAGGAAAGGAACCACATGCAAATTTAGTGCAAACTATGTAAACATAACAAGACTATGTGGAGCAAGGGGGAGTCAGGCTGTGGACCCGCTAGGGAATCTTGATTCATGTTTTGACCCCATTACTCACTAGCTTGGTGACTGGGCAAGTCACTTCACTTTTCTGGGCCTCTGGAGTTACTAGCACAGTTCCATGTTGGCGGGATTGTGAATGTCCCTGATACATGGTGCTCAGAAGCCAGTAGTTGCTTGGAATTGTGTCAGAGCTGGGGTGGGAGCTAGAAGCGGGGGCCAGGGAAGAAGGGAAGATGCCACAAAGAAGGGCCTGGAAGGGGAAGAAGGGCATGGATCATGGATTGTCAGAGGGAGTGGGAGGAGTAGTCAAGGATGGGTGGGGGGTGTTCAGTCATCCAAGCGTTCAGCAAATGTCACAAGACAATGACAAATTGAGCAAATTCTTCCTGCTCTTGCTGCCGGGTCCTGCTTCCACCCTGCTCTTATTTTATCGTGCCTGTTTTCTTCTAGAACCCGAGCAACTTCCCGAGAAGAGAAGAACCTCCAAGGCTTTCTCGAACAGCCCAAGGAGAAGTGGGTGGAGAGTGCCTTTGAAGTGGACGGGCCCCACTATTTCACGGTCCTGGCCCTTCACATCCTGTCCCCTGAGCAGTGGAGAGCCACACGTGTGGAAATCTTGCGGAGGCTGCTGGTGACCTCACAGGCCCGGGCAGTGGCTCCAGGTGGAGCCACCAGGTCAGTACCTGCTTCGGGAAGCTGCTGCTCACTATTTCCCATAATCAGTTTTGAAAAGCTGCTTAGCGGTACGCATGTGCTAGGTGGAGGCATGCTTTGTGACTGCGGCAGTGGACACCAGCCCTTCTCCCTTCTCAGTCTGTCATGTCAAGAGTCTAAGCTGATAGCTGGAGGTTGCCTGATCATTTCCAGGTTTTATGTTCAGCTATTACAAAGGTAGAGGCAGGCTTACCTACTGTAGAAAATGTTGGAGAGGAAGGCAGCCAGGCACTGGGTGGTACAACCAATGAGACGATCGGAGCTGCCAGGGCTGAGAACAGTAATCAGGTTTTCCAAATCTTGCTGGCATTGGCATAAGCCAGGAAAGTTTCAGTGTGGCCACATGGGGTATTTTCTAATAATTAAAAACTCGTCTTCACTCTCCCTTCTTGGTTACATTCCTATCCCATGCGTCCCACAGTCCATGAACCTTTCTTCTTCTAGACCACTCTCCTGTACATGTGGACACCTCCCCAAGAAAGAGCGTGTCAGAAAGGAAGTGGTCTTTGATTTATGACCTTGGGCTGTGATTTGGGTCTGATGGTATCGAGAGAAACAGCTGTAAACAACCACCACAGCATCTCTTTGAGGACCCACATGGATTGCTGTGCGCAGCGGAGACTCCATGGGTACCACTCAGGCTGCCAGTGGCCCCACACAGTCTCTGCCTGTCGTGGGGAGCTACAGAGCAGGCTTTGGGTTTGGCAGTTTGCTTCTGTCCCTCGAGTGAAATGTGCCTCTGCTTCATTTCTAGAAGATCGGTTTTGTGATTTTTGTGATACTGCTTTAGCCCAGCATTTGTGGGATCATGTCCACATTTGTAGGCCAGCCAGGGAGCAGAGGGAAACTTTTAGGGCCATGATAAAGACAAGCCAAGTGGAAATAGCGTGTGCCCTCATTGGCACACCTGGTATCTTTATGTCCATTAGCCCTAATTGATCAAGCATTTCTGCTCTGTGGGCACTTCATGCCCCCAGAGAGACCAGGTTGGAGCTGTACTGTTGAATCTGGCCTGTACCAAATTGTCACTGGAGAGTGGGAGGGGCAAGTCTTGTTAGATTCCTAGGTAACCCCTGCCCCCATTCCTAACATACCACTTTCCAGTATTTCCCAAGAGCCTGAATTAATAGTTAACTAACTGCTGGAAATCAAAAGTTAGATCTTGAGAATACTAAGTTGAGAAGTCAGGCTTGGCCTGCATCCATTTGCTGCATCCATGCAAAAGAGCGGCCGTTTATTGGGCACAGTCTCTCCAAGGCGGGTGTGAAATCGGAACCCACAGGAGCTGTTTTGCTCTCAGTTAGGAGACTAGCATTCATTACTGTCCCAGGCAGTTAAGGAAAAGCTGATTTGGTCACAGCTTAATTAGGAAATCCAGTGTGAGCTACATTCATGAGTTGCTGTTTTCTCTGTAGCAGTTTAGTCACCTTTACTAATTGGCCTTAAATAATTAAGTTGGGCAGGGTCACTCAAGCTTTCTGCTTACCAAAGCAGAACAGCCACAGCAAAGGGCCAAACATGGCCATGGTCTGGGGCTGTGAACCCGGCACTCATCAAGGAGACTAGGAAAGGCACTGTGAGTTTGCCCGATACTGGGAGGAGACCCACTGGGAAGAGACCACGGCTGGAAGGGCGTTTAGAGGTATCATCCTGGCATTGGGGCAGCCTCACTGGCGGCAGTCTTTGTCCTAAGTCCTGTAAGTCATGGGGTAAGGAGTAGTAGCAGAGACACAGAAATGTAGCTCAGCAGAAGCTGGCCTCTTCTGCACATTTGACATTCAGAAAAAAAGTTCCTCTGCCAGGAACTTGCAAGTACAGAAACCTGGGACGTTCTCAGGCATCTGTCGGAACTTGATCTGTTACCTTATCTGCCAGGGTAAAGAACTGCAGAGAAATGGATTCTTGTCCTAGTTCACGGGTCCACCTTCTAGGACTTTAGGCTGCAGCATCGTCACATGTATGCAGGAGAGAAAGTGGGGGCTCGGGAAGGTACTGGGGCAGAGGGAGGCCATAGGAAGCATATTTTAGTAGAGAGGGAATTGTCCCCATTATTATTATTAGTCTTTTGTGAGTTATTTATTGAATGCAGGTGTGGATGGCCTGTCTCATGCTAGGCAGCCCTTCACTTGAGGCCCATATAGTTTTAGCTTCTATAATAAATACCATCTATGTTGTCTTATTTTTATGATTCTTTTATATATCCATGCATTTTAATACTAAACATTTAATATATGTCCCTTTAGTCATGGGATGTGTTCCAGCCGAGGGGAGCCTGGTCTTTCTGTATTTCATACTGGCTCTACCTGCTGTAATCATCCCTCAAACCAAGAGTGCCTGCTGAGAATGCAGTGGACGTTGTTAGAGGCGTTCCCCACCCCCACCACGACCCCACCACCACCCCCCATATTCCAAGGAACTGGCTGATCTCCAATCCTGAACTGAATCATTAGATTAAGTAGCAACGATACTGGTTAGAAACAACGGGGTGTGGTGAGCAACTTGGATTATCCCAGGATTTAGGTGATGTCAGGGTGGCTGCATGCTCCATCTTAGACATTACCATTGCTTAACACCAGCTTCCTAGCAGCTTGCTGCCGTTTAACACAGCACAAGTTTGACAAGTTACTGTGTTTGACTGGTTTGGGTCTGCTGGCTTTTAAGAAATTTCTCCTAATGGGAGCGTAAAGACTGAATTAGAACCTTGTTTCCTACCTCATTTATTAGGGTCCATCAAATTCCAAGAGTTTGTGGGGGCCCAAACACAAGGGATACATAGGAATCCTTTGCCTTTCTTTAAGTCAGTAGCCTTGTGTTTGCCACGTCTGCCCTGGTGATGTCTCCCCTGGTTCCATTTTACCCTGATCTGGAAGATGAGCACTGAGAGAATCAGATGAATTTCATGGAGCATTTTTTTTTTTTTTTTTTTTTGTTGAGACAGAGTCTCGCTTTGTCGCCCAGACTGGAGTGCAGTGGCCGGATCTCAGCTCACTGCAAGCTCCGCCTCCCGGGTTCACGCCATTCTCCTGCCTCAGCCTCCCGAGTAGCTGGGACTACAGACGCCCGCCACCTCGCCCGGCTAGGTTTTTGTATTTTTTAGTAGAGACGGGGTTTCACCGTGTTAGCCAGGATGGTCTCGATCTCCTGACCTTGTGATCCGCCTGTCTCGGCCTCCCAAAGTGCTGGGATTACAGGCTTGAGCCACTGCGCCCAGCTTCATGGAGCATTTTTATGAACAATAAACTTCTGGGTCCCAGGGCTCCAGAGGTTCTTGCCCACAGCTGCTTTTTTCCAAGCAGAAGGCAAGTCCCTGGAACTCCAAGATGCATAGACCACTGTGACTCTTCCTTGCTCCCAGAATGCCTTGCTCTGTCCTTGTGAGTGTCCTCCTAGGGACTTCATGTGATGGAATTGGATTTTCTTTTGCAGGCTGACAGATAAGGCAGTGAAGGACTATTCCGCTTACCGTTCTTCCCTTCTCTTTTGGGCCCTCGTCGATCTCATTTACAACATGTTTAAGGTAAGGAGGCTGTCAGAGGCCCAGTGGGTTTTGGCAAGAATGTAAAATGTGTGCACTTCTGTCCCTGACCCTGCCTCAGCACCCACATGGCTGCTCCTCCGCTGGCCTGGGGGTGCTTTGTTCCTAGAAACAAACAACCCTAGCTGTGGGAGGGATTGGCACTGGCAGCCTGGAGCCTTTGTCTGTGAGGTACATTTGTTTTGTTTTGTGAGACGGAGTTTTCTCTTGTTGCGCAGGCTGGAGTGCAGTGGTGTGATCTCAGCTCACTGCAACCTCCGCCTCCCAGGTTCAAGTGATTCTCCTGCCTCAGCCTCCCAAGTAACTGGGACTACAGGCGCCTCCCACCATGCCTGGCTAATTTTGTATTTTCAGTAGAGATGGGGTTTCTCCATGTTGGTCAGGCTGGTCTCAAACTCCTGACTTCAAGTGATCCACCTGCCTTGGCCTCCCAAAGTGTTGCTATTACAGGTGTGAGCCACTGCACCTGGCCCACATTTGTAGCTGAGATCACTCCCGTCACCTGCTCCTGAGCCTGCTCCAGGCTCGACTGTGCAGGAAGACCTTCCCTCCTGAGTCTGTCTTTGCTGCTCTTGCCGCGCTATTGGGATCAGCTCTGTTGCCCTGAGTGAGTCTGACCTACCACAGCCAGCTTATAACAGGACAGTCCTCTCCGGAGAGAATCTGAGTTTTTGAGTTGGTTCCTTTCGTCATTGGAATGAAACAGCTCATGGAAGCACGTCGACAAGTCCCTTTGCTCTGGGGAATGTGGATGGGAAGTGTATGGGGAAGGAATGCAGCCACTTGGAACCTGTGGGTTCAGTGCCTAATAAGGGGGCCCTAAGAGGAATGACGTAAAATTTTGTTGTTCCTGGAGACAAAACACGCGCTCTAGGGTGTGTGTTGGTATGCTTTGGTGTAGGTTGGGAGGGCCGTCCTTTGAGGGGTTGAAATGGCCTGACTGACTTGAGGTGGAAGATGAGGCAGCAGTCACCCACCTTTCTGTCTCCTGTTGATTCTCGTAGAAGGTGCCTACCAGTAACACAGAGGGAGGCTGGTCCTGCTCTCTCGCTGAGTACATCCGCCACAACGACATGCCCATCTACGAAGCTGCCGACAAAGCCCTGAAAACCTTCCAGGAGGAGTTCATGCCAGTGGAGACCTTCTCAGAGTTCCTCGATGTGGCCGGTTAGTGTCAGGGTTTTCTCTTTTAAAGATCCTCGGCAGCAAAGCCCCGCGTCTTCCTCAGTGGGGCCAGCCGTAGCTTTATTTTCACAACCAGAGGAAACGCAGTATGGGCCAGCCTGTCTGCTGCCACCAAAAGCCCTGGGAAAGATGCCTACATAGCAAGTCACCAATAATAAGAACAGCAGCTCTAACATGTACTGAGCACTCCCTCTTTCCCAGGCATGGTCTGTTCACTGTACATGATCTCAGCCCTCGCGGCAGCCCTATATGAAGCAGGAGCTTTGGTTATCCCCATTTTCTAGATGGGGTAAATGAGGCTCTGAAGATCAAATGAGTGGCCAGGGGAACATAGCTAGAAAGTGGTAGGGTCCCTGTTTGAGTCTGTTTTTTAACGGCAGTTCAGAGAATTCACACGCAAATTGCAATGCGCCGTCTTCCTCCCGCGTCTTAGGTCACAGTTGAGGGAGACATGGGCGAGCGAGCAGGGCCCCTCTGAACTGTGGGTGTGGGGGTTGTGGTCCGACAATTCCTTATCCCACTGCTAGTAAAATTGAAATTCTTTGTATAACAAATTTATCATTCTAATTGCGAACAAACACATTAGAATTGTTTTGGATTTCATAACCAAGCACCAAGGGACAGCAGAGGGAGGTGACTTGGCCCATGCCTGGGAAATCCACCTAGGGTTAAGAGACAGTGCCCTGTCAGGTTGTGGGCGCTGTGGCGTTACAGCCCCCATCAGAACACCCTCCCTACAAAGGTCAGCTCCCCAGAGCCAAAGCACAGGTCACCAAACCTGCCGACTCTTTTGTGAACTTGTTTCACTTTGTTCTGGTGTTCATCGTGGGAATTTTTTTTTTTTTTTTTTTTTTTTTTTTTGAGACGGAGTCTCGCTCTGTCGCCCAGGCTGGAATGCAGTGGCGCGATCTCGGCTCACTGCAAGCTCCGCCTCCCAGGTTCACGCCATTCTCCTGCCTCAGCCTCCGAGTAGCTGGGACTACAGGCGCCCGCCACCACGCCCGGCTAGTTTTTTGTATTTTTAGTAGAGACAGGGTTTCACCATGTTAGCCAGGATGGTCTCGATCTCCTGACCTCGTGATCCACCCGCCTCGGCCTCCCAAAGTGCTGGGATTACAGGCTTGAGCCACCGCGCCCGGCCCCATCGTGGGAATTTTGTGAAGTCTAAAGGAGAACAATCGCCCCCAGATCCCACTCTTAGGAGAACGCCTCTGCTAACATTTTCTCTATCTTGTCATCCTCTGGGAATGAGACCCACTACAGGGCCGGAGGGTTGCTCAGTGTGAATTCCTCTTTCTTCCCAGCTCAGAGCCAGCTGACAGATTTTTCCACAAAGCTCTGTGCCTCCACGTTGGCTACCCCTTGCAGTGGCCTCAGTGGAAGCTCTGTGCTGGGATGGCCTTCGTCGGCTTGGTGCCTGCCTCTGCGTCTGGGTGGGCCTGTGCTAGCACTGCTCACCTCCGTGTGTTTGTTAACTCCACCACCTCTTTACAGCTCCCACTGGCTCTGTTTCAGCCTAGACGTTTCACCAGCATCATACCTTAGCACATGCCTCATGTTCTTCCCAGAAAGTCAGCCCTGGGACCAGGTGGGCTGCTCAAGTCCTCAGTGCTGGGCCCTGTGCCTGTTGCATGAGCCTGTGTCACTGTGACTGTGGAAGTTGGAGCTAGTGAGAGGAGGAGGAGGTGGGCAGGGGAAGGAGGGTCCCCTGGGCTCGGGCTCCACACCAGCCCTGAGCTGCTGGCAGCACCCCTGGCCTGCAGCCGGGAAGAGCCAGAGCCCTTGCCGGGCAGCGAGCCTCCGTGCCTTCCACTCCTAGGTCACGTTTTGACAGCACCCCTTTATTACTTTGTTTAAGCTGTTAGAAAATTTCAGAACAACAGACACACCCTGTTCAAATGTGAGAACAAAAACACCTTCCAAAGCCAAACGGGGATAGTCTGAGCCGCTCTCTCTTCCATTAGCCCAGATGCTTGGGCGATGACTTCAGTTCGGATGCCGCCAGGCCTTTGGGGCTAGCAGCTCCACGGCTGTTTTACATGTGGCTCCGGCGTCTCCTGTCCCCTGCTCAGTCACAGAGGGGTGGGGCCACCAAGGCCTCTGTGCAGCATGAGCACCTTCTGTGAGTGAGGCACATGAAGGGCCTCATTGAGCCCCCACGGTGGGGCCGCAGGGCTTCTCCCTGTCTCCGTTTGATGGCTGAGGAAATGGAGCTCCTGAGCTTTGACAACCTGCTCAGGAGCCCAGGACCCATCATCAGATCAGAGCTCAGAAGAAGCTGGGGTCCTGCCACCCTGCGCTGCTCCTCCCAGCCCTCAGGGGCAGGGCTTTCTCTGGTCCCAGATCCCTTTGAGAAGATGGTAGACGGCAGGCCCTCTCCTTTCAGAACCCAGCTTCCATTTTGCACTGGGAGTCAGTGGATTTGCACATCCCTGGGTGTCCCTGAGCCAGGTGTGGCCTCTTCCACTTCACCCCCAGCAGCAGTGCCTGCTTCTGAAACAGGACTGCTGCTGCGGAACAGGGTTTTGCTCAATGACTGCCTCCCCGGTCATGCTGCTGTCCAGTGAGCAGCCAGGCCAGAGCTTCGGGCCGCAGTGTGTTCTCTGCTCGATGCGGCAGCCGTGACTCAGGGGGAATGGGGGCTGCACGTCTGCCCCTGACACACCTCTGCCCGCTGTGCTTTACAGGTCTTTTATCAGAAATCACCGATCCAGAGAGCTTCCTGAAGGACCTGTTGAACTCAGTCCCTTGACCACCACACAGCAGCTGCAGTGGCGAAGACGAAGCTGGCTTGCCTTCCACCCTCTGTTCTCCCTCCTTGTGCGTTGAGTTCCCTCCGCGGATGCTGCATTGTTACCCCGCCCTCCCCTCTCTCATTTTTCTTGGTGTGGCTTGGGGTTTTTAGGCTTCCTGTTTTATCTCGTGTGTGTGGTGCACTAGCTATGAAGTTGTCTGTAACCCAAGCCATCAAAGGGCCTGTACATACCTAGGAGCCATGAGTTGTCCCGGCCAACTTCATACTTGAGTTTGCACATCTTGAGAAATAAACAAATGACTTAATACACATTGAAAAAGAAGGTGTAGCCTGCTGCTGCAGCTCCTCCTCAGTGGTGCAGGCCAAATGGTTTCCCTTGAATGCACAGCCGTTTCCGGCGTCAGCCCGGGAAGACTCGTGTCAGAATCGCTGTCTCCAGGCCTGTTGTCAGTGCTAAGTGGAACCTGTCTATTCTTGGCCAGCAAGTTGGGACACCACATTTGATCGCTCTGATTTTTCCCAAAACAAAGCCCATGCCTTGCTCTTAATTTTTTGGCCTTAAGAGCTGGAAC
Organism: Macaca mulatta; assembly: GCF_049350105.2. NCBI lineage: Eukaryota > Metazoa > Chordata > Mammalia > Primates > Cercopithecidae > Macaca > Macaca mulatta. The sequence goes on from NC_133406.1 coordinate 221,902,032, forward strand.
CCAAAGATACGTGGAACAGCTTTCCACGCCCTCGGCCGAAGGAAGGCTGGTGGAGTAGGGCACGGTCTTGTTGGACCACAGAGGCCTGGGGAGCATTTGACGTTCTCATGCTGCTGTGAATCGGGAATCCCTTGGTGACTTCTCTCCAGGGTTGTCATGTTAAGAGAGGGCCTGGGGCAGACTTAGGATCAGGATAAAGAGAGTGGCTGCTCTCGACATGCCAGGCACCCAGTGTATCTTATTTCTAATCTCTTCAAGAAAGGGCCCAGGAGCCAGAGCCACTCACCCAAGGGCTCCCAGCCAGGGGCTGTGGAGTTGTCAGGTTTGTGCCTCCGAAGCTATGTCCTGACCAGTGTGGCTGCCGCTCCTGGAGACCTCAGACCTGCTCCCCTACACACGTGGGCAGCAGGACTCCCGAGGGCCTCTCCCCAGACTTCGGGAAAAGGCTCCCCTCGTGGGAGGGAGGGCTCGCTCATGCCTGTCTCCTTTTTTCTTTGTGGGCCACTCAGCCAACTGACGTCGCCTCCTCTGTCTGGATGTCCAGTTTCTGTGGCTCACTCCTCAGGCCAGATTGTCTGGGACTGGGGGTGGCCTCTGGGCTCCTGTAGACTTCCACAGCCAGGATTTCACATCCCTCCCCAGAGCCTCTGACCGAACAGCCACAGGCGGGCATGAGTGTGATGCCTGGACTGAGCTGGAGAGACAAAGGCGTTTGTGGCAAGGGCCCAGCTGGAAGCCCTGGCAGACCAGAGCATGCATGTGCTGGCTTGCACGAGCACACTTTGGTGTTTGTGCTGGGGACACCGGGCTTCTGAGGGACTGGCATGGCTCCAGGGAGGGGAGCAGCCTGGTTGAAGCGCGGCCAGGCACTCACTCCTTTGTTCAGATCCCAGCTCCACTGCCTGCTGTGTCCACAGTCTCCTCACCTGTCAAATGGGAATGTCTCTGTGGCGGGAGGGTGCTGAGGTTTCCACGAGCTAATCTGCCTGCCATGTAGAAACTAGTAGCTTCTCTTACTGTTAGTGAATTTGTTTTAGTCTGAAGGAGGCACCCATGCCCCGGGTGAGGACGATGGAGACCCTGGTCTCGGCACACTTCTGCCTCACACTAGGAATGCCCCGGGCTTGCGCCCGCTGTGTGTCTGTGCTGGTCACTTTCTGTTGGTCTCGAGAGACCGATTCAGGTGTTCAGGAGTCTGTGTTCACTGTTACATCACCCCCTTGTGAGGAATAAAGTGGAGCAGCCTCATCCGGACAGCGAAGCAGGGAGGGAGCGTGGGGAGCAGCCAGGTGAGCTGGTGGCATGGGGTCCGCTGCGCGGAGACTGGCCTCGCTGCTTCGTGTGGCTCAGGGAGGCTCAGCACGTCCATCATCACACTTCAGGGCAGTGAGAGTGGACCTGGTGCCTTCAGAAGCTGTCCCGAGGCCTGCTGCTCTGGCCTACAAAGGTGGAGTCACCAAAGCTCATTACAAGGTGTTTGCTTATTTTTGTCTGCCGTGCATTTTTTTATTTCTTGCAAAGGCCTCAGAGGATGTTGGCCCCAGCCCAAACATATCTTGTTTTCACTGGTAGAGCTTTTCCTGGTGTCTGCACAGGGATGCTTCTAGTGGCGCTGCCATAGCCCCAGACAGGCTGCTGACACGGCAGCCATGAGGTCTGCAACAGGTTCCAGGGGGTGCTTTTGGCCTGCTCCAGCAGGAGTGGAGGCTGGTCTGGGCTCCGGCAGGAGTGGAGGCTGGTCTGGGCTCCGGCAGGAGTGGAGGCTGCTCTGGGCTCCGGCAGGAGTGGAGGCTGGTCTGGGGAGGGAGCCACACCTCTCCAGGCCCAGGTCTCACGAAAGGAGCATAGAAGGGCACCGAAGAAAAAGCCACTTAGCCCTCTCCTGTCCCACACCAGTATCTGGGCCCATTGTTTCTTGGGTCCCTGTCTTTCTCAATAGGCAGCCCCTGTTGGGGAATTAAGTTGATTCTGGACTGCCTACGCCTAATGATAGCTGCACTTTTAATCCTATAAAGTTCGAGTTCAGCTATAAAGTTGGGGAGGCAGTGTCAACACCTTCCTTGTAGAACGGCTGAAGCCTCTGGCATTCCTCAGTCAGCAGCCGCCCTGGCGCCCAGCTGTCCAAGTTTGTTGCTCTTAGAGGTGAAAAGGGAGGCCCCCTGCCTGCACCTCCCCTCCCCAGGGTTGTTTGTTGGGACACCAGGGGCTGTGCTCTGTTCTCTGCATTTCACTCCTGCATCAACCCTGTACATTAGGTGCTGGAATTTCCGCCTTGGCGATGGGGAGGCGGCCCCCAGAGGAGGTAACTGGCCTGCTAGGGAGTCAGAAGCTGAGCGGTCTGTGGGACTCCAAAGATTACTCTGGGTCATGCGACTTCATTTGTTCCTTCCAGGATGTAGCAAGTGTCTCCTCGGTGCCAGGGACTTAACAGAGGCGGAGGGCACAGCGTGCACCAAACAGGCTCTGTCCTCATGGAGAGGAGAGAGTCAGAACTGAGGGGTTCCAGGACAGGTGTGAGGTGGCAGTGTGGAGTGTAGACAGATCAGCATGGGGGACAGGCTGTGGCTGACATGCTCCTTAGGTGGGTGGCCGGGTTGGTCCACCCCCAGCTCCAACCTGCCCATGGCCAGATTCTCGTGTCTGGTTGCTATGGCCATCCTCTTTGGTCACTTAGCAAACCTCAGCTGGGCACCTAGTCTGTGCTTGGCTGTCAGCATGGGGTCCCTTTAGGGGACTGGGAGGAGCCAGAAGAGACTCACTCTGCTCTCTAGGCTGCAGAATGTAGCCCAGAGCTGGCCACTTCCCACCACCTTTGCACCCAGACCCAGCTCCTGCATCTCCCACTTCCTCCCGCTCTGTAGTCCGTTCTCCAAGCACCCGGAACAGTCACTTAAAAACGCTGCAGGCGGTTGCCTCTGAAACTCTTTTCACTTTCACATTTTGAAGGCCAGCTAAACTACCTCCCAGGTTCCCAGACCCTCTCCAGCCTCCCTCCTCCCTACTCCCTCTCATCCCCCGCTCCACACACTTGCTCCCTGCTGTCCCCTCGCACAGGGCACACATCCACTGCCCAGGCTTTCTTTGTCCCGTTAGCCCAGATGTTTGCATGGCTCCTCTCCTCCCTCCACTCAGGTCTCAGAGATGCCCCTGAGCCCCAGTGTGGGAGAGCAGTGCGCTCCGGGGCCCTCTCTGCCCCTGCCTGCCCTGTTTCGGTGCTTTCCGCCGGCCTCATGCAGCTGTGGTCAGCTCGCCTGTTCATCTCCCTCAGCTGCGTCCTGCTAGTAGCTTTCCTTTATTTCCTGCTGCATCTGCAGTGCCTAGAACAGTGCTCGGTGCATAGAGGACACTCGGGTAGTATTTGTTGGCTGAATGATGGGTCTATGTCAGGATCTCCCAAGAAACAGTCAGCTATCTCCACAACGCTATGCCTAACTCTGGGATGATGGGCAGTAAATCCAAACCTGATTCCAGTAACAGGCTGGAGCAGGTGGGCCCATGAGGGCCCTTCCCCACCATCTCCTGCCCTTCACTGTTCCTGCAGCAAGGCTGGGCTGAGGCCCTGGAACATGCTGGAGGCAGAGCTGGCTCAGACCCAGGCTGGAGTGCCCAAGTCAGGGCTCCAGCCGGGCTCCTGCTCCGGGTCATACCCCTTCCTCCTCCTGTCATAGATCACGTCAGGGCAGGGCCATTCCTTTGCCTGGAGCTAGCTTTGGTCTCCCAGACCACAAGTGCTTTTCAAGCTTGAGTGGTTCCCAGCAGCACCAAGAGAATGGCAGAGAGGGACAAGGTAAATCCCCAGGCTGAGCTTCCTGGAGCTGGCTGCTGATGCTTACCTGGGGCGAGGCCTGGACGAATCCCCCACCTTCTCTTGGTGCCCTTGGCCCTCTTTCTGATCCCAGCCTGGCTGGTGGCTCAGATGCAACAGGGGGAACAGAGTAGCCTCTGAACAGGAAGGGAGCTGAGGGCCGGCCTTTACTCAGGGCCTGCAGGAAGCTCGTGTTTCACCTGCAGCACGTCCTTCCATCCTTGCGGCCATCCCAAGCGGCAGGTGGCATTCCCTTCACACAGGTAAACACAGGTAAACAGAGAGGCTGATGACCTACCCAGGCTCACACAGCAAAGGGTAGAGCCACGATGAGAACCCAGATGTGTTTGGCTCTGAAATCCCCTTTTTACAGAGACCGTTGCTGGCCTGGGGAGACTGGCTGCTTTTCATGCTGGGGCGCGGGGACCAGAAGGAGGAAGAGGGTGAAGGCTGACTTAGAGAGTGTGACCCAGTTTGCTCCCTCCTGTCCCTGTTGCCAGCAGAGGCAGCCTCAGGGCCCCGTACCTGAGGATGCGGCCGAGAGGTACATGTCCTGGGACTAAACAGTTGCATTGCATGGGCTCTGAATTTGGGGTGCCGCTCCCCATCAGAGGGCAAGGGCCACATGGTGTAGAGGCAAGACCAAGGGCTCCAGAGGGGGCCCAGCCCTGCTATGGGACTTGAGCAAATTTCCTAACCTGTCTATGTGGGTGAGGATTCAAGGAACAAATACAGGAGAAAGTTGTAGAACCTGGCACAGCCCAGGCACGGCTGGCCTTAGCTGTGACCGTCAGTGTTACTGTATCAGTGTGTCAAGGAATTGCAGATGGCCGGGCATGGTGGCTCACGCTTGTAATCCCAGCACTTTGGGAGGCCGAGGCGGGCGGATCACTTGAGGCCAGGAATTTGAGACCAGCCTGGCCAATGTGACAGAACCCCATCTTTACTAAAAATACAAAAATTAGCCGGGCATGGTGGTGGGTGCCTGTAATCCCAGCTACTTGGGAGGCTGAGACAGGAAAATGGCTTGAACCCCGGGAGGCAGAGGTTGCAGTGAGCCGTGATTGTGCTACTGCACTCCAGCCTGGGTGACAGAGCAAGATTCCATCTCAAAACAACAGCAGCACCAACAACAAAAACTGGGAATCACAGAATGTCTGGGGGAGGATCTCTTAGGCTCCACAGCACCCCTCTCCTTGTCTTATGGGTGTCGGGACAGATGCCCAACCTGACACGCACACACAGGTGTACACGCCTTCCAGGCACTCACAAGTTCAGTTGCTTTGGTGACATCTGTTTGCTTTCCGTGGTTTGTTTCTGTCTCTGCTCCGTGTTTCCTGCCCTGGGGGGGCTACTCCCTTCCTCCCCTTCCTTATCTGTTGCTCAGTCTTGGAGCTTGGCCTGGTCCCCGTGAGTTGCCAACTTGCCCCCTTTGGCCTCCTTAACAGGCCTGGAGAAGCTGAGCAAGGCATGTGCAGAGGCAGAGCCGTTTCCGCTGCCGCCTGGCCGTGTCAGAGGGACCCCGCCCTCCAGAGCATCAGGGCCCCAGCCTGGGATGGGAGGGCTACTGGCTGCCATCTGCCTTGGGAGCTGCCCCTGGCCAAGGCGGCCGGGGTCGGCATCCACTGCGTTTCACTCTGCCCCTTTGCCCTGACTTCAGAGCTTAAAGATGAACTCTGACCCCTTCACTCTAGGGTTAGGGACAGTGGGCACAGAGAGCAGGAGCAGACTTGCATGAGGCCCCTGTCACTTTCCCACATTGCACGCAGGCCAACCGGGTCCTGGGCATGTGGGGCCTGGCCGCACTGCAGGTGGGCGCCCAGCAGTGTGATGACTTCCTGGAGGAAAGCGTGGGGCGGGAGGTGCCTGGCTTGAAGTGCGGGGGGAGCTGGTGCTCTGTTTTAAGGGTCAAAGTGACAGGTGGATTATGAAGACCAGAATCCCGCCCCCTCACCTCCTCTGGCTACTCTGGGCTCTGAGTCGGTGCTGATCTCCGGCCACTGCCACAAGCCCCAATGACCTCCAGCATCTGCAGCAGGCTGCGGGCTTCCTCCTGAGGGGCATGGGGTGCCGCCCTCTGGCAGCCCCCTGGGACATTGCCAGAGGCTGTCCAGGCCTCTCAGGAAAAGGGAGATGAGCTTCAGAGGCACTGGGTTGAGGAAGCCGTGGTGGGAGGTATCTAAGGTCACCACCTCTGACGGTGGTGGGACCCACAGCGGGTATGGGGCAGCGGGATCTGTGCTTTGCTGGCTTTCTGAGTCCAGGGGGCTGGGACAGGACCAGAATTAGCCCCGGGTGCCAAGTTTACAGGGGGAAGTCATCCAGAGCCCCGAACTCGCCCGCAGGATGGGAGGTGGGGGTGTTCTGGGCATGGGGGCACAGGGTCTCAGGCTCATTGTTCCTTGGACTCTGTTCCTTAGGTCCCTCTGTCGCCTTTGGCCAATGCCACCCCATCCACCCCTTCTGTCCACAAGCCAGCTTGGTCCCGACAAGGGGTCCTGGCTGGGCCCCCTGTTAGGCTGTTCCTGGCTTCAGAGATCTGGGAACTGCACCGTAGCCGTATTTACTGAGCACCCACTCCAGTGGGATCTCCATGCCTCACGTGATCTCCAATTCTTGTTACTGTTCTTCCTGTTTTACAGATGAGGAACCTTAGGCTCAGAGAGGCAAACTTACCTATCCAAGGCTGCACAGCCCGCAAGTGAGATGCAGCCTCCCTGTCCAGCCAGCCTGAGCCCTGCTTCTTCACCTGACCCTGCTCCCCATCTGGTCTGAGCACGGATTGGGTTAGATCATCCCAGCTCCCAGCAGGAGGGCACAGCTCTGGGAGCCAGGGTTTGGCCAGGTGCCCAGCAGGCAGGCAGGGCAGCCACAGCCAAGGGTTAACTGGCTGTAGGCTGGGAGCCGTACTCGGGGCTGGGCAGACAAGGTGCAAGGCCCTGGGAACCAGCTCCAGGCCGGGCTGACAGGGAGCTCCGCAGGCACCCCTGTCAGCCCTCGTGCCAGGACAAACAGGGCAATTAGGAGGTGGCTTTTGTTTGGTGGGGCCTGAATGCTGGGCATGGAGCTGTGGGCGCTTCAGCCCCCACCCCCTCATGTGGCGGGAATCTGCTCATTCAAGGGGACAGGGTCACATGCGGAGTGTGACAGCAGACAACAGGACAATGCCACTCTGTTTCCTCGCCCAGCTTCAGAAGCGATGGCTGGAGGGCTGCTGCTTTTCACGGCACAGTGTGACTGGGGCCACCAGTCCCTCCCTCTCCTCCTGTCCAGGCAGTCAAAAGGGCTCCAGCCACCTCAAGAGCGATCACAGGGGTGGCCCAGGCCATGGGGCGCGGGCCCACCACCTTTGCGTTTCCCTCGCTCTGGGTTCTGTCTCGGGGGCCCCACTTGGGACCCACTGTGCAGGGCTGGATTCCGTACCCGACGGTCTTGTCCCATGTCACCTCTCTCTGAGGCAGGTGCTATTCATCCCATTCCAATGAGGGAGTCGGGGCTCAAGGGTGAGGTTGCTTCACCCAGAGGAGGGGCTTGGGTTAGGGCTGCTGGGTGAAATTCAAGGTACCAAGTTAAATCTGAATTTCACATAAACAACAAATACATGTAAACCTCTGACGCTGGCGGGGCCTACAGCGGGTATCGGGCAGCGGGATCTGTGCTTTGCTGGGTTCCTGAGTCCAGTGGGCTGGGACAGGACCAGAATTAGGCCCAGGTGCCAAGTTTGCAGGGGGCTCAGCCAGAGCCCCGAACTACTACAGTCTTTAGTACAGACTATCCTAAAAAAAAAAAAAAAAAAAAAAAAAAAGACTCACCATTTCTCTGAAATACAAGCTTCCCCAGGCAGCCTGTATTTTTATTGGTTAAATCTGGCAGTCCTGGCACAGGTGCTCATGGGACGCACTGAGTTAAGCCAGCTCAGGCCCTGACCTCAGGGAGCCACCTCTGCTTCAGTGGGAGAGACAAGTCCCAGACACAGGTTCCCACGTGGAGGCCAACGGAGCAGCAGGGGCCCTCGCCTGGAAGCCAGGACGGGTCTGGAGTGTCAGGAACAGGGACGTCGAGGGGCTGGTGAAGGGGTCAATCCGAGCGCCATGAGGACCCTGAAGTGCTGTGAGCAGGGAAGGCAGGTTCTAGAAGCCTCAGCCCCACGCCTTTCTGCAGGGTTTCCTCTCCACAGGACTGTGCTGAGTCCCAGGGGAGCTGCTCCAGGCGGCTCCCCAGCCCCTCCCTGCCTCCTGTCTCTGACGCCGCTCCCTGCTCTGCCCCACCACATCTGCCAGCTCTGCATGGGGACCCGAAGCCAGGGCTGGCATGAAAGTGGTTGAGGTTGGAGTCTGGGGCCAGACTGGGTTCGGGGCTGGCTGTGCGACAGCCTTTCACCTGGCCAGGCCTTTGGTTTCATGTGTGAAGCAAACACACCTCACTGGGTTCACCAAGAGCCTGGCACAGAGGCGGCGCTGGAAATGCATCATCGGGGTTATGGAGGACCTACTCCCGGGAAGGGTCTTCACAGAAGCGGCTTCGGTTCCGTCGAAGGAAAACACAGCTGACAGCAGGACTCCCACAGTGACAAGAGCTGCTTGGAGGTAGTGAGTCTCCTGTCACTGGAGGTATCCAAGCAGAGGCCGGTCTACTGGCCATGCCTCAGATGTGTCACTTGGGAGGTGACGATGTCAACGGTCATTTCCAACTCTATGGGCTGGGTGGCAGGTGGAAAGTTCAAGGGCTTTGGTGTCAGACAGTCCTGGGGTCTAATTCTCGCTGTGCGACCTTGGGCAAGCTGCTTCCCCAGCAACCTCAGTTCTGCCCCTTATAAAAGGCAGTCAGCAGCCTTGCCTCACAGGATAGATGTGACCGTGTTTGCAAAGTGCCCAGCTCTGAGCAGATGCCAAGGAGTTGTGAGTTCTAAGACGCATCTCCCTGATGTGGGAACAGAGGCTTCTGAGAAGCCTTCCAGGGCCCGGCCGGGAGCCACCCTGCCCCGCTCCCAGTTACCCTGGCTGGCGCCCCAGCCGCAGGGCTGGACTGTGGTAAGAACGGCAGACAGGTTTCTCAGAATCCAAAGGGAACCTGGGGACAGCGGCGGCTCAGAGGGGAGAGTCCTCTGCCTCCCTGGGGCCTGGCGTTCCAGGGTTGGGATGGTGGGGCTCGGAGCCTGGGCTGTGCTTGTCTCCCTGCCAGGGAAGGCAAGGCAGCCTTGAACCAGACGGGTGGGCAGGGATGCGCCCAGGCTGGACTTCCTTCACTGCCATGTCGTGCTGCTCTGAGCACCACACAGGGTGGCGTCCAGCCTGGGAGAGCTGTCAGCACAAAACAGCTGGCATGCCCATGGCTGTTTTCGTTCCATTAACTCCTGAAGGGTGGCGGGCCCTCAGGGTGACCTGTCCAACCAACCTCAGACAGGGAAACTGAGGCCCAGGAGGGGCAGGGCCTTGCACAAGCTCATGGTATCAGGCACAACCAGGCCCACAGCCTTGTCAAGAAGCGGGCGTAGGTGCTGTTCAGACCAGGGCTGGGCCGCCAGGTGCTTCCCACACCGCAATTACCTGCCAAGGTGTGCCTCGCTCCGTGGGAAGTGCTTACAGGGAGTTTCATCCTATAAACCACCACATGAGGCCGACACTATTATTCGCATCTTCCAGACGAGGAAACTGAGGCCACCCCGTCCGAAGTGACAAACAGGGATTTAAGTCCAAATCCAAGACCATCCCCTTTGCCACCTCACCTTGGTCCTCAGTCTAGCTGGACATTACCTGGGAAATACACAGACTTGTCTGGTCAGGACTGTGGGGACAGACATGAAGAACTTAGTGTCCCAGAGGCTGACCTGGCTGAAAATGGCAGATCAATTCCAGCAGAGCTTACCAAACTGGCGTGGCAAATCCTGCCTGCTTTTGGACAGCCAGCAAGGAAGAATGGTTTTCACATTTGTAAAGGGCTGGAAGAACATGCGACAGACACCATAGGTGGCCCTCAAAGCCCAAGACATTTCCTGCTTGGCCCTTTCTAGGAAAAGTTGCTAAGCCCTGGCTGAGATAAAGGCTGGCCCAGGGATCTCTAAAGGATTACAGGAGAGAGAGACAGGTCTGGGAACCACTGCGCCTGCCCCAGCGCCCATCCTCCAGGCCACCTGCCCATCTCTTTGCCAACGCCAGGGAAGGAGGCAGCTTAGGTGGGAGGACACTGGCTTTGAGAGTCAGACAGACCGGGTTCCAAGTGGGTTCTGCCTCTTGCTGACTGTGTGGCCTTGGGCACGTGAATTCACCTCTCTGAACCTCACTTTCTTCATCTGTAAAATGGAGATCATAATACCTACCTTGAAGAGTTGGCCAGATGCGCTGGCTCAACACCTGTAATCCCAGCACTTTGAGACGTCAAGGTGGGCGGATCACTTGAGGTCAGGAGTTCAAGACCAGCCTAGCCAACATGGCAAAACCCTGTCTCTACTAAAAATATAAAAATTACCCAGGTGTGGTGGTGTGCACCTGTAATCCCAGCTACTTGGGAGGCTGGGGCAGGAGAATTGCTTAAACCCAGGAGGCGGAGGTTGCAGTCAGCCAAGATGGTACCACTGCACTCCATCCTGGGCAACAGAGCGAGACTCCGTCTCAAAAAAACAAACAAAAAAACCCAAACCAAAACAAAAAAGAGTTGTTGTAAGGATAGAGACGATTACTGGTAACAGCAGCACCCGGGAAGCTGGCGGGGCTGCTCTGAGAGCTTCGCATTTGACCTCCTGGGCTTCACAGCCACCTCAGGAGCCCACTCTCCAGGTGAGGAAACTGAGCTTTGGAGAGCTCTAAGGACTTGTCCGAGGTCACCAGGCCGGTGGCAGGCTGACTGCCAAGCTTACCCACTGCACCCTCGCTGAGACAGTGCCCAGGCTCTGTCCCAGGGAACAAGAGGATATTGGTGTCACCGCCAGAGGGTGGGGCAGCTGAGAGGTGTGTGGCAGCGAGCGGCAGAAGACCCAGTGCAAAGCGGCCTGGACGGTGAGGGGAACTTACTGTGGTCTTGGGCACGTGTCAGCAAGTCTAGAGGCAGCTCAGGCCTGCAGGGGCATGGGTCTTTGAGGAGTCTGCGGGCTCTGTCCCCAGGCCGGTGTCCCTCAGAGTCCCGAGCAGGTCCAGAGGAAGCAGGGCTTGCTGGTCCCTGAGTCCTCTTCTCAGGACAGCTCTCCCAGAAGCCCCTGTGAGCTTCCCCTCACCTCACCTCCTGGGGTTGGGCAGGGCAGGTCCCTGAAGCCCCTGGGAATGCCTGTGGCTGGGCAGCGATGCCAGCAACTGTCCACCCCAGCCACCCAGCGTCCCTCCCTCCCTTCCTTCTTGTTAAAAGAACTGGTCAACACAGGCTGCCACACTCTAAACACAGGATACGGCTGTGCCCAGCCACCACTGTCACCTGCCCCTACCTAGATCCTGCCTCTTTGCATCACTGGCTCCGGGGTCAAATCTGCACAAGTGCATCTGATTGGCTGAGCTAGGTCCCATGACCATGCAGCTGCAAGGGAGGCTGGGAAAGTGCTAGAGGATCATGTGGGTGTGGCCTTCTGCAAGTTGCAGGTGGGTGGGTCCCAGACCAGGAGGTGGTTTGAGAGGCTGGGTTGCCGCTGTCCACCATGCAGAAACCTGGCTTATCCAGGCATGAGCTTGGAAAACAGAGATGGGATCTTACAGGGGAGCTTTGGTGTCAGACCAGCTCTGCCATCTGCCATGCTGCGTACCCTGGACAAATTGTTTAGCCTCTGTGGGCCTCAGTTTCCTCATCCCTACAGAGGAGGTACTAATACAGGAGGACTGAGTGAGATTATGGCTGGTAAGCACTTAGCACAATACCTGGACAAGCCAGCAGGATCCGTCATTAACCACCACACGACCGTTACTGTGAGCCACCCACAGCACCTGGCACAGGACGTGACCAACAGACATCCACTGAACCTGTTCCCAGTCCTGCAGCACGAGACTCAAAGCCAGGTGTCCCAGAGAAGGTCAGAGGAAAACCTACAGAGGGAGGCTGTAGGTCTGAGTTCCAGTAGGCTGGGCTGAAGGGATTTTAAGGGAAGGAGAAATCACATCTGGTTGGAGGAGGGTGTGCAGGCATCAGGAAGGACTTCCTGTAGGAGGTGGTGTTCAAGACAGGGGTTCCTAGGTGGAGAAAACCGAATCTCAGAGGGGTTGAGGAGGGCTGTCATGGAGGGTTCTGGAGGGAGGCCAGCCCCTGAGGGCCTAGGTGTGTCTTGCAGCCAGCGTATGCTACCAGGGGAATTTCTTGGGAAAGGCCTGGTGCCAGGTGTTCCGGTGGTGGGAACTGGGAGGGGTTGCAGGTGCAGGGTGTGGCTGGGGGAGGCTGGGAGGCAGGAGGAGGGAGACAGCAGAACAAGGGAAGGCTTGAGGAGGTGGCCTGGCTGCAGTGGACAGCTGCCCTAGCTCCCCACGTGACCCCGCCCCTCTCCAGGCCCTGCCTATCTCTAACACAAGGGGATTGGAAAAGACCAGCCCTTCCCCTGGTGCTCCTGGAAGCCCTTGGAGGCCTCCCCTTCCTTCTCCAAGAGAGCCACCTGGGGGGCTGGACAATGATGCAGATTCTTGGCCTTCCCCAGCCCTGCCCCCCGAGAGAACTGCCCCCAGCACTAGTGATCATTAGCCCCTTCTGTTCCTATTTTGGATTAAACCAACTCAACACACACTTGCTGAGCACTGACTGGGTGCCAAGTGCTGGGATGGACAAGGTACTGCCCCTGCCCGTGACAGGGTGAGTGGGTCCCAGAGCACCTGACCCCTGCTCTAAGTGTAGCCAGCACAGGCAGCGTGTCAGTTTCTTTCCCCAGGGACTCTTCCCTGCTTTTCGGATGATGATGATGATGATGATGATGATGATAATGATGATGGTGGTGGAGATGATGATGGTGGTGGTGGTAATGGTGGTGGAGATGATGGTGGTGGTGATGGTGGTGGTGATGGTGATGGTGGTGGTGATGTGATGGTGGTGGTGATGGTGATGGTGGTGTTGATGTGATGGTGGTGGTGATGGTGATGGTGGTGGTGGTGATAATGATGGTGGTGGTGATGATGGTGGTGGTGATGATAGTGGTGGTGGTAGTGATGATGGTGGTGGTGATGATGAGGATAGTGGTGGTGATGGTGATGGTGGTGGTGGTGGTGGTGGTGGTGATGGTGATGGTGGTGATGGTGGTGGTGGTGATGATGGTGGTGATGATGGTGGTGGTGATGATAGTGGTGGTGGTGATGGTGGTGGTGATCATGATGGTGTGATAGTGATGGTGATGATGATGATGGTGGTGGTGATGATAGTGGTGGTGGTGATGATGGTGGTGGTGATGATAGTGGTGGTGGTGATGGTGGTGGTGATCATAATGGTGTGATAGTGATGGTGATGATGATAGTGGTGGTGGTGATGATAGTGGTGGTGGTGATGATGATGGTGGTGATGATAGTGGTGGTGGTGATGGTGGTGGTGATCATGATGGTGTGATAGTGATGGTGATGATGATGATGGTGGTGGTGATGATAGTGGTGATGATGAATGTGGTGGTGGTGATGATGATAGTGGTGGTGATGATGATTGTGGTGGTGATGGTGATGGTGGTGATGATAGTAGTGGTGGTGATGGTGATGGTGGTGATGGTGGTGGTAGTGATGATAGTGGTGGTGGTGATGATGGTGGTGGTGATGGTGGTGGTGGTGATGATAGTGGTGGTGGTGATGGTGGTGGTGATCATGATGGTGTGATAGTGATGGTGATGATGATGATGGTGGTGATGGTGGTGGTGGTGGTGATGATAGTGGTGGTGGTGATGGTGATGGTGGTGATGGTGGTGGTGGTGATGATAGTGGTGGTGGTGGTGATGATGGTGGTGATGGTGGTGGTGGTGATGATAGTGATGGTGATGATGGTGGTGGTGATCATGATGGTGATGATGGTGGTGGTGATGATGATAGTTATGATAGTAGTGGTGGTGATGATGGTGGTGGTGGTGGTGATGGTGGTGGTGGTGATGATAGTGGTGGTAGTGGTGATGATGATGATGGTGGTATGATGATGGTGGTGATTATGATGATGATGGTGATGGTGATGGGTGGTGATGGTGGTGGTGGTGGTGATGGTGGTGGTGGTGATGATGGTGGTGGTGATGGTAGTGGTGGTGGTGGTGATGGTGATGTTAGTGGTGGTGATGATGATGATGGTGGTGGTGGTGGTGGTGGTGATGATGGTGGTGGTGGTGATGGTGATGGTGGTGATGGTGATGGTGGTGGTGGTGGTGATGGTGATGGTGGTGGTGATGGTGGTGGTGATGGTGGTGATGGTAGTGGTGGTGGTGATAGTGATGGTGGTGGTGGTAGTGGTGGTGATGGTGGTGGTGGTGATGGTGATGGTGGTGGTGATGATGATGATGGTGATGGTGGTAGTGGTGGTGGTGGTGGTGGTGGTGGTGGTGATGGTGGTGATGATGGTGGTGGTGGTTATGGTGATGGTGGTGGTGATGATGATGGTGGTGGTGGTGGTGGTGATGGTGATGGTGGTGGTGGTGATGGTGGTGGTAATGGTGGTGATGGTGATGGTGGTGGTGGTGGTGGTGATGGTGATGGTGGTGGTAGTGGTGGTGATGGTGAAGATGGTGGTGGTGATGGTGATGGTGGTGATGGTGGTGGTGGTGATGATGATTGTGGCAGTGGTGATGGTGGTGGTAGTGGTGATGATGATGGTGATGTAATGATGGTGGTGATTATGATGATGGTGATGGTGATGGGTGATGATGGTGGTGATGATGATGATGGTGGTGGTGGTGATGGTGGTGGTGATGGTGATGATGGTGGTGATGATGGTGGTGGTGGTGATGGTGATGGTGGTGGTGGTAGTGGTGATGATGATGGTGGTGGTGGTGATGGTGTGATGGTGGTGGTGGTGATGGTGGTGGTGATGGTGTGATGGTGGTGGTGGTGATGGTGGTGGTGATGATGGTGGTGGTGATGATGATGGTGATGGTGATGATGATGGTAGTGATGATGATGATGATGGTGATGATGACGATAGTGGTGGTGGTGATAGTGATGGTGGTGGTGATGATGATGGTGATGGTGGTGGTGGTGGTGGTGATGATAGGGATTTCAAGCACTCACTCTGCCAGGCTCACTTTCCGTGCTTCATCTTATCTGACACCTCTATTCTTACAGTAGCTCCTCAAAGTAGATGTGTCATTCCCACTTTACAGATGAGGAAGCTGAGACTCAGAGACGGTAAGTATTTTCCCTGAGGTCACAAGCTGGGACGTAGTAGAGCAGCAATATCAGATAAATCTAATTCAGATATTTATCTGATGTCAGAGATTTATCTCATTTCAGAGCCTGAAGTCTTGGGCCCCTTTTTTTTGTTGTTTTTTTTTTGAGACGGAGTCTCGCTCTGTCGCCCAGGCTGGAGTGCAGTGGCGCGATCTCGGCTCACTGCAAGCTCCGCCTCCTGGGTTTACGCCATTCTCCTGCCTCAGCCTCCTGAGTAGCTGGGACTACAGGCGCCCGCCACCACGCCCGGCTAATTTTTTGTATTTTTAGTAGAGACGGGGTTTCACCGTGGTCTCGATCTCCTGACCTTGTGATCCGCCCGCCTCGGCCTCCCAAAGTGCTGGGATTACAGGCGTGAGCCACCGCGCCCGGCAGGGCCCCTTTTTTTGAATGGTTCATTCCACAACAAGGAAAGAGCCCAGAAGCCCTGCCTCTGAGTCTGACCCACTGCCCTGTTCTGGCCCAGAGATCCCCAGCCTCTTTCCTGCCCCTAGCATCCCCCAAAGGTGCTGAGCCACCTGTCCTGCCCAGCTCAGCAGTGAGGATGTACAGATACGACTTTGTCTTGGAGGGGGGCTGCCCAGGATGGACAAGTCCCTGCTACTGGAGACAGGAGCAAATGGCTCTCCTTCAGGCAACAACCCACCCAAAGGCTAGGGCATGGCGCCTGCTACCCAGGGATCTGTGGTGGAGTAGAGGGTGGGGGGCATAGTGGTCCAGGGATCTGTGGTGGAGTGGGGGTGGGGGGCATGGTGAAGGGGTGAGGGATATGGTGGTCCTGGGATCTGTGGTGGAGTGGAGGTGGGGGATATGGTGGTCCTGGGATCTGTGGTGGAGTCGGGGGTGGGGTATATGGTGGTCCAGGGATCTGTGGTGTAGTGGGGAGTGTGGGGGGATGGTGGTCATGGGATCTGTGGTGGAGTGGGGGTGGGGGTTTTGGGGGTGGGGGTTTTGGTGGTTCTGAGATCTGTGGTATAGTAGGGGGTGTGGAATATGGTGGTCCAGGGATCTGTAGTGGAGTGGGGGGTGAGGGATATGGTAGTCCTGAGATCTGTGGTGTAGTGGGGGGTGATGGATTTGGTGGTCCAGGGATCTGTGGTGGAGTGGGGAATCGGGGGCATGGGGGTCTGAGGATCTGTAGTGGAGTGGGGGGTGAGGGATATGGTGTCCTGGGATCTGCGGTGGAGTCGGGGGTGGGGAGATGGTGGTCCTGGGATCTGTGGTGGAGTGGGGGGTGGGAGATGGTGGTCCTGGGATCTGTGGTGGAGTGGGGGGTGGGGAGATGGTGGTCCTGGGATCTGTGGTGGAGTGGGGGGTGGGAGATGGTGGTCCTGAGATCTGTGGTGGAGTCGGGGTGGGGTGATGGTGTCCTGGGATCTGTGGTGGAGTGGGGGTGGGGGGATGGTGGTCCTGGGATCTGTGGTGGAGTGGGGGTGGGGTGATGGTGGTCCTGGGATCTGTGGTGGAGTTGGGGGTGGGGGGATGGTGGTCCTGGGATCTGTGGTGGAGTGGGGGGTGGGGGGATGGTGGTCCTGGGATCTGTGGTGGAGTCGGGGGTGGGGGGATGGTGGTCCTGGGATCTGTGGTGGGGTGGGGTTGAAGGGGATGGTGGTCCAGGAACTGTAGTGGAGTGGGGGGTGAGGGATATGGTGGTTCAGGGATCTAGTGGAGTGGGGGGTGAGGGATATGGTGGTCCTGGGATCTGTAGTGGAGTGGGGGGTGAGGAATATGGTGGTTCAGGGATCTGTGGTGGAGTAGGGGGTGGGAAGATGGTGGTCCTGGGATATGTGGTGGAGTGGGGGGTGGGGGATATTGTGGTCCTGGGATCTGTGGTGGAGTGGGGGGTGGGGAGATGGTGGTTCTGGGATCTCTGGTCGAGTGGGGTTGGGGGGCATGGTGGTCCCAGTCCTGGGTCAGCTGAGTTTGTCTGGAGCCTGGGTCCGTTCTGGGCTTAGTGTTGAAGGCCACCCATGGAGCCAAAGGCTTTCACAAATGTAATTGACACAGAAACGTGACCACATTAGTCAAATGTCACAGTCCCCTGAATGAGTTCGCCTGGATCTTGTGAAGAATGAGAAAGCAGGAGCCCGTCCTCCGTGCCCCCAGCCTGATAGAGGAGCCCCCAGTGTGATGGAGGGGACGCGGCTCTGATGTTAAAGCTTTCCCAAACCCCAAACCATAGTGATCTGCTCAATATATGCACACAGGTCACTGAGGTGCCCTGTGACAGGTGAGGTGAGTGCCCCGCCGCCCAGCAAAGCTCTTCCTTGGGAGCTGCAAGCTGCTGTGAGCTAGGAGGTGCAGGGGTGCTGCTTTGGGGTGCAGCCCTGGCTCCCATGGTTCTCCTGGGTGTCCCGCCATGACCCCCCACTACCCAGCTTCGGAGTGGGTTTGGGAGCTGCTGCTGTGACTCCAGTCAATGTCAGAGTCTTTCCTTGTCAGCCCCCAGGGATGGAAGTGGAAACCCTGCATGGGACCTGCCACCTACGCTCGCCTCTCCTTCAAGCCCTGGCTCAGACTCATCCGGGAGCCTTGTCCCTGTCCTCCAGCCTGGCTCAACCACACTCCCCTCCATGCTTCCTCCTCCCACCATGAAGCCCCACCCCCTTCCTCCTCCCACCCTCGCCTTGAACCCTGGGCTCCAGCTCCCTCCTTCCGGAGCCCTCTAGCTTCCCACCTGTTCTGCATGCTCTGCTCTGGCTTCATGGTGCAGCCCATTCCCCGTTTTATAGAGGAGCAAACAGGATTGGGGTCATAGAAGGACCTTGCAGGGCGGGGCACAGTGAGTGGTTTCCAGAGAAACACTGATGTCCTTTTTCCTTCACACACAGCATTTAGTTGTCTTTTCATTCTCTTTTATTCAAAAAGATCTGCCCGCTGCCCACACCCCCGGCTTTTCCCCACAGCAATGAGCTGGTTCCTCTACCTGTGGGTTTTCTATAAACTGGAAGTCAGGTTCTGCTGCTTGGCTGGGGCCGTGTTAAAATGTTGGCCAGCCTGGACGACGCTGTGTGGTTTGTTTGGCACACGTCCCGCCAGGCTGCCCATGCTGGGTGATGCCAAGTTTGATCACTTGGTTGAGGGAGGGCATCAGATTGACTGGTGGCTTCTTGGATCCTCATTTCTTCGTTCATCTGATATCTCCCAAGCATCTTCTCTGTGCCAGGCACAGGGATGCAGACATGAATTAGACATGTCCCCCGTGGGGTCTGCCCTGGAGGACATAGCACAGTCAGCCCAGCGAGGAGCAGACAGGAGCTGTCGCCTGTGCTGGAGGATGGAGGGGACAGGACGGAACCAACGCAGGAGAGAGGGAGGGACCGGGGAGGCTTCCAGGCCTGAGTCCCAAACACCTAGCAGGAGGTGGACAGTGCTTAGACGGACAGAGGTGGGTGTTAGGGTCAGCTCGGGAAGGACGTTCCAGGCAGGACGGCCAGGAAATGCGTGAAGCCGAGCAGCATGGAGTCACTGGGGTGTCACAAGCGTGAGAGGGGCTGCTGGATCTGCCCCTGTAGAGGGAAGTGTGGCCCAAAGGCAGGGGCAGGTACCTGACACCTTGGTGTTCATCAAGGGGCCGCCAGACACACCCAGCCACCCCTTCCCAAGGCAGTGGGCAGGTGTGAAGCCTGCTGGGCTGAGCTGCCTGCTGTGCCACCTCCGGGGTGGTACCCTCCACCCGCCCAACTGTCTCCACGAAGACATCTCAATCCAAAACCCCTGCCAACTGGGTGGAGCTGCCAACCGTCATAAAACCTGCTTAAAGAGGTGCTCCTGCCCCTCCCCTCCCCCTTTCTGGCCTCTTTCTCTTCCCCCTCCCCCTTCCCTCAGGTCTCCAGACAGGCCTGGGGAGGGTGGGACAGCTAAGGTCCGTGCTGTGAGCCTCTGACAAAGCCCCTGCCTTTCTCTGAGCGGGGGCGGGCTGGCCCCCCAGCCTGCTGCTGTGACACGCTGCCCCATCACTTCGGCAGAGCTGGTCCCTGGGCCAGGAGGCCATGGCATCATCTCCTCTTGGGTAAGCTCTGTTTGCCAGGGCACCCCGCCCCAGGTAGAGACTGTCACGTGTCTGGACACCTGAGCCCAGGCAGGCGGGGGTGGGGGCACGGGGAGGCAGCCCCACAGCCTGAGGTCCCTGTCTCTTGGGGATTTTCCTAGCCGGCCCTGGGGTGGGCCATGGTGGTTCCCAAGGCCTGGTCTCCATGAGGCAGGAATTCTTCTCACTTTGTGACCCTGGATCTGAAGTTTGGAGTCAAAGACGCCTGAGATTCAGGAGCCAGGGGAAGCAGAGAATTCACTGTGTTCGTGTTCTTAAGTGGCAGGGTGGGGTCAGAGGGCTGGGCTCGTGCCCCCAAAAGGCAATGAGACCACGGGCCTGTGAGGAAGTGGCGCCACCCACCCTGATCTTTTTGTTCCTCCAGCAGCCAAGCCTGCACCACCAAAGGGCCACTGCTCAGGCTATCCCTCTGCCTCATATTGTCATAGACTCCTTCAGGTCACCCAGGTCTCCGTTCACGTCTGCTGGGCGAGGTGACATGTCACCCAAGGGGCCTTTCCCAGGCATTATGCAATATCGCCCCTTCCCTCTCTATCCTAGGGCCTTGTTTCATTGTCTTTGCAGCACTCATCACTCTCTGAAATGACCGTGCTTACCTGCTTGCTCACAAGTTGACAGCTTGACAGCTGGGTTCCCCGTGGCCATCGCTTGGTCACCGCCCTCTCCAGCTTGGGTAGAATGATCTCTCTCTCTCTTTCTTTCTCTCGCTCTTTTTTTTTTTTTTTTTTTTTTTGAGGCAGAGTCTTGCTCTGTCACCCAGGCTGGAGTGCAGTGGCATAATCTTGGCTCACTGCAACCTCTGCCTCCCAGGTTCAAGCGATTCTCCTGCCTCAGCCTCTCAAGTAGCTGGGATTACAGGCACGGACCACCATGCCCAGCTAATTTTTGTATTTTTAGTAGAGACGGGGTTTCACCATGTTGGCCACGCTGGTCTCAAACTCCTGACCTCAGGTGATCCATCTGCCTTGGCCTCCCAAAGTGCTGGGATTACAGGCATGAGCCACCGTGCCCGGTCTTTCTCTCTCTCTCTTTTTGAGACAGGGTCTTGCTCTGTTGCCCGCAGGCTGGAGTGCAGTGGCATGATCAGGGTTCACTGCAGCCTCAACCTCCTGGGCTCAAGTGATCCTCCTGCCCCAGTCTCCCAAGTAGCTGGGACTACAGGCATGTGCCACCACACCTGGCTACTTTTTAAATTTTTTGTAAAGACGGGGTTACTATGTTGCCTAGGCTGGTCTCAAACTCCTGGGCTCAAGTAATCTTCCTGCCTCAGCCTTCCGGAGTGTATGCCTGTGCCACCATGCCCAGCCTCTTTCTCTCTTTTTAATTTACCATTAAAAATCATATATATTGATGGTGTGCTGCATGATATTTTGATATACATTGTGGAATGGTTAAATCAAGCTAATTATGCATTTTGTCACGGGCTTATCATTTTTTTTTTTTTTTTTTTTTGGTTGAGAACACTTAAATCTAATCTTTTAGAAATTTTCTTTGTTTTCTTATCTCTTTAGTTTGGCTCGTGGGTGGAGAGTGTCTTGCTCTGTTGCCCAGGCTGGAGGGCAGTGGCACCATCACAGCTCACCGTAGGCTTAAGTGATCCTCCTGCTTCAGCCTCCTGAGTAGCTGGGACCACAGGCACGTGCCACCATATACGGCTAACTTTTTCGATTTTTTTTTTTGGTGAGATGAGGTCTCACTGTGTTGCCCAGGCTGGTCTCAAACTCCTGGGTGCAAGCAATCCTCCTACCTCAGCCTCCCGAGTGTCTTTTAGTAATTTTCAAGAATACAGTACATTGCTCTTCACCATAGTCGCCATGTGATACGAGAGATCTTTTGACCCGGTGCCTCCCGTCTAACTGAAATTTTGTGTCCTTTGACCAACATCTCCCCAGCCCTCCACCCCCAGCCCATGACAACTACAATTCCGCTCACTGCTTCTGTGAGTGCGATTTGTGTAGATTCTACATGTAAGTGAGATCGTGTGGTATTTGTCTCTCTGTGTCTGGCTTATTTTGCTTAACATAATGTCCTTCAGGTTCAGCCACGCTGTGGCTAATGGCAGGGTTTCCTTCTTTTTTTGAGGCTGAATGGTCTCCTATTGTGAACGTGGCCCACATTTTCTTTATCCATTCTTTCATCTGCAGACACAGATAGATGCCGTCTCTCGGCTGTTGTGAACAGTGCCCATGAACATGGGGCACAGCTGTCTCTTTGATACATTGATTTCATATCCTTTGGATATATACCCAGCAATGGGATTGCTGGATCTTATGGTAGTTCTAATTTTAGCTTTTTGAGGAGTAACTATCCTTTAAGTATCAGATCCTGGTGACCTGAGATCCCCAAGGATAGGAACAAAAAACTGTTCTCCTTGTACCCCTGGTTTTGAAGTAGATAACCTGGAGGGTTTTTCTATCGGCAGCCTCATAGTTTGTTTTATCTTTGGCCTTTCGAGGACATGCACTTTAGGGAAACTGAGGCAGCTATCAACTCATTTCTGTCCCCAGCCCCATCTCCTGGTCCTGGGCTTATCCCTACCTGTTCACGGCACCTTCCCAATGATCCTTGGGCAGGGACCACATGACTGTCATGTCTGAAGATGCACCAGTGCCCAACTAGTACCCCGTGGACAGCAGATCTGTGCTGTCTGGGTGTTGAAAGAGGTTAGTGGAAGGCAGGAGGGAACGGCAGCGCTGAGGGGCTCCTGGGCTCCTCTGAATTTCCACATCCTGTTATTTCCTTAAACGGAAGCCCCTCCCAAATCTCACCCCCGAGATATGAAGAGCTGCTCCGGGTCTGGCCCTGGGGACATTGTGTCACTCGCTCCCGAAGAGGCTCACAGAGATGCCTTTGCAGAATTCCCAGGCTCCCTGGAGAACAGCGTAGAAACCACTGACCAGAAACAACAGACTCCTTTTGCAGGTGGGGAAACTGAGGCCCCAACATGGGGAGTGATGAGGGCAGCATGGTGAGCCGGGGTCGAGCTGGCCAGTGCCCCCAGGGAGCTCTCCATAAGCCCCTCATGCTTCTGGGTGGTTCCCTGCCCCTTGGCTCACGTGTGCCCCACCCTCCAGCGGAAGGCGCTTTGTGCATTGTCCCTCCTTTACCACGGCCACAGAGGGCTCTCAAAGCCAAGGTCCTGTCCCCAGTCACCCCTCAGCTCCCCATGACTTGTCCTCTGACCCAGGGGAGAGGGGCTGCGAACCTCAAGAATGCACTGGGGAGAGCGGGGGACCCTATATTTTTCTGGGGTGGGCAGAGGCTTCGGAAACACCCAGCAGTCCCTCCTCATGGGCACTGGTCTGCCGCCTTGGGAGGCGCCACATACCCAGCAGAGCCAAGGCTCAGTTCTCCTTCTGTGGAATCTGGGGGGTACAAGGGCTGTTCCCACTGCAGGGAGTGGCGTCCCTGGCGGGGCTGGGTAAAGAGTTCTGTGCTGAGCTCAGCTCGGCTGACTCACCGCAGGTGCCTCTCCCCTGGACCAGTGGAGTTGCTCCAGCTGCGGAACCCAGCTTCCCTGGGGCTCCCACGAGGCAGTGCTGTGTGGCTCAGGGGCCCGGTCCACGTGGTACACGTGCGAGGCTAATGAGGGTGCCTGCCTTCCTTCCTGGCCAGCCCCGCCTGCCATGAGGCCTGAGCAGAGCCACAAATACTGGGCTTGGGGAGCTGCCCTTACCCTCGGGCGGGCCTGGCACCAGCTCCTGCTGACTTTCGGGGTCTTGTCCTGTGCTGGGGTTGGGTGTCTCTGGTGAGACTCGGATGGGCTGAGCCCACCAGTTTGAGAGGGGTTGTCTGACCTGGGTGCTAATGGGACACTGAGGGACAGTGAAGTAAATGAGTTAACCCCTCACACCACAGACTCACCCCCTAGTTTGCTCGTCCCAGTTAAAGGGGAGGGTGGCCAGGTTTCTAGGAGGAGAGGGTGTGGGCACCAAACTGCCCCCCGGGATGTCTGCTTCAGACTGTGAGCACTGAAGGGCGGGGAAGGAACCACCTGGTCCCACATGGTCCAGAGCCACACACCTGGGTGTCCTTAGAAGAGGTTCAGGGGAGATAGGAGCCATTCTGAGCTAAGCCATCCCCTAAAGCGGGAAGCAGAGGGCGCGGGGTGGTAGATGGGGTGCGCGAAGGGCGGAGCCTGGGTCGGTCTGTCTTGGATGAGCTTTCAGCTCTGACACCCAGGGGCTGTATGATGTGGACTTGGATGAAGTCTCTTCCCCACTCTGAGCCTCTGTTTTACTGACTGTAAAGTGTGTTTACTCATCTGGCCCTGGGAGGGCTGTTGTGAGGACACAGCACCTCTAACCAAGGGCTGTGCAAACTGTAGAGCGCTGTGAACATGGCAAGCTGTTTTTATCACCTGCCGTAGGTGGGTGGCTCCCTCCCAATTCCCGAATTCCACCCCGGGGAGGCAAGAGGGCCCTGCTGAGGCCAGGAGCCGGCAGGAGCAGGGGCTGGTCTGCAGCCCTGCGGAAGGGCTAGAGGAGGGTGCCTGCCTTCACCCCCAAGGGGAACCAGTTCAGGCTGAGGCTGAGAACTCCCTTGATTCCCTTGGTGCTCCTGCTGGGACTAAATCACTTGGCAGACAAAATGGGCTCATTCTCAGTTTTAGATAACACGGCGATCAAGAACTTAGGGCATCCGGGTTCAGTGGCTCATACCCGTAATCCCAGCACTTTGGGAGGCTGAGGTGGGCAGATCATTTGAGGTCAGGAGTTCGAGACCAGCCTGGCCAACATAGCGAAACCCATCTCTACTAAAAATACAAAAAATTAGCTGGGCATGATGGTGTGTGCCCGTAATCCCAGCTACTCAGGAGGCTGAGGCAGGAGACTTGCTTAAACTGCAGAGGTTGCAGTGAGCTGAGATTACACCACTGCACTCCAGTATGGGCAACAGAGGGAGACTCCATTTAAAAAAAAAAAAAAAAAAGCTTAGGGTGTGGAGCAGACACACCTGGGTTTGCATCTTTGACTTGCCATTTGCTAGCTCTGGCGAGGAGCATATCTGAGCGGGGATAGTGGCTGGTGGGGGAGTCAGGGCCTGAGCTGGGGAGAAGGTCACCCATGGAGGGGTGATACAGGTGTCCACATAAGGTGGGGGAGTGGCCCACAGAGGGTGCCTGAGCTCTGGCAATGAATGGAGGGTGACCCGGTGGGGAGGAGGTCTGGCACGGAGGGCCAAGCCTGAGTTGAGGGTGTCCCTGCACGTATGTGTGTGTGTATGGAGAGGGGGCTATTGAAGGAATTGGTAAATATGTGAAGCATAAAGGAAGCTGGAATGTCACATCAGAGCCGGAGTTATACACATGGAGAGGGAGAGAATGCAAAGGAGCCCCGTGCTGTTGGACTGGATGAGATATCAGTGTGAACTCAGGATTTTCTTTTTCTTTTTTCTTTCTTTCTTTCTTTCTTTTCTTTTCTTTTTTTTTTTTTTTTTTTGAGAAGGAGTCTCGCTCTGTCACCCAGGCTGGAGTGCAATGGCGCAATCTCGGCTCACTGCAACCTCCACCTCCTGGGTTCAAGTAATTCTCCTGCCTCAGCCTCCTGAGTAGCTGGGAATATATGCACACACCACCACACCCAGCTAATTTTTGTATTTTTAGTAGAGATGGGGTTTCACCATGTTGGCCAGGCTGGTCTCGAACTCCTGACCTCGTGATCCGCTCACCTTGGCCTCCCAAAATGCTGGGATTACAGGTGTGAGCTGCTGCACCCAGCCAGGGTTTTCAGTATAAGAGAGCAATAAATACAAACATACACACATGCAAATGTGTCTGTTAGATATTTACTATTCATATACACATATGTGAGTGTGTGTGGACATATGTATAGTATATATGTACAGTTGACCCTTGAATGATGTGGAGGTTAGGGGCCCCCATGGCCTTGTCTACTGAGAGGGACTGGGAGCAGCAACTCCCCAGTAGCCGGGAGCACACCGGGCACCCAGATGTTGGCCTCTGTATAGCATTCCCCACTAAAGAATCAGGCTTCCTTGGAGCCATGGCTGATTCTAGGGCTGGGGCAGGGAAGGGGCAGAATGAGCCTGGGATATCTTTTTGTGCCAGAAAGTCAGGACATGGTCAAAGAATGATGGAGATAAGTCAGAATGCCCCTGGAGCTACCTGAAAGGGCAACCACTGGCCAAATCTGGGATGATCTAAGCATTAAAATAAACAATGGGCTGGATACAGTGGCTCACCCCTGTAATCCCAACACTTTGGGAGGCCAAGGTGGGCAGATCATGAGGTCAAGAGATCAAGACCATCCCGGCCAACGTGGTGAAACCCCATCTCTACTAAAAATGCAAAAAATAAAATAAAATAAAATAACTGGGTGAGGTGGCATGTGCCTGTGGTCCTAGCTACTTGGGAGGTTGAGGCAGGAGAATCACTTGAACCCAGGAAGTGGAGGTTGCAGTGAGCCAAGATCGCGCCACTGCACTCCAGCCTGGCGACAGAATGAGACTCCATCTCAAAAAAACAAAAAAATAAAACAAAAAGACCAGTGATAGTCATGGATGTTAACCTGTTGAGTTCCCTAAGAAAACAGGAGTCTGTATTGCAACAAATAAATACGCGAATAAATTGAAAGTTGATGAGAAATGGGATATTGACATAGTCTCGAAGTATCTTCTCACAAAATACTTCTTAATTACAAAGAGAGAAGGAATAACTTTGCAGTGGAGAAACTTGGCAGACACCACCTTAAGTGATCAAATTTAACATCGCCTTTATTGAAACTAATCCAAAGCACCCCGTAACTGCTATCTAGGATAGTCCTGTCGCAAACGCATGACCTGAATCTAACTGCGAAGAAACACCCGCCAAAGCCCAATTTGATGAAATAAGTGATCTGTGATCTTCAAAATGTCAAGGCCATGAAGGAAGTACTGAGTAACTGTTCCAGACTGAAGGAGATCTGACAATTTCATGCAACTCAGGGGACTGAACTGGGTCTTTTGCTACCAAGGCACTGTTGAGACAGTTGGCAAAACCGGTGCCAGGTCTGTGGAGTGGAAGGTAGGAATGGATCAGTGCTAGCTCCCTGATTTGATGGTTTTACTGTAGTTGTGTAGGGAAAGGCTTTTGTTGATGAAAATAGGTCAGCAGTTTACAGTTCAATGGTTGCAGAAAGACAATTCTGGCCGGTCGCCGTGGCTCAGGCCTGTGATCCCAGCACTTTGGGAGGCCGTGGCGGGCAGATCACGAGGTCAGGAGTTCGAGACCAGCCTGGCCAACATAGTGAAACCCTGTCTCTACCAAAAATACCAAAAATTAACTGGGCGTGATGGCAGGCGCCTGTAATCCCAGATACTCAGGAGGCTGAGGCAGGAGAATCACTTGAACCCGGGAGGTGGAGGTTACAGTGAGCCGAAATTACACCATTGCACTCTGGCCCGGGCAACAGTGTGAGACTCTGCCTCAAAAACAAACAAACAAACCAAAAACAATTCTTAGTATTATACATGCAAATTTTCTGTAAGTTTGCCACTGTTTCTAAGCTTTAAAAATTATTAGTATAGGCCCTGGGCACAGTGGCACACACCTGTAATCCCAGCATTTTGGGAGGCCGAGGTGGGAGGATCACCTGAGTCCAGGAATTCAAAGGCTTGTCTCTATTAAAAAAAAAAAAAAAAAAAAAACTAGCTGGGCGTGGTTGTGTGTGCCTGTAGTCCTAGCTACTTGGGAGGCTGAGGTGGGAGGATTGTTTGAACTCGGGAGGTGGAGACTGCAGTGAGCCAAGATCACACCACTGCACTCTAGCCTGGGCAACAGAGTGAGATATTGCCTCAAAATAAAGAGAAAATATTAGCACAAAACAAGTAACAACTAAATAATTCCAAAAATGAGTGTGTCTGAGGTCAGCACTTAGGCAAGTTCTGACGTAGTATGTGCTCATCTAATGTCCATAATTAAGTGCATGATTGCAGAGCTTCTCGCGTCTGCTGGACTTGCTGTCTCTTTCTGCTGATCTGTAGCTTTAATCCGTGCTCTAAAGTAACCTCCTCCAGAAAGTCCTCCATAGAAGTGTCATGTGCATTGGTGACTCTGGTCACCCATCACCTTCCAGCGTCTCACCTCCAGCTTTGTTTTAATTCACAATTGCTTGTAGCACAGGAAGTGAAGATTGGACTGGATGTCGCGCCGTTCCCATCCCAGCTCTCCTCCTGTTCTCACTTTCCAGCATCTTCTAATCTGGGCGTCCACTCTCTTCCTCAGAACAGGTTCCTTCTCAGAAATCACTGCCCAAGGTCAAGTCCATTCCTGTTAGTCCTGTCCCAGATTTGCAACAAATCTGGTTCACTGGATCCATTCCCCTGCTTCTTGGCAGGGCTGTTCTTAAATTGGTTTGGCGAAAGAGGGTCTTATCTCCTTCCAGTATTTCCAGGAAACACAGTTTCAAAAGCATGTGTCCTATCGCCATGCAATCTTCGAAGGCTGGGCTGCCTCAGAAGAAACTGTGCATTCTGTCACTCATGCGCTGGCTCCTGCACTTGTCCACAATTATTCGTTGATGGGAGCCATGTCCCCCTGCCAGTGACAGTTGCAGTGGTCGGCACTTGGAGGGCATTTGCCCTGTGCCAGGCCCTGAGCTGGGTGCTTCACCTGAATTAGCTCATTTCATGCTCACACCATGTGAGGAGGTAGCTATGGCTGCACCAGCATTTTACGGATGAGAAAACAGCAGTGCAGGGAGATCAAGTCCCTTGCTCAGGGCGCTTTCTCTGTGGTGGGTTTTTAGGCACTGTGCTGCCAGCTTTGTTTACATTTCGCTTGGTTATTCTCACAATAACCACGCGAGGTACTTAAAATTCTTCTTTAAAAAATATTTTTTTAGAGACAGGATCTCGCTCTGTTGTCCAGGCTGGAGTAGAGTGGTACAATCATGACTCACTGCAACCTCTGTCTTCCGGTTTCAAGTGATCCTCCCGTCTCGGTCTCCCGAAGCACTGGGATTACAAATGTGAGCTACTGCACCTGGCCTGTTCTCCTCTTTTTTTTTTTTTTTTTTTTTTTTTGAGAAAGAGTTTTGCTCTAGTTGCCCAGGCTGGAGTGCAGTGGCACAATCTCAGCTCACTGCAACCTCTGCCTCCCAGGTTCAAATGATTCTCCTGTCTCAGCCTCCCAAGTAGCTGGGTTTACAGGCAGGTGCCACCAAGCCCAGCTACTTTTTGTATTTTTAGTAGAGATGGGGTTTCACCATGTTGACCAGGCTGTTCTTAAACTCCTGACCTCGTGATGCTACTGCCTCGGCCGCTCAAAGTGCCGGAATTATAGGTGTGAGCCACTGCGCCCAGCCTCTTCTCATTTTTTAAGGGGGTTTGAGGCTTATACAATTTGGTGGTGGTGGGTGCCCTTTAAGAAAAAGAATAAAAAGATAATCTTACTTTCATTTCTTTCTTTTCTCCTTCCTTACTTCCTTCCCTCCTTCCTTCTTTCCTTCCTTCCCTCCCTCTCTCTCTCTTTCCTTTCTTTCTTTCCTCTTTCTTTCTTTCCCTTTCTTTCTTTTCTTTCTTTCTTTTCTTTCTTTTCTTTTCTTTTCTTTTCTTTTCTTTTCTTTTCTTTCTTTCTTTCTTTCTTTCTTTCTTTCTTTCTTTCTTTCTTTCTTTCTTTCTTTCTTTCTTTCTTTCCTTCCTTCCTTCCTTCCTTCCTTCCTTCCTTCCTTCCTTCCTTCCTTCCTTTTCTTTCTTCTTTTCCTTTCTTTTTTTGTTTTTGAGACAAGGTCTCCCTCTGTCACACAGGCTGCAGTGCAGTGGTACAATCTTGGCTTACTGCAACCTCTGCCTTCTGGCCTCAAGCAATCCTCCTGCTTCAGCCTCCTGAGTAGCTGGGATTACAGGCATGCGCCACCACACTCAGCTGATTTTTGCATTTTTAGTAGAGGTGGGATTTCGCCATGTTGGTCTCAAATTCCCTGCCTCAGCCTCCCAAAGTGCTGGGACTACAGGCGTGAGCTGCCATGCGCCTGGCCTAAGATATCTTACTTTCACAAATTGTACACAAATCCCCAAGCCAGTGAGCCCAATGCTAAGGCCGCTCTCAGGGCCTTGCAGAGACTGAGACGTTCCAGGCCTCTCAGCTTCCTTGGAATTCCACCCGTGTTCCGAAAGGTGCACTAACTTGACCTGGGTCTCTCAGCTCACGAGGAGACCTGACTCTGTTCCTGGGTGGGGCTTCTGTCATCGCCACCCTTCTCCTCTAAATCAGGTTCACTTTCTGAATCTTGCCACGTTGTCAGGGTGAGCTGGGCTACGTGTGGAGAGTCTCTGTCTGGCTTTGGGGTGGGGATGGGATTAGAAACCCTAGGCCTAGGTTGGGCTTCACAATCCTCTTGGGGGCTTGTCAAGAATGCCTATCCCTGGGCACTCAGCCCCTCAGATATAGATTTAGTGGTTCTGGGGCAGGGCCTGGGAATCTATATTTGTAATAGGTCTCCAGGAGAGGCAGCTGCAGTCACCGTTTTGGGACCCACTGCTCCAGGGACACCCCTCCTGCCCCAGTAAACTCTGTGTCTGGCCCACTTCCAGGCTGGGCCTGGCGCTGTGGGCAGAAGTTAGTGGTGACATGCTGCAGGCTGAGCGGGCCTCACTGCGGAGGCATGCAATTAGCAGCCCCGAGAACAATGCCTTGGTTTCCATCATTAGCCTCCAAGCCTGGCTGGTAATTTGTTGCTTCTTTCATTGCAGTAACAAGCTCTGGCTTGGGAATGAGGAGAAGAGCTTTTCCCTTTCCCCAGGCATTCCCAAACACCTGCTCAGGGTAGAGTGGGGGGCACCGTGGGAGCACAGGTGCAATGCTTTTAGGTGCAATCCAGGAAGACTTCTTGTGGGAGGAGGCTGCCAGCAAGACCCAGAAAGGGACTGGCATTTGGCCAGATGCCAGGCATATCACAGTAGATGGGGTAGACACTGTCCATGCCCTTGGGGGCTTGCAGTCTGTTGGAGACCAATGAGTAGAGAAACCACTGCATCCTGGGAGACAAATGTGGTCACGGATCAGAGAGACTCCCACTCACCGGATGTGGGCAGGGTCAGGGCAGGCTTCCTGGGGGAGGAGGCGATATCTCCGTTGAGCCCTGAAGGGTGAGTAGAGGTGAGCCAGGTGAAGCAGGTGGAGGTGGGATGTGTGCACGTGTTTTCTGGTCAGAAGGAACAGCATGTGCAAAACCCAGGGAGGCTGGAGATGTGAACAGGGCCTCATCAGCTGTGTCGAGCAATGGCTTGGACCCCATTTGAAGAGTGATGTGTGGCTGATTATGTTTCCCAAACGTGGCTGCAACCCTGGCTGCTGTCACCCTGGCTGCTGTCACCCTGGCTGCTGTCCCACTTGCTCTTCTTGCAACATGGCCTTGAACTCTGCCCATCCGGCACTGGGGTCTGTGTCCCCTTCCCTTGAACCTGGGTGGAGCTTTGTGTATAATGGATACTTTGTGTGTACGGTGGAGCTTTGTGTGTGACGCTCTGTGACCTCCAAGCTTAGGTTACACAAATACCTTTCTGTCTTGCTGTCTTGGGATAGTCACTCTTTGGACCCGGCCACCACGCAGTGAGGAATCCCAAACTAATCCATCCATGCAGAGAGGCCACAGGTGAGACCGCATCTAGGTGTCCAGCCAACAGCCCTGCTACGGTCCCGACTATGCCGTCATCGACAGCCAGATGGGAAGAGGACTCTTCCAGCTGACCCCAGCTCCTACCCATCCAGTCTTCCCAGGACATCATGGAGCGGAGTCCAGCCATGCTGAAGTGCCTGTCTGAATTCCCGACCCACAGACTGAGCATCAGGTGGTTGGTTTTTTTTTTTTTTTTTTTTTTTTTTTGAGACGGAGTCTCGCTCTGTCGCCCAGGCTGGAGTGCAGTGGCTGGATCTCGGCTCACTGCAAGCTCCGCCTCCCGGGTTCACGCCATTCTCCTGCCTCAGCCTCCGAGTAGCTGGGACTACAGGTGCCCGTCACCACGCCCGGCTAGTTTTTTGTAGTTTTAGTAGAGACGGGGTTTCACCGTGTTAGCCAGGATGGTCTCAATCTCCTGACCTTGTGATCCACCCGCCTCGGCCTCCCAAAGTGCTGGGATTACAGGCTTGAGCCACCGCGCCCGGCCAGGTGGCTGTTTTAAGTCACTAAGTTTCGGAAGGGGTTGTTAGCCCGCAGTCGTAACTGGAACAGGTGGTGAGCCGCCTGGGGACTTCTGCAGGACAGCACGCTGGAGGGTGTTTTGGAAAGCATACAGTCTGCAGCGTGGAGAGTGGACTGGAGAGGCTGAGATTGCAGGCAGGGGACCCGTTACATAAATCAACTTGAAATCCAAGCACCTCAGAGCCAAACGGAAGCTCTTAGGCTGTTTGTCCAACCCTCGGCAGTGCGGGAATTCCTGCCACGTTTTTCCAAATGACCTTCAGCCCCTGTCTGGGCGCTTCCAGTAACAGATGGCTCATTCCACACCACCAGGCGGCCCTGGCCCTCGGAGTCCCACGAAGTTCTTTCCTGGGTCCAGTTGAAATCTGCTTCCCAGACACACCCCCGTGTTAGACATTGTTCTGTCCTCTGAATTCCTGTGGAATTCTCTTCCATTCCACCCTTGGAAGATTTGATGATGGTGACCAAATAAATAGTGTGCTCTTCTGCAAAATTAATGGCTCCAGTGTGTCAACTACAGGCTTTGAGTTGCACAGACCCGGGTTCACATACCACTTCTAGCTAAGTGGCTTGGGCAGGTGCTGTTGCCTCTCTGAGCCTCAGCGTTCTCACGCAGGTCAGGGATAACAGTGGTGCCCACCTCACGTTACTGTCATGAGGGTGAGATGAGTCAGTACGTGTACACAGAGCAGGGGCTCAGTAAGTGTCAGTTCATATAACAGAGCTGCAACCCTGCACGCCTCTCTATTCTCTATTCTATGACTGCATCGTTAGTCTATTATTATTCTGAAATAACTCAGCATTGGCCCAAACTGCTCTGGGGGAGCAGACAGTGACTCAACAGCAAGGGCTAGCCTCAGGGGACACTGCAGGGGCATTGTCCTCTGGAGTCAAAGGCGGCTCTGTTCATGGCTATCAATCACCCTGTCTCCCCCAGCCTGCTTTCTGGCCCAGTCAACCACAGCGATGACGGCTCCGACCGTGCCACCCCGACTGGCACCACCTCCTCACCACCCTCACCCACACTACTTCAGGTGTGAGGTTGTGGTCGGGGGCAGGGGCTTTCTGAGGAGGCTGAGGATGCTGAGGGGTGGCGGTGATGGTGGCAGTGGAGTTTATGGATCCCCTTCTCTCCTTGATGACAAGCCCATTGGACTGCCACCTTGATGTCGTGTTTCCTTGGATGTTGCCTGGTTGGTGTAACCAGCTGAGATCGGGTGCTGGCAGCTGTGCTGGGCTCCATGTTGACTCCGGTGACCCGTGTCTTCTGGGGACAGAGGGAGAAGCAGATGCCCTTGCGGTCCCCTGCAGGGAACAGGGATCAGGACCCTCACCCTCACGTCAACCACGGCGTCTCCACTTGGATCTGATTTCTACATTGGAGTTTTATCATCAGGGTTCCTTACCTAAAATAAAGGTCAGAAACATTCGCTCTAGTAAATGTTTCTTGGGGCTTGAGAGGAGACTGCCCAGGTCACACAGTCAGGCAGACGTGGAGCCAGAGGCCGATGGGCAGACATCCACTCACTGCCTGCCCAGAGCCCCGATCTGCCCTTTCCCTTCTCCCCTTCCCAAGAAGGCAGTGGGGAAACAGTACAGCACGGGATCCAAACAGCCAGCCAGCGTATGCCATGCCTCTGGCCACAGGGGTGGACTTGTGAATAAAGCCAGCCGCCATCAGAGTGAGTCTCGGGACTCGGGCTGGGGATGCTCAGGTGAGGGCTTCTCTCTCCTGCTGGAGGGGACAGGCAAGCTCACAGCCCTGGGAGCCACATGGGGTCGGAACTCTGCGGCCAGAAGTAGAGCTAACTCTGTAGCAGGCAGGGGAGAAATGGGGGGGAAAGGGTGGATTGGGGTGATTTTTATTTTATTTTAAAATTTTATTTATTTATGTTTTTCAGAAAGGGTCTCTCTTTGTCACCCAGGCTGGAGTGCAGTGGCATGATCATGGCTCACGGTAACCTTGAACTCCTGGGTTCCAGTGATCCTCCCATCTCAGCTTCCTGAGTAGCCGCGACTACAGGCATGAGCCACAGTACCTGGCTAATTTTTAAATTTTTTGTGGAAACAGATCTTGCTACGTTGCCTAGGCTGGTGTTGAACTCCTGGGCTCAAGTGATCCCCACTCCTCCCCCTCCCACCCAGTCTCAGCCTGCTGAGTAGCTGGGATTACAGGTGTGAGCCATCGCACCTGGCCCTTGGTGATATTTAGACCAGCTGTGTCCAGCCTCACCTAAAGGCAGAATCACTTCTGGACTTTTCAGCTAAAAAACCCTCTTTATTGTTGGGGCCAGTTTGAGTCTGATTTTGAGTTAGTGGTGGCCGAGCTCCTCCTCCTGCCAAGGCCTGGCTACTGCGATGGCCCGCCGGTGAGCCCCTCCTCCAGGTTGCTTTCATCCTCCGCCCTCTAAGATGCTGGCGGTGGGACCCAGACGAGGCACCCCCACCTGGCTCCTGGCCCGCCCACCTTTCTCACTGAGGCCACCCCTCTCAGCCTACCCCACTGCCCCAAGCCAGGAGCCCCAGGCACTTCAGACCCTGAATCACCCGCCTCCAGAGCCCTCCGCACCTGAGCTATGAGGAAGACGCCTTCTCAGCCAAATTCCCCTCTCGGCTTCCGGCTGGGGGCGGGACAAGGAAGGCTCAGAAGGGGCTGTCCCCTCCTCACTATAACCGTGCTGTGCCCCAGGTGTTTGGAGGTCACCTAAGGGACTCTTCCCACATCCTTTCTTGCCCCATTTGAGGGCAGCAGCAACAATAATTTCTTCCCTGCCTGTCGTGGGCCCGACACCGTGCCATGCACTTTCAGGGCAGCCTTAAACTCAGTCATCAGGGCCACCCCAGGCTGGCAGTGTGGACCTGGGGTTCAGCACAGGGACTCTGGAGCCAGGCAGCTGGGTTTGGATCCCAGCTCTACCACATACTTGCTGTGTGACCTTAGGCGTTATTTAACCTCTCTGTGCCTCAATGCTCCTTCCTACAAATTAGGAGGAATGATAGACTCTGAATGAGGAGCTAATACACATAAAAGGTGTAGAACAATGCCCGGCACATAGTAGGCGCTTTATAATGCTAGCTATTATTATTCCCAATTTACAGATAGAACAACTGAAGCTTGAGAAGATGACTTCCCTAGAGCACATAGATCAGTAAGCCAGGTCTCAGCAATTCAGAATCAAGGATCCATTTTATTGTCACTTGAAGTAACTCCCCAAGTGTGTCACCTGAATGATTTTCTGTAGCTGAGACCAGTCAGGGCCTCAGGGTTTAGCAGGAAACAAACGTATGAGCAATTGAACCTGGCCTTTGGAATCCAGCCACAGCATTTTCGAGGAGACCCTAGATATATCTACATCAGCACTGCCCAATCTGGTAGCCACTAACCACAGATGCTGTTGAGCCCTGGGTCTGTAACTAGTCCAACTTGAGATGTGCTACACGGGTATGAAATACACGCTGGACTTCATACGCAAAAAACAATGTACAGTCTCATTCATAGATTTTTGTATTGACTACATGTTGAATTGATAATATTTTGGATGGATGGGTTCAATAACATATTATTTAAATTAACGACAGCTGTTTAATTTTACACGTTTATGTGGCTGCTAGAATATTTATGGTTCACATTATGTTTCTACTGGGGAACACTGAGCTAGGCCATTGTTCCATTTCACAGATGAGGAAAATGAGGCTCATAGGTGTGGTTTGCTTTGGTTCCAGGGTTTTTGTTGGGTGAACCGGACCTCCAGAGTCCTACTCCATATGCCTCATGCTGCCTACGCCTTTGGCTGGTTCCTAAATCTCCTCGAGAGCCAGCTGGGCACGGAGGTTACCTAAAGACCACCCTGAACCTGCTAGGTGAGGGAGCTCTTAGCTCTAGTGCTGGGCGCTAGAGCCCTCTCTCTCTCTGCGCATCCCAGAGGAGTTGTTAAATAGGGGTGATCTCACCCTGTGGCCTCCTGAGCCCTCCCTTCTCAGTGCTCAGAGCACACTGTCATCCCATCCCTTCCCAGGAAGAAAGGGAGCCGCTTCCCATTAGCATCATGTAGACAACAGCGTAGGGTGTTGGCTTCTGATCATTTGGCTCACGTCTCTCAGTAAGAAATATACAGGCTGGGTGCGGTGGCTCACGCCTGTAATCCCAACACTTTGAGAGGCCGAGGCAGGGGGATCACCTGAGGTCAGGAGTTCGAGACCAGCCTGGCCAACATGGTGAAACCCTGTCTCTACTAAAAGTACAAAACGTTAGCTGGGCATGGTGGCACGCGCCTGTAATCCCACCTACTCGGGAGGCTGAGGCGGGAGAATCACTTGAACCCAGGAGGTGGATGTTGCAGTGAGCCAAGATTGTGCCACTGCACTCCAGCCTGAGCAACAGAGTGAGACTCTGTCTCAAAAAAAATAAATAAATGAAATAAATATATATTCTACATTGGGACCCTGCACACCACACACACACACACACACACACATGCATGCACATGCACACACACACATGCATGCACACACGCATGCACATGCACACACGCATGCACACACACGCATGCACATGCACACACATGCATGCACACACATGCACACACACACATGCACACACACAACTGAAACAAAAGTTTCATGAAACAAGTCTTCTCTTTTATGCGTTATTTTCTACTCTCCTACCCCATT
Organism: Macaca mulatta; assembly: GCF_049350105.2. NCBI lineage: Eukaryota > Metazoa > Chordata > Mammalia > Primates > Cercopithecidae > Macaca > Macaca mulatta. Next base: position 221,937,996 of record NC_133406.1, read on the forward strand.
TGATTTCATTAAAAAACATTGCTCAGGGCCCTCTGCATTGACTCCACACCGCTCTCATGGGTCACAACCTGCAGCTTGAAGAACATGGGTCTTAGTGGACAGGAACCCAGGATCAGAAGACAGATTTGTCTCTGTTTTGTTTCTGTCTGGAAAAATAGCATCATAATCTGGCTTTGCAGGGTTGCTGTGAAGGCTGGGGTCATGGAGGGAAAGCATCTGGCGCACAGTAGGTGTGCAAAAAGTGGCAGCTTCTGTTACTGCCACACAGATGACCCAGCCAGGGTGTGTGGGAGGGTGGGATGTCACCTCTGGGCTAGGATCTGAGAATGCCCAGGATGGGTCTTCCCTGCCCACAGCACCTCACTGTCACCATCAGTCAGTCCTCAGGCTGAGCATTACTCTGCCCAGCCTGGTCCTTTTATGTGTAAGTGCCGCTTTTTGGAGGGGTGACTCAGGTCCCCAGTTCTTTGGGGCAATTGAGTTTGCTAGAATCTCTCCCAGCCCTGAGGGCCAGGAGGGGGAAGCATGTGTCCAGAATGTGGAGGTTAGTAAACCAACCTCACATTAACTTCTTAATGGGGCACTTTGGGAGGCTGAGGCAGGAGGATTGTTTGAGGCCAGGAGTTCGAGACCAGCCTCAGTAACATAGTGAGACCCTGTCTCTACAAAAATATATTAAAAAAAATAGCCAGGTGTGGTGGTGGTACAAGCCTGTGCTCTCAGCTACTCAGGAGGCTTAGGTGGGAGGATCACTTGAGCCCAGGAGGTCAAGGCTGCAGTGAGCTGTGACTGCATCACCACACTTCAGCCTAATGCAGATGTCCTTCCTGGACATCTAGGAGTGATGGCCCTGGATGGGATCTCCTGCCTGACCTATGTTCCCTCTCCCCCAGCCAGCCCCAACTCCCCACCAAAGTGACACCCTGGGGTGTGGACCTTGCTCTGCCCCACACAAGCTGAGTGGTCTTGGATGAGCCCCTTATCCTTTCTGAGCCTCAGTTTCCTCATCTGCAACACTATGATTGTATCTCCTACCTCCCCGAATAGAAGTGTGTAAAGTTTCAGAGAAGCAGTGCCTGTGAAATTTCCCACACCATAGCTGGCACATAGTAGGACCCAATGCATCTTAGTTGCCCGTTCTCAACCTGTCTGCCCTCTCTACACACCACTGGAAACCAGATCTTTGGCAAAGTTCTGCCTCATGTAGCAGTGAGTTCCCCATCACTTCAAGTATCCAAGAAAAGGCTAGAAAACCAACAAACAGATTCTGAGACAGCCCTGGTTTCAGGCACTAAGTAGGTGCTTTATATATATCTATTGAATGAATCAATGATTGTGATTCCTGTATTTGCGTAGGAAGTCATTCTAGAACACTGCTGAAGCTTGATTACATACCAGAGTCACCCAGGGGTTTATTTACAGAGACAGAGTCTTGCTCTGTTGCCCAGGCTGGAGTGCAGTGGTGTAATCTTGGCTCATTGCAGCCTCAGCCTCCTGGGCTTGAACAATTCTCCCAACTCAGTCTCCTGAGTAGTTGGGATTATAGGCACACACCACCACGCCCAGCTAATGTTTGTATTTTTTGTAGAGATGGGATTTTGCCATATTGCCCAGGCTGGTCTTGAACCCCTGAGCTGCAGCCTCCCACCTCGGCCTCCCGAAGTGTTGGGATTACAGACGTGAGCCCCTGTGATCGGGGAATTTAAAAAGTACAGATGCCTACATCCCACTCTCATGGATTCTGATCTAATTGGTCTGAAGTGCAGCCTGGGTGCTTCGCAAAGCTCTCCAAGAGATCCCTGTGCAGACAAGTTTGAGAATCAGAGCACCCGGCTTCCTTCTAACTCCAAGACGATAAGATCTTGTTATAGTACAATGTGGTGACTGTAGTAAACAACAATGTATTGTGTCCTTAAAAATTGCTAAGAGAGTAGATTTTAAATGTTCTCATCATATACAAAAAATAAATATGTAGGATAATGCATATAGTAGTTAGCTAGATTTAGCCATTTCATAATATATACATTTATCACAACTATACCATAAATATACACAGTTTTTATTCGTCAGTTAAAAAAAATTTAAAGGTCTTGTTGTATAGTCATTTACACACTAGTATAAATCTAGGTCAAACTTACCCTCATATACTATGTGATATATATAGTAAGGGGTTTAATAAATGGTTTAAAAATATGATCTCAGATGTCAGAGTACAGCTAGGATTTTCTTTGTAAGAGGCAGAAAAGGTTCAGGTGCATCAGCCCGGCCGTAATTCTGGAGCATCCATGTAAGTGGAGGAAGAGGGTTCACTAAGCATGCCCTGGATGCGGAAGCTTCTGGGACTACAGAGTTAAAACAGGGGCCTCCAGTCAGATGGAGGAGGCACAGCCCTTGCCTTCAGGAGGCTCCCAGTCTAGTGACCACCATCTCTGCTTCCAAGCTCCCAGCTTCATCCAAAGCTTTCCAGTTTGCAAAGTGTTTTTGCACCCATCATTTTCATTCAGTGATTTGTCTAATGAGAAGGAGACATGGTCCCAACTCCCAAGGAACCCGCTTGGATAGCCCATCTTCCCAGCCTTGGGGAGTCTTTTGCAGAATTCCTCTCCCCATTGTTTCCAGGGCAGAATGAAGAGACAATTACTGCGAGTCCTTAGGGAGTCCTTGGTCTCATGCCTTCCAGGGTCCCCACCCTCAGTGTCTGGGCGGGGGACAGGGAGGCTGGGTCCCTGTTCCCTGGGAACCCCCCCGGGCTACTGTGGGAGTCAGCAGCTCTGTGGTGCCTTTCGCAAGCCCAGCTGTAATTGTTTCTTTGGTTGTTTGTCTCCTTCTCTAAAACAAGGACTCCTAATGGGCAGGGACTCTGTCATACCTTTCCCTGGATCCTCAGAAGGTGTGCTGATGGACATCTAAGTAAACGAATAAATGAATGGGGAGGTGGGGGGCGGGAGTTGCTTGCAAACCCTCTGGGAGGCAGCAGTGTGTGCTCATTTGCCCTGGACAACCTCGAAGCCCTCTGGACTCCCTCCTCAGAGACCCTGAGAGCCCCATGAGGATTGCACACACCTGTGCAGGTGTGGACTGTTGCATCAGCCTTGTAAAAATGTACCCAGAGAGCAGGTGGAGTCCTGAGACCCACGCGGCAAGGGTCACAACCTTGCCATCAGAGATGCCGTGCACCCCTAAGATTGAATTGTGTGGGGCCCGAAATAGGGTGGTGAGGCACCCTCCTTCATGGGGTCCCCTTGCCTCTCCTTTCCCCTGTACAGAAAACCATACCTAGAATGAGCCAGAAGGAAAGCACCTGAATAAAACAGCCATTGTCTTGGGAAACAGGGTGGGAGATGGTAAGTTACTACCTCCCTGTTGTTTCCAAAATTCCCAAGCATGACCTTGATAATGAAGCAAACCTGAATACTTTGATGGTTCTGTGCAAAGTCTCCCTTGGTGGTCCCCACAGGCCTTTGCCTATGCCCTTGGATTTCGTTGCATTGCTTGAGATTCACGGGAACTAATTCCAGGCACCGCCAGCAAACTGCCCATGGCTGCCTTGTTTCCTTGTTGGACTGAGCTCTTCGAATGAAGGGCTGGAGGTAACTTGGGGAGTATCTGTTCCTTCCCCTGCTGGCATGGGGTCCATGCCAAGAATAGGCTCAAAAGAGCCACAGGGGTTACCCAATAAATGCCACTATCTGACTTTGCTCCCAAGGGAGCCACATCCGTTCCAGGTTGCTGAGATGCTGGGTTGGAAGAAGCAGAAGTTACCTGCCTGCCTCTGCCCTTGCAGTTCTCTCACCACCACCACCAAAATGGATTTGAGCTTGTGTCTCCACTGGGCCCCAGGATCTTTCTCTGTTTTGGAAATCCATCCATTTCTTTGTTCATCCATATACCTAACATCTGACCACACTCACCAGACTGCAGTGACCCCCTAGTGTAAGCACACCATCTCTTGCCAGGCCGTCTTCACTGGTTTTTTAGTCTCCTCTCTTGCCTCCTTAGATAGTCCCCCTCCCAGAAGGGTCCAGCACACACTCTTCCTGTGCACGAGGTTCCATATAAGGCACAGAGGCAGAACATTCAATCAAAAAGCTCCAGAAAGATGTCTGGGCTGATCATCCACGTAAAACGTTTAACAATTTTTTTATTTTTAAGACAGGCTCTTGCTCTGTCACCCAGGCCGGAGTACAGTGACGTGATAATGGCTCACTGCAGCCTCGATCTCCTAGGGTCAAGGCAATCCTCCTGCGTCAGCCTCCCAAGTAGCTGGGACTATAGGTGTGCACCACCATGCCTGGCTAATTAAAAAAAAATTTGTTTTAGTAGAGACTGAGTCTCACTATGTTGCCCAGGCTGGTCTTAAGCTCCCAGGCTCAAGCAATCCTCCCGCCTTGGCCTCCCAAAGTGCTGGGATTACAGGCGTCATGAACACATCTTAAAGGAATGGAGGAAGAGACAGGCTGGGGTGGGTGATGTTGATATCAGGACGGACACCCCAGAGGAGGCAAGGCCTGGTGGAGTCTTCCAGGGTGCCAGGAGGAGTTGGCTGGGCAAAGGGAGGGAACAGTTAGGCTGGGCTGGGGGACACTGTAATTGGCCGAGAGAGGTACAGCCAACTCCACCCTACTCAGGGCTGGTGGGCTGGTGTTTTGTGGGTACCACCACCACCAGGGTCATCCTCTGCCTCTCCTCCCTCCATTCAGCCCCTTACATCCTCCCTTAGCCACTGTACCAGCTCACCAAGTGGGGGCAAGATGAGAAGAGGAGCTCTCGCTAGCCAACATGAATGAGTAAAAGGTTGTTGCACCGTGAAACTCAGTGCTAAAGTCGGATTTGGAATGATCTCTGGGCCTCAATTATCCTGGCTTTATTTTATCTCTCTGCCTCTCCCCGGCTTTGTTGCAGGGAGTTAATACGATGATCCACGATATTGCTTTTGGCAGGAGCCGGCAGCCCAGGGAATCAGGCCCTTCTTCCCTTTTCCACCCCCTCCTCCTCCCTGCTCAGGCTCTCTTTGACCACCCGGTGAAGGGAGTGGATCCAGCTCCCGTCGCCCTGGGTGTCAGGGGCACAATGCATCAGCTGTCTCCAGAGCTGCCAACACAACTCCCGCCCAATGAGGTGACCCGCCTGCTGGGATGGTTTGGTTATTTTTTAAAGAAGAAATAAATAGGACCTGCTTCTTACCCCCTACAGCGAGTTCCCAGAAGCCTGAGTGTCCTGTGCAGAATCGTGAGGCTGTGATGCCAAGAGCCAGGCAGGAGTCTAGACATGCTGGCTGCTGTGACCTGAGTTAGCACAAAGTCGAGAAAAGATGGAGGGGCTTTAGGAAGGGCATGGGGTGTGTGGCTATGTCTAGGGACTCATTCTGATTTAAGGGCCATGATGAGGACCTCCCATCCTTGAGCAGGTCTGTGGGGAGCTGAGGTGGCAGGAGGCCAGGTTGGAGCCATCCCCTGCGATCCTGACCTTGCTGGGGCTGGGTCCTACCACATTCAAAACCTAGGGCGGAGCTGCGCCCTGGCTCTGGGGGGGTATCTGGGCCTCTGGCAGGGGCTTTCCAGGGAGGTCTGAAAACGTGACCAGCTACATCCTTAGTGGGACTCTATGCAAAATGAAAGTGTGCGTCCCTCATTCAAAAGTTAAGAATTTCAGGGTGGCGAATGCAGAGCATTAACCAAAGGCTGGGTCCTTCGGAGCGAGCCCTGTGTACTGCAGGTATCACGTCCAGGAAGCCAGCTGGGAGTTTGCTAGGGCTGCCGTTACACAGTACCATATACTGGGTGAATGAAATGAACAGGAAGTTATTGTCTTACTGTTCTGGAGGCCAGAGATCTGAGACCAAGAACAGGCTCGGCTCCTGTGGAGGGCTCTGAGGGAGGTCCTGGCACAGGCCCCTGTCCCCACTCTTTGACATTCCCAGGGTTGTCGAAGCATAACCCCATCTTTGCCTTCATCACATCCTCTTTGCTCTGAGCATGTCTGTCTCTGTGCCCAAGATTCCCCTTTTAAAATGACACTGGTCATACTGGATTAGGGGCCACTACCATAACCTCATTTTAACCTGATGACCTCTGTAAAGACTGTTTCCAGATAAGGCCACATTCTGAGGTTCTGGGGTTAGAACTTCAACTTTTTTTGTTTTTTGGGGAAGGGCAGGGAACACAATTCAGCCTCTAACCGTGGCCCCGCTGAGCAGCCTCCTTAGGTTCAGTTCAGCTTGGTGGACATGGGCAGACACCAGTTCTGTGCCTGGCTCCCTCCTGGGGCAAGTGACCCTGCCCTGGGGGAACCTCCTGTCCCCACGGAACCCCCTGGTAGGAGGCAGGGTGGACCCTCTGGACCTGATGGCTCGTGGGTCTCTGCCCTGCCTCAGTGGACTGGGGGTCCTCAGTGTGACTTTGGGAGGGTACCAACCCTGGCAACCCCGGTCATAACCCAGCTGTCACCCGAGGGCCGGCAGCTCTGCTCTCGACACCCTCACTCGGGTCCTGCAATGGGGCTCCAGGGGGCAGCCACTGCCTGGGAATGTCAACTGATGGCATCCCTTTCTCAACACCAAGGGGGCTTGCATTGGAGGACGACATCAAGGGGGCTGCGTTGCGAGTCCCTTGTGTCCTGGCGCTGCCACTCACTAATGGTGTAGTCTGAGCACCCCTCTCTTCCTCTGGCCTCTGTCTCTTCGCCTGTGGCATCTTGTCACTAGGACCCACCTCGTGGTTCTGCTGTGACTTCTGGAAGTCCCCACAGAGCCTGGAGCCTGCGGGCTCTGGAAGAGGCAGCGCCTGGATCCAGATCCTCCTGGGAGATGCGGAGCCTCACACAGCCCCCTCGGGGGCAGACGTGTTTGGGGCATGACTGGTGGGGGTGGGGACGGGAGGAGTGGGCTGGGTCCTGGGTCCTCCACCTGGTGGACACCTGAGGCCCTTGTGTTTTGGCTCACGCCGGGGATTGTGTCATCCATTCTTTCCGAATGAGCACTAATTACCTCCGAGAAAAAGTGCCAGCTGTGGGATTTGGGCCCGTTCCCTCCGATTGCTTTTCTTTTTCTTTTTTCTTTTTATGAGTGTGATGTACTCAGGAGGGACAGGTGAGGAGGAGGCTGTTCTCCTTTTAAGGGCAAGGCGTCTCCCCTGCCCTGACTCACCCGCCTCGCTTTTTGGCCCCCAAGCACGCTCCTTGCCTGTTAAAACTGTCCCAGGCACCGCCCCCCGCCCTGCATGTTTGGGAGGCTGACTTGGCGGTGAAGTCATCCTTGGCTCGGTCCTCAGACAAGCATCTTCTTGCTTGTCCTACTGGGTTCTCACTGGCACCCCAGCTCCACCCAGGCTGGCACATAGGCTGGGACCCTGGACAAGGGGTCGGTGGGCGGAACCGGGCGCCAGGCCCCTCTGGTGCTGGCTTTTATCTGGTCCTTAACTCAGCCCCTGCAGGCTGAAGCTGATGCTGGGCCAGATCCTGGTGTGGGTCCTGGGGATATGGGGATGAGGGTCTTCTCAGACCCTGATGGGCAAGGGGAAGTGTACGCACAGAAAGTTCCAAACCCTGGACTATTTGTGCAAAGCATGTGGCACACCGAGGAGGTACCTGACTACTCAGGAGTCGGGGGAGGCCTTCTGGGAAGGCGATGCTTGGAAGAGTCTTGAAGGATGTACTAGACAACACTGGGAAAGGAGAGGGGGCGGATTGATCAGAGGGAATGGCATGTGCAAAGGCTCAGAGGTATGTGTAGGGAGCAAGGGCAGGGAGAGATGAGTGATCGGGGAGGCATGGCTGGGCAGCAGAGGGCTCTGTGCCATGCCATGTAGCTCAGACCACGACACTGGGGCTACAGAAGGATTTGAAGCCAGAGAGTGAAATGACTAGGTTCAGTTTTTAGGTCAGTGATGCTGGCGGCTGGGTGAGAAGGGTGGACGGAGGGTGGTGACAGGTGGCAGGAAGCTGTTGAAATAGTCCAGGGGAGACAGGAGAGGTTCTGGACCAGGGCAGGGCAAGGGCAGAGGGGAGGGTTTAGGACCTGGAGCTCAGGCGGTGCTGATGGAGCAGAGAAGAGAGACACAGACCCGCGTGTGCTTTCACCCCCAGGCTGGGCTGGAGAGCGATGCTGTTGGACTGAACAGGAGCCCAGTTGATTGGGGCCTGGCTGGAGAGGAAGGCAGGTGCCTTTCTCAGCTGACAATGCTTTCTGCTCGCTTCTGACCTCAGTGCCACTTCTCTGCGATGTCCCCCACTGGCCAGCTTGCCCAGCTGTCATCCCTTACATCACACGACCCAAAGTGCGTGCATGGCCGTGCTCTGGGGTGTGTCTCCCAGGACCCTTCCTGGAGGATGAGGAGGGAAGCGCAATGCCCGCATTGCATGGATGAGGGCACAGCTCACAGAGGCCGGGCGACTCCCCATGCTTTCCTGCTTCTAGAGGGTGGGGGGCTCACATGGCTCTCCCACTGCACGGCAGCACCCCCAACATGGGTGCTTTTGGTTTGCACAGGAGAATACAGGCCCCGTCGCTCTGTCTGAGAGAGCACTGGTGTCTGAGCCGGGTGGAGGGGTCAGCTCTGGGGTTTCCTGCTTCCCACAATGTGACCTTGGGCAAGTTACTTGGCTGCTCTGTGCTTTAAGTTCCTTACCTGTAAGGAGGGGCTGTTCTCACTGGGCAGGGGATACTTAAATGGAGTCACATTGGCCTGCACATGGCTGACACATTCCCTCGTGTATTATCGCTACGCACGAAGCCCCCGCCACCCTGGTACCTTAGGATGTGTTGAAAAGACTCCCATCTCCCGTCCTCCAAGGCCTTGTCTGCTGGGGCATCCAACCCCCACCTGGAAAGTGAAGGACCTCAACTCCCAGAGTCTCTAAATAGCGGCCGCACTCATGCTGGAGAAACCTCTGTGTGACTGGGTGAGTCGGTGTCACCTGGCCTGAAAGGCCCATCAAAGAGCTCTGAGGCTGGGGCCTGGCAGCTTTGTCGCCTCCACCAGGCTCCGATCAACTGGGCTCCTGTTCAGTCCAACGGCATGGCTCTCCGGCCGTTTGGGGGTGAAAGCACACGCAGTCTCTGTCTCTCTTCTCTGCTGGAAAGCAATGGGTGAAAATAAATGCATAATAAAGTCACCAGAGAGAGGCATTTCAGGCGGGGTGTGGTGGCTCACGCCTGTAATCCCAGCACTTTGGGAGACTGAGGTGGGCAGATCACTTGAGGCCAGAAGTTCGAGACCAGCCTGACCAACATGGTGAAACCCCATCTCTACTAAAAATACAAAAATTAGCCGGGTATGGTGGTGCACGCCTATGGTCCCAGTTAATCAGGAGCCGAGGTGCAAGAATTACTTGAACCTGGAAGGCAGAGATTACAGGGAGTTGAGATCGTGCCACTGCACTCCAGCCTGGGTGACAGAGTGAGACTCTGTCTCAAAAAAAACCAAAGAGACATTTCTGCATGTCTGCAGTAGGGGGGCTGCTGTGTATCCAGTTCACTAAACTTCGTCATCCATTCGTCCTTTTGGTCTCTTTGAATAAGTTGAGCAAGGACTTAGAAGTCATAACTCCTCCACTCTCAAGATAAGCCTAAGAAATGGTTAGGCTCATGCAATGCAGCTTTACCCATCCATAAGAACGATGTCCTAGGTACCTATTCAGGAGCGTGGAACCAGATCCACATTATATTGTGGAATTTAAAGAAGCCACTTGCTAAACAGAATCTAGGGTATGACCCTATTTCAGTAAAATATTCATCACCAAAATGTCCAGAGACAGTCCAGAGAGAAACCCACCACCATGGTATCAGGAGCTCTTTCTGGATGTGGATTTACAGGTGATCTTTGCTTTCTGATTTATACCTTTCAGGATTATCTAGAATAGGGGTTGCAAACTATGGCCCAGGGGCCAAATGCAGCTGGTGGCCTGTTGTTATACAGCCCATGAGCTAAGGATGGCTTTTACCTTTTGAAATGACTGTAAAAACAACAAACAAACAAACAAAACCAGAAGATTATGCTATAGTGAGCATGTGACCCACAAAATCTAGATTATTTAGGCTCTGCATAGAAAACTAATTTGCCAATCTTTGATCTAGAAAAACATTAACATTGACATGTGCTAGTGCTATCATAAAAACAGCACAATGTTTCCTTTTTGGAAGGTAATACATTTGCAAGTAGACGCATCAGAATCCTCTTTCTTTCCTTCCTTCCTTCCTTCCTTCCTTCCTTCCTTCCTTCCTTCCTTCCTTCCTTCCTTCCTTCCTTCCTTCCTTCCTTCTTTCTTTCTTTCTTTCTCTTTCTTTCTCTCTCTCTTTCTCTCTCTCCCTCCCCTCCCTCCCTCCCTCCTCCCTCCCTTCCTTCTTTCCTTCCTTCCTTCCCCCAGCCTCCCCCTTTTTTTTAGACAGTTCTTGCTCCATCACCCAGGCTGGAGTGCAGTGGTGCGATCTGGGCTCACTGCAATCTCTGCCTCCTGGTTCAAGTGATTCTCCCACCTCAGCCTTCCCAGTAGCTGGGATTACAGGTGCATGCCACCACGCCTAGAAAATTTTTGTATTTTTTGGTAGAGACACAGTTTCACCATGTTGGCTAGGCTGGTCTCGAGCTCCTGACCTCAGGTGATCCACTCTTCCTGGCCTCCAGGAAGTACTGGGATTACAGGTGTGAGCCCAGAATCATTTCTTTCTATTCAACAACACCCCTATGGGTTGAGCACTGTGCTAGACTCACCCCTCCTTCTCTCCCTTTCTCCCTTCTTTCCCACTTTCCTTCCTTCCTCTCTCCCCCGCTCCAGCCTCCCACCTTTTCCCCCTCACTTCTTCCCTCTTCCCTCCCTGCCTCCTTCCCTTCTGTCTCCAGACTTTTCCTGAGCACCTTCTATGTGCCAGAGGCTTACAAACTGATGGGAGACAAATCAGGAACAAGTCATCATCGCACATCGTCCTTAGGGCCACAGTGCACCTGTTCAAGGGGGAGAGGCCACCAGGGTGGGGACACTGGCTGTGCCTGGAGTTGGTAAAGGGTGCTCCAAGGATGTAGCTCTGGATCTCCCGCAGTCATCTTGGAGCCAGAACAGGCCCTCAGAAAGGCGATTCAAAACACCAGGGCCCCGAGGCTGGCCCCCAGCAAACAGTGCTTGGAGTCCTCCAGACCTGAGTGACCAGGGGGTACTTTGTGACCACAAAGGGGCTTGTTTGAGGACTTTCAGAGTTGAACATCCACACAACAGGAGCAGAATGTTGGGCTAGTAGAGGACTAGCAGGATCCATGGCCAATCCCGGGGGTAGGTATCCCCCAGGGGTCCCAGTAGCAATGACAGACACACAGCCCCATCCTGCCGCCGGGCAGGATGGGGCAAGGCAGGCGGCTGGCAGCAGGGGGCTGTTGCAATCATGCCCTGCTCCTGCCCAGCCTGCTTCCTGCAGCCATGCCTGAGGCCAGCACCTCCCTCCTGTCAACTGGACTGGTTCCCTCTGTCAAACCAGTAGAGGGAATTGGGAAACGATGGTGGGGCAGGGGTGGGAAGGCGGGGGACACCCCTTCCGTCTTCTTAATCACTGCATCTAACTTTCAGTACATCTTTCGAGCCTTACTCACGCCTGAGATTACCATGACACTCCTAGCACCCAGGACACCTGAGGCACAGAGCCAAGCAGGCAGGGAGGCACTGACCTCAGGATGCCTGCCTGCTGCCCCCTCTCCGGGGTGCGGGGTTTCAGGGAATGAGCCAGATGAGCAGGCCGGTCCCAGCAGTGCCCTCACTGGCCCAGGATTTCCAAGCTGGGGCTTTGGCGAAACAAACTGGTTGGAATCCCGGATCTGCCTCTGTGTGACCTCGGATAAGTTACTTCACCTCTCTGGGCCTCAGTTTCCTTATCTTCAAACAGGGATGATGTCCCCATGTATACACAAAGACTGAATGCATACATAATGTCCATGAGCACTCAGGAGGCTTGCAATAGACATTCATTCCCTCCTTTCTAGGCGCAGAAGGAAACTATGTGAAGCCAGATTCTGCCCGCCAGGAGTTGCCGATGTTGCTAGGACAAAGCTACGCCCTTGAGACAATCAGATGCACTCACGGAGCTGAATAACACCCCAAGACTTTGCCCTGCCCTCGGACACAGACGTTTGCCTCCCAGACTTCTGTGGCTCCCTGAGGTCACTGCTAACGATGCCCTGGTCACACAGGGTCTCTGGACAGTTCAACACGCCGGGCACCATGGCAGGGCCTTTGTGTAGGGGCTTTTGTTTTCTTCTATGAAGACAGCACTGGGTGGGCACAGGCGCCTCTATGCACCTGGAACACTGTCCTTGCCACCTAGCCCTGTCCCCAACCCAAACTTGCATCCGGGAGGGTGGTCCCCACAGTTGCCCTCAGAGTTTAGATGCCCAACCCAGTTTTTGCAACACCCCAGCAAGACTCTATTCCAAGTGGTATTAGGACACTCTCTAGGCAAGATCGAATTGGGTTCACTTTAGTCAAAAAAGAAGTGACAGCCACCTGGCACTCTAGTGGACGGGAAGAGGAGGGAGGGAATGGCAGGAAGTGAAGCCAACAGCCCCAAGTCCCCAAGGTCTGGGCTCCCATGAGGCTCGACCCTCCGGCACTTCGTTTCCTGGGAAGCCTCCCCTCTCCCGGAAGGGGTTGATGGCTCCCTCCTCAGTGTGCCCACAGAGCTGGGAGCCCTTGTGGAGCCTGTCACAGTGCTCTGCAATGACTAGGTCACATGCCGCTCTGCCCTCTTGGGTGGGGCTCCATCCCCTTGGAAGCCCATCTTCTCTGCCAATCTTGGCTGGAAGGTTGGCGGTTTGTAGCACACGGATGTCAAGCCAGACGTGAATATAGGTCAGAGCATCCATCCTTGTTCTCACATTCCTTCCTCTGCAACAACTTCCTTGTCCCCCACTTTTTTTCCTGCTTTACTGGGTAGAGTTAGGTGTTTCGCTTTGTTTATCTCAGCCATTCAAATGGGTGTATAATGGCATAGTGTGCAATAGGCATGGTGAGAACAGACATCCTTATCTTGTTTCTGATTTTAGGTAGGAAGCATTTAGTCTTTCACCATTAAATAGGATGTTAGCTGTAGGTTTTTCATAGGTGTTTTTTTTTTTTTTTTTTTTTTAAGATAGTCTTGCTTTGTCACCCAGGCTGCAGTGCAGTGGTGCAATCTCAGCTCATGGCAACCACCGTCTCCTGGGTTCAAGCAATTCTCCTGCCTCAGCCTCCTGAGTAGCTGGGATTACAGGTGCCTGCCATCACATCCAGCTAATTTTTTTTTTTTTTTTTTTTTGTATTTTTAGTAGATACGGGGTTTCACCATGTTTGGCGAGGCTGGTCTCAAACTCCTAACCTCAAGTGATCCACCCGTCTTGGCCTCCCAAAGTGTTGGGATTACAGGCATGAGCCACTGTACCCAGTCCATAGATGTTCTTTATCAGGTTAAGGAAGTTCCCTTCTATTCCAAGTTTGCTGAGATATTTTGTTATGAATGGGTGTTGAATTTTGTTGAATGCTTTTCCTGCATCTATTGAGATGGCTTTGTAATTTTTTTCCTTTATCTGATCATATGGTGTAGAACAGGAATTGATTTCTGGATGTTACACCAACCTTGCATTACTGGGATGAATCTTACTTGGCCACGATGTATTATCCTCTGTAAATACTGCTGGGTTTGATTTGCTCTTTGTTAAAGATTTTTGTATCTATGCTCGTGAAGAATATTAAGGTATAGTTTTCTTTCTTGTGATTACACTGTCTGGCTTTGGTATCAGGGTAATACTAGCCTCAGAAAATGAATTTGGAAGTGCTTCTTCCCCCTGTATTTCCTGAGTTTCCATAGAATTGGTAGCATTTCTTCCTTAAATATTTGATAGGATTCACCAGTGAAACCATCTGGGCCTGGACTTTTCTTTGTGGAAAAATTTTTAATTGCTAATGTGTTTACTCAATACAGGTATATTTAGATCTATGTCTTCTTGAGTCAGTTTTGGTAATTTTTATTTTTCTGTATGTTTGCCCATTTTCTTTGTCTTCAAATTTGTTGGTATAAAGTTTTTTTACAATATTCTCTTGTCCTTTATTTAAATTTATCTTTATTTTGTGATAGCTTTATGGAGGCACAATTAGCAGACAATAAAGTACACATATTCAAAGGGCACAATTTTATATGTTTTGACATACAAACATGTGAAGCTATCACCACCTCATGATAATAACAAATTCACCCCCCCAAAAGTTTCCTATCCTATTGTATATTCCATTATAGTTTTCATCTCTTAAAATTCCACCCTTAGGCCGGGCATGGTGGCTCACATCTGTAATCCCAGCACTTTGGGAGGCCGAGGCAGGTGGATCACCTGAGGTCGGGAGTTCGAGATCAGCCTGACCAACATGGAGAAACCCGTCTGTACTAAAAATACAAAAATTAACCGGGTGTGGTGGTGCATACCTGCAATCCCAGCTTCTCAGGAGGCTGAGGCAGGAGAATCGCTTGAACCCAGGAGGCGGAGGTTGCAGTGAGCTGAGATCGCATCATTGCACTCCAGCCTGGGCAACAAGAGTGAAACGCCTCAAAACAAACAACAACAACAACAAAAAAAACCAAAAAAACCCCTCACGTAACATGTTCAATCTTTCCTCTAGTTTTTAAACATATGGAATACAGCTATATGTTTTCATGTCATTATCTGCAATTCTAACATCTATGTCAAGTCTGGGTCCATTTCAATGGAATTATTTTTCGGTTCATCATGGGTGGTGTTTTCTTTCATTATGCATGCCTAGTAATTTTTAAAATTTATTTTTGGGCCTGTAATTCCAGCACTTTGGGAGGCTGAGGGGCAGATAACCTGAGGTCAGGAGTTCGAGACCAGTCTGGGCAACATGGTGAAACCCCATCTCTACTAAAAATACAAAAAATTAGCCGAGCATGGTAGTGGGCACCTGTAATCCCAGCTACTGGAGAGAATGAGACAGGAGAATCGCTTGACCCCAGGAGGTGGAGGTTGCAGTGAGCCGAGATTGCACCACTGCACTCCAGCCTGGGCAACAGAGTGAGACTCTGTCTCAAAATACATATATACGTATATTTGACTTTTCTTTTCTGTGACACAGCCTTAGGAGGTCCTGACAACATGTGCCCCATCCCTAATAATTTTTGACTTGTGAATTTTACCTTGTTGCATGCTAAGTACTTTGTATTTCTGTAAGTATTCTTGAGTTTGTTCTTTTTCTTTTTCTTTTTTTTTGAGATGGATTCTTGCTCTGTCGCCCAGGCTGGAGTGCAGTGGCACGATCTCAGCTCACTGCAAGCTCCGCCTCCCGGGTTCACGCCATTCTCCTGCCTCAGCCTCCTGAGTAGCTGGGACTACAGGCGCCCGCCACCACGCCCGGCTAATGTTTTGTATTTTTAATAGAGATGGGGTTTCACCATGTTCGTCAGGCTGGTCTCGATCTCCTGACCTCGTGATCCGCCCGCCTCGGCCTCCCAAAGTGCTGGGATTACAGGCGTGAGCCACCGCGCCCGGCCAAGTTTGTCCATTTTTTCTGGGACACAGTTAAGCTACTTGGAAGCAGCTTCATCCTTTTGGGTCTTGCCCTTAAGGTTTGTAAATGAGACCAGAGCAGCATTACTACCAAGTCGAGACGCTCCTCAATACTTTACACAATGTCCGATGAATTCTGAGGCTTTTCAGTCTGGCCAGTGGAAACAGGCACTATTCTCAGCCTGTGTGATCTTGAGTTACTATTTCCTCTAGTCCATTATGATGGTTCTTTCCACGGTCTTGGGTAGTTTTCCAGCACTCATGTACCAATCAATTCTCGAATGCATATTTGATGGGGACCCTCTGCAGAACGCTGAGATTCCTTCTCTGGGCAGCTCTCTTCAGTCCTCTGTCCTGCAACTCTGGCCAACTTAGTCTTCTCAGACTTTCAGCTCTATATTTTCAACTCAGGGAGCTGGCTGGGCTCCACCTGCGTCTCCCCTCCCTGTGCTGCAGCCGGGAAACTCATTCAAGGCAATGAGCTGCAGTAATTGCAGGGCTCACTTCATTTGTTCCCTATTTTTTTTTTTTTTTTTTTTTTCGGAGATAGAGTCTCATTCTGTTGCCCAGGCTGGAGTGCAATGGCACAATCTCAGCTCACTGAAACCTCTGCCTCCCCGGTTGAAGCAATTCTACCGCCTCAGCTTCACAAGTAAGCTGGGATTACAGGCACCCACCATCATGCTCGGCTAATTTTTGTATTTTTGAAGAGACGAGGTTTCACTATGTTGGCCAGGTTGGTCTTGAACTCCTGACCTCAGGCGATCCGCCCGCTTGGCGGGATTACAAAGTGCTGGGATTACAGGTGTGAGCCACTGCGCTGTCTGTTCTCTCTCTTTCAGGGATCTTTGTTGCCTACTATCCAATGTCTTGACAACTTTTATTTCATATATTTTGTCTGCAACTTCAGTTGTTTTCAGTAGGAGAGTAAATATGGCTCCTGTGATTTCATTTTGGTTGTAAGTGGAAGTCATTCTTTTAATGTCTGTAGGATTCATAGTGATGTCACCATTTCATTCCTGATATTGGTAATTTGTGACTTCTTCCCCCACTTATTTTTTTTGGATCAGTTTAGCTAAAGGTTTATCAATTTTATTAATCTTTACAAAGAATGAGCTTTTAGTTTCATTAATGTTTTAAAAAATTATTTGTTTTCTACCTTATTAATTTCTGTGCTTCTCTTTATTCCTTTCTATTACTTATTTCAGGATTAATTTGCTTTCCTTTTTCCAGCTTCCTAAGTTGAAAGCTTAGATAATTGATTTTATGCTTTCTTCGTTTCTAGTATAAGCATTTGAAGATATAAATTTCCCTCTATACTCTGCTTTAACTAAATCCTGCAAATTTTGGTATGTTGTGTTTTTAGGGCAACATATTTTTCTAATTTCCCTCGTGATGTCTTCTTTTGGACCGAGAGTTATTTAAAAGCATATTGTTTCATTTTCATGTTTTGGGGATTTCCCACATTCCTTTTTGTGATATACACTTTAAAATAATTATATTCTGCTTTTGTTAGGTGGAGTTTTATAAATGCCAATTAGGTCAAGTTTCTTGATAGTGTTGTTTTATATCCTTTCTGATTTTCTGACTACTTTTTCTATCAATTACTAAGAAAGGAGTATTGAAATCGTTATGCATTTGGGGGCACTGTTATCATATGTGTATGGATTTGTAATTGCTATATCTTGATGCCATATTGACTCTTTCATTATTATGAAATGTTCTTCTTTTGTCTACAGTAATACTCCTTGTCTCTAAGTCTATTTTGTTTGTTGTTAATATGGCCAGCCCAGCTCTCTTGGGCCTCTATTTGCATGGTATATCCTTTTCCATCCTTTTACTTTCTTGTAGACAGAATATAGTTAGGTCTGGCTTTCTAATTCAATCTGAAATATCTCTGCCTTTTGGTGGGAGGTTAGTTCATATTCACATTTACTGTAATTATTGACATGGTGAGAATTGGTCCACAATTTTGCTATTTGTTTTCTACTTGTCTTTTCTCCTTGTTGTTCCTCTGTTCCTTCTAAACTACTAATTTTGTGTTAAACAAACATTTTAAGTATATCATTTAAATTCTCTTCTTTGATATTTTTGTGGATTTTTAGTGATCATTCTAGGTATTGTAATATGCATCTTTACCTTATCAAAATCTACTTTGTATTAATAATGACTAACTCTCACCAACTCTGTGCCAGCATATTTTCCTCACCCTCCTTTATGCTACCGTTGTCATGCATATGACATCTATTTACACTGTAAACACAATGATACACTGTTGTAATTTTTGCTTTAAATAGTCATATATCTTTTAAAGAAATTAAGAAAACAAAAGAAAAAACAGATCACGTATTTACCACGTTCATTCCTACCTGTGGAGCTGGATGACCCTCAGGTATGATTTTTTTTTAGTTTATAGTTTTTACTCAATTTTCTTTTAGTCTTTAACCTTTTGAGTTTTACTGCAATGAAATGTGTCACCAACATACTTATTTTAGATGTGTATTTTACCTCACTCTGTCACCCAGGCCAAAGTGCAGTGGCATGGTCTCGACTCATTGCAACCTCTACCTCCCAGGTTCAAACGATTCTCCTGCCTCAGCCTCACAAGTGGCTGGGATTAAGGCACACGCCACCACGCCCAGCTAATTTTTTTTTTCTTTTTGTATTTTTAGTGGAGATGGGGTTTCACCATGTTGGCCAGGCTGGTCTCAAACTCCTGACCTCCAGTGATCCACCTGCCTCAGCCTCCCAAAGTGCTGGGATGACAGGTGTGAGCCACCACACCTGTCCCCACCAACACATTGTACTTTTTCTGTAAATGTCTTTATTTTACCCTTATTTTGAAGGACAGTTTTACTATATAGAGAATTTTTTTGTTGACAAGATTTTTTTTTTTTTTCCTTTCAGTACTTTGAATACTTCATCCCACGTCATCCCAATGTCTTCCGGCCTGTATTGTCTCTGGTGAGAACTCAGCTGCCTATCTTTTTGTTTTTGTTTTTTTTTTTTGAAACGGAGTTTTGCTCTGTCACCCAGGCTGGAGTGGTGCAGTGGCACAATCTTGGCTCACTGCAACCTCCACCTCCTGGGTTCAAGCGATTCTCTTGCCTCGGCTTCCCAGTAGCTGGGGTTACAGGTGTGCACCATCATGCCTGGCTAATTTTTGTATGTTTAGTAGAGATGGGGTTTTGCTGTGTCAGCCAGGTTGGTCTCAGTGGCTCATTGTATCATTATCTTCTATATGTGATGTGTGGCTGTTCTGCAGCTGTTGCCAGGACTGTCTTTCAGCAGTTTGACCATGATGTATCTATGTGTGATTCTCATTGTGTTTCGTCTTCTTGTTTCGCTTCCTGGATCTGTTAGTCAATGATTCTCACCAAATTTGGAAAGAAACTGGCCATTGTGCTTCCAATCCTTTTCCACCCACTTCTCTCTTTTCTCTCCTTTTGGTACTCAACGCTCTGCCACCGGAACTCTGCAGGGGTTGAGGAGTTCATGCAAAGGTTCCAGTTTCAGGCATGCTAAGGAGAGGAAGGAAGTTTTCAAGTGTCCCAGGCTTTTCATTTTCCCTGGGCCCTCCCACATTTATGCTTAGTTTAGCAGTCACCTGAAGATGTGTAAAGAGTTTATTGTCTCAGCCCTTCTATGGCTCTATCACCTTCAACATCTCCCTGTGAAATATGCCACCTTTGAACCATGTTCACCGTTGCCCAGTAAAGCTGTAGGTTTTTATTACCCTTACTGGGAGAATAGCAACACCCCCAGGTGTGAAGGTCAAAAATTTCATTCCTATTCTTAGCAGTCATTTTTTCCTTAGAGTGAAGACTTGTTAAGTTGGTATCTGCCTTTGGTCATTTTCCAGTGCCTTGAAATAGTTATTTTCAAAATAATTTTGTCCAGTTTATACTTGTTTTATGTGGAAGAGACTAGTTTAATGTTGACATTACTGGAAATCTTGCTGTTCCTATGTTTTCAGGTTTGTATTTTATTATGTAACTAAAACAAATTCATTGTAAATGTTTAGAAAATAAGATACCTTCCTCAAATCACTCATAATCAATTGCCTAAGGATAATTACTATTGGCATTATAAATATATCCCTCTTTCATATATTTTTAAACATAGGCATTTATAAAAAACAAAAATGAGACCATTTGACATACACTTAAAAAAAATTGAGGTGGCCTGGCGTGGCGGCTCATGCCTGTAATCCCAGCACTTTGGGAGGCTGAGGTGGGTGGATCTTGAGGTCAGGAGTTCAAGACCAGCCTGGCCAACATAGTGAAACCCCATCTCTACTAAAAATACAAAAATTAGCCGGGCGTGGTGGTACACACCTGTAATCCCAGCTACTACCACTACTACTAGGGAGGCTGAGGCAGGAGAATCACTTAAACCAGGGAGGCGGAGACTGCAGTGAACTGAGATCACACCACTGCACTAGCCTGGACGACAGAGTGAGACTGTCGGAAAAAAAATTGAGGTAAAATATACATAACAAACATAAAATTGACCATTTATACCATTTTAAGTGCATAGATCTGAAGCATTAAGTACATTAAGTACATCTCAAGCACTTTTTCATCTTCCCCAGCTGAAACTCTGTATCCATCAAACACTAAGTCCAGCCAGGTGCAGTGACTCATGCCTGTAATCCCACTTTGGGAGGCTAAAGCAGAACTGCTTGAGCCCAGGAGTTCAAGACCAGCCTGGGTAACATAGTGAGACCTCATCACTACAAAAATAAAAATAAACTAATAAACGGCTCTCCCCTCCAAACACAAATCACTAAGTCCACATTCTCCCTCTCCCCAGCTCCTGGCAACCACCATTCTATTTCCTGACTCCATGAATGTGGCTACTCTGGACATTTCATATAAGTGGAATCATGCAGTATTTGTCTTTATATTTTATTTTTGTTTTGAGACAGGATCTCTCTCTGTCACCCAGGCTGGAGTGCAGTGGCACGATCTTGGCTCACTGCAGCCTCAACCTCTCAGGCTCAAGTGATCCTCCCACCTCAGCCTCCCAAGTAGCTGGGACTACAGGTGTGTGCCACCACACTCAGGTAATTTTTTGTAGAGAAGGGGTTTCGCCATGCTGCCCCGGCTGGTCTCATACTACTGACCTCAAGTGATCTGCCTGCCTCGTCCTCCCAAAGTGCTAGGATTTCAGGTGTGAGTCACTGTGCTTAGCTCTTTTGCCCATTTATTTTTATTTTTATTTTACGTTAAGTTCTGGGATACATGTGCAGAATGTGCAGGTTTGCCTCTTTCTTTCCTTCCTTCCTTCCTTCCTTTCTTCTTCCCTTCCCTTCCTTTCTCTCTCTTTCTTTCTCTCTCTCTCTCTTTCTCTCTTTCTTTCTTTTGAAACAGAGTCTTACACTGTCACCCAGGCTGGAGTGCAGGGGTGCGATCTCAGCTCACTGCAACCTCCACCTCCTGGGTTCAAGTGATTCTCCTGCCTCAGCCTCCTGAGTAGCTGGGATTACAGGCACCTACCACCAGGCCCAGCTAATTTTTGTATTTTTAGTAGAGACAGGGTTTCACTGTGTAGGCCAGGCTGGTCTTGAACTCCTGACCTCCTGATCTGCCCGCCTCAGCCTCCCAAAGTGCTGGGATTACAAGTGTGAACCACCGCACCTGACCAGTTTTGCCCATTTCTTAATCAGATCGTTTGAATTTTTGTTGTTGAGGTGTGGGAGTTATTTATATTCTAGATATTAATCCCTTATCATGTGAATGATTTACAAATATCTTCCTTCTCCCGTTCCATGCATTGCCTTTCCAGTCTGTACATAGTGCTCTTTGATGTACAAGAGTTTTTTATTTTAATGAAATCCAATTTATCTGTGTTTCCTTTTGTGCTTTTTGTGTCAAAGCCAAGAAACCATTGCCAAATCCAACGTCATGAAGCTTTCCCCCCATGTTTTCTTCTAAGAATCTGAAAGTTCTAGCTCTCACGTTTAGGTCTTTGATCTATTTTTAGTTAGTTTTTGTATATAATGTAAGGTAAGGGTCCAGCTTCATTTTTTTTTTTTTGCATGTAGATATCCAGTTTTACCAACATCATTTATTGAAAAGACTCTCCTTTCCCTACTGAATGGTCTCGGCGCCCTTTCTGAAAACCCATCCGGCATCTATGAGGAACTTAAATAAATTTGCAAGAAAAAAACACACAATCCCATTAAAAAAATGGGCAAAGGACATGAACAGACACTTCTCAAAAGAAGACATATATGTGGCCAATAATCATATGAAAAAATGTTCAACATCACTGATTATTACAGAAATGTAAATCAAAACCACAATGAGATTCCATCTCACACCAGTCAGAATGACTATTATTAAAAAGTCAAAAAAAAAAATAACAGATGCAAGGTTGTGGAGAAAAAGGAACTCTTATACACTATCGGTGAGAGTGTAAATTAGTTTGACTAATTGGAAGACAGTGTGGTGATTCTTCAAAGACCAAAATACCATTCTACTCAGCACTGTCATTACTGGGTATATAACCAAAGGAATATAAAATGTTCTATTATAAATACATGTGCACGCATATGTTCATTGCAGCACTATTCACAATAGCAAAGATATGGAATCAACCTCAATGCCCATCAATGATAGACTGGCGGTACATATACACTGTGGAATACTATGCAGCCATAAAAAAGAACAAGCTCATGTCCTTTGCAGGGACATGGATGGAGCTGGAGGCCATATCCTCAGCAAACTAATGCAGGAACAGAAAATCAAATACCCCGTGTTCTTACTTATAAGTGGGAGCTGAATGATGAGAACACATGGACACATAGAGGGGAACAACACACACTGGGGCTTATCAGAGGGTGGAGGATGGGAAGAAGGAGAGGATCTAGAAAAATAACTAATGGGTACTAGGCTTAAAACCTGGGTGATGAAACAATCTGCACAACCAACCCTCATGACACAAGTTTATCTGTGGAGCAAAGCTGCACATGTACCCCGACCTTAAAAATATGTGTGTGTGTGTGTGTGTGTGTGTGTTTTTAAAGAAAACATTTGACTATTTATGCAGGAGTTTATTTCTACACTCTCTATTCTATTCCATTGGTCTAGATGTCTGTCTTTATGCCAGTACCACACTGTTTTGATTACTGTATACTTGTAGTAAGTTTTGAAATCAAGAAATGTATTATCTCCAACTTTGTGCCTTTTCAAGATGGTTTTGGTTATTCAGAGTCCCTTAAGATTCCATATCACTTCTAGGATGGATTTTTCTATTTCTGTAAAAAATGTTGTTGGGATTTTGATCGGGGTTGGATTGAACCTGTAGATGATATACACTATTTTAAACTATCTTTTCTGTAAAATATTAGGAATATATGAACACTATGTCATAAATATATGTATGTTCTTAATATACTTTAACAACATCATTTGTAATGGCTGCATAGTCTTCTATTGTACCGGTATATTCTAATTTATGTAATCAGACCTTATTGTTTGGCATTTAGGTTAGTTCCCACTTTTTTCTTTTTCTTTTCTTTTTTTTTTCTTTTTTTTGAGATGGAGTCTTGCTCTGTTGCTCAGGCTGGAGTGCAGTGGCACAATCCTGGCTCACTGCAACCTCTGCCTCCCAGGTTCAAGAGATTCTCCTGCCACAGCCTCCTAAATAGCTGGGACTACAGGCAAACGCCACCATACCTGGCTAATTTTTGTTTTCTTGTTTTCGTTAGAGATGGGGTTTCACCACGTCGCCCAGGCTGGTCTCGAACTCCTGACCTCAGGTGATCCACCTGCCTCAGGTTCCCAAAGCTCTGGGATTACAGGCATGAGCCACCACGCCTGGCTCCACTTTTGATATAATAAAGAATGTATAATGACTATCCTTGTCCCATTATCTTTTCAGATATTGTCTTTGTTGGGGGGGAAATTCATCACTGAGCTTTAATTATGAGAGAAAACTGGCATGAGAAAGAACTTTAAAACTATTAAGTTGGTGCAATGGCAAAAACTTCGATTACTTTTGCACCAACCTAATATATTGTTGTATTTCCTCTATTTTACAAATAAAAGACAAAAGCTCCCAAAGGGTGGGTGGTTTATGGATGGCCACGCACCTAGCTGTGGCTGGGTTTGAATCCTGGCTCTGCTCCTAATCAGCGAGATGAGTTTAGGCTTAAACCTCTCTTCACCAGTAACGGTAAGAGTACTTGGCTTACACAGTAAATGAGGTAACTTGGAGCCCAGCACAAAATAGGCACTGAACAAATACTTCTCCCTCTCCTTCTCAGTATTTTTGAAACTAGAACCCAGGATCTATCTTTCTTTCACTTTTTTTGTTTTAGGCAGGGCCTCAGTTTGTTGCCCGGGCTGCAGCACAGTGGTGCAGTCGCTTGTTCCTGCGGCTTCAGCCTCCTCGGGATCATGTGATCCTCCCACTTCAGCCTCCGGAGTAGACTGACTGATTTTGTATTTTTTTGTAGCGATAGGGTTTCACCATATTGACCAGGCTGGTCTCAAACTCCTGAGCTCAAGCGATCTGCTGACCTCGGCCTCCCAAAGTGCTGGGATTACAGGCATGAGCCATCGCCCAACCTCTTCTTCTTTTTATGTAACCATAATCCTTATTACTTTAATTAGTTAATTAATATTTGTACTAATTACAACATTATATGATGCATTATATTTTACTTATATTAATTCATGTTTATGTAATATAAATTATAATTTATGTTATTTGCCACACTGTTCTAAGTAATTTATGAATGTTAACTCATTTAATACCTTCTAGCTGAGAGAGTAAAAAAATTAGCTTGGATTGAGAAGGTATAAACCTGGCCAGCTGTTGGTCAGTCTGGAATGACAGACATCAGTAAAGCTGGCTGCAAAGTTACTAGGAAACGTATTTCTCCCAAGGACACCCTGCAGCTGTACAAGGTCATGGCAACTCGCATCTTTAAGTGACAACTGCTTTTTTACTCAATGAGAAGAAGCCTTGTTCTCTAAAATCAGACTAATGAAGCTTTGCTGTTTGAAATGTTGTCGGTAGGAATTTTGGAGAGAGATGAAATGTATGAATGAAACACCAGGCTCTTGCCCTGAGGGTCTCAGTCACGTCAACAGAGAGGAAGCCCTGATTTCCAGCCCAGGCACAGAGCTTCGGATAGCGCTTTCTGGATCCAACATTCCGAATCTAGCTTAATTTTGTAGTTTCCAAGGAAATAGAGCTCTGGGTCCAATTTGTGGCCCAGGCTTGATGTTGATTTTTTTTTACACACACTTCTGCTTTGCTTTGAGCCAATCAAAACATTGTTTCATTTACATTTTACCTGAATTCCATCCTGCTCCAAAATTCCATAGTAGCACCATCCTGTCCTTTGTTTGGTTCCTCTGGTGTGTGTTCTCCTTCATTGCAATGGGCCAATAAATCTGATTTTGTCAGGCTACAGGTGGTCTTACATTGATTGGGTTAGAACAGAACTTTGTTTGTTTGTTTTTTGAGACAGAGTCTTGTTCTGTCGCCAGGCTGGTGTGCAGTGGCGCCATCTCGGCTCACTGCAACCTCCACCTTCCGGGTTCAAGTGATTCTCCTGCCCCAGTCTCTCAAGTAGCTGGGATTACAGGCACGTGCCACAATACCTAGCTAATTTTTTGTATTTTTAGTAGTCACAGGGTCTCACCGCCTGCCTCAGCCTCTCAGAGTGCTGGGATTATGGGCGTGAGCCACTGCGCCCAGCCCAGGACAGAACTTTTAATCCTCAATTTCAAGGCTGCCCTCAATAACCCTGAGCTGCCTGTCGCCCCAGTCCAGGCTTCTCAAACTTGAGTTTGCGTCAGGAGCACCTGGAGAGCTGGGTCAAGCATAGATTGTTGGCTCCTGCCTCCCAGGGTTTCTGATTCAGTAGGTCTGGGTGGAACCTTAGAAGCTGCATTTCCAGCAAATTCCCAGGTGATGCTGATGCTGCTGGTTCCAGGGACCACATTTTGAGAACATTGCCCTAATTAACTGCATCATCTTAACATAATAGAGTTGTAAGGATTAAGCAACAAGTGTGTGAAGAACTCAGTTCAAAATTTGGCATGTACCAAATACTCACTAATGTATACTATTACTATTATTTTAAAATAAATGACTCAGATTCTCTGATAATCCACTTCCCCCCTCCCACCACTCCATTCTTTCTTTTAATACAGCGATAAGTTACTCATGTAGTCCTTTAACAGTTTATAGCTGGGGGGCAGGAGGACACAGGCAATCAGTTAATTACAACACAAGGCTGAATGAAATAAGCTCCTTGCACACATTTTGTTGAAAACACAAATTTGGGCTAAGCTCAGTGGCTCACACCTGTAATCTGGGCGCTTTGGGAGGCTGAAGTGGGCGGATCAATTCAGCTCAGGAATTTGAGACCAGTCTGAGCAACATAGTGAAACCCTGTCTCTACAAGAAAATAAAAAATAAGCTGGGCATAGTGGTGCATGCCTGTAGTTCCAGCTATTCCGGAGGCTGAGGTGGGAGGATCACTTGAGCCTGAGAGGTGGAGGATGCAGTAAGCCAGGATCACACCACTGCACTCCTCTAGCCTGCGTGACAGAGTAAGACTCTGTCTCAAAAAAAAAAAAAAAAGAAAAAAAAACACACACAAATTTGGAGGCATATTTTAAACATAGAATTTTGTATATTTGCCCCTACTGAGTATTTTTATCACTGACATTTCACCATATCATTATGAGAAAACCTCCTGAACCAGGAATAGTAGCTATCTCTATGCTGAATTTTGTTGAACAAATTCTATTGTTGTCCATTCTATTGTTGGATATTTAATTTCTTCCAATTGTTACTAATAAATAACTCTCCTCTGAAGGGTCTTGTTATCTAAACTATTTGCTAGAACCACTAGTGACTTCTTTGGTTTGTTTGAGACAGGGTCTCCCTCTGTCACTCAGACTGGAGTGCAGTGGCACGATCACAGCTCACTGCAGCCTCAATCTAATATTTTGGTTATTTTTGTAAAGACAGGGTTTCGCCATGTTGCCCAAGATGGGTCTCAAACTCCTGGTCGCAAGCGATCCTTCCACCTCTGCCTCTCAAAGTGCTGGGATTACAGGTGTGAGTTACGGTGCCCGTCCTGCAAATGACTTCTTAGCCAGAAGGCTTAAAATAGGGAAGAGGACTGGGCCACAGGGCATGAACTTTCAAAAGTCTCTTGACAGCTGTGGTCAAATTTCTCTTCATCGTGGAACAGAAAGGTTGCTGGTAAAAGCTTCCAGATGGTGATATCTGTCATCCTTTTGGTATATTTCATTCATCCTGAGCACCACGCAAAGATGGCGGGGATCTGAGCCGCAGCCCTCTGTCTGTTACCTGACCATCTGTGCTCTTCCCTCCATCTTGCTGCAACCAAATTAACATGGAGATGCGAAATTTCCCGCATGTATCTACCCTTTGAGTCCCTGCTCTGAGGGCAATCTCAGGCCAGTAGTTGCAGTTCAGTGAAGGCCTGAGGTTGGCTTCCTCTCACCGGTCCTTAATGGTGCATGAATTTTTTTTAATGGGTTTCCTATGAAGTGTGAGGCAGTTATTTCCTGGTGACTTTTATTGAACCCAAAGCTTGGCAGAAGTTTGAATAAACCGAGGCAGGTAGTAACAGAGCATGAAGTGGCTAAGTCTGTGGTCAGCCCTCATTTAAAAATAAATCACTTTTCAAAGGGAGTAGTCACCTCCGCTACCATCATCAACGACAAACCAGCCTTACCTGTGCACAGAGAGCCCTCACTGTGGGTGTGCAGCCGCCCTCCCCTGCCCTGTGCCTCGCCTGTGCAGTCCTGCCCTGATTCTAGGGACTTACGTCAATCCCACTCAAAAAAACCCTCCCAGTTGCCCCCAGCTAAAATTAATCTCCCCACCCCTGAGAGCTGTGCTTGGAGCTGAGGTCTTTATACAACTCATCCCACCCATTGCTCACACAGCCCTGCCAACACTTGGTGGTCCCATTTTACAGCCAAGGAAACCGAGGCTCTGAGCAGAGCGGAAACTTGACCAAACAAGAAAGCAACAGAGCCAGGGTTGGAAGGCAGGTCACCTGTCTCTAGAGGTCAGCTGCCTGTCCCTGCCCGTGTCCAAGGGTCATTTGTGAATCATTTGCATGGCTTGGAATATTTTCCTGCTTACATTGCAGATGGAGCCCTGGTATGGCAACCCATGTCTGTTGTGTTCAATTATTACCTGGTGCCTGGAATGCCCCACTTGCCATTCCCTGGATAACCTGGGCTTAGCACAGGGCTGGGCACAGAGCGGGTGCCAGAGATGCTTGAGGAATTGCTTTTTCCTTTTCCTTTTCCTTCCTTCTTCCATCCCTCTGTTACCAGAAGGAATGATCTTGGATGGCAAAGTTTGTTGCAAGAAAAATATTATCGAGGAAGGGGAAATGTCTTCATCTCCACTCTTGTAGATCAACTTTTTGTTTTGTTTTGTTTTGACACAGAGTCTCGCTCTGTTGCCAGGCTGGAGTGCAGTGGTGCCATCTCGGCTCACTGCAACCCCTGTCTCCCAGGTTCAAGTGATTCTTCTGCCTCAGCCTCCCGAGTAGCTGGGATTACAGGTGCGTGCCACCACACCCAGCTAATTTTTGTATTTTTAGTAGAGACGGGATTTCACCATGTTGGCCAGGATGGTCTTGATCTCTTGACCTTGTGATCCTCCCACCTCGGCCTCCCAAAGTGCTGGGATTACAGGCGTGAGCCACTGCGCCCGGCCTGTAGATAAACTTTTTATAGAGGGAGACCTGAATTATCTAAATCACTCATCCCTAAACCCACCATGATCTTAAAGAAAGCAATACAAACTTTAGGTAAGTCAATATCTAATATTCGTAAAAGTTGATGTAGCAGTTTAAGCTATAACATGATATTCCCAGAGTTCCATATGACAAGCACCATCCCCTCCCTTTTCTTCTTTTTCTTTCCTTACGTATTTTCAGAGTTGTCTCCCTGTGCCAAACACCAACCAGGCTGGGGATACAGTGGTGACATAGACAGCCTCAGTTTTCTTGGTGCTCACTACTGGGTCAGGATGACAGACGGCTACTAGTCAAGGACCACCCAATAAGAGGTCACTATTGGCCGGGTGCGGTGGCTCACGCCTGTAATCCCAGCACTTTGGGACGAGGCAGGTGGATCACCTGAGGTCAGGAGTTCAAAACAAGCCTGGCCAACATAGTGAAACCATGTCTCTACTAAAAATATAAAAGGAGTAACCAGGTGTGGTGGCAGACGCCTGTAATCCCAGCTACTAGGAGGCTGAGGCAGGAGAATCGCTTGAACCTGGGAGGTGGAGGTTGTAGTGAGCCAAGATTGTACCATCGGCAACAAGAGTCAGGGCAACAAGAGTGAAACTCTGTCTCAAAAAAAAAAAAAAAAGTCATTATTTAGCATATCTGTAAGACAAATATTGCCTGGATCCTGGATCTGAATTTTCTTCTGCTTCTGGAACAAAACGGTAGGCACCATCACCAGTGTGTGATTTGCTCTTCAGCAGTCGCCCAGGAATTCCACTGCCCCTCCCAGGCTACCGCCTGGTGGCCTCACGGATGCCGTTTCCTGGAAAGGCAAGTGTTGAGTTTAGCTGGGCTCGGGGGGCCTCCCATGGAAAACTGTTGCTCTGTGTGTTGGGCTGAAGTTTACTATTACTCAAACCCAACCATGGCAGTGTTCTTCAAATAGCAGAAAAATAAAACTGATGGATAGACTATTTTCAGTGATCAGTTTTCTGGTACCCACTGCTCTTTGTGCAGGTATATGATAGCGTCTGATCTAGCCCCAAATTAAGTTTAACCCACTGATGTTTCATAATGTTAGCTGCAAAGCCACTTGACCGCACTGGGAGCTTCTGGTCCGGGATATCGGAGCAGGAAGCTGCCCTCAGGGCTGCTAGCTCAGTCATCTTCCCATCTTTCCTATGTCCACAGTCCTCCTGGCCCCTCACTGCTCTGCCCCTGGTAAGCTGACCTCCCTGGCCTGGCACAAGCCATGGTTCTGCAGGGGCTTTGCTTGCCCCTTCTGTCTGCCTGGGCAATGCCTGGTCATCTTTCCCATCTCCCGCTCCATTTGTGCTCTGGGAAGGCTTCCCTGTCCCACGCCTGCTCACCCCAGACCGGCTCAAGCCCCCATTGCAAGCTCGTAGAGCACCAGAGAGCTCCGCACTAATCACAGCTGTGTTTTAATATTCATTGATGGGATCATTTGATTCATGTCTGTCTTTCCCATCAGAATGTGAAACGTCCGAGGGCAAGAATCAGGAAACCGTGTGTGTGCCTGTGCTAATGTATGCATACACGTCGCATATACATGCTTGTATATGTGTGTATGTATGTGCACATGTGTGTACATGTGTATATGTGTGTGTATTCATGTGTGTATGTGTGTTTCCTTAATACTTTCCATTGTCTGGCATGGTGCTTGACACTCACTAAGAACCCAATAAATATTTACTGATTACATGAGTGTATAGCGTTGTATTTCTTTAGGATATTTTCGATAGTAGTGACTTCATTTTAGAAACAGAGTAACTGAGGCCCAAAGATGTGACTTACATCCATCAAGATCCCGAAACTAGAAAGGGGCTGGGCTGGGATTTAAACCCAGGCCTCCGACTCAGCCCAGTGACCTTTGCACGACTCTGACTGCCAGCTCCCCTTGAGGTTTGGCGAGTTAAACAGAAGCAGAAAGTTCAGAGGAAATTTACCGCAAGGCAGAGAGTTTACCAGCAGATGACTTCACCTCTGTGGCAGTGAAAGGCTTTGCAGAAAAACACTGAAAAGAAAATACCTTCGCAATGAATGAGCTGGGCCCGCCTGGCTCAGGCTGACTCACCAAGAAGTCTTCACTTTATAAGGACTTCACTGGGGCTCCCCTAGGCGTGCCTTTCTGCCCTGTATCTAGGTCTGGACAAGGGTAAGTAGGTGAACACAGGCTGCAGGGCTCACAGCCCCGGCTAGACGTGGGCTCTGGCGGCTGTGTGTCCGGAGCCCTTGCCATCTCCTCCTGGTGTGTGCCTCCTCTATGCAGTGCCATCTCTCTAGCCATCCCTAGTGTGTGCTTGTAAATGGGTTGCATTAATAGTACCCACCCAATTTTAGTGGATCTGGTTGCCAGGTGCTCTCCTACATGTCTGGCTTCTGCAAAACCTGACCTGGTTAGGTCTGGGAGTTGAGTGTGTCCTGAGTGCTCACAAGTCCCAGCCACAACCACCACCAGCCCCTGCCTGGTCCTCCTTTCTTTTGGCCACCCCTCTCCTCTTCTATGCTCTTTGCCCTTGAGGTCACTAAGCAGGTCTGGCCACTGTGGCTGGTGTCCTTTGTGGAAATGTGGAGATTCATCCAAGAAACTGTTTTCTGAAGCTCCCCTCCTTCCCTGGGGCCATGGAGCTGTGTTCTCTGCAGATTTGGGGCAAATATTCCTCCCTGGGCAGCACTGCCCAGCCCCTGCCTGGGTCTCCCAACAGCCACCTCTTCATGTGGCACACACTGGGCCCAATCCCATTTCCCTCCTCTCCTTCTGAGCAACCCCCGTCCCTGCGAGCTGCTCATACAAATGGAAGCTCATGTGCTGCCCACTCCCACTGGCGGACCCATCAGACAGTCCTGGGCCATGTTTTGATTGCTGGCAGTGAGAGATATAAAAGGCCTAGCCACTTCCACGCACCCTGAACGCTCTTCACAAACACCTTGGGAGGTCTGATTATTACCCGCCCCTCTCAGAGACAGAGAGGCTGAGGCAGAGAGGCAAAGGAATCTGCCGAAGTCTCACATCCAGAGCAGGCAGGGCCTCACTGATCCCACTCTCCTGCCCCGGTCACCACGGCGTGATGCATTCGCCTGTGAGCTCAGCCTGCAGCAGAGGTTCACATGTGGGGCCAGAAAGGCCCCAAGAACGCTAGGAATGCAGGAAGGGGCCTTGAGGTGACCTCAGGAATTCTTGGCACCTGCCAGGACAAGTGATGGGAATAGCTGGGAGGGTGACATCCCACCTTGGTAGCCAGTCGCCACCAGCAGCATGTATTTGTGCTCCATCAGAGCTGGATAGTGACTAAGCTGAGGGCTGAGGGTTAGGAGGAAAAAGAAAGCATGATGTGGCCCAAGGCCACAAGCTCTCTCAGGGGAGGGAAAGGACAGGTGTGAGCCGAGCAGTGACCCCGCAGTCCCCTGAGAGCCAGTGCCTGCTGCCGTGCGAGGACACTATCTATCATCACCTGGTGTCCGTTCCCCAGGGTGAGGAGCAGACTTCCAGCTTTGTGCCCCATTTCAGCTGTTCCCCAGCTGTGGACCTTGGGCAAGTCACCTCCCTTTCCTGAGCCTCGGAGTCTCATCTGTAAAACAAGAATGTGCGATCCCCTACTTCATAAGGGAGTCGGGAAGATGAAACGAGACAAGAGTCGTACAGAACTTGGCACATTGTGGGTGTTCAGTAAATGCAGGTTTCTCTCCTCCTTTCACCACATGGATAGCAGCGTCAATTTCCACCCGCTTTGAAGAGAGACAAGCCCAAGTTTGAATCATACCTCTACTATTTCCTGGCTGTTTAATCTTGAGAAGCTATTTCCCCTCCCTGAAGCCCAGATTCATCTGTAGCGATGGGAATAACACCAGCACACAGTAGGTCTTTTAGCAAGGATCACCTAAGGTAGCATATCACGATTTCTAACAGTTTTCAAGCTTTTAGCCAAGGGCCCCGGGGCCTGGTGGGACAGGGACCGAGTTGTTGCATTTCCAATGAGCTCTTGGTGATGCTGGTGCTGTGGATCTGGGGACCACACTTTGAGTCAAGTGGTAACAGAGGAGGGCCAATGGAAGTGTGGGGGAGGGGATGGAACAGAGGCAGCAGCTGGAAGACTTTTAGGTGGGCCGTTGCCTGCAGGATGCCACCTGATTGAAGTTGGACCTCAAGAGTATTTGGCAATTAATTAATCTACTTATTTGTGCAACAAGTAAATATTAAGTATCTTTTGCCATTATTTTTAATGCAAGTTAAAAGGACAGGAAGTGACTCCCTGTCCCCAGCACTGATATATTAGGTTGGTGCAAAAGTAATTGCATGAATTACAATTAAAAGTAATGTCAGGTTGGGCACGGTGGTTCACGCCTGTAATCCCAGCACTTTCGGAGGCCCAGGCAGGCGGACCATGAGGTCAGGAGTTGGAGACCAGCCTGGCCAACATGGTGAAACCCCATCTCTACTAAAATATAAAAATTAGCGAGGCGTGGTGGTACACACCTGTAATCCCAGCTACTTGGGAGGCTGAGGCAGGAGAATCGCTTGAACCGGGGAGGCGGAGGTTGCAGTGAGCCGAGATCACGCCATTGCACTCCAGCCTGGGCAATAGAGTGAGACTCTGTCTCAAAAAAAAAAAAAAAAGAAAAAGAAAAAAAAAAGGTAAT
Organism: Macaca mulatta; assembly: GCF_049350105.2. Lineage (NCBI taxonomy): Eukaryota > Metazoa > Chordata > Mammalia > Primates > Cercopithecidae > Macaca > Macaca mulatta. The sequence continues at coordinate 221,970,939 of NC_133406.1, forward strand.
GGCAAAATCTACTTAATATTTTAGTTTTTTGCCATTACTTTTAATGTGATTACTTTTGCCCCAACCTAATATATCAGTGCTGGGATACAGAGTCAGTTCCTGTCCTCTCGGGGTCTTCGTGCAGAAGGGGTCAGGCAGGTGCTTTTTACACCCCAATCCCCACGAACTGTGGTTGCCTCAGCATAGGCCACCCTGAGTTCTAAGACAGGAGCACTCACCCCAGCTGGAGGGTCAGAGGAGGCCACGCTTGAGGTCCCAAGATGAGGACAAATCACCCTGTGGAGGAGGGCGGGAGACGTGTCCGGGCGGGAGAGATGTCCGGGCAGGAGACGTGTCCGGGCGGGAGAGGTGTCCGGCGGGGAGAGGTGCCCGGCGGGGAGAGGTGCCCGGCGGGGAGAGGTGTCCGGGCAGGAGAGGTGTCCGGCGGGGAGAGGTGTCCGGGCGGGAGAGGTGTCCGGCGGGGAGAGGTGTCCGGGCGGGAGAGGTGTCCGGGCGGGAGACGTGTCCGGCGGGGAGAGGTGTCCGGGCGGGAGACGTGTCCGGCGGGGAGAGGTGTCCGGGCGGGAGACGTGTCCGGCGGGGAGAGGTGTCCGGCGGGGAGACGTGTCCTGCCGGGAGAGGTGTTCGGGCGGGAGAAGGGTCCGGGCGGGAGAGGTGTCCGGCGGGGAGAGGTGTCCAGCGGGGAGAGGTATCCGGGCGGGAGAGGTGTCCGGGCAGGAGAGGTGTCCAGGCAGGTGTGGTGTGGGAAGCAAGTCACACAGACACACAGCCAGGACACAGTCTGTGTCTCCGCCACTGTTTTACAGCCTCATGCGGAGGCTTGGGAGGCAGGGAGAGTTGGGGTCACTGCTGTGCCTTGGCCGCCCTGTGTCACCGACATGCTATGTGACTTCTCTAAGGGACATCCCCTCCGCTTCTGTAAGGTGGAGGTGAGGATGCCTGTCTGAGTGCTTTAGGGAGGAGAAGGCTGAAAGAGACCACAGCAGTCAGGAGTCTGGCTCCCAGCAGGCGGTCAGCTACTCTGAAATTCCCTCCCGAGGACAGGGAAATCCACTGTCCAAGCGTGGCATCCTGATCTCCCTGTGGCCTCCACGAGTGGGCAGGGGTCCCCTGCCCTGTGGTGCTCACCATGCCTCCTCAACCCCAATCAGGTTGTCAGATGAGAAGGGAGAGCATGCCAGGGTCCCAGGGAGACTGGTTTGGTCAGAGGCTCAGCCCCTAAACCCCTTGTCACCTCCTGGCAAGAGACCAGAGACCTGGCTGAGATAACAGGGTTATTGCCGTAAACAGAGTCCTCCAGATAAAGAGAGAAGAATAAGAACCTTGTTTGTCCTCCCCTGGCCCAACACCCAGTAGCATTCTATCTCCCAGATGGCTGGGCTGCAGTGCCCCAGGGCTGACCTGACTTCAGAGCTGCCGCTTGATGCCCACCCTCCTCTGGCCCACTTCCCACTTCCCGCTCCTGACCCCACCGGCGTATCTGTTTATTTTTCCCTTGAGAGTTTATGTATTTTCCCAGAGGATGCAGCGTGGTGTAGGAGAAAGGGCATGGGAGTCCACAGCAGATCTGAGTTTGGATCTCTGGGATCCAGTCCTCTGGGCAGGCTGCTTACCTTGGGGGTGACCCACTGTCCTGATTTGCCTGGGACTAAAGGGGTTCCCAATACATGGGACTTTCAGTTTTAGAACTGGGACAGTGCCAAGAAACTGGGGATGAGCTGGTCGCTCTGTTTACGTCTCTGAACCTCAATTTGCTCTTATCTAAAGCCAGGATAGTTACTCTGTGTCGGAGGCCGACATGGGATAATGCAGGGAAGCATCGAGCACATGGTGAGTCCTCAGTGATGGTTTTGGTTATTTATTTATCTGCTTGGAGGAAATTGCAGGGCCTTGACCTTGCATTTCTCACCTCCCTATTCCCAGGAACTTTTCTCAACAGTGCATTTGAGAACTCACTAAACCCATCTGTTGTGCTTTGCCCCAAATTGCTTTTGATTGACAAAGCTCAAGCAATAAACAGAGACAGCTTACTAAAGGGAGACAGATGGAAAACCAGGAGACTGGGCTCACTCTTGACTCTGCACTAAGTTACTGTGTGACCTTGGGGAAGTTGCTTTGCCTCTCTGGGCCTCCATTTTTCCATCTACAAAATGCAAGATTGGACTGGATAGTGCTAAGTGTACCTTCCAGCTCTAATATGTCGTGATCCTGTAGTTCTGATGCTCATTACCCTGTGAGCTGCAATGGGGGAGTTAGGAAGGGAGGGAGGTCTGGTTGATACTGGTACAGGGGTGAGGGGGGAGGAGGGACAAACTTCTGGTGCCTCCACAAGCAGCAACTAAAATATGAAAAATGGCATTAGATGGACAATGACAAAGGCAACTTAAAGACAGTGCAATTGGTTGATGTCTGCAAAGCAGCCTGGGACCAGGCCCCTGGGCATTCCTTTACTTATTCCTTTGTTCATTCATCTGTTCCTTCATTCCTCTCTTTATTTGTTCTTCATTTATTCATTCATTCTTCTGCTGAGTGACGTCATAGCATAACAATGGATAGCATGGACTCTGAAGCCAGTTTGCCTGGGTTCAAAGCCCAGCTCTGCCACTTAGTTCTGTGACCCTGACAAGTACCTTGACTTCTCTGTGCCTCTGTTTCCTGATCTGTAATCAGTGTCGTGCATTTGGAAAGTGTTATATACATGTTTGCAATTATTGTTTGTTTATTCTTTCACCATTTACTAGGAGACGGCTGTGTGACAGGCGCTGGGCTGGGCGGCCACCAGGGAATCAGGGGAAGTCACAAAGGGTTAAATAGGTAATTACTAAGTCATGTGGTCAGCGTTGTGGTGCAGGTAAGCACAGGGTGCTATGGAAACGCAGAGGAAGGGCACCTAACCTGGATGGGATGGGCGTGAGAGGAGGAGTGTTCCAGAAAGACTTCCTGACAGAGGTGGTATCTGACCTGGGTTATCCTGTGAGCTGCAATGGAGGAACTGCAGAGGTTAGCCAGGAGTGAATGGGGTGGGGTGATGGGAACCTCTTGGAGGGGAACAGCTTGGAGAGGAGAATACGGATATTCAGGGAACAGATATGGTTTGGTGTTGCCTGCGGCGGGATGGGTGTATTACTCCGTTTTCATGCTGCTGATAAAGACATACCTGAGACTGGGTAATTTATAAAGAAAAAGAGGTTTAATGGACTCACAGTTCCATGTGGCTGGGGAGGCCTCACAATCATGGCAGAAGGCAAAAGGCACGTCTTACATGACAGCATACAAGACAGAAGGAAAACCAAGCCAAAGGGGTTTCTCCTTATAAAAATCATCAGATCTCATGAGACTTATTCACTATCACGAGAACACTATGAGGGAAACCACCTCTGTGATTCGATTATCTCCCACCAGGTCCCTCCCACAAACATGGGAATTATGGGAGCCACAATTCAAGATGAGATTTGGGTGGGGACACAGCCAAACTGTATCAGTGAGGGAGGTGGCAGGTGAAACTGGAGGGAGAAGCAAAGCCTTGACTATGCTGGACATTCCAGGACTGCTAAAGAGGAAATATTTTATCAGCTGGGCTAGTGTTTCCAACCTTTAGAAGCATGCTGGAAATAAACCCTCCATTATATGGAGATTTATTTATCACTAAGTTATGTACGTGCACTACTGTACACATGTATCATGTACACTATAAGACACACAAAAATAGAAAAATGAAAAACATGAGATAAAAAAATACATGTAGGTTGGGCATGGTGGCTCATAGCTGTAATCCCAGTGCTTTGGGAGGCAAAGGTGGGAGGATCACTTGAGGCCAGGAGTTCAAGACCAGCCTGGGCAACATAAGGAGACCCCATCTCTATAATAGTAATAATAATAATAATAATAATAAAATTAGCCAGGCATAGTTGCACACACCTGTAGTCCTAGCTACTCGGGAGGCTGAGGCAGAAGGATTGCTTGAGCCCAGGAGTTTAAGGCTACAGTGAGCTATGATGAGAAAAAAAGGAATACATATAAACAGAACTTCTGCTACTCTTTCTCCCTAGGCCAATGGCTTTTCCTATGTGTCCCCGGATTCCCCTCCTCCCCACTTTGGAGCTTACTGCTTAATACCATGGGGTGCATGAAGGGATGGTAAGTGGAAGACAGCAGGTTTTTTACCTTTAAAAGACCACTTATATATTTATATTCACTGGTATTCCTATAGTCATCAAAATGAAGACATAGCTGTCTATTATTAACATCAAAAGGTGCTAATCTCTTAAACAGAAAAGTTGTAGGGAGACCAACCATCCCAGTTTGCCCAGGACTGAGTGGTTTCCTGGATCACAGGAGCTTCAGTGCAAAAGCCAGGACAGTCCCAGGTGAACTGGCCACCCTAGTTGTATGTCTAGAACAATCCCATTTGGTGAAAAACATAAATGTGACCAGGTGTGGTGGCTCACGCCTGTAATCCCAGAACTTTGGGAGGCTGAGGCGGGCGGATCACGGGGTTAGGAGTTTGAGACCAGCCTGGCCAACGTGGTGAAACCCCATCTCTATTAAAAATACAAAAATTAGCTGGTTGTGGTGGCTACTCCGGAGGCTGAGGCAGGAGAATCGCTTAAACCTGGGAGGTGGAGGTTGCAGTGAGCCAAGATTGTGCCACGGCACTCCAGCCTAGGAGACAAGAGCAAAACTCTGCCTTGGAAAAAAAAATAGAAAAAAGAAAAACATAAATGAACATTTAGGAAAGGGTCAGAAGGCTGGTGGTCCAAAATGTTAACATTGGTTATTGCTGGATGGTGATGGGCTTTTGATTTAAGTTAAAATTTGTTTTTACTTCTATTTATTAATGTGTTTTTGAGTTTTGCTTGCTTGTATTAAACATTTTTTGACATGGTATAGGTACTGTTGTGTGACTTTTAAGACCTGAAAAACAAAGTTGAGAGTCCATTGGCCAGCGGGGCCGAGTGTGGTGGGGAGGCAGGACCAGCTGCAGGGGAGGGATGAGGAGGCTGGAGAAGATGATAAGAAATGAGAAGGGGCTTGGACTTGGTAGTGGCGGTGAGGAGGGAAGAGAAGATGGGTTGGAGAGATCAATGAGAGAGAGACTCCACAGGGCTCAGTGACTGACTAACCAAGCGGAGACTGAAGGAGAGGCAGAGTTGAAGATACCTGTAAGTTTCTGGGTGGTGTCTTAACTAAGCTGGATCATTCAGGATAAACAACTGTTTTGAGAAGGAGGTTATATAAAGGTGGAGGCTCTGGGAGGCTGGGGACATGCTGTTCATTTGGTTTTGGACACACTGAGGTGCCCTGCCCAGGGGACACCCAAGAGGAGGTACAGGAGTGGGATTTATCACAGGAACTCAGGGAACTGGCTATATACTGGCCGGTTTCTTTAAAGCCACTATTATCAGCGCCTTCTCTTTGAAAGTCCTCCAGTGACATGCTCCTCCGGCCTGGAAGTCCCATCTGATTCATGGCCTGGTTTGAAAGAAGTTAAGTCTTAAGGCACACTAGAGTAATCCATCGCTATCACTCTTCTGCAGCAAAGATGACTCATTTTCATCATATAGAAAATTGCTCTTTTCTCTCTTTGAGTTGAAAGAACTTGTGTATTCTTTTATCTTTTTTTTTTTTTTTTTTTTCTTCTCCAGAATCAGTGTGGTGACTTCAATCCTTTGAAATATATTGAGACTTGTTTACAGCCCAGCCTTTGGCATATCTTGGTGCATGCTTTGTGTGCCCTTGAAAATACTGTGTACTCTGTTGTTGGGTGGGGTGTTCTATAAATGTCACTTAATTCAAGTTGGTTGACAGTGTTCAAGTCTTCTGGATCCTTGGTGACTTTCTGTCTACCTGTTCTATCAATGATGGAAATGTTGACATTTCAGACTCTAAGTATGGATTTGTCTGTTTCTCTTTTCAGGTGTGTCAGTTTTTGCTTGAAGTATTTTGAAGCTCTGTTATTAGGTGCATACATATTTAGAAGGGTTACATCCTCTTGATTAATTGATCCCTTTTTCATTAATAAATGTCCTTCTTAATCTCTGATAATAACCCTTGTTCTTAAGTCTACTATATTTGGTGTTATTATAGCCACTTCAGCTTTCTTAAAATTAGTGTTTTCCTAGTATATATTTTGTCATCTTTTTGTATTTAACTCATCTGTGTCTTTATATTTAAAGTGGGTTTCTTGTAGACAGCATATAACTAGGTCTTGTTTTTTTTAAACTCCAATGTGACAATCTCCATCTTTAAATGTAACTATTTAGATAATTTGCTTTTAATGTAATTATTGATATGATTAGGTTTAAATACTCCATATTTCTATTTGCCTTCTGTTTATCCCATCTCCTCTTTGTTCCTTAATTTCCATTTTGGCTCCTTTTGATTAATTATTTTTAAAAAATGATTCCATTTTATTTTTACTATTTTTTTTTGGTGGTTGCTTTAGGTTAATGATATGCATCTTTAGGATCCTGGTGTGTGGCTCATGCCTGTAGTCCCAGCAACTCAGGAGGCTAAGACAGGAGGATCACTTGAGCACAGGAGGTTGAGGCTACAGGGAGCCATGATCATGCCACTGCACTCCTGCCTGGATAATGGAGGGAGGTCCTGACTCCAAAATAATAATAATAATGATAATAATAATAACATGCTCTTTAACTTATAATGTTCACAAAACATTATGCCATTTTACATATTTGTCAGTCAGGGCTCAATCAGAGAAACAGAACTGCTGAGAGAGCTTTATTATAGCAAATTGTCCTTATACAATGATATGGAGTTGGCTAAACAGTCTATAAAAGGCTATTTTTTGTGTGTCTGGTGCTGCTATACTGACAGTGCAGAGGAGGTAACTGGGAAGGGGAGATGTATTTAAATTGGGAAAGAATAGGAAAAGAGCTGCAACAGACTAGAACTTGCGTGCCATCTCTCACCTCTTCCATGAGGCCAACTTCAATGATAACATAACCTATAAGAGAGGGTGAGGCTTTTCAACATGAAGCTAAACACACACTTGGGTCAGGAGTCAGGGACATTGAAGGATGACCTAGTGGGAACTGGGAGAGCTGTGGGCCCAGCTGCTGCCTCATGACAATGAGGTGACCCAGCAGTTAAGTGACAATATATGTGAGCTGCAGCAGCACCTGGTGTCCCTGCCCCAGCTTTCTGAGACAAAAAAAAAAAAACAACAAAAAAACAAGAACAAAATCAAAATGTAAGCAGCTACTGCTTTGCTCTACCTTGCAAATGTTGTGCAAATGTCTCTAGTGATCCACGCTAAATCAAAACTATATAGAGAAAGGAATTCCAAGAAATGTAGCTAAGCTTAATTGACACAACAAAAATAAATTACAACAGATAATGTAAGAAACTTAGAAATACTTCCATTCCCCATTCTATTTTGTGTGATATTGTTTTAATATATTTTGCTTTTATCTACCTTATAAACCCCCATACATTGATATTATTTTTGCTTTAAATAGGTATATTTTTAAGAAGTTGAAAAATGAGGGGAAAACCTTTTACATCTACTGACATATTTCCCATCTTTGGCACTCTTTAGCCCTTTGTGTTGATTCACGTTTCCACCCAGTATCATGTATCTTTCACTTGAAAAATTTCCTTTACTATTTCCTGTAGTACAGGTCTGCTGGTGACAAATTCTCTCAGCTTTTGTTTGCCTGAAAGAGTTTTTATTTCTTTTTGTTTTGTTTTGTTTAAAGGGTATTTTTGCTGGATGTAGAATGCTAGGTTGATAGTTTTTTTTTTCCGTACTTTACAGAGGTTCCATTGTCTTCTGACTTGCATAGTTTTTGATGAGAAATCTGTGAATTTTTGTCATAATTTATCTGTATGTAACATGTCTTTTTTTCTTGTGTACTCTTAAGATTTTCCAGCTGGGTGCAGTGGCTCAAGCCTGTAATCCCAGCACTTTGGGAGGCCAAGGTGGGTGGATCACGAGGCCAGGAGATTGAGACCATCCTGGCTAACATGGTGAAACCCTGTCTCTACTAAAAATACAAAAAATTAGCCGGGTATGGTGGCGGGCACTTGTAGTCCCAGCTAATCGGGAGGCTGAGGCAGGAGAATGGCGTGAACCCAGGAGGCGGAGCTTGCAGAGATCGTGCCACTGCACTCCAGCCTGGGCGACAGAGCGAGACTGCATCTCAAAAATAAATTAAAAAAAATAAAAATAACAATAAAAATAAATAAATAAATAAATAAATAAAAAGGATTTTCTTGTTATCACTGGTTTAAGCAATTTGATTATGATATACTTTGGTGTGGAGTTTTACCTTTATTCTGATTGGGGTTTGTTGAGCTTCTGGGATCTGTGGGTTTATTGTTTTTATCAAATTTAGAAAATTTCCAGCCATTATTTCTTCAAATATATTTCCTGTTACTTTCTCTCTCTTCCCCTCTCCTTCTTGAACTTCAATTACATATATGTTAGACCATTTAATGTCTTTTTTCAGGTCACTAAGCTCTTCTCATTTTTCCCTCCAGGCTTTTTTATTCTCTCTGTGCCTCACTTTAGATAAATTCTGCTGCTATAACTACAGGGCCAATGAGCTTTTCTTCTGCAGTGTTTGATTTCCTGGGAATCCTATTTAATGAATTTTTCATTTTAGACTTATATTTTTTCCCCTTTAGAAGTTCCACTTAATTCTTTTTTGTATTTTCAATTTTTCTTCTCATTATGATAATCTTTTCCCATAAATACTTCAAACATACTTGTGATAACTGTTTTGACATATTTGTGTACTAGTTCCATCATTTCTGTTATTTCTGGGTACACTTCTATTGACTCATTTTTCTTCTGACCATGGGTCACGTTTTTCTGCTTCTTGGTATATATAGTAAGTTTTGACTGGATGCTAGATTTTGTGAATGTTACATTGTTGAGAGTCTCAATTTTGTTGTCTTCCTTTAAAATAATGCTGGGCTCTGTTTTAACAGGTACCTAAGTTACTTGCAAGTCAGCTTGATCCCTTTGAAGCCTAAGCTTTGATGTGGCTGGTCTGAATGGGCCTTCGTGCTAGGGATAGCTCAGCTTGTGGTTAAGGCCTGACCTCTATGGAATCTCCACTGAATAGAGTTTTTCTCCTCCTTCTCCTCCATCTCCTCCTTCTCCTCCTTCTCCCACTTCTCCCCCTCCCCCCCTCCCCACTTCTCCCCCTCCCCTTCCCCCTTCTCCCCCTCCCCTCCCCCTCCTTCTCATTCTCCTCCTCCTCCTTCTTCTTATTCTTCTTCTTCTTTCTTCTTCTTTCTCCCTTCTCCTTCCTTCTCCCTCCTTCTCCCTCCTTCTCCCTCCTTCTCCCTCCTTCTCCCTCCTTCTCCCTCCTTCTCCCTCCTTCTCCTCCTCCTCCTCCTCCTCCTCCTCCCTCCTCTTCTTCTTCTTCTTCTTCTTCTTCTTCTTCTTCTTCTTCTTCTTCTTCTTCTTCTTCTTCTTCTTCTCCTCCTCCTCCTCCTCCTCCTCCTCCTCCTCCTCCTCCTGCTCCTGCTTCTTCTGCTTCTTCTGCTTCTTCTGCTTTTTCTTCTTTTGAGACAGGGTCTTACTATGCTGCCCAGGCTGGTCTCAAGCTGCTGGGCTCAAGTGATCCTTGATCCTTGGCTTCCCAAAGTACTAGGATTATAGGTGTGAGCTACCATGCCCAGCCTTGACTGGGTTTTCAATGAGTTCTTACCACTCTAAATGACTGCAGTGTCTCCTGGTCTGTGCCAACTCTGGGAATTGTTCAGCTTGCAAGTTTCCAGCTGTTCTTTGCCCAGTCTCACAGGGTTTGATCCCATGTATGTGTGACCTAGGACTCAGCAACAACTCAAAAACATCCCATGCGGATTTCTGGAGTTTATTTTCTGCACAGTGTCTTCCTTTCTGGAACTGTGCCACACACCTTCTGGCTGAATCCCTGAACTCCAATCTCCATATCCTCAGTTCTGCAAGAGTCCTATATTCTGCTTAGTATGCCTCGCCCCAAACCGTGATCTGGAATATAACTCTAGGAAGAAAACCAAGGCAAACACAGGGCTCCTTTCATTTTTTATCTTCTCTCAGGAGTCACGTTAAATCATTCCTGTTTCTCAATGATTGTAAAAAGTTATTTCATGGATTTTGTTCAGTTTTTTTTTTTTTTTTTTCTTTTTGAGAGTCTGGGAGACTCTTGTCACCCAGGCTGGAGTGCAGTGGCATAATCTCGGCTCACTGCAACCTCTGCCTCTCCGGTTCAAGTGATTCTCATACCTCAGCCTCTAAGTAGCTGGGGTTACAGGCGTGTGCCACCATGCCCCTCTAATTTTTTTTTTTTTTGTATTTTTAGTAGAAACGGGGTTTCACCATGTTAGCCAGGCTGGTCTCCAACTCCTGACCTCAGGTGATCTGCTCACCTCAGCCTCTCAGAGTGCTGGGATTACAGGTGTGAGCCACCGCGCCTGGCTGGTTTTGTTCAGTTTTTAGTTGCTTAGGGTGGGAAGGTAAGTCCAGTCCTTGTTACTTCATCACAGCCAGAAGCAGAAGTCAGGAACTGATATGTAGAAAAGCCATTGAATGGCTCCATTTAAATGCTGTTCCTCTCTCATGAAGCGTTTCTTAATTTCTGTCTCTTCTGTGTGTATTACCATCACATTCTGCCTTGACATATTAATATAATCACATACATATCTGACAGTCTCAATGGACTATAAGGGGCTCAAAAGTGGGGATGGGGTCTCTCCCTTCTTAGTGTTAGTAACTTTCTTGAGCCTAGCATGTGATAGGCCTTTAGAAAGTGAGGCTGGATTTCCTTCTGTGGCTTACCAGTGAACTGAAGTGACCCCGATGAGGCAATGGGTATCTCAGGCTGAAACTCAGGAGGACTGGCTCTCTCTCCTGTGTAATCACCAGTAGGCAGAGCCCCAGGTAAAATCATAAGGGTGCACAGTTCTCCCTTATTAGGCGAGGAAGTGGAGGATTGGTTAAAAGAATCCAGGCCTGTCCAGACTTGCAAAACACATCATCCTGACATTAGAATCCACAAAGCCTCTGGTTTTGATGCAGTGGAAGGGCTTGCCCACGAGTGCCCTGACGGTGTCAGATAATCCTCCACAGGGGGACCAGACCAAACTCCGAGGGGCCGAGTGTCCAGGAGCTGAGGCTGCTGCTGCTCCTGCCCACTTCTTTAGAATGGAATGAGGACAGGGAGTGGCAAGTCCTGGCCACTAGTCTTAGCTTTGTGACCTTGACCAGCTGACTTGGTTTCCTCAACTGCAGAAAAGGGCCTCAGACACGATGGTCTCTAACACTCTTTTCCCGCCCTGAAGAGCTGGATTCTAGCAACTGATGATTGATGGTCCTGGAAGCCTGTGATTCCTTCAGTTACTGATTCTGGGATGCTAGTAATTGATGGTTCCGAGACACTGGATTTCTGTGGCTCTGTGATTAGAACAGTCTGTGGCTCAAACAATCCATGAGGCTGCGGCCCTCACGCTCTATGGTTCGGATGGCCACAGTCAGTAATGATTCTGTGCACTCTGCAGCGTGCCTCCATGACCCTGGAGCATCCACTGCTCTGGTCTCCATCAGTAGCCATGGAACGGTTGTTCCTAGGATCCAGTCTTCTGTCTGCTCAAGAAGAACCCAAATCTGCTCCCCATTCATTGTTCCCAGGGTCATTAATTCTGAGTGATTCACTTACAGGAGCCAGGGAGAAACAGAGGTGCGGGGAATGCCAGCCCGGATGCCCTTGGTCTGAAAGGGTTGAATTGTCTGCCTGCCTGAGACAGCCATTGTGCTTGGCTGTCTGGTGAGGGCCGGGCTGGGTTGAGCTGGCAGCAGGGCCGGGCACCGCAGCACCGTGCCCATTCTAGGGAAAGGTTCTGCCCTCTCAGCCCATCATCCGGCATGTGGCTTCTTTAGTGATACTGGGCCCTGCCAGGAGGGGTGAGCAGGAGGGCAGAGGAAGAGCCCATTGCCGATTCTGCTTGCCCGGGTTCTTGGGGCTACTTCTTACTGGGTTGTGCCTGTTTTGCCATCCCTGGGTGATGCCCCTGATTCTTCCCGGTTCCTAACCTGACTCTGCCTGGGACACGCGCTGTGGCTCTCTGGAGGTCTCTGGACCCGGCTGTGCTGGCCTAGCTGGCATCCCTTGCTGTGTGTTTGTTTCTATTTTATTTCTCTCTAAATGAGGAGTAGGATGTTGTTTCCTGACCTGTGGATTTGGGACAAACCCCTAACAGTTCCATCCCTGAACGATGGCAACTTAAGGTCAGATCCCAATACACAGAAGTAGGCTGGAGGAGAAAGTGAGAAGAGCAGGTGAGCCCCTGACTCTGCCACCCGTTTCCTGTGTGACCTTGGACAGTCCACTTTCCCTCTCTGTGTTGCAGGCTCTTCAACCTGTAAAATGGGAGGGTAGTGCCTACTTCACCACAGCCATGGGGAGAAGCCCATGACAACATGAGTATAAACAGGCTCTGCGGACCACGGGTGGGTTACTGTTGTGGAAACAACAGGGCTCGTTCTCCAGAGACACACGTGGTGAGCCCACATCCTAGAACTCACCTCTCAAGTGGTCTCCAGACCTCGTGGAAGTGTTTGGTGGGCACCCAGCTCTGCCTCTTATAGTGGGAATCACAGACTCTTTCTTTCTGAGAGGAGAGAATGTGATTAGGGGAAATTCATTCATCCATTCATCTATATGTTCTCTAGTTCACTCGTTCACTCGTTCGTTCATTCATTCATTCATTCATTCATTCATTCATTCATTCATTCATCAAGCTCAGACTATTTGCTAGTCACTGTTTTAGGTGCTGGTTTGTGTCTGAGAAATTTAACCTAGAGAAGGACTTATTCTGGACTCGGAGATGGGGGTAGTGGGTGGGAGTGGCCAAACTGACCTAGCCTTCAGCCCTGCCTGGGAAAACAGTCCTCATGGGAGAATGCTGGAATTAGATAGGCATGGGTGTCTGCCATTACTTACCTCTCTGTGTGACCTAGGGCAGATTACTTAGCCTTCCTGAGTCTCTGCTCCTCTGTAAGATGCAAAAAGCAATGGTGATCCCCTGCCAGGGTTTCTGTGAGGACTGAATCTCAATCAGGGGCAGCCCCATGTATCTGAGTTTGGGCTCTATAAATGATGCCTCTAAAGTGGAGGTGAAGGTCACAGGAATCAGATGAGCTGTGTTTGAATCTCAGCTCTGCCACTTGTTGGCCAAGGCACCTTTGGTAAGTCACGTGGCCTGCCCTGCCTCAGTTTCCTCTTCTGTCAAATGGGGCTCATAGATATTGTGAGGATTCAATTGTTAAAAATGTAGATCATGTAGCACAAACCCTGGCACATGGTAGACCTCAATCAATGGTGGCCAGTGGTATTAAATATTCCTCGTGATACCTGCGGGCCCAGCCACGAAGGAGCTTAGACTTCCTTCATCAACTTCTCAGGGAGGTGTGTGCTGCTGAGGGTGTGTAAGATGAGCTTTTGTTTTTATGTGCATATATATTTAAAAATGGATTTTTTCTATAACTTATAGGTACATAAATCTATACATTTTGAGAGTGAACAATAAGGTTGGGGAACCACTACTCTCTGAGTGGAGGAGCCCCTCACCCCCTGCCCCTGCCCCATAGAGAATGTGGGTGGGATTCTGCGGCTTTGGACAAAGACTCTGGCCACAGGGAAAATGGGGACTCATCTTGGAGCCTGGAATTTCTTTCTATGGAATGAGGCCCGGTGTCCCGCACCCCTTGTTCAGTTGGCCCCACCGGAATTTCTAGATTCCTAAGTCACTGGTTGAGTAGACACCTCTCCTCGCCCCTTGAGTTTCCTGGGATGGGTTTGGTCTCTGTTTGGGTGCCTTGTTGTGGGGTTTCCATGGGGCTGTCTGAGCTTGGTGATTGCACTGATCTCGGGGGCAACACCCCTGCTACCAAAGCCATCTTTGAGGAGGCTGCAGCCTTCCTTCCCCGGCGAGGTGGAGGGAGGAGGAGGCTGGCAGTCCCTGAGGGGTGCAACAGTAACAGATCCCGACCCATAGCCTTGGGCTCAGTACGAGCAAGTGGGGAGCCCCCTCCAAGGCCCTGCTCATCTCTGGGGGAGCCAAGCGCTTAGCCTTCCTTGTCCTGAGGCCAGCTTTCTGTTCCCCGTCTGTTCCAACGTCTGATATCTCAGGCACCTAAGGGATCTGAGTGAATATGGGCCTGGTTTCCAGGCTCCAAAACCATGCATGCATTCATTCACTCACTCATTCATTCATCATTCATTCAAGATTTCACTGAGATTCACCTATTACATGGCAAGCCCTGCACTAGCATTTTGGGAAACAGTGGTGGACTCAGCAGCTTCCAGCTCTCGAGCAGCCTACAGTCTGGAGAACCTGGTCCAGTTATAACCCAACCGGAAAGAGGATAGTGTTACAAAAACAATTTTCATGTGTTTGTGTTACAGATGCCTTTAAGCAAATGATGGAAACTGAGAACCCTGGCCCTAGAAGAGGCAATAAGCACATGCACATGAAATCCTGTCTATGATTTTAGAATGTTTATGGGTTCTCCAGACATCTATTTGAGAACCCCAGATTAAGGGTTCCTGAATTAGGCTAGGTGCAGTGGCTCACGCCTGTAATCTCAGCACTTTGGGAGGCCGAGGCAGGTGGATCAACTGAGGTCAGGAGTTCGAGAACAGCCTGACCAACATGATGAAACCCTGTCTCCACTACAAATACAAAAATTAGCCGGGTATGGTGGTGTATGCCTGTAATCCCAGCAAATCAGGAGACTGAGGTGGAAGAATTGCTTGAATCAGGGAAGCGGAGGTTGCAGTGAGCCAAGATCGCACCACTGCACCCCAGCCTGGATGACAGAGCAAGACTCCTTCTCAAAAAAAGAGTTCCTGAATCATAGTGGGAAAATTACTGAGACAGCCAAGACAGGAGGCTGTAGGAGTGCAGATTTGGGGAATGTTTCTTAGCCTAGGAATTTGGGAAAGACTTCTTGAAGGAAGTCACATCTATTCATTCAACAAGCAAATATCGAGTGCCTACTAAATGCCATCCCTTGAGGATATACCACTGAAAAGGAAAGCCGCAGCAATCCCATTTTTCTGGAGTTTACTATCTAGTGGGGATAGACAAGGAAATGAACAAGCAAATAGATGGACAAACATGAGAATGTCCAGAAGTGATGGAGAGGCTTAGGGGAAGATTAAGTTTAAGTGCCAGGCAGAGGCAGTAAGGTTCAAGGAAAGGCCCGATTGTGAGCATGAAAATGCTGTAATAAAAGATGTTTGAAAGACAGCTGGTGTGGCCAGAGCTTAGGGGATGGGATAAGATGGAGTTAGAGAGATGGGCAAAGACCTTGCGCCCTACGGCAGGAAGTTAGGATTTTACCCCAAGCACAAAAAGAAGCCATTTTCCTTTTCCCTCCCTTCCTCCCTTCCTCCCCTCCTCCCTTCCTTTCTTCCTCTCCTCTCTTTCTTTCCTTTTTTTTTTTTTTGGGACGGAGTCTTGCTCTTTTACCCAGGCTGGAGTACAGTGGTGTGATCTCACCTCACTGCAACTGAGTTCATGTGATTCTCCTGCTTCAACCTCCTGAGTAGTTGGGACAGGTGTGCACCACCACACCCAGGTAATTTTTGTATTTTTAGTAGAGACAGGGTTTCACCCTGCTATCTAGGCTGGTCTTGAACTCCTGATTTCAAGTGATCCACCTGCCTCGGCCTCCCAAAATGTTGGAATTACAGGTGTGAGTCACTGCACTTGACCGTTTTTCTTTTTTAAGTTTAGAATTTTAAATTTGCACAAATGGAAGCAGTGTGCACAGAGCTCCTGTCTTTTGATGACCCATCTCTTTTCATCTGACAATGGTTTTATAGGTATAACTTTAAATTAGTTAATTTTTTTTTACCTACTATATAGAATTATATGGCATGCACACATCATATTTTATTCATCCATTCTCATGTTGATACGTGCTTAGGTCATACTCTGTTTTTTTACCATTGCAACTGATTCTGAAATGGAAAATTAATAGGTTGCAGAATGTGCAGATGTTCAACATTATGAGAAGTTGTCACTCGGCCCTTCAAAGTTGTCATACTAATTTATATTTCCACTGGCAGCATCCAAAAGATCCCATTTCTTTATATCCTTGCCAACAATTGGTAGAGTCAGTCTTTAAAATTTTTGACAATGTTTTGGATATAAAATGGTAACTCGTTTTCATTTGTATTTCCCTGATTACTAGCGTGGTTAAACATATAATTTTATATTTATTGGCTCTTGGAATTTCTTCTCTTGTGAATTGTCAGTATATATCCCTTGCCCAATTTTCTAAAAGGCTGTCTTTTTCTAATTGACTTGTAGGAGTTGCTTATATATTCGAATTACAAATCCATTGTTTTTTATAAATGTTGTAAATAGCCCACGCTCTTTACTGGAAGGTTTTAAGGAGAGGAGTGATACCTGATTTACATGATTAAAAGATCACTCTGGCTATGGTATGAAGAATTGAAGGGCAGGGCAGGGTAGGCATGAATGCAAGAGGGGAAACCAGTTTGGAGGTCATGATGGTGGCCCAGTGAGCAATGATGGTGGCTTGGACTAGGGTGATAGGAGCGGACATAGGGAAAAGTGACAGTTCCAGGGTCCGTTTTGGAGGCAGAGCTGTCAGGACTTGCTGACGGATGGGAAGTGGGTGAGGAGAACAGATAAGAATCAGGATGACTCTTGGTTTTTGGCCTGAGCAACTGGGTGGATGTGGTACCATTGACTGGGATGGAGGATGACAAATGGAGAAACAGGTTGAGGCTGGCAATAGAGGAATCAATAGTTATGTTTTGAACACATTAAGCTGAGGCAGCCTGTTGATAACCCAGTAGTTATGTCAAGTAACCAGTTGGATCTATGAGTCTGGAGTTCAGGGCCCCAGCCAGGGCTACGGATAGACATTTGGGAATCATTGATATGTGGATGGAATTTAAAGCCACGAGACAGGATAAGATGGAAAAGGCCTGGGGTTCTCAGTGGAGCCTTGGTACATGACAATATTTGGAGGTTGAGCAGAAGTGGAGAATCAATAGAGAAGACTTACCCCAGAATGTCACTCTCTGAGGGCAGGGGTTTTGTTCTGTTGACTTCCTACTGCACAGCACATAGAAGGCTCTTAGTAAATACTTGCAGAAAGAACACATGAAAGAACAAATAAATGAAAGAAGAGACTGAGAAGTGGCCAATGAGGTAGGAGGAGGAGGAGCATAAGGCATCATGGAAGCCAAGAGTGGTGGGAATGGCCAATTATGTTGAATGTTGTCAAGAAGTTGTGCAGGAGCTAGATAGAGATGTGACCCCTGGATCTGGCAACATAGAGGTCACTGTGACCTTGACAAGGGCAGCTGAGGCTGGAAGGATGAAGAGTTTGCCAGGTTCTGGGAGGTAGGGCGCAGGGTGCGGAGGGGTGTGGGAGGGGAATGTGAAAATGCCAGAAGAGAAATTGGGGCTGGTCATGACTCTCTTCATTTGTGGTTTTCCTCTTCTCTGCAGTGGTTTCCTTCTCAGGCAGGCTGCTCACTCATGGCAGCAAGATGGTCCCCGGTAGGTCTAGGGCTCTATCCCTTCCTTAACAACCCCAGTGGAAAAGCCAAACTCATTTCGAAACTTTCAATCAAATGAAGTCTCATTGGCTCTGCCTGCGGGTCATGTGTCATTCCTGAACCAATCATGGTGGTCAAAGAAGAGTGCTCTACTCTGATTGGCCAGGCCTGGGCCTAATGCCCTTCCCTATAGCTGGGATGAAGATTTTACAGGGGCTGTTTTCCTTTGGAAAATCAAGATGCCAACATAAGAAATGGATGAGGAAGTGTATGATGGTAGATAGGCAAACCCACAGAAGTTAATGATTCCTGGTAGATTTGTAGAATATCAGAATAATAAAAATAAAAAGGAAATACCTTAAGAGATTCCTTAATCTAAAAGTAGAACATGAAGCACATAGGTAACTCTCTTTTTTTTCTTTTCTTTTTTTTTTTTTTTAGACGGAATCTCACTCTGTCACCAGGCCAGAGTGCAGTGGCTCGATCTCGGCTCACTGCAACCTCTGCCTCCCAGGTTCAAGCGATTCTCCTGCCTCAGCCTCCTGAGTAGCTGGAATTATAGGCGCCTGCCACCATGCTCGGCTAATTTTTTATTTTTGGTAGAGACAGGGCTTCACCATTTTGGCCAGGCTGGTCTTGAATTCCTGACCTCGTGATCCGCCTGCCTCGGCCTCCCAAAGTGCTGGGATTACAGGTTTGAGCCACCGCGCTCAGCCGCACATAGGTAATTTTCAATTTTCTAGTACCCATACTAGAAATGAAGAAGAGAAACAAGTGAAATTAATCTTAATAATAAATTTTATGTAACCCATTCTATCTAATATAATTTCAGTATGTAATCAATATAAAAAGTATTACCTTTTTTTCAATTAAGTCTTCAAAATCTGTTACACTTACAGTATATCTTAGTCCCAATGAAATACTTTTTTGTTTTGTTTTGTTTTGTTTTTTTTTTGAGACAGGGCCTTGCTCTGTTGCCCAGGCTGGAGTGCAGTGGCACGATCACGATTCACTGCAGCCTTGACTTCCCGGACTCAAACCATCCTTTCACTTTAGCCTCCCTGGTAGCTGGGACTATAGGTGCACCCCACCACCCCTGACTAATTTATTTTTTATTTTTTGTAGAGACAGTGTCTCCCTCTGTTGCCAGGCTGCGACACACTTGATCTGTGTTCAGATTTTATTACATTTACAATTGAGAAAGATAGGTTCACATATGCAAGTTATTCCAAATGCACTTAAAAATTTGGCCGGGCACGGTGGCTCATGCATGTAATCCCAGCACTTTGGGAGGCCAAGAGGGGGCGGATCACCTGAGGTCAGGAGATTGAGACCAGCCTGGCCAACATGGTGAGACCCCGTCTCTACTAAAAATACAAAAATTAGCTGGGCGTGGTAGCACGTGCCTGTAGTCCCTGCTACTCGAGAGGCTGAGGCAGGAGAATTGTTTGAACTTGGGAGGCAGAGGTTACAGTGAGCTGAGATCTCGCCACTGCACTCCAGCCTGGGTGACAGACCAAGACTCTGTCTTGAAAAAAAAAAAAAAAAAAAATCTCCTATCTGAAGCTTGTATCTGGTTTTAAATTTAAATTAATTAAAAATAAATGAAGTTTCCAATTCAGTTCCAGAGGGTCATCAGCCACATTTGAAGCGAGCAGCTACCGGACTGGATAGTGCAGCCCTGCCTCCAACACATTCATCTTACCCATGGGCAACCGAGGTCCAAGGAGGGCGTGGCCTGCCCAAGGTCACTGAGCAGAGTGTGACCAGGACCCAGGTCCCCTGACTCCGTCAGAACTGTTCTGCTCCACTTCACTGCCTGCCCTATTTTCATCAGGACAGCAAGCAGTGACCCAAGAAGCTGCAGTTTCAGAAGTGGAGTCAGAAGGCACAGCCTAACATATGCCTGCTCAGACAGTAAACTTCTTAGCGTTTCTTTACTTTATGTGAATCTTGTCTGTGACCAGTCTCCACCACCGGATGATGTGTAGAAAGAGTGCATAAACGACTTTAGCAAGCATCTATTGAGCACCTACTGTGTTTCCAGCAGTGCACCTGGCCTTAAAGACACGGAGATGGAGACAGCCCAGCTCTGGTCCTCAGGCAGCTCACCTCTGGTCCAGGGAGGACAGAGTGATCAGCCCCTCACTTACAGTGTGCGGAGGGTGGCGTGGGGTCCCACACAGAGCCGTGCAGAAGTGCTGTGGGAGTGAGCAGATTGCGTGCCTGGTGTCTGAAAACCCCAGCAAGCAGCCTCCTGGGCTGGCGGAACCAGCTGGAAGGGACCTTGGGAAAATCCCTGGGGAGCCCACATGTGGAGCTGCTGGGCCTCGGCCTGTGGGTGTGGGGTGTTTGGGTAACAGCCCAAAGGCTAGGAGGGTTTGTTTTTGTTGTTGATTGGAACTGAGAAAAGAGGGGCTATTGTCGGGCAAAGCCTCAGCTTATTGGTGTGTGTGGTTGGCTCAGGACTGTGGGGTGGGTACTTGCTGGGGTGCGGTTGCTGTCAGTAACATCCCTTCATGGAGCACCCATTGCAGCGTCCTTCTCCCCTTCCTTCACACATGCACACACTCGCATGCGCCCCCACACACGTGTGCATCGCCGGTTATACAATTTAATTTGCAGAGCCCAGGACAAAATGAAAATGCAAAGTCCCTTGATCAAAAGTTAAGAATGTCAAGGCTGTGACAGTAGGTCATTTAGCCAAGCGCGGGGGCCTTCTAATGGGCCCCGGGCGGCTGCGCAGGACACACATCCCGGAAGCTGGCCCTGCGCACACATAGACACGCAAGGTCCCCTGCTGTTTGCACTGACCTGTGTCTTTCCTTCTCTCCACCCTCTGTGAGGGAGGCCAAAGGCATGCCAGCTAGTGCTTTAGAGATTTATTATCTCATGTCATCTGTCAACATCCGATGTCAATCATGGCTATCATGCCCACTCTCCATATGAGGAAGTGAAGATGCGGAGGAGGACCTGGGATTCGAACCCAAAACTTACCTGAGTCCAAAGCCCAGGCTTTTTCCATGCATACCCTGCCCCCCAACCACGCAAAGAGGAATGAGCCACCTCCTTTTTTGTGTTATTTCTGATTTGTTTTCTTTTTCTTTCTTTTTTTATTTTGGAAACAGAGTCTCACTCTTTTGCTCAGGCTTCAGGGCAATGGAGTGATCTTAGCTCACTGCAACCTCCAACTCCTGAGTTCAAGCGCTTCTCCTGCCTCAGCCTCCCAAGTAACTGGGATTACAGGCATGCGACACCACGCCTGGCTAACTTTTTGTATTTTTAGTAGAGATGGGGTTTCACTATGTTGGTCAGGCTGGTCTCGAACTTCTGACCTCAAGTGATCCACCGCCTTGGCCTCCCAAAGTGTTGGGATTTCAGGCATGAGCCCCTGCACCCGGCATATTTCTGATATTTTTCTAATATTCTTTTCCTCTGAAGTTTTAGGTGATGAATCTGGTAGAAAAATAGTGTCACCAAATTCCTCTAACCTTGTGGGGTCACCCTTCCCTTCCATGAATCCCTATCATGAAGACCCATGTGGTGTCCCCACCTGGCCCAGATTCCCAGGGATTCCCAGGGGCTTGTGTTTCTCTGGGTTGCCCCGACTTCCTGCAGTTGTTCTCTTCTTTCCACCCAACATGTACTTACGAGCAGCTCGATTTTTCCTTTATCTACTTCTCAAGGCATCACTCACGTGAGCAGCACAGGCTTTTTATTGAGATTTGGGGATGAAAATAGATGTTCATCTTCTTAGCAATTTCTGGGCCACCACCACCTCCCAGGACTCTTTTCTGGTGGGGTTCCCCCTGAGCTCTCCTTCCATGGTAAAGGACTTCCTTACCCCTCTCCATACTGCCTTACTTCTGTATCTTTTCTCTGGTTTCCAGGCTGCCTCTTCTCCCTCTTTCTGGAGAATATCTCATTCATTCATTCATTCATTCGTTCATTCATCAGTCCTCACAGAGCATCTAGTATGTGCCAGGCACTGTGTTTGGTATTGAAGACACAGAGAAGAACATGATGGACAAGGCCCTGCCCTGTCCATCCCTGGGCTCCCAGCCTAGTGGGAAGATGGGCCTGAAACGCCTGAAACAACCACAGAGATTAACTTCTGTGTTTCTGGTCTGATAAATGCTATGAAGGCAGAGGATGGAAAATTAGGACAAGAAAGGGAAGACTCATTTTAGATAGTGTGACATTTAAGCCAAGACTTGAAAGAGGAGCGGGAGCCAACCTGGGAAGAGGAGGGTCTTTAACCTGGGAATAACCTGGGCAAGGACCTGAGGCAAGGAGGGGCTGGGGGATCTATGAGGAATAGGAAGGGGAGCCAGGGTGCTTGGCCTGGAGTGAGCAGGGGGCAGTGAGCGAGACGCACAGAAGAAGGACTGAGAGGAATGACATTAAACTCGGGACAGTGGTCACGCATGAGGAGGGACAGGTACTGGGCTGGGCAGCAGGAGGTTGAAGATGAAGCCGGCCTTCGGTGTTTTGTTTGAATATTTCACCATGAGTCTGCCTTCCTGCATTACTTGTACAATGAAAAAGTTAAAATTAGACTTAATATATATTCATTACTGGTCCTCTGAAAATGCAGCCTTGCCAAAGGAAGGGAAAAAAAAAACACTCACAAACACTACACCCGAAGATAATCATGTTAAGATCTTACTGACTGGGTGCAGTGCCTCATGCCTGTAATCCCAGCACTTTGGGAGGCCAACGCAGGTGGATCACTTGAGCTCAGGAATTTGAGACCAGTCTGTGTAACATGGTGAACCTCTGTTTCTGTTAAAAATACAAAAATTAGGCCGGCGCAGTGACTCACGCCTGTAATCCCAGCACTTTGGGAGGCTGAGGCAGGCAGATCACGATCACTGGAGGTCAGGAGTTCGAGACCAGCCTGGGCAACATGGTGAAACCCCCATCTCTACTAAAAATACGACAATTAATCGGGTGTGGTGGTGCACGCCTATAATTCCAGCTACTTGGGAGGCTAAGGCACGAGAAATGCTTGGGCTTGGGAGGTGGAGGTTGCAGTGAGCCAAGATTGCGCCACTGTAGTCCAGCCTGGGTGACGTACAAGACTCTATCTCAAAAAACAAAACAAACAAACAAAAAAATTAGCCAGGTGTGGTGGCATGTGTCTATAGTCCCAGCTACTCTAGAGACTGAATGAGGAGCATCACTTAAGCCTGGGAGGTCGAGGCTGCAGTGAGCAGTAATGGCACTACTGCACTCCAGCCTGGATGACAGAAAGACACCCTGTCTAAAAAAAAAAATCTCATTACATCTTTCCAGATCTTTTCTATATTTTTCTATGCTTAAAAAGTAAACATATGACTCTATTGAACAGACTATTTTACAATCTGCTTTTTTTTAATGCTTTATACTATATTGAAAATATCTTTCCATGCCATTAAATATACTCCCAAGCCAGGTTTTATTGTTTTTTTTTTAAATGAATGCATTGCATCATGCTGCTTGGATTTACATTATATATTTAAATTCCTTCATGTTGACACACAGCTCATTTTAAAATTTCCTTTATTATATACCACCTGGGAAATGCATCCTGATACAGCTGTCTAGTTGCTCATTTAGGATAGTTTTATGAGGAAAGTGTGCCAGGCTAAAGTCATTTTAAAGCTTTTGATACACATTGTCCAGATGCCTTCCACAAATGGGGAGCTCACTGAAGTCTGAACAAGGCAGTATGTTCCCAATAAACCCCTTCGCCTCACGCTTTTCAAGAGGAACTTCTCACGTAGATGGAGAAAATATTCTCAAGGGAATCCATGGCCTCTCCCCGACAGGAAACATTCAGAGAGGGAAGAGCTCAAGGTCTGTCTGAGTTAGTCTCCAGAGGCAGAGCTGCTCAGGGGGCCTTTTGAGGTCCCTTCCAGAACTGGATTTGAGGTTTCAATGACAACAAGACAAACTGTGGAAGCAGCATCAAGGATCAAGATTAAACTTGACCTGTGCTGTGCGTGCCAGGGACCCTGGGTGGATCTCCAAAGACTTTGCCTCCAAGAGCTCAGGCAGGAGTTCAGGTTCCACAGAAATCCACAAGATGCCAGGCATTTTTTGTTTGTTGGTTTTTGGACAGTGTCTCACTTTGTCGCCTATGCTGGAGTGTAGTGGTGCAATCACGGCTCAGTGCAGCCTTGACTTCCGGGGCTCAGGTGATCCTCCCACCTCAGCCTCCTGAGTAGCTGGGAACATAGGCATGCACCACCATGCCCAGCTAATTTTTTTGTATTTTTTTGTAGAGATGAGGTTTCGCCATGTTACCCAGGCTGGTCTTGAACTCCTGAGCTCAAGGCGACCACCATCCTGATTGCCTGCCTCGGCCTCCCAAAGTGTTGGGATTACAGGCGTGAGCCATCGCCTGGGCATTTTTAAGAGACAGTGAAAAAGCCTCACGATAGAAAAGTTCTATGAACCAAAAAGGTGGCCAGCAAACTCTTTGGAGTTGCCTTGGGACTGAAGCAGCCTTGCCCTTGAGCTATGGAGTCTGCACATGGCTCCAAGGGTGGGTCTAGGGGCAGCTCCTCCAGTGAGCCCTCAATTCTCCTCCTTTATACAAAGTCTCCATCTAACTTTCTTCACTGTGCTTCTTCAGTCCAGTGCACATAGCATATTAATAACAACAACCATCCATGTGACCCAAACTTGCATCAGAAACAACCATCACCCCTGAGACCCTCATTCGCTTCTCCCTACTAGTCCCTGCTTTTTCTGCAAATACTAAGTATATCAACACTCACAATGAAATAATGAAATCATTATTGGCTCTCATCCCACAATCACTTCCTTGATAAAATTAAGAACATCCATCTACGTAAAACATATCATATGTGTGACATATAAATAATGATGATAACAATAATAATAAATCCATGTACCCGAGATTCAACTTCGGAGAGCTGACATTACAAGTTTGTGAAATCTTCCCCCATGACTTCCTCAAGCTCTCCTCTCCCTCTCATCCAGAGGTAATGATTGCCTTGATTTTTATGTTTATTATTTCTTTGCCTTTTTCTTTACTCATTCCTCACAGATGGTTGCATTTCTGAACAATATATTGTCTAGTTTTGCATGCCTTTGAACTGTGGAGAAATAGTCTCATATGTAACATATGCATTTTTTTCATTGGAAATTGGAAAATTTGTACCATATGTGTTTTCTTGCAGCGTGTGTGTTTTTGCTACACATTATTCATCCGTGTTGTTGAGTATAGCTGTGATTCATTCATTTTCGCTGCCATAACGTAGTTTATTGTATTTTTGTTTGTTCATTTAGAGACAGGGTCTTGCTCTGTCAGCTGGGCTGGAGTGCAGTGGTGTGATCATAGCTCACTGCAGCCTGGAACTCCTGGGTTCAAGCAATCTTCCTGCCTCAGCCTCCTGAGTAGCTAGGACTACAGGTACGTGCCACCATGCCTGGGTAATTTTTGAAATATTTTGTGAAGATGACGTCTTGCTATGTTGCTCAGGCTGCTCTCAAACTCCTGGCCTTAAATAATCCTTCTACCTCCACCTTCCAAAGTGCTAGGATTACAGGCATGAACCACTGTGCCTGGCCCTGTACTGTATTAATAAACCACAGATTATGGATCCATTCTCCTCTTGTCGGACATAGGATTGCTCTCATCAATATCTATTACATCTCTTGATATGCATGTGTAAGAGTCTGTACACAGAAATGGAAATTCTGGATAGGAAGCTATGTGCATTTGAACTTGACCAGACAATATCATGTTGCTTTCCAAAATGTTTATATGAATTTACTCTCCCCCAAGCAATACATAAGAGCTTGCATTGTTCCACAGCCTTTACAACACTTGAGGTTGCCAGACTTTAACATTTTTGCCAACTTGGTGGGTGTAAATTGGCATAAAACAGAGGCTTTAAACTTGCATTTCCCTAATTTCTAATGAACTTGGGCATCTTTTCATGTTTATCGGCAATACTTGTTTCCTTGTCTTCACAAGGCCTGACTATGTTTTTAGTCCTTTTTCTTTTGTGTTTCTTTTCTTGTATTGATTCTTCAGGAGTCTTTTATATATTTGGATCCTAATCTTAGGTAAATTATATGCATCCTAAGTATCATTTCCCGACCTGTGACTTGTCTTTTCATTTTCCAGATGATGTTTTTGTGTATGTGAACAGAAGTTCCTTTTTGCGGGGGGGGCGGGGGTGGGATGGAGTCTCACTCTGTCACCAGGCTGGAGTGCAGTGGTGTGATCTCGGCTCACTGCAACCTCTGCCTGGTAGGTTCAAGCAATTCTCCAGCTTCAGCCTCCCGAGTAGCTGGGACTACAGGTGTGTGCCACCATGCCCGCCTAATTTTTTGTGTTTTTAGTAGAGACGGGTTTCCACCATGTTAGCCAGGCTGGTCTCAATCTCCTGAACTTGTGATCCGCCTGCCTTGGCCTCCCAAAGTGCTGGGATTATAGACATCAGCCACCACACCTGGCCGAAGTCCTTATTTTTAATGTAGTAGAATTTGTTGATGCTTTCCTTTATGGTTTGTGATTTTGTGTCTTTTAAAAGAAATTCCTCCTTCCCCTGAGGTCACAGAAGTAGTTTTCCTTTATTTTCTTCTAAAAGTTTTGCCTTGTGCATTTAAGACTTCAGTCCATCTGGAAATGATTTTGCATAGAGAAGGATACAATTTCAGTTTTTTACCATATAGATAAGTAACTACATAAGCTATGTTTATTGAATAGTTCATCTTTTACATTATTTTGCAAAACCATGTCATCTACAGATCATATTTTCATTTATTCTTGAGTCTACTTCTGGCCTCTCTAGTCTCATTAGCTGTCTATGTGTCTATCCCCGAGCCAATTCCACACTATCTTGACTACTAGTGCTTTAAAATAAATCTTAATTATCACTTTATGTTGTGTTGAGACCTAGTAGACCAAGCCCTACTCCTTGTTATTCTTCTTCGGGAATGTCTTGGCTCTTTTTGACCCTTTGCTTCTAAATTATAGAGATTGTCATAGGCCATGAACACCTTGTTGGGGTCTAATTTGGAGCTGCATTGAATAATAAATTAATTTGTACAGATACTATTTTTATAGTTAGTATTTACTAATAGTTACCTATCTGTTTGCCTCTTTTTTCCTCTTATTGTTTTATCTTGCATTTTAGACCTTACATTTGGGATCATTTTCCTTCCTCCTGAGGTATATCTAATAAACTCCTTTGATGAAGGTTTGTTGGTGGCCAACACACTCAACATTGCTTTGTTTGAACATTTTGTCCTTGTTCTTGAGAGATAGTTTTGCTGGGTACATAATTCTAGACAATTTTCTTTTTTAAAAAACATTTATTTATTTTTTATTATACTTTAAGTTCTAGGGTACATGTGTACAACGTGCAGGTTTGTTACATATGTATACATGTGCCATGTTGGTGTGCTGCACCCATTAACTCATCACTTAAATTAGGTATATCTCCTAATGCTATCCCTCCTCCCTCCCCCAACTCCACAACAGGCCCCAGTGTGTGATGTTCCCCTTCCTGTGTCCAAGTGTTCTCATTGTTCAATTCCCACCTCTGAGTGAGAACATGCAGTGTTTGGTTTTCTGTTCTTGCGATCATTTGCTGAGAATGATGGTTTCCAAATGCATCCATGTCCCTACAAAGGACATGAACTCATCCTTTTTTATGGCTGCATAGTATTCCATGGTGTATATGTGCCACATTTTCTTAATCCAGTCTGTCATTGATGGACATTTGGGTTGGTTCCAAATATTTGCTATTGTGAATAGTGCTGCAATAAACATACATGTGCATGTGTCTTTATAGCAGCATGATTTATAATCCTTTGGGTATATACCCAGTCATGGGATGGCTAGGTCAAATGGTATTTCTAGTTCTAGATCCTTGAGGAATTGCCACACTGTCTTCCACAATGGTTGAACTAGTTTACAGTGTAAAAGTGTTCCTATTTCTCCACATTCTCTCCGGCACCTATTGTTTCCTGACTTTTTAATGATTGCCATTCTAACTGGTGTGAGACGGTATCTCATTGTGGTTTTGATTTGCATTTCTCTGATGGCTAGTGATGATGAGCATTTTTTCATGTGTCTGTTGTCCGCATAAATGTCTTCTTTTGAGAAGTGTCTGTTCATATCCTTTGCCCACTTTTTGATGGGATTGTTTGTTTTTTTCTTGTAAATTTGTTTGAGTTCTTTGTAGGTTCTGGATATTAGCCCTTTGTCAGATGAGTAGATTGCAAAAATTTTCTCCCATTCTGTAGGTTGCCTGTTCACTCTGATGGTAGTTTCTTTTGCTCTGCAGAAGGTCTTTAGTGTAATTAGATCCCATTTGTCAATTTTGGCTTTTGTTGCCATTGCTTTTGGTGTTTTAGACATGAAGTCCTTGCCCATGCCTATGTCCTGAATGGTATTGCCTACGTTTTCTTCTAGGGTTTTTATGGTTTTAGGTCTAACATTTAAGTCTCTAATCCATCTTGAATTAATTTTTGTATAAGGTGTAAGGAAGGGATCCAGTTTCAGCTTTCTACATATGGCTAGCCAGTTTTCCCAGAACCATTTATTAAATAGGGAATCCTTTCCCCATTTCTTGTTTTTGTCAGGTTTGTCAAAGATCAGATGGCTGTAGATGTGTGGTATCATTTCTGAGGGCTCTGTTCTGTTCCATTGGTCTATATTTCTGTTTTGGTACCAGTACCATGCTGTTTTGGTTACTGTAGCCTTGTAGTATAGTTTGAAGTAGGTAGCATGATGCCTCCAGCTTTGTTCTTTTGGCTTAAGATTGTCTTGGCAATGCGGGCTCTTTTTTGGTTCCATATGAACTTTAAAGTAGTTTTTTCCAATTCTATGAAGAAAGTAATTGGTAGCTTAATGGGGATGGCATTGAATCTATAAATTACCTTGGGCAGTATGGCCATTTTCACGATATTGATTCTTCCTATCCATGAGCATGGAATGTTCTTCCATTTGTTTGTGTCCTCTTTTATTTAATTGAGCAGTGGTTTGTAGTTCTCCTTGAAGAGGTCCTTCAAATCCCTTGTAAGCTGGATTCCTAGGTATTTTATTATATTTGAAGCAATTGTGAATGGGAGTTCACTCATGATTTGGCTCTGTCTGTTATTGGTGTATAAGAATGCTTGTGATTTTTGCATATTGATTTTGTATCCTGAGACTTTGCTGAAGGGCTGCTTATCAGCTTAAGGAGATTTTGGGCTAAGACGATGGGGTTTTCTAAATACACAATCATGTCATCTGCAAACAGGGACAATTTGACTTCCTCTTTTCCTAACTGAATACTCTTTATTTCTTTCTCTTACCTGATTGCCCTGGCCAGAACTTCCAACACTATGTTGAATAGGAGTGGTGAGAGAGGGCATCCCTGTCTTGTGCCAGTTTTCAAAGGGAATGCTTCCAGTTTTTGCCCATTCAGTATGATATTGGCTGTGGGTTTGTCATAAATAGCTCTTATTATTTTGAGATACATTCCATCAATACTGAATTTACTGAGAGTTTTTAGCATGAAGGGCTGTTGAATTTTGTCAAAGGCCTTTTCTGCATCTATTGAGATAATTGTGTGGTTTTTGTCTTTGGTTCTGTTTATATGCTGGATTATGTTTATTGATTTGAGTATGTTGAACCAGTCTTGCACCCCAGGGATGAGGCCCACTTGATCATGGTGGATAAGCTTTTTGATGTGCTACTGGATTCGGTTTGCCAGTATTTTACTGAGGATTTTTGCATCTATGTTCATCAGGGATATTGGTCTAAAATTCTATTTTTTTGTTGTGTCTCTGCCAGGCTTTGGTATCAGGATGATGTTGGCCTCATAAAATGAGTTAGGGAGGATTCCCTCTTTTTTTATTGATTGGAATAGTTTCAGAAGGAATGGTACCAGCTCCTCCTTGTACCTCTGGTAGAATTCAGCTGTGAATCCATCTGGTCCTGGACTTTTTTGGTTGGTAGACTATTAATCATTGCCTCAATTTCAGAGCCTGTTATTGGTCTATTCAGGGATTCAACTTCTTCCTGGTTTAGTCATGGGAGAGTGTATGTGTCCAGGAATTTATCCATTGCTTCTAGGTTTTCTAGTTTATTTGCGTAGAAGTGTTTATAATATTCTCTGATGGTAGTTTGTATTTCTGTGGGATTGGTGGTGATATCCCCTTTATCATTTTTTATTGCATCTATTTGATTCTACTCTCTTCTCTTCTTTATTAGTCCTGCTAGTGGTCTATCAATTTTGTTGATCTTTTCAAAAAATCAGCTCCTGGATTCATTGATTTTTTGAAGGTTTTTTTGTGTCTCTATCTCCTTCAGTTCTGCTCTGATCTTAGTTATTTCTTGCCTTCTGCTAGCTTTTGAATGTGTTTACTCTTGCTTCACTAGTTCTTATAATTGTGATGTTAGGGTGTCAATTTTAGATCTTTCCTGCTTTCTCTTGTGGGCATTTAGTGCTATAAATTTCTCTCTACACACTGCTTAAATGTGTCCCAGAGATTCTGATATGTTGTATCTTTGTCCTCATTGGTTTCAAAGAACATCTTTATTTCTGACTTCATTTCGTTACATACCCAGTAGTCATTCAGGAGCAGGTTGTTCAGTTTCCACGTAGTTGAGCGGTTTTGATTGAGTTTCTTAATCCTGAGTTCCAGTTTGATTGCACTGTGGTCTGAGAGACAGTTTGTTATAATTTTTGTTCTTTTACATTTGCTGAGGAGTGCTTTACTTCCAACTGTGTGGTCAATTTTGGAATAAGTGCGATGTGGTGCTGAGAAGAATGTATATTCTGTTGATTTGAGGTGGAGAGTTCTGTAGATGTCCATTAGGTCCGCTTGGTGCAAAACTGAGTTCAATTCCTGGATATCCTTGTTAACTTTCTGTCTCGTTGATCTGTCTAATGTTGACAGTGTGGTGTTAAGGTCTCCCATTATGATTGTGTGGGAGTCTAAGTCTCTTTGTAAGTCTCTAAGGACTTGCTTTATGAATCTGGGTGCTCCTGTATTGGGTGCATATATATTTAGGATAGTTAGCTCTTCTTTTTGAATTGATCCCTTTACCATTATGTAATGGCCTTCTTTGTCTCTTTTGATCTTTGTTGGTTTAAAGTCTGTTCTATCAGAGACTAGGATTGCAACCCCTGCCTTTTTTATTTTCCATTTGCTTGGTAGATCTTCTGCCATCCCTTTATTTTGAGCCTATGTGTGTCTCTGCGTGTGAGATGAGTCTCCTGAATACAGCACACTTGACTCTTTATCCAATTTGCCAGTGTGTGTCTTTTAATTGGAGCATTTAGCCCATTTACATTTAAGGTTAATATTGTTATGTGGGAATTTGATCCTGTCATTATGATGTTAGCTGGTTATTTTGCTCATTAGTTGATGCAGTTTCTTCCTAGCATCGATGGTCTTTACATTTTGGCATGCTTTTGCAGTAGCTGGTACAGGTTGTTCCTTTCCATGTTTAGTGCTTCCTTCAGGACCTCTTGTAGGGCAGGCCTGGTGGTGACAAAATCTCTCAGCATTTGCTTGTCTGTAAAGGATTTTATATCTCCTCCACTTGTGAAACTGAGTTTGGCTGGATATGAAATTCTGGGTTGAAAATTCTTTTCTTTAAGAATGTTGAATATTGGCCCCCACTCTCTTCTGGCTTGTAGAGTTTCTGCCGAGAGATCCACTGTTAGTCTGATGGGCTTCCCTTTGTAGGTAACCTGACCTTTCTCTCTGGCTGCCCTTAACATTTTTTCCTTCGTTTCAACTTTGGTGAATCTGACAATTATGTGTCTTGGAGTTGCTCTTCTTGATGAGTATCTTTGTGGTGTTCTCTGTATTTCCTGAATTTGAATGCTGGCATGCCTTGCTAGGTTGGGGAAGTTCTCCTGGATAATATCCTGCAGAGTGTTTTCCAACTTGGTTGCATTCTCCCCGTCACTTTCAGGTACACCAATCAGATGTAGATTTGGTCTTTTCACATAGTCCCATATTTCTTGGAGACTTTGTTCATTTCTTTTTACTCTTTTTTCTCTAAACTTCTCTTCTCACTTCATTTCATTCATTTGATCTTCAATCACTGATACTCTTTCTTCCAGTTGATTGAATGGGTTACTAAAGCTTGTGCATTTGTCACGTAGTTCTCGTGCCATCGTTTTCAACTCTGTCAGGTCATTTGAGGACTTCTCTACATTGGTTATTCTGGTTAGCCATTCGTCTAATCTTTTTTCAAAGTTTTTAGCTTCTTTGTGATGGGTTCGAACTTCCTCCTTTAGCTTGGAGAAGTTTGATCATCTGAAGCCTTCTTCTCTCAGCTCATCAAAGTCATTCTCTGTCCAGCTTTGTTCCATTGTGGCGAGGAGCTGCGTTCCCTTGGAGGGGGAGAGGTGCTCTGATTTTTAGAATTTTCAGCTTTTCTGCTCTGTTTTTTCCCCATCTTTGTGGTTTATCTACCTTTGGTCTTTGATGATGGTGACATACAGATGGGGTTTTGGTGTGGATGTCCTTTCCGTTTGTTAGTTTTCCTTCTAACAGTCAGGACCCTCAGCTGCAGGTCTGTTGGAGTTTGCTGGAGGTCCACTCCATACCCTGTTTGCCTGGGTATCAGCAGCAGAGGCTGCAGAAGAGTGAATATTGCTGAACAGCAAATGTTGCTGCCTGATTGTTCCCCTGGAAGTTTCATCTCAGAGGGGTACCTGGCCCTGTGAGGTGTCAGTCTGCCCCTACTGGGGGATGCTTCTCAGTTAGGTTACTCAGGGGTCAGGGACCCACTTCAGGAGGCAGTCTGTCCGTTCTCAGATCTCAAACTCCGTGCTGAGAGAACCACTACTCTCTTCAAAGCTGTCAGGCAGGTACATTTAAATCTGCAAAGGTTTCTGCTGCCTTTTGTTTGACTATGCCCTGTCCCCAGAGATGGAGTCTACAGAGGCAGGCATATCTCCTTGAACTATGGTGGGCTCCACCCAGTTCGAGCTTCCTGGCCCCTTTGTTTACCTACTCAAGCCTCAGCAATGGCAGGCGCCCCTCCCCCAGTCTCGCTGCTGCCTTGCGGTTAGATTTCAGACTGCTGTGCTAGCAATGAGGGAGGCTCCGTGGGTGTGGGACCCTCCAAGCCAGGCACAGGATATAATCTCCTGGTGTGCCGTTTGCTAAGACCCTTGGAAAAGCGCAGTATTAGGGTGGGAGTGACCCGATTTTCCAGGTGCTGTGAGTCACGGTTTTCTTTGGCTAGGAAAGGGAATTCCCTTACCCCTTGTGCTTCCCGGGTGAGGTGATGCCTCGCCCTGCTTCAGCTCTCGCTCAGTGGACTGCAGCCACTGTCCTGCACCCACTGTCTGACATGCCCCAGTGAGATGAACCCAGTACTTCAGTTGGAAATGCAGTAATCACCCATCTTCTGTGTTGCTACGCTGGGAGCTGTAGCCTGGAGCTGTTCCTATTCAGCCATCTTGGAACCACCCTCTAGACTGTTATTTTCTATTAGCCCTTCCAAATATTGTTCCACTGTCTTCTGGCTACAGTTGTTACTGTTGAAAAGTCAGCTGCCCACTAGTCCCTGTTACTTTGTTGGTAATCTGTTGTTTTTCTCTCTGACTTCCTTTCCTTTCCTTTCCTTTCCTTTCCTTTCCTTTCCTTTCCTTTCCTTTCCTTTCCTTTCCTTTCCTTTCCTTTCCTTTCCTCTCCTCTCCTCTCCTCTCCTCTCCTCTCCTCTCCTCTCCTCTCCTCTCCTTTCCTCTTCTCTCCTCTCTTCTCCTTCTCTCACTCTCTTTCTTTCTTTCTTTCTTTCTTTCTTTCTTTCTTTCTTTCTTTCTTTCTTTCTTTCTTTCTTTCTTTCTTTCTCCCTTTCTCTTCCTTCTTCCTTCCTTCCTTCCTTCCTTCCTTCCTTCCTTCCTTCCTTCCTTCCTTCCTTCCTCTCTTGTCTCACTCTGTCACCAAGGCTGGAGTGCAGTCATGTGATCATGGCTCACTGCAGCCTCAACCTCCCAGGTTCAAGCAATCCTCCTGCCTCAGCCTCCCAAGCAGCTGGGACCACAGGCATGCATCACCATGCCTGGCTAATTTTTAAAATTTTCTGTAGTGATGGGGTCTCCCTATATTGCCTAAGCTGGTCTTTAACTCCTGGGTTCAAGCAATCCTCCTGCCTCAGCCTACAAAAGTGCTGGTATTACAGGCATGAGCCATCACGCCTGGCCTATGTTTCATTTTTGACCACACGCTCCTGCAGGTTCATTATATTATATTTAGATGTGGCTTTAAACTGTCATCTTGCTCTTTACTTCCTGCACTTCTTGAATCTGACAATTATGTCTTTCATCAATTTCTGTACATTTTTTAGCTATCATCCTTTTGATTATTGCTTCTCTCCCATTGTATTAGTTTCCTGTGGTTGCTGTAACAAATTTACACAAACTTAGTGGCTTAAAACAGAGATGTATTCTTTCGTTGTTCTGAAGGCCAGAAGTACTAGATCAAAATTATTGGGTTGAAATCAAGATGTTGACAGGGTCATGCTTTCTGTGGAGGCTCTAGGGGCAAATTTATTCCTTGACTCTTCCTGCTTCTGATGACTGTCAACATTTCTTGTTTGATGGCAGCTGCATTTCAGTCTTCAAGGGCAGCATTTTCAAATCTCTCCCCGTTCAGTCTTCATATAGACCTCTTTTCTGTGTGTTGTTGAGTCCCCATCTCTCACTTACAAGGACTCATATGATTGCCTTTAAGGTCTACCCAGATGACCCAAGCTAATCTCCCCATCTTATGACCCTTAACTTAAATCACATCTGCAAAGATCCCCTTCCCTGTTTTGCTGCATAAGGTAACATTCACAGGTTGCAGTGATTAGGACATGGCTATCTGGAGGGAGGGGATTTTTAATCCTACCACACTCATTTTCTCTGAAACTTTCTGAATTTTTAATCCTACCACACTCATTTCCTTCTGAAACTTCAATGAGATACATGTTAGATCTTCCCACTCTGTCCTCTATGTCTCTAATCTCTTTTTCATAGTTTATAATTTTGTCTCTGTGCTGCATTCTGGACAGTTTCTTCCGATCTATCTTCCATTTTATCCATTATCTTTTTGACCCTATGTCATCTGCTTTTTAATCTAGCCACTGATTTTTAAATCTCAATTAATATATTTTTCATTTCTAAAAATTGTATTGGGTTCTTTTCAAATCTTCATGAGCATTTTACAGTCTCTTGTTTCATGTTTAGTTTCATTATCTTTTAACTGATTCAATTCTTTAATTTGAATGTGACTGGAGAAAAATTCACAACTCTTTTGTAAAATTTTACTGTGAAAATGATCAGAGAAATGAGCTAGTACCTGGAGGGACATGTAGGGTCAAAAAAAAAAAAAGCAAGGATTGAGAAATTACCTTAAGGTAAGAGTATTAGTCTATTTTCATACTGCTATGAAGAAATACCTGAGACTAGGTAATTTCTAAAGAAAAGAGGTTTAATTGACCCACGGTTCTGCAGGGCTGGGGCGGCCTCAGGAAACTTACAATCATGGTGGAAGGGGAAGCAAACACATCCTTCTTCACATGCCAGCAGGAAAGAGAAGTGCAGAGCAAAGTCGGGAAAGCTTCTTATAAAACCATCAGATCTCTCGAGAACTCACTCACTATCATGAGAACAGCATGGAGGTAACTCCCTCCATGATTTAATTATCTCCCACTGGGTCCCTCTCACGATACATGGGGATTATGGGAACTACAATTCAAGATGAGATTTGGATGGGGACAAAGCAAAACCATATCATAAGGTAGAGATTTGTATGGCGAGGAGAATGACCCAGCAGACAGGGGCCAGCTGATGGATGTCCTTGTTAGCTGAAGGGGTCCAATACACAAGGGGAGGAATTGGTCAGGCAAGAGTGGGAGAGTTCACTCATAGCAACAGAAGGAACCACAGAGCACAGAGTCACGTAGGTTGGGAATGAGGTGATGGATGGGTGTGGGCTGTCTCTTCTGGTTGCTTCTCTTCTTCTTAAGTAGCAAGGAAGGTCATTAGCTAAGAAGGAGGATGGGGAGGAGGTGTCAGAGCTATGGGAGAGGGAAGGTGTGAAATGGTCATTTAAGAGAGTAGGAGTGTGAGAGGATTGGGAAATGTAGTGGAATTACCTGACAGCATGAGAGACCCCAGGGAGCAGCAGAGGGCTGCATTTAAAGAGAAACTGTGCCGGGCTTGGTGGCTCACACCTGTAATCCCATCACTTTGGGAGGCTGAGGCGGGTGGATCACTCGAGGTCAGCAGTTCGAGATCAGCCTGACCAACATGGTGAAACCCTGTCTCTACTAAAAATACAAAAATTAGCCGGGCATGGTGGCAGCCGCCTGTAATCCCAGCTGTGAGCCGAGATCAGGCCACTGCACTCCAGCTTGGGCAACAGAGTGAGATTCCATCTCAAAATAAACAAATAAAATAAATAAATAAATAGAAGCTCATCCGCATGGCTGTATTTTTCCAGACTACAGATTTGAACAGCCCCTTTCCTGCTTAAATCCCTCATTCACTCCCCCTGTTCCAAACTCCTTTGCATGGCATTCAAGAACCTCTATGACCCCAGCCCTACTAGGTCCCCACTCCTTCCTTTTATGACTCAACAACTCAGAGCAACCTGCCTTTCCCTAAACGTATTCTGCACCTCTCCGCCATGGTCTTGCTGTTCCCTCTGCCTGGAATGCCCTTTCCCATCCTGACCCTCCAACAGTGAGGCTGTCCATGAAACTGGCTTCACTTCTGCCTCCTACCCCTCACCCCACAGTTTTCCAACAGACTTTTCATGCCTAATATTCCTCCCATAAAACTTCATTGCCCTCAACCACTGATGATTCTGCCTCCTCCACAGGGCTGGGGCTATGTCAGGGGCACAGACTGTCCTGTTCTCTCCATGTCCCCGGCATCCTGCACCAAGCAGGTGCTAAGACAATGTCCATTGAGAGGACTGACTGATGACTTCTAGAGGAGAGCTGGGTCAGCCCAGCAGGGGTGTTACCCACAGGGCCATTAGTGCAATCATTGCACTGTAGAGAAGAGCCGAGAATAGTAGCTAAGAAGCAGAGCCAAGGCCTGAGGTCGGGAGAAAGCAGGCCATGCTCCCAAGTGGAGGGCTGGGCGGGAGGGGGCAAGAGGCTGAAGGAGCCACGTGGTCCACGACACACGTCTGCAAACTCAGAGAACCTGGCAGGATGGGCCTGGGCTGGGACCTGGTCCCTCGTTCTAGAAGAGGTGCAGGCTTATCTGGGTGAGGGGAGCAGGCTGAAGCAAAGTGCTTTTCTCTGGGACTTCTCTGGTAATCACAGGCCTCTGAAAGCAGGAGTAATGTGGAATCTCCCAACCCCTGTTTCCGAAGAACCAAAAGTTTGACTCCCATCCAGCATTTAACCCTGCCCCCAGGCAATCAGGTCAAACGGGGATCTGGAGACAGCTTGGGGTAGGGCAGTGACCAGGGGTCAGGCCGCTTGGTCCCCACAAGCTGCTCTGTGTAAAAGGGAGATGGTAAAAAGGACACATCACCCAATTACAAAATGGACAAAGGATTTGAACAGTCATCTCCAAAGAAGATTTTCACATGGAAAGCTGCTCCACATGCTTAGTGCTTTGCATCCTTAGGGAAATGCAAATCAAAACCACAGTGAGATACCACTTCACACCCACCAGGACGGCTACACGAGAAGGACAGATAATAACAGGTGTTGGCAAAGTGGTCAAGAATTGGAGCCTTCATCCATTGTAGTGGGAATGCCAAAAGGTGCAGTGGTTTTGAAAAAGTGTTTTCTGAAAATAGTAAACAGAGCTACTATACGATCAGGCAATTCCACTCCTAAGTCTGCTCAAGGAAAGTGAAAACAGATGTCCACACAAATACTCATATGTGAATGTCCATAGCATGTTGGCTAATTCACAATAGCCAGAGAGTGGGAACAATTCAAAGTTCCATCAATGGATGAAGGGATAGACATACTGTGGTGCATCCATATGATGGAATACTACTTAGCAATAAAAAAGAATGAAGTGTTGAAACATTTACGACGTGCATGAATCTCAAAAGCATTATGCTAGGGGAAAGAAGCCAGACACAAAAGACCCTATATTTTATGTGATATGGTTTGGATGTTCGTCCTCTCCAAATCTCATGTTGAATAGTAAACCCCAGTGTTGGAGGTGGGGCCTGGTGGGAGGTGTTTGGATTGTGGGTGTGGATCCCTCATGAATGGCTTGGTTCCATCCCTTTGGTGATGAGTGAGTTCTTGCTCAGTGAGTTCACCCAAGATCTGGTTGTTTAAGAGTGGCATCAACCACCCCCCAGCCCTGTTACTCCCTCTCTCACTCCTGTTCTTACCATGTGGCTCACATCCTCTGCCTTTGCCTCCACCGTGATGGAAGCTTCTTGAGACCTTCACCAGAAGTAGATGCTGGTACTGTTCTTCCTGTACAGCCTGAAGAACTATGAGCCAATTAAATCTTTTTTCTTGATAAATTACCCAGTTGCAGATATTCCTCTATAGCATAGCAAAAACAGACTAACACAGTATGACTCCATGTATATTAAATGTCCAGAATAGATAGACGTATGGAGACAGGACATAGTGAAATTAGTGAAATTAGTAAAATTGGAAGTTGATGAGTGCCTAGGGCTGGTGGGAGGTGTCCGTGGTGGGAAAATGGGGACTGACTGTAAACGGGCAATGTTCTAACATTAGATTGTGGCAATGGTGGCCCAACTCTGCAAATAGACTAACAAAAGTTTAATTGTCCACTTAAAATGGGAGAATTTTGTGGTATATAAATCATACCTCAATAAAGCAGTTTTTTTTTTAAATGAATGAGAGTTTTTTTTTTTTTAATGTTGCCTAGGTTGGCCTCGAACATGTAGCATCACCTCCTTATGCGCCAGGACAACTGGCTTGAGCCACGGTGGCTCCCTGTTTTTTATTTTTTGTTTTTGAGACAGAGTCTTGCTCTGTCTCCCAGGCTGGAGTGCAATGGTATGACCTCGGCTCACTGCAACCTCCACCTCCCAGATTCAAGTGATTCTCCTGCCTCAGCCTCCTGAGTAACTGGGACTACAGGCACGCGCCACCACCCCTGGTTAATTTTTATATTTTTAGTAGAGATGAGGTTTCACCATGTTGGCCAGGCTGGTCTCCAACTCATGACCTCGGGTGATACGCCTGCCTCAGCCTCACAGTGCTGGGACTACAGGTGTGAGCCACTGTGCCTGGCCAATAAAGCTGCTTTAAAAAGAGAGGAGAGAAAAAAAAATAAGAAAAAATAAAAATAAAAATAAATAAATAAAAATAGAGGAGATAGTGATGTCCATCTTTCAAGGTTGTTGGGGGGATTAAGTGAGAAATCGTGTGGATGGTGCCCGAGTGCCTGGAACACAGTAGGAGCTTGGAGCAGGTGCAGTGGGTGCCTCCACTATCCCTCACCCTCATTGGCCACAGCGTGTGCCCCATTTCCAGTTGCCGGCCCCTCCCACTTTTTACCTGGGACTTTCTCATGCTGCTTCCGCAGGTATAAAGTGATGGGGAATTAACACTCCTCCAACACATATGTAGATAGCAGCCCTCTATTAAATGGCAAACAGGAGTTGGTGTAAGAAGACGTCAGACCCCTCGGCTCGTGTTCTCCAGTGGCTCCCAGGATCCCCCCATTGGGAAGGAATGAACACGAGCTGTCCACGGAGGTGGCTGGCTGCCTTCCTTTTTCTGTCTCACTTCCTCACCCCCTACACAGGTTTTCTGGGATCACCTCCCCAGTTTCACCATATTGGGGGTTTCACCATATTGGCCAGGCTGGTCTCAAACTTCTGACTCCAGTAAGCGACATATTCAGGTACACGAAGCCTTGTATCAGATCAGCTTTTGGGGACACCCTGGCTTAGGCAGTGCTCCCTAGCACTAGTTGTGATTATGGTCCTATGGGGGCCAGATGAGTCTCATGACCCCTGCTGGCCCATCCACATCTTGCTCCCAGTGTGTCCCACAAGCCTGGTCTTTCTATTCTCCACCCTGAGGAGGCGAGTATAAGGAATGACTTACCCTGAAGTAGCTGAGGCCTAGAGAAGGAAAGTCGGGGTCCCAAGGATTCCCGTGAGTCAGTGGAAGTGCCTACACTGAAGATAAGGGCTGGGTTGGCCGGGCACGGTGGCTGATGCCTGTAATCCTAGCACTTTGGGAGGCTGGAAGCAGGCAGATTGCTTGAGCCCAGGAGTTTGAGACCAGCCTGGGCAACATAGCAAAACTCTGTCTCTACAAAAAATACAATAATTAGCCTGGCGTGGTAGCATGAGCCTGTAGTCCCAGCCACTGGGGAGGCTGAGGTGGGAGGATCGCTTGAGTCCGGGAGGTCGAGGTTGTAGTGAGCCATGATCACACCACTGCACTCCAGCCTGGGAGATAGAGAGAGGTCTTTTCTCAATAAATAAATAAATAAATAAAAGAGCTGGGTGAAGTAAAGATTTACAATTGTCCTCTGAATCTGACAGGGCTACGTTCCAAGACCCCCAGTGGAAACTGCAGATAGTACTAAACCCTATATATATTGTGTTTTTTTCTATACATGCATACCTATGATAAAGTTTAATTTATAAATTAGGCACAGTAAGATACTAACAACCATAAAAATAAAAGAGAACAATTATAACCATATCCTGTGATAAAAGTTACGTAAATGTGATCTTTCTCTTTCCCTCAACAACTCTTATTGTGCTGTACATATTCACCTGTGTTCAGGCCACTGTTGACCAGGGGTAACCAAAACTGCGGAAGGTGAAGCCTCAGGGAAGGACGGATGACAGTGCTTTGTGCTTGGCTCTGTGTGCAAAGCACTTTCCGGTGCTTGTTCATCCTCATGGTCATTCTATAAGACAGGATGCTACTATTCCCATTTTACTGAGGCTCAGAGAGGTGAAGTGTCTTGCCCAAGGTTATACAGTTATTAAGTTGTGAGGTTCACATTTGAACCCAGGGCCCGAGCTCTACGAAGGTGTTATACCTGGCCTTTCAGCCCTGCTTTGCAGCTGACCCCCCTCCTTTCCATTTAGACGGATGGGGACTCTGGTTTGACAGGGGAGGCTCGGCCTTGCTCTGCCTCCTGCTACCTTGGCCCCCAGCCCAGCTGGGAGGACACCATTCAGGCATATCTTTGGCTGGTTTTTTTTGTTTGTTTGTTTTTTTCTTTTAAACAGATTTATGTTTAGCGGGGAAGGCCACTCACAGGAGACTGGGGCTGGACTGGGAACAAGGATACTGCTGTGGTCTCCTTTGAGGTCCCACCGACTCAGGAACAAGACAAGCCTCTTAGTCTGTTTCCTGGTTCGTAAACCAGCATTTATAGGGTACTCTTCTCCGATTTCCTTTCCTTCCTTCCTCTCTCTCTCTCTTTTTCTTTCTTTCCTTTCCTTTATTTATTTATTTATTTTTATTTTTTGAGATGGAGTCTTGCTCTGAAGCCCAGGCTGGAGTGCAGTGGCATGATCTTGGCTCACCGCCACCTCTGTCTTCTGGGTTCAAGCAATTCTCCTGCCTGAGCCTCCCGAGCAGCTGGGATTACAGGCACCCACTACCACCCCTGACTATTTGTGTGTGTGTGTGTGTGTGTGTGTGTGTGTGTGTGTGTGTGTAGTTTTAGTACGGCGGCGTTTCACCATATTGGCCAGGCTGGTCTCAAACTCCTGACCTCAAGTGATCCACCTGCCTCGACCTCCCAAAGTGCTAGGATTACAGACGTGAGCCATGGCGTCCGGCCTGTCCTCTGATTTTCAAGGGACTGGAAGGGACACTGCAGGGGCAGCTCCTGGCATGGCCCTGGGACCCCCGTGAGAAAGCAGACTTGTACTTGGGCAGACTAGTACAAGTTTGCTTGGACTCCGTTTGCTTGATTCAGCTGGGAGCAGGGGTAGGGTGGAGGTGAGGAGGAAAAAGATGGGAAGGAACTCACCTTTACTGAGTATCTAGCCGAGATCTGACACTGCATTAGGCACTGGGAAGTTGTCCCCTTAGGCAAGAGCCAGTCTCCAGTACCACAGAACCCCCGATCGATCAATTGCAGGGTGTGTGGGAGGGGGAATAAACTGACAATTACAAATACAGTGCAGTATAACAGCAAAAATGTATCGAGCACTTATGTGCAGGGGTTTCACGTGTGTTATCTCATTCAATCCTAACACTGATCCCAGGCACAATCTACTGTCACTGCACCCATTT
Organism: Macaca mulatta; assembly: GCF_049350105.2. Taxonomy (NCBI): domain Eukaryota; kingdom Metazoa; phylum Chordata; class Mammalia; order Primates; family Cercopithecidae; genus Macaca; species Macaca mulatta. Next base: position 222,012,720 of record NC_133406.1, read on the forward strand.
TACAGATGAAGCAGCTGAGGCAAAGAGAGGCTCAGTCACTTGTCTAAGAACACACAGTTAGAACTAGGAGGAGGCAGATTGGAACCTAGGCTGTTTGGCTCCAAAACTTGCAGTCTAAGCTGCCCGTTTTATGACCTTATCAATAACAGGAGACATGGAGGCAGCACGGGGGACGGATCTTCTCTGTCAGGAGTGAGATTGGAGTGCACAGTGGTTTCCATACTGATGCCTGATTGAGGCTTTGAAGGATGAACAGGAGTTAGGTACAACAGAGGCAGGGGAGGTTTTCAGCAGAAGGAACAGCCTGTGTAAAGGTGGAATCCTGAGCTGGCACAATAGGCTTGGGAAGTTGTAACTGGTAGTGGTATTACTTGGGGATGGGTTTGGGAGTTACAATTCAGGGTCGCTGGAGCATCAAACATAAGCAAGGGAGAGGTAAGGTGAGGCTGGAGACCAGGCTTAAGCCACAGAGGGCCTCTCCTGTCCTGCTAAAGTGTGTGAACTTTGTATAAGACACAGTTCCCTCCCCAGGGGCCTGTCCTGAGCTTGAGGGGACGAGCCACATTATTAGGAAATGATGAATCCACAGCTTCCTCCCATAGAGGGAGGGAGAAAGGGGTAGGGCTGCAGTCCCGGCTACTTGAGAGGATGAGGCGGGAAGATCTCTTGAGCCTAGGACTTCAAATCCAGCCTGGAAAATATAACGAGATACCCATCTCTTAAAAAATAAAAATAAAAAAGAGAGAGAGAGTAGGAAGTGTTTGGGGGACATGCAGAATGGAGGGGGTAGAAATTGTGGAAAGCTCAGCAAAGCATATGTTATCTTTAGCCCTGTGTATCCCCCAATGCTTTCACATCTGACTTGGGTTCAAATCCCTGCTTGCTGCTGACTAGCTGTGTGACCATGGGTAAGCCACTGAACCTCTCTGAGCTTTAGTTTCCTCCTGATCTATAAACTGGATGGAAATAAATGATGACAATCTCCCAGAGTTCCAGTGAGGAGTTCGCTGGATCTTTGCCATATCACCAAGATCTTTGCCATATCAGCCAACCACCTCCACCAGGAGGTGGCAAACTCTTTCCATAAAGGATTAAATAATAAATATTTTAGACTTTGCAGTCCATGGTCTGTTGCAACTACTCAACTGTGCCATTGTAGCAGGAAAGGAGCCTTACACAAGATGTAAATGAATGAACCTGGATGTGTGCCAATTAAACTTTATTGATGGATACTGAAATTTGAACTTCATATATTTGCCTCTACCACAAAATATTATTATTTTTAGAGACAGGGTCTTGCTATGTCACCCAAGCTGAAGTGTGGTGGTGTGCTCATAACTCACTGTAACCTCAACCTCCTGGGCTCAAGCAATCCTCCCACCTCAGCCTCCCAAGTAGCTGGGACCACAGATGTACTCCACCATGCCCAACTAATTTTTAAATTGTTTGTAGCAATGGTGTCTTGCTACATTGCCAAGGCTGGTCTTGAACCCCAGGCCTCAAGCTATCCTCTTGCCTCAGCCTTCCAAAGTGCTGGGATTATAGGTGTGAGTCACCATGCCTGACTCCCACAAAATAGCATTCTTCCTTTGATCTTTGTTCCAGCCATTAAAAAATGTAAAATCCATTTTTTTTTTTTTTTTTGAGGTGGAGTCTCACTCTGTCACCAGGCTGGAGTGCAGTGGCACGAACTTGGCTTACTGCAACCTCTACCTCCCGGGTTCAAGCAATTCTCCTGCCTCAGCCTCCCAAGTAGGTGGGACTACAGGCGACCACCACCACGCCAAGTAATTTTTGTATTTTTAGTAGAGACGGGGTTTCACCATGTTGGCCAGGATGGTCTTGATCTCTTGACCTTGTGATCCACCTGCCTTGGCCTCCCAAAGTGCTGAGATTACAGCCGTGAGCCACCGTGTCTGACCATAAAATTAATTCTTAGTTTGTGAATGGTGCATAAACAGGTAGTCGGCCAGATTTGACCCTTGGCTCATAGTTCGCTGACCCGTAACCTACACTATTATATATTTTTTTAGATTCCCCTTTTACTTACTTAAATAATTCCTTTGAAAAGGAAATTTTTATCATACCAACATCACTTAACATAGATACAAGATGGCCATGTAACTATGATAGGCAGGCTGCGATGGCTCACGCCTGTAATCCCAGCACTCTGGGAGGCTGAAGCGGGCAGATCACCTGAGGTTGGGAGTTTGAGGTAAGCCTGGCCAACACAGTGAAACCCCGTCTCTACTAAAAATACAAAAATTAGCCGGGCATGGTGGCATACGCCTGTAATCCTAGCTACTCAGGAGCCCGAGGCAGAAGAATCACTTGAACCCGGGAGGCAGAGGTTTCAGGGAGCTGAGTTCGCACTACTGCACTCCAGCCTGGGCAACAGAGTGAGACTCTGACTCAAAAAAAAAAAAAAAAAAAAGATAAATGCAAATTTACATTATTAAATTCTCGACAGGCCCCTCGTCTGAGCCTGGGGCCTGTTCTTTCTTTGTTGAAGAGGAATAGAGAGGTGTCAAGGACAGATGAAAACAAGACTGAGACTTTCTTCTTGTTGAAATCTGGGGGAAAAAATGGGAAAGGAATGAATGAAAGGTTATCTCTGTGTACGCCAATGTTTATTCAATGCTTTGCCTTGTATGGCCTCACATCATCCTGGGATCCACGGTGGTAGGCAGCACTGACGTGATGTCATCCAGTGCTTAGAGATGAGCCTGGCTCTAATACTGGAGACCGCTGGTGGCTGCATGGCGCCCTGAGTTCTAATCGAGGTTGCTGAATATCTGGGGAGAAAATTGTTGTCTCTGATCAGCCTCTGGGGCATAAGTCAACCTCTGCTAAGGGTTTTGAGCTTCCCCACTGACAAGTTGATGGCCGGTGCAGAGAATTATTATTCTTAAGAAGACAGTAATCAAAATTATGATGAATCCGGGTTGATGAGACATTAATGCCTGAAGGCCTTGGAGTATTTTTGAAAAGCATCACTAAAATAATAATTGAAATCGCAACAAGGGAGAATCGAGAACATAAAAGCCGACTGAGATAGCCTCGCAACCCCGCCTGTCTTTTCTAGACACCTGCTTGCTGGGGGGCTTCATGAGGCTTGTGAAGAAGACGGGACAAAAGAGTCAGGCTGTTGGGAATTTTATGGTCCCAATGACATGATGCCTTCTGGTGTTCTGGGCCTCAGTGGCCTCATCTGAGAAACGGGAATGATAATAGCATATGTGCATGGACCAGATGAGTTCTTCCGGTCCTGTTCCAATTCTGTCAGCTCTTACTCGATGAGATTCTTAACTCCTGGTACCCAGGTGATTGCAGCATGCCAGGTGCTCTCATTCTGGGAGGAAGTACCTAACTCAGGGATAGTAAACACACTGCCTGGGGCCCAGATCTGGTCCTTAGATATTTTTCATTTGACTTGTATAGTTAAATACTTATAAACAGCTTTTGGGATTTATTACATGTGATAATACAGACAGAAACAAGTACAGTACTTTATCAACTGGCTCAGTGAACTGTCACCTAGCAGATATTGGGGTAACCACCAACCAAGTATGGCTGGCCCCTCAGGATTCACCCCGGGCCTCCTTCAGTCACTTGACACTGTGCTGTGTTTTTTTTTTTTTTTTTTTTTGAGACAGGGTCTTGCTCTATTGCCCAGGCTGGAGTGCAGTGGCATGATCATAGCTCACTTCAGCCTTCACCTCTCGGATTCAAGAGATCCTCCCACCTCAGCCTCCTGAGTAGCTAGAACTATGGGTGTACACCACCATGCCTGACTAATTTTTAAATTTGTTGTAGGGACAGGGTCTTGGCATGTTGCCCAGGCTGGTCAACTCCTAGACTCAAGCAATCATCCTACCTTGGCCTCCTGAAGTGCTGGGATTACAAGTACGAGCCACTGCACCCAGCCTGTACTTTCAAATATTATTATTATTTTTAGTTTGGCCATGTGCTGTCTTTTTAAGCTGACACTAAACTGTGGGTTTTGTTTTTTTTCACACCTATTCTGCAATTCTCTGACACCAACTGAGTGTCCAGTAATTCAATTCAATTCTGACAGTAACTACTTGGAATGAGTGCAGACTGCACAAGTGAAGAGCTCAGTCCCACAAAACGGCCTGATTTCAGACACTGGTCCCAGGAGGTCACCCAGACTTCTGACCAATTGGCTGTAAATTGAGAGTTCTCATGACCCCTCCTCAGGCTCAATATTCCACTTGCATGACTTGCAGAATTTAGGAAAACACTTCATTTACGTTTGCTGGCTTGTTACAAAGGGTACAACTCCGGAACAGCCAGATGGAAGGTACTGGGGAAGGGATACAGAGCTTCTATGTCCTTTCCAGGCCCCCTCCCTCCCACCCAGCACCTCCATGTGTTTACCAACCCAGATGCTCTCTGAACCCCATTGTTTAGGGGTTTTTATGGAGGTTCCATTATTTAGGCATGATTGATTAAAATCTATGGCCATGGGTGATTGAATTCCATCTCCAGCTCCTCTCCTCTTCCCAGAGATGGGTGGTGGTGCTGAAAGTTTCAACCCTCTAATCATGGCTTGGTCTTTTTGGTGACTAGCCCCCATCCTGAAGCTCTCTGGGAGTCCCCTCACTAGCAAACAAAGTACAGTAAATTCCAAGAAACTCAGAAACTCTGCTGAAAACTAGAAACCAAAGAAAAAGATCAAATATTTATTTTTAAATTCTATCATAGAGTGCCTTTAAGCAAAGGCATGCACACTCCAATTTGCCACAGACCCCACCATGCCCTATTATTGCCCACTGCCCTATTCATAGATTTGTGTTGTCTGCTCACCCTCTGTAGGTACTTGAAATTGTGATGCCTGCTTAATAGATACTATTTGCCTTAATAATAATTGAAACAGTCAGTCCATTCTCACACTGCTGTAAAGAACTACCCGCTACCAGGTAATTTATAAAGAAAAGAGGTATAATCGACTCACAGTTCCACAGGCTGTACAGGAGACATGGCTGGGGAGGCCTCAGGAAACTTACAATCAAGGCAGAAGGGCAAAGGGGAAGCAAGCACACCTTCACATGGCGGCAGGAGAGAGAGAGCAAAGCAGGGAGTGCTACACATTTTTAAACAACCAGATCTCGTGAGAACTCACAAGCGCAGTGAGAACAGCAAGGTGGAAATCTGCCCCCATGATCTAATCACCTCCCACCACGTCCCTCCTGCAACACATGGGGATTACAATTTGACATGAGATTTAGGTGGGGACACAGAGCCAAACCGTGTCGAATAACAAAGTAGCTATCAACTGTTGGGTACTTATAATATTCCAGGGGCTGTGCTGAGCACATCAGATATAGCATCTTGTTTAATCTTCACAGAAAGTCTTCTAAATAAGGACTTTTACTTAAGGATTCCCTTGGTCCATTTGTCTATTTTTCAGATAAGGAAACCAAGGATCAGAGAATTGGGGTACATTTTCTAAGGTAACACAGCAAGTAAGGCAGAAAGCTGGATTGAGCCCAGGCTGCGAAGTGGGATGGGGTCATGTGGGGAGTGGGACCAGCTCTAACCTTTGGGGACCGGGTTTTTACTGTATGAGTGGCACAGGTTTGGTGGTCAGATGGGCCTGGCATCAACCTTCACGCCACCACCCTAGACACGTTACTTAGTCTTTTGAGCCTCAGTTTCCCTATCTAAAACATGAGTACAGTGACAGCCACCTCACAGGGTCACAGTTAGGATTGTATGTCTTAAGCACTGGGTAGAAGTTCCATAAATGATTCTTTGCTGCATCTTGTCTAAGCAGAGGGGTTGCTACAAAGTGTAGGGTCCCCAAGGGGTATCCTAGCTCCACCACCTGCAAGACCCAGTTCAAGGCTACCTCCTCCAGGAAGCCTCCCCAGGTTCTCAGAACCCATGTGGCCTGATTCTAGAACCCATACAGCTTCTAAGTCACCAAATACTCCCCCTGAGCCAGGCATATTATCCAGGTGCTTTAAGCTCAGGATTATCTCTACTGCATCTGCCCTGCAATAACTTGGATTTCTTCTTTAATCCTCACACCAACCCCAGGAAGTAGGTATGAGTACCCCCAATTTAAAGGTGGGAAAACTGAGGCTTGGAGAGAGAATTGCCTTCTTTTTCCTCTCCTGCTGTTGAAACATGAAGCAAGGTTGGCCTCGAAAGCTGCTTTGTCCTCAATATATCCCCAGGGATTTTGGGAAAGGTGAGGGCAGGAGAGATGGCATCAGCTTTGGAGACAGAAGTTCGAATCCCATCTCCACTACTACTAGTTTCATAGCTCTGGAAAAAGCCAGGAGCTTGCATTTCCTCAAGGGTACAAGGGTGGAAGTTACACTAACCTTGAAGGCTATCGTGAGCCCAAAATGAGATAAAGTTCTCAGAGCAGTAGGCACATAGTAGCTGCCCAATAAATACAGGTTTCATTGCCCCCAAAGCCATGTCTTGTTCTGTGTTCTCATAACACATCTCCGATTCCTCCCTTGGTCCACTTACCAAATGTGAACAGATATTCTTGTTATTTAGACACCTGGGGCTGGAAACTTCTTGAAGTCAAGGGCCACTCCCAAACATCTTTAGATTTCCCACTTGGCCTAGTACCTTTGATGCAGTCATATCCAACCAACGTGTTTTTTTTACAAAGTGCAAATAGCTTTTCCATTTTTTTCTCCAATCAAAGTGTAAACTAGGGAAAGAATTTTACCTCCCTCCATCGTCTTGATGCGAGGATTACCTGTGAGAAAGCTGGTAAGGTGCCTATCATTGTGTCTGTCCAGAGCCTTCTAAGTATTGTCATCTTCATTAGTTCAAAAAACACATAGGGCATTTCAAAAAGTAAAAAAAACATCTGACCTTGTGGGAAGTCCTTACTGATTTTTTTTCCACTATATATATATATACATTTTTTTTTTTTTTTGCAATGGGAGTCTCACTCTGTCGCCCAGGCTAGAGTGCAGTGGTGCGATCTCGCCTCACTGCAAGCTCCACCTCCCAGGTTCACGCCATTCTCCTGCCTCAGCCTCCCGAGTAGCTGGAACTACAGGCGTCCGCCACCATGCCCGGCTAATTTTTTGTATTTTTAGTAGAAACGGGTTTTCACCGTGTTAGCCAGGATGGTCTTGATCTCCTGACCTCGTAATCTGCGCACCTCAGCTTCCCAAAGTGCTGGGATTACAGGCATGAGCCCCCGCACCCAGCCTCCACTATATAAATTTAGACAACTCAGAGACATAAAACACACACACTTTTAAAAATGGTCGTTCTGTGTTTTACAGCATGCCTTCTTACTTTAAAGATAAGTGGAGGAACTCTTTCTACACCAATAAATATAGATGTGTTTTATCCTGCTGGATGGTCCCGAGAATTAGATGGTATGGATGTGCCATGACTTATTTAGTCAATCTCCTGTTGATGGCACTTAGAGATTCCCATAATCTGTTCTGGGTAGGGCTGGAAAGTGCTGGACAGGTGTAGACCAAGGAAGCCTCCCACCGGCGGAAGCCTCTGCAGTTACAAATCAGCCGCCAGGGATGTCACCAGGCTGACACAGTGACTTCTGGCTGGCAAGTAATTTTGAAGTTGTGTTAAGGACAATGAGGGAGACATTCCTGTCGTGGGGCTGGGATGAGCTCAGCCGCATTCCTCCTTTTCATAGAGTTGGACGGGGCAGTCCTCCGGGAAGAAGGCCTTTGAGTCAACCTTTCCTTTCAGTCACCTCCCAAGAGGTGTCTCCATTGCCGCGACATCTGTTTCAGCAGAAATAAGATGATGAAGCTTCAGGGGACCTGCCCTCCTTCCCTCAGAGGGTTTTCCTTGACACGTGAGAGAGTCATTTGTAAACCAGCCGTCAGAGATGAGGTAAGTGGGGATTTACCGGGCTCGCCTTCAGCAAGCCGATGGAGAAGACAGGACGGGGCCCCCGGGGCAAGGATGCCCTTGTCCTCCTTTACCCTGGGGTTTCTGGAACTCCCAGGGTCTCCCTGGCAACAACCCACTTATCCTGGTCCTGTACTCAGCTGTGGAGTCGTCCGTTGCCCTGAGGCTGGTGTGGACATTGCAGTCTCTAGGCAGGACCTGGCTTACTATTTTGGACCTATGATGTTCAGGCCCTGGAATCTTCCCTTGGCCAGTGACCTTCTCCTCTCCAAGCCTCAGTGTCTCCACGTGTAAGATGGGAATGATGAGCCTTCCTGAAATTGACGAGGTTAGGATGGAATGAAATGATGCATGTGAAGTCTCCATCTGATGCCTTGCACTCGATCTGATGTCTAGGTGCTCCATAAACCACTGCCGTTAGAACTGATCTGAGCAAGGTGAGGTGAGGATGAATGAGACACGGTGTGTGGAGCAGTGAGAAGGTGCTCAGGGGTGTTGGTTCCTGAGGTCAGGGAGCCGTCTCTTTGGGCAGAGATAGTAGATGCATCAATTCATACTGTTGGGCACTTTACAGTGCTTTTCCCTGATGATAAGAATGAGGCAAGAGAGGCTGTCTCTGCTGAGAGAGGGCTGCAGGCTCTGGAGTGGCCTCAGAGAACCACCCTGATGCGGCACTTGCCCTCTACCAGGCATCCTTCCAAGCACTTGGACAGCATTTCGTTTAGCCCTCACCAAAACCCTAAGGGGCAGAGGTGCCCTTCCTATTTTACAGATGGGGAAACTGAGGCTGGGAGAGGCCTCTGGAAGAAGCTGTCTTGTTAAGCATTTGGCTTTAAATTAATTAGGGGCCAGGCACTGTGGTTCACGCCTGTAATCCCAGCACTTTGGGAGGCCGAGGTGGGTGAATCACTTGAGGTCAGGAGTACAAGACCAGCCTGGCCAACATGGCAAAATCCCATCTCTACTAAAAATACAAAATTTAGCTGGGTATGGTGGTGCACACCTGTAGTCCCAGCTACTTGGGAGGCGTGAGAATTGTCTGGACCAGGGAGGCGGAGGGTGCAGTGAGCCGAGATTATACCATTGCACTCCAGCCTGGGTGACAGAAAGAGTGAGACTGACTAAAAAAAAACAAAAACAAAAAATTAAATAATTAGGGTACATCAAAGACAGGGGTACTGTGTTCTCAGGGCAGGACTTCTGGCTGTAGGGAGAAGAGTCAGAAGGAGGGTGCTTGGGGCTGGGGCCACAGGGTCTGGCTTCTCCCTCTGGAAGGAACTGTGAGTCGGGCAGATAGTGTCCTTCCCTCCCTCAAGGAACCGTCCCTTCCTGAGATGGGGAAGACAGTAAACTGGTGGAAATGCTACAGAGAAATGAATGCTTACAATGGAGAAGAACAGGAGGCCCCAACTCTGGGTTAGGGGGTGTGAGGTAGCTTCTAAGAGGAAATGCTGCCCTTACCCTCATCAGAAAGTCTAACATAAAAGGGACTGACTTTAATATTAAATGTTAGCTGGAAGGTGGAGCAATCAGAACCCTCATGCGTTGCTAATGGGGAGGTAAAATTGTATGGCTACTTGAACATCTGTTTGGCAGCATTTGCCAATGTTAAACACGCGCGTCCCCTGTGACACAGCAATCCTGCCCCTGGGGCGAGTCCCAAGAAGAACAAGTACTGTGTTCACCAAAAGACGTATGTGAGAAGGTTCCAGCTTGACTCCTAGCATCCCCAAACTAAGACACAGCCCAAATCTGCAGTAGAATGGATAAATAAATGGTGATGCTCACACCATCTACCTCTATGTAGCAAGGAAAAAGAGCAAAACAACACACAACTAAATGGATGAATCTCATACACGTAGGGTTGAACAAAAGAGGCCAAAACTAGACCGTATGATTCCACTTAATGAAGTTCTAGAACAGCCTAGAAAGGAATCTGGGGAAAGAAAAGTCAGCACCTGATTACCTTTGGGAGGTATCAACTGAGAGGGAGCATGAGGGGACCTTCTGGTGTGTGGGAAATGACCCGGTGAGTTCATCAGGGGTACATATGTAGAGCTCTACGATTAGTATTTGTGCACTTTACCTATATACGCACCTTTATGCAAAGTCAGAACAAGACAACAAAAGAGAAGGAGAAGGGCTCCCAAAGCTAAGACCTGGCCCATAAGTAAGGGCCGGCCAGTGATGAGGGAGATGGTGTCTTGGAGGAGAAGCCAGCAGGTGCAAAGACCCAGGGGCACGAGTGTGTGGTGTTGCTTCTCTGCCTGGCTCTGGGATCGCCGATGGTGCTCCTGTCCCTCTCTTCTCTATGCTCCCTTCCACTCATTTGGAGGTTTCCACCGACACAGTGAACCAGGTTGGCAGATGTCATTTCAAGAGCATGTTCCTCCAGTCCATGTTTAATGTTCTACCTTTGAGTTGTTGCGGGAGGAGCTACAGTCAGAGCAGGAGAGGGGCTGGACTTGGAATTCAAAGCTGGATTCAAAGCTCAGCTATGCCATGAATGTGTGTTCTTGGAGAAGCCCTTTCTCCCCTGTGAGCCTCAGTTCCCCCTTACTTATCAGTAAGCAGGTCTTCTTAACATATACAGTTTTAGTGAGAAAGTCGGCTGCAGGAGGTGTTCAACAGATGCCCATCATATGGGAATGAGGGAATAAGGTCTGAAGGCAAGGGACCCATGCCAGGCCCATGGCTTCCCCTAGAGTGATTAAGTGTGGCCCTGATAAGGCCTCTGCAAACCCCGGCATTGATCATCTGTCACATAGAACTCAAACCACCACTCAAACAGTGCCTGGCACATACCAGGGATTCAAGGAGCATTGGGTTGTAATAGCTGGTGCCTAATACGTGCCAGGCATTGCTCCAAATGTGTCATACCTGTGGACTTCTTTTTTGATCCTCCTAGCCGACCTATGGATGTCTACCTTCCCATTCTACAGAGGGGAAACCAAGGCACAGAGCTTTTGAGTGACTTGCACAAAAGCACTCTGTTAATAATTGATGGAGCCTGGCCCTCGTCCCCTGCACCTAACCACACTACCACACGGCAAGAACAGATGGGGCCGCCCAAGCTGCCTCCACAGGGTGGCCTGGAGAAGGTGCCAAAGGCAACCAGGGCTCCCCCAGGGCTGCTGACCAGGATCAGTGCTGTCAGGGCAGCCAGGGGGACACTCCAATGCCCTGACTTTGACAAAGTCCACACCCTTTTCGAGGAAGACAAACCCACTCATAATAATTGTTGAGGCAACAAGCAGCTTAAGCCGCTCATAAGCCCTGAGGTGCCTGTGAAGGCTGAGGCCCGGCAATGAGCTGCCACTGCCCAAACCAGCAAGAGTCACCCTTTTTGCCAACCTTTTTTTTTTCTTAGCTGTTGTCATTGTTTTTTGGGAGGAGAGATGGGACATCTCAGGAATTCGCCTGTGCTGCTGAATTCTCACCTGCAGCATCATGTGGACTCACAGCCACTCCCTATCCTCTGCACCGTCATGTTTTACTGTTCTCTTTAATTCCACCATGAAGAGACTTGATAGGAATGTTCTGGAAACTGCAGCCTGGGGGTGGGGACAGGGGATGCGGGGAGTGGGGAGCAGTTTATTCTCCATGGCAGCAGGACTGAACTTTGGTGCCAGAGGGCCACTGGGTGTGAGATGTTTGTTTTTTTCTGCCTCTTTATACATTTTATGGGCTTTCCACATTTGCTTAAGCAAAGTTAAAAAATGACAATGATAATAGTTCACATTTATTGAGCATTGCTGGCATTGATTGAACATTTATTGAACATACTGACTTTCCATGTATGAACTCACTTAACCTTACAATCACGGCTTTTTTTTTTTTTTTTTTTTGGAGACAGTCTCACTCTGTCACCCAGGCTGAAGTGCAGTGGCGAGATTATAGCTCACTGAAGGCTCTACCTCCCAGGCTCACATGAGCCTCCCACCTCAGCTTCCCAAGTAACTAGGACCACAGGCATGTGCCACCATGCTCAGCTTTTTTTTTTTTTTGAGACGGAGTCTCGCTCTGTCGCCCAGACTGGAGTGTAGTGACCCGATCTCAGCTCACTGCAAGTTCTGCCTCCCGGGTTTATGCCATTCTCCTGCCTCAGCCTTCCAAGTAGCTGGGACTATAGGCGCCTGCCACCTCGCCCGGCTAGTTTTTTGTATTTTTAGTAGAGACGGGGTTTCATCGTGTTAGCCAGTGGTCTCGATCTCCTGACCTCGTGATCTGCCCGTCTCGGCCTCCCAAAGTGCTGGGATTACAGGCTTGAGCCACCGCACCTGGCCTCAGCTAATTTTTTTTAAAGTTTTTTTTTTTTTAGAGATGGGGTCTCACTACGTTGCCCAGGCTAGACTCGAACTCCTGTGCTCAAGCGATCCTCCCACTTTGGCCTCCCAAAATCCTGGGATTACAGGTGTGAGCCACTGCACCAGGTCAGATATTATTATTATTATTATTTTTTTTTGAGACGAGGTCTCACTCTCACCCAGGCTGGACTGGAGTGTAGTGGTGCAATCTTGGCCTCTGGGGGTTCAAGTGATTCTCGTTCCTCAGCCTCCTGAGTAGCTGGGACTGCAGGCACATGCCACCATGCCCAGCTAATTGTTTTTGCATTTTTAGTAGAGACGGTGTTAAGCCCTTGGCCAGGCTGGTCTCAAACTCCTGGTCTCAAGTGACCTGCTTGCTTTGGCCTCCCAAAGTGTTGGGATTACAGGTGTGAGCCACTGCACCTGGCCCCAGGTCAGATAGTCCTATAGTCTTATTTCCAGATGAAGAACTGAGTACAGAAAAGGAAAAATTAAAACTATTGAAATTTAAAAAGAGATCATTAATAAAGAGGAACAAACTATTGATACATGCTACCACATGGATGAACCTCAAAGACATGGTGCTCAATGAAAGTGGCTAGACACAAGAGATCACATCTTGTAGAATGTCATTTATCTGACATATGTAGAAAAGGCAACTCTATAGAGACAGATCCTAGATTAGGGGTTGTCTGGGGCAGGGGGTAGGAGTGGGGATGATGAAATATTCTAAAACTGGTTTATAGTGTTGTTTGCACAACTTGGTAAATTTATTAAAAACAATTGACATGGGTGAATTATATAATATGTAAAATATTCCTCAATAAGGTTGTAAAATAAAGAAATGCAATTACATTCTGCAAATATAACATTTCCTAAGCAGCCATGATCCACTTTACAGGAATTTCTCCAGTAACTAACAGTTCATTCATTTGTTCATCTGAACTCATCTTCATTGAGCACCTATTATGTGCCAGGTTCCATGCCAGGATGTGGGTTCCAGGGTTAATCTGATCAAGTGTTTCTGCTCTAATGGAGAATATGGGTTAGCAAGTGTTAGAAGGCTGGGCTAGAAGGGGTGGAGATGCAGACGAGAAATCCAGCAATGACAAGCGAGTATACTTGGGGCTGCCACAGGGTGGGCAGTGCTGGCAGAGCCTGGAGGAAGCACCTTCCACCCAGACCTGGCAGGTACTTGAAAAGGTTCTGAGAAGAGAAGGTTCCGAGAAGAGAAGTTTCTGAGAAGAGAAGGTTCCGTGCTTGAGGCTGGGACCTGAAGGATGAGGAGTCGTTAGCAGGTGAAATGGCTGGGGAGTGGGGCAGGAAGAATAAAAGTCATTTGTTCATTCATTTCTTAATTCTTTTATTCATTCATTCAGCAACCTTTCATTGAGAGCAGTTATGCCCATTTCCCTGATGAGGAAATAGAGCCTCAGAGAGGTAAAGTGACTTGCTAGAGCACAGATACAAACCTTAGCCAATCTCTTGTTTTAAAAGCCCACTTTTCCCCACTCTCTCCTCTTGCCTCCAAAAAGAATCTGGGCAGGTTAGACACACTGCTATGACTTTGAGGGTCAGGGGGAGGTACCCTGCCAAAAAACAAAACCTAATTATCCTTGTTTAGTGAGAGGAGGTTGGCCTGACCCTCAGGGATGTTCCTTTGTCTGTTGGAACCCTCCCCCTGCTTTGAGGACCCATCTTTAGCCCCCTTTGGATCTTGAATCAGGGAGCCAGCCTGCCAGCATCCAGGGTTAAGGGGAGGAAACCACGGAATCCATTGTCTGGACCAGGGGGGACCTACCATTGGAAAGGGAATGGGACCAGAATTCTAGACCAGGCTTTGCTACCAATTATTCGGGTGACCTGGGTTAGTCCTTACCTCTCTGTGGTCCTAAGTTTTCTGGTCCCCAAAACAAGAGCATTGGGCTGGCTGCATCCTGAGCTACAAGACTTCTGGCCTCAGATGCCTCCAGATTGATATGGGCTGGAAGTAGGGTGACACATTCGTTCTGATTTGCTCATTCAGATTTACTTTCCAGGTTTTAGCATCAAGATAAACCTTCTCAGTCCCTGATAAATTAGGATGGTTGGTCACCCTAGCTGGAGGACTGTTAGGTTAACCTCACCTCGCATTTTACCCACCAAGTCAAGACACGCAGCATCTCGCCTTTGTTCCTATGTGGCCACAGAACTATTTTCTAGCCATTTTGTTTGTATGTATCGTGTTTCTAGGGCTCAACTGAAAACCCTCTCAGGTCCAGCTACCACTTCCCTCAATTCCTTCAGATCTTCTGGGCTCTGCTTGACCATCTCCTTTCCCCCCTCCCCGCACCCCCTCCCATTCCTCAGGATGGTCTTTTTTGGTTGTCTCCATCAGCTCCCCTGGAACCCCTTTAGTTCCTTCCTCTGCATTTAATGCGGGATCTGTGCTGAAGCAGGTGCTCCACAAGTCATCACGGAAAGTCTGAATATCTCCAGGGCCCAGGGCAGGGCTGCCCCCACCCCCCAGGAGGGCTTCACACCCCAATTCCAGGGCAACTTTGTTGGCAGGACAGATCCTTCCTGGAAGAGGTTGCAGGGAGCCACTCCCCAGGTGTGACTTCTTAACCCTTTGTCTTCCATGGGACCACTCAGGCATTGGGTGGAGCCTGTGGACCCCTTCTCAGAATAATTTTTTACAACGGCATTAGGATTACAATGAAAAATCATTTACTAAAATAGATATCAAAGTATTAACAATTTGTCATATAGTGATATATGTTCTCCTTTACTAATACATTAAATAAGATTTAGTGGTGGATCTAATATGACTTTAATTTCACAGTTCTGGTAGCTTAGATGATATCTTGAGATGTTTACAGTAACTGTAGTGTGTTATGTAAATACCTGTGATTTCTACTAGTGACAAAATCACAGGGACATCTACTTGCTACCTACATTCATAATCAAAGGATATGTTAAAAACCATTGGACGGGCATGGTGGCTGTAATCCCAGCACTTCAGGAGGTCGAGGTGGGTGGATCACCTGAGGACGGGAGTTCGAGACCAGCCTGACCACATGGAGAAACCCCCATCTCTACTAAAAATACAAAAAATTAGCCAGGCATGGTGGCGCATGCCTGTAATTCCAGCTACTTGTGAGGCTGAGGCAGAAGAATCGCTTGAACCCCCAAGGTGGAGGTTGTGATGAGCTGAGATCGCACCATTGCACTCTAGCCTGGGCAACAAGAGCGAAACACTGTCCCGAACAAACAAACAAACAAAAAACCATTTAGAGATTAGTGAGGATAAAGATAAAACTTTTGTCCACCCCCGTGTCATGAACTCCCCAGAATTCTATCCTCAGTCTTCCTGGGGGTCCATGAACCTCTGCTTCAAGGCAAAGGGGTTTTGATTCTTTAGGTTGGATAAACAAGAACATCCTCAAGAGATGAGAGAATGAAGAGTAAAGGGCAGTGTCCAGATTGGGTTGGGTTAAGCAGAGAAAGGTTTCTAGATGGGTGAGTTTCAGAGCTGGGTGTTTAAGGTGAGTCCGTGTTGGCAGGAAGCAAGGAACTGCGGTTGAGGGAAGGAACTATGGGGAGGGTTTGCTTTTATGGCTAAATCAAAAACACAGCAGACTAACATCATAGCCACATCACTCCAGGGCAAGTCCGTGTCTCCTTTGTCACCAACAACACCAAGGCATTGTCCATGTAAGACAGTGTGCCTGTCCTCAAGCTTACATACAAAGAGACAAAACAAACACAAAAGTTAATAACAAGACAAACATTAAATTGCAATTTAAAAAATTCAGTCGGAAGAATCTGAAACATGCCACATATCTGGTTAAGTGCATACAATACAAGCCACAGGCGTTCACAGGTGGGGGTCACCTCCCCTCTGAGGTTTTCGGTGAGGACCAAATGCGGGAATGGACACGAGGCCAGCTTTGTGGAAGGCCGGTTAGAGTATGCACTTTGGACCATTGCGGCTACTTAACGTCTCAGTGACCTTCTCTGTAAAATGGGGATAATAAATAAGTATGGTGCCTGACATATACTGATGTTTGCAACATGATTCAGGAGACCCCAGAGACTGGAGAACTTGGCCTTTAACGTGGTAGGTGTGAAAACATTTGAATGAATGAATGAATGGTTCCTCGGGTTGCCTTGGTCTGCCCCAGGCTGCCCGCTAAGCCCCATGTCTGTGAAATGAATTCCCAGCTCTCGGGGTCAGCTTCATCTCAGCGTGTGGGTGTGGGTGGTGGGGAGGTGCTCAGCAGCTCAGCGGAGGCCAGGCCCAGGCCGAGTTTGTGGGTGTCATCCCGGGAGGGTCTTGCTCAGCCTCCCCAACCCCCATGCTGCTCGGCGCCTCAGTGGCGGGGGAACCGGCGGGCTTGGCGGTGCCCGGGTTGATCTCGGGGGGACGAGGCCGGCAGCTAGCGTCCGAGGAGCCCACCCCTGGGTCCGCAGCGTGGAGGACGTGCCGGCCTAGGCGCCGCCTTATCCCCGTAAGGTGGATCTGGGCCTCCCCAGGCTGGAGTGGGGGTGGGGTGCCGGTGCACCTTCGGATACTGTGATTCCCCCAGCCCTTCCAGCCGCGGTCGCCCACATCCGAAGGAATTTGGGGCCAGGGGCATTCGGGGCGGAGAGGACAGAGAAACGGAGCCCTCTCGGCAGGCGACGAGGGAGAGGAGCGCCCTAAAAAGTGGAAAGCGAGCTTTGCCGAGGCTGCTGGCCCCTTTAAGAGGCCCGGCTGGCTCTGCGGCGGTTCTAGCTAACTCGGTCCCTGGTGCAGCTCTGCGGTCCGGGTCCCCCAGCAGAGAATCGGCACCCGGCGGGGAGGCAGGACCAGACGCAGGAGAGGGCGTGGCCCCGCCGGGGAGCTGGGCGGAGTCGACGCTGCGGCGAAAGCGGGAGAACCCGGCGGTGGGCGGAGCCAAGGGTCTGTGGGTGGGGCCCGGCTCTGCGGGCCTCGTGGGGCGGAGCCTCTGGCTCCGGGAACGCCGCAGAGGGAGGAGGGGTGGGCGGGGCCGCGGTGAGGGCGGGGCCAGTGTCTGCAGTGGGCGGGGCCCGCCGCAGAGTGGGCAGTGCCGGCCGAGAGTCCTCTGCGTGCGGCTGCCGCGGCCCCTCCACAGCGTCTCTGACAGCCCGGGCGGTGCGACCCGCGACCCTTCTGGCCCCGCGCAGATACCGCGGCCTCTACCGCATCCAGAGGAGCGCCCGAGTGCCCTCTCTCGCCTCGGCGCCCGCATCCGGGGCCATCCGTCCCGCCGTCGCTGCGGAGGCCGCATCTGGCGCGCATCTGGAACCGCCCGGCCGGCCGCGCTGGAGCCCGCGCCCACCCTAGCCCGGCCGCGCCGGGAGCCCTGCCCGGAGCTGGAGCCGCACCTGGAGCCGCGGGCCCGGGGCCCTGAGCCGCGCAGCCGGCGCATGGTGAACTCGCTGCTGTTCGGGGAGATGGCCTTGGCCTTCGGCTGCCCGCCGGGCGGCGGCGGCGGGGGCTGCCCTGGCGGGGGCAGCGGCGGCGGCGGGGCCGGGCCGGGTCCGTCGCCGGTGACGGCGGCGCTGCGGGACGACCTGGGCTCCAACATCCACCTCCTGAAGGGGCTCAACGTGCGCTTCCGCTGCTTCCTGGCCAAGGTGCACGAGCTGGAGCGGCGCAACCGGCTGCTGGAGAAGCAGCTGGAGCAGCAGCAGAGCGAGCGCGAGCGGCGGCTGCGCTACAAGACCTTCTCCCGCGAGCAGGCCGTACAGACCGGGCCCGAGCTGCTGCGGCCCCCAGCGCCCGGCGGCGGGCACGGCCTCGGCAGCGGCGCGGCGGCCGGCGTCAACGCCAATGCCGTGGCCCTGGGCGGCCTGCCCCCCGGCGGCGGCTCGCACCCGCAGCACTACGGCCGCCTGCCCGGGACCATCTGGAGCTACACGCAGGTGCGGCGCACGGGCGGCGGCGGCGTGGAGACCGTGCAGGGCCCCGGCGTGTCGTGGGTGCACCCCGACGGCGTGGGCGTGCAGATCGACACCATCACGCCGGAGATCCGCGCGCTCTACAACGTGCTGGCCAAGGTGAAGCGCGAGCGCGACGAGTACAAGCGGAGGTGAGTGGCCGCCCCTCCCCCGCCACCCTGGGAGGGGGCGCCCAGGTCCAGGCTGCCGCGGAATGCGTGTGCGGGACGGGGGCCGGGCCGGCAGCTGGTCCTGGCAGGTGGGCTGGAAGCTGTGTTTGCAGAGTGCCTTACACATGCCAGGAAGGCCCAATTATCTAGATCCCAGGATGGGGGTGGGCGCTGGCTACCGTGGGGGCCACCTCGATGCTATCACTGGTTAGGCACATTGTTTTCTAGGTGACATAATAACTATCTGTGTTTTATGTGATCTCATTTAATTCTCAGCACAATACAGCGTGTAAGGCAGACTTATCCTCATCTTATAGATGAGGAAACCGAGGTGCAGAAGTGCTAAGTGACTTGCCTAAGGTGGCTTGGCGAAGGAGTTGTGAAACCAGGATTTCAACCAGAGATTTTAACCACTCCTGGCTAGTCTGTCTCCTAGCATAGGTATTTTTCCCAAGGAAGTAGGAAGTAGGCTCCCCTCCCTCAACAGATGAAAAGAAAAACTCTAACCAACCCACTGCCTTTTTATTTCTTGAATTAAATGAGATCATGTGTTTGAAAATGGATGGATCTGCCCCTGCCCCCTGGGGCCAGTGTCTGCCGTCTTGCTCCAGCTCTGTAACGTCCAGCTTGCTGGGTTGGATAACCACAACTATAGCAGACTGCTCACAAGCTTTTATAAAATGCCTCCTTTCATCCCTCTTCCCCCCACTCCCTGAGTTTCATGGTTTATTGAGCCCTAACAAACTCAGCCTTAAAAGCCCCCAGGAGAAGATAATGTTGGGTTGGAGACTGGACATTGAATGGACTGAGACCACCATCTCTGGCTAGAACTGGGGTCCAGACTCTGTAGGACTGGCCAGTGCATTCCTGCCCAGCTCAGATTCCCCAGCTGGGAAACTGTCATTGCTTCCTGCCTGCAGTCTGGCCAACAATACTGTCTGCTTGGCTTTCTGATGAGAGGAGAGGGGTCTCCTATCCTCCTCCTCTTCCCATAAGGGTAGAGGGGTCTGTCTTTGGCATCTCAGACCTGGCTGGGGGAGGGGCCCTCTGGCCCTGGCAGTCGCTGTTCCAGGCACGGGCAGCCTTCCACCCGGAGTTATTGGCTCTGAACTCCAGGGCTTGGAGGATGTACTGAGAAGGGCCCTACCTTCCATCTCTAAAGGTCTGCCCAGGGAGCTGGGCATAGGTCTCCTTCCTTATTCTCCCGTTGGACAGGCTAGCAACTGGGTAGAATTCAAAAGCCAGCCTTATACCTGCTGGTGAGATTATCAAACCACTTGAAATCCTGTTTGCTCATCTGAGAAATGGGAATAATAAAATCTGCCCACAGTTGCTCGAGGGGAGAGCAGGACGGTGATGCTCTTCGGAAGGTATAAAGTAATCAAGCTGATGTTATTAAAGATGATAGGCACTTTGTCAAGCTAGCGGGGAGCAGAAACGTTGAGAGTCCTCAAGCTCTCTCATGCAGCACCTCACTTCCTGGGGGTAGGTCTTACACTCCACTGGGAGATGGGCTTCTCTCCTGAGTTACCTCTTTCTCTGGAGGTACTTGAGAATGGCCCATCTGGTGCCCTCTCTCCTGCGTTACCTCTTTCTCTGGAGGACTTGAGAATGGCCCACCTGGTGCCTTGCCACATAGAGGCCACCTCTCCACCCCTCATGGTCAATGTCACTGGGGCAGGCTAGGGAAACAGGCACTTGCTCTTGATGGTGAAACTGGGGAGGGATGGGCCGGGCCCTCCTGTCTGCCACTGTTGATCGTGTCGTCATGCCTCAGGCTTGTGTTGTGTTTGTTTTATTGTGTGTATGCTTTTTTGGACCCGGCTACTAAGGGGATGGAGAAGCCGTGCCCAGTCTTGGAGGGAGATGGGTTGGCATTGAGCAATGCTCTATTCAAGTTGCACCCAGGGCGTGGGGTGTGATGTCAGCTTCTGGCGCTGGCCTGGAATGAGACGGTGCTGCTGAGACAGGTGGAGTGCGGGCGTCTCTCTTCCCGCCCTTCTGGGATGCGCGCACACCTCTTCTTCCACGTTGTTTCTGAAGTTGACTCAAGACTTACGTTGAATTTTTCCAAAGCAAGTATACTCCTTTCCTGGAGCCTCAGTTTCCCCATCTGTGAAGTGAGGCAGGTGGGCTAGAATTGTAGTCCTTGAAACCCCAGGCTTTCTTAGAGATGCTTTAGGGGTTCCTTGAATATCTAATAAAAATGATAATTTAAAATAACATTAAGATAATACAGTGATAAAAATGTGCTTACTCACCTTTAAGTTCTTAATATTAACTCATTGGGTTCCACTAACACCGTAACTTGTTAATAGTATGTTTTGGGTACCTCCTAAGAATTTTCTTTGGGAAGGAGGGCAGACATTTGATAAACATTTTTTAAAAACTTGAAAAACCACTGGGCTAGATGATCTCAAAGGGTCTTCCCAGCCTTGGCAATATATAAATCTGAGTTTGAGTTCCCAGCCCGCTTCTGATCCCCTGGCCATAAGAGAAGTCACCATCTAAGGGATGAGATCCAGGTGTCTGCCTGTACTGCTGTGGCCACAAAGGGTTTTAAATCATCCCAGGATGTCTATCACAGAACTCCAAGCAGTGATGCCCAGAAGGAGCCTAACCCAGAAGGAAAAGGTTCCAGGGTTTCCCCTGGTCCACCTAGAGGAACCTGCAGCTCCAGAGACCCCCACTTGCTTCCCCAAAGGACAACTTGCGATGTGAAACTCAGCAATCTTCAAGCCGGAGGCTTGTTGAGTTCCACCTTCGTGGTTTCTGGCCATGTCCACGTACTACCACCTGTGCTATTGCTTACATAAAATATTTTAACAACTTCATTGAGGTACAACTTACACATCACAAAAGCTGCCCATTTTAAGTGTACAAGTCAAATTCACAGAGTTGTGCAGTCATTACCACAATTCCGTTTTAGAGCATTGCATCACCCCCCAAAAAGATCCTTCATGTCCATTTACAGAAAATTCCCATTCCAAGACCAGACCAGGTAATCACGGACCTGCTGTCTTTCTAGAAATTGGCCTTTTCCGGACATTTCATAGAAATAGAATCATATACTCTGTAGTCTTTGTGTTTGGCTTTTTTCAGTTAGAGAATGTTTTTTTGAAGTTCATCCATGTTGTAGCATGTGTTCGTAGGCTGTTCCTTTTTATGGCAAAAAATATTCCTCTGTAGTGTAGCCCATATTTTGTTTATGAATCCACCCAGGCATTCAATATATTTTAAATTTAAAACGTCAACCGTATACCACCTAGCATCATCTCATGTGCCATCAGTGGTCCACGAACCGTGATTTGGAAACACCAACCCAAACCAGAGACCCTGGCCTGGGGTGCCTGGGCCCTGGCCCCAGTCACCACTGCTTTGGTTTTCCCTTGGCCCAACCAGGTCTTTACCACGTGGGAAATGTGGTCGCTGAAGCCACAATGAGGACAAGGTTGTCAAGCGTTGATTTGGAAACCAAAACAAACATCTCTACTCTGTCACCACCCAGGGCCACTAAAATATCCTGTTCTGACTTTGCAAGCTGGGGGCTTTTCCCTGGAGATTCCCACTGAGTTTATCTGAACTCAACAGTGGAGAGTTCCCTGAGTTGGCATCCAGGAGACCTGGACTTTAGGTCCAGCTCTGCCACTAGGTGCTGTGTGACCTCTGGCCAACCGCTGCCCTCTCTGGGCCTCAGATCCTCCACCTTTACATGCAGGAGTTCCTGTAGGTGAGCTCTCTCAGCTCTCTACTTGAGGTCCGTGACTCCAGGAGGCCGGCGTCGTGGCTGATCTTTCTGCGTCTGGAGACCACAGTGTGTTCTCTGAAGCCTTTCTCTGTTCTGGGCTTCCCCTTCCCTCTCTTGTCTCTGCCCCAGATGACTAGGGTCCAGGCTCCAGGCATGGGCAGTACTGGTCATCCCATCCCCCAGCTTAACTGGTTCAACCGTTTCCCCTCTCTTCATTGGCTCCAAGGAAGGACGCGGGAAAGCTTTCAGGTTGTCAAGAAAAAGGTCCCTCCAGCCTGGCAGCTGCTGCAAAGTTGCTCTGGACTGGTAGAGGAAGTTGCCCTGGGCTGGTAGAGGAAGTTGCCCGGCATGGTAGTGCTGGCCTAGCTGCCTGTCAGACAGGGCGACTCTTTTGGGGGCCTGGTGCCCCTGTCCAGAAGCCTGTCCAGCCATCCTGGCCCCCTCAGGCCCAGTGTGATTTGCAGCTGGCTGGCCTTGTTCCCTCCCGTGCGAGGGGCTGAGTGTATGCGCCCCCCAGTTGAAGTCAGCCTGGAGGCTAGGTTTCTTTTTTCCTGGTGCCTGGGGTGATTGGAGGGTGGTTTGGGAGCCTGGAGAGACCACTGTGATCATCCAGCCTGGTGGTTTTCAAGTGGGCTTTTTAGAGCCCTGGAGTCCATAGCAGGGTGCCTTGGGAGACTTCGGGGACAGTGGGAGGCTGAGCACCTGAGATTTGACCCATGTTGCCCACCGTAACTCCATGCTTCTCTGACTCCCAGATTGTCCAAAAAAGATTCCATTTTAAAAAGTGTTCTGCAGTTTTTGAAAAGAAAGAAACTGCTGATTCAGCTGAGTGCTTTCATTTTAAAGGTGGGGAAAGCAAGGCCCAGAGGGGGCTGTCTGTCTGTGCCGAACTGGGCAGACCTTCCGTTTGCTGTGCAGAGCTGGCCTCCCCACCTCGACGTGATGCCCGCATCATCTTCCTGCAGTCGAGGCTTTGTTATGTTCTTTCCATCTTTTTGTGTGTTTGCTTTAAACATTTTTTTTTAAAAAGCCACTTTCTGGGATGGGAGGGACTTTTGTCACAGCTATTTCTGACTGTGAGCCGGAAGGGGCTGGGCTGTCGGCCGGAATGAAGGACTCCAAAAAGGGATGGTGGGTGGGTCAGCTGGAGTGTCCCCTGCCCGTTCTCGTCACACCCCAGGGGGCCCTCAAGCAGGTGGGTGCTGGCCCCTGAATGTCCCAAAGCTCGAATGCTGCCCTGGAATAGAAAGCTGAGGGCTTTGTTCCCTGCCACTCCCATTGACACTTTCGTTATTTCTGAAGCTGGCACCGATACGGATTCTTGATTTCTGATTTTCCAGTGAGGCAGCCTTTGATGGTGGAACAGGGTTTCACATCCTGGCTCTGCCACTGTCCGTGTGAACATGGGCAAGTGGCTTGGTCACTCCAAGCTGCCCGTGGAGCTCCCCGCTTTGTCCTCTGTAAAAGAGGGGTCATCTTGTTGCTCTCCCAGGGATTGAGAAGGAACAAATGAGGTCTGGTGTTAAGGTACCTGGGGCCTGGCAGGTTTTGGGCATGCCTACCCACCCCCCAGCCCAGCCCCCTTCCCCTGGCAAAGTCTGTTCCTTTAATTTACAAGGATTTCTCAGCATGGCCCTGACTGCCTAACAAGTCCATTTCAGGGCACGTTGCCGCTCTCTCTGTCCCACGGAGGCGCCAGAGGTGGTGTTGGGGGTGGAGGGAAAGGGCTGCTTCTTTGTCCAGCATCTAAGAAGCCTGTTTGACCTACTCTTAGCCGTTGATTTGTGCCTCCGGAAATCTCTCGCCATCCCCCAGCCCTTTCTCCCAACTTCCTTTAAGAGAAACACACAAACCCCTCCATCTAGCGCCTCGGGTCTCTTGAGAACTATATTACAGAATCCCTTGGCTGGGTTGGCATTCTCACTGGGGACAAATTTGGGAGCGATTCTCAGAGCCTCAAGCTAGAGGGAGGAGAATGAGGTCCCAGAAAAGAAAAGGAAGCAGGGAGACAGCTGACGCTGAAGATTCCTTCTCAGAGGAATGTGAGGCGGGGCTTTGCCTTGGCAAACGAGACCGGATGCGGGGCCCCTGGGTCCCCCTTCCCCCCACGTGTATGCACAGTCTCACACACATGCACACACACACACGCACACACACATGCAGATGCACACACCAGGCTCTCCGTTCAGTCCTGTAGCTCACGTCCCCACACATGACTGTATTTGAAGGACACAGAAGGGTAGACCTGGAATTTGAACACACCCTTTGCTGCAACGAGATGCGTTGCCTTCCAGGAGAACTGATTTAAACTGTGCCATGTGTCAGTGACACCGGAGGCTGTGGGCTTTGCATTTGCAGTCCTGGCTTTTGATCGCATTGAGAGGTGAAAGCCGGCTGGCGTTCCATTTATTTCCTATGTCGCGGATGGCTGAAGGCCCGGGACGGGAAGGAGGCAGCCCTGCCACGTCCCTGTACTCAGGATTAGGGATGTGTTGCTTTTTCCTGACTTTCTCCTGTCAGGCGGTCCTGAGCACCCACCACCTCCCACATCACAGCCCTCCACACCCGGAGCTGTAACTACCTGGCATGTGTCTGCGCCTGCATCGACTGGAAGCTCTGTGGGGGCCGGCTCCAGCTCTGGCTTCGTCTCCCACTGGCAGAGCCCAGCCAGGACCTGGCCAAGGTCCATGCTGAGTAAATACTCATGCAGCAGGGAGGCCTGTGTGTCTGGCTGCTGTGAGCTAGTAGGCCTCCAGGAGGATGAGACAGAAGACGGACGACATAGACCACGTCCAGGGATTCGGCTGCTTGTGGAGGGGATGGCCTGCACTTGGAATCAGAAGGTCTGGGCCAAAGTTCAAAGTTTGAATGAACCCCCTAGCCTGGCAGTGCTGGGTGCTGGGGCCCCAGGGCAGGAGTTAAAAGCCGAGTGAGCTTGGGCTAGTCACTGCCTCTCGAGCCTCAGTTTCTTCATCTGTAAAACAGGGATGCTAAGCTCTGTGTCTAGAGGTTGTGGAAGAAGTAGATGAGCTCACCTAGCTACAGCCCAGCACGTGTAAATGGTCAAGTTTGGAATGATTTCACAGGGCAGAGAGTGGGTGCCCTACAGAGGCTGAGCTGCGCTGGCCCTGTGGGGTGGGCAGAGGTTGAGAACCAAGCTGGAAACCGGGAGAGGGTGTCCCGTGCCCTTTGCTGGCAGCATCTGT
Source organism: Macaca mulatta (assembly GCF_049350105.2). Taxonomy (NCBI): domain Eukaryota; kingdom Metazoa; phylum Chordata; class Mammalia; order Primates; family Cercopithecidae; genus Macaca; species Macaca mulatta. The sequence goes on from NC_133406.1 coordinate 222,037,969, forward strand.
GGGTTGCACAGCCCTTTGAGCATTGCCAGACTGTGAGGTGCTTAGAAAATTCCAGGCCAGATGGGAGGCTGCTAAAGGTTTGTGACGTTGCCGCCACCTGCCCACCAGGGGAGTATCCTCCCACCCACACTGGGCACCGGGCGCTTGGCTTCCTGGGCAGGATGTGGTTTCTCATTCTAGATCTGGTACAAGAGAGGGTAGTTGTCACCCAACAGTAAACCTGGCAAATGGCAATGCCTGGTTCTCTCGAGGGTCCGTGGAGCCCAGGTTCTGCTCTGGGTTTGCCTGCAGTGTGGTCTGGTCTTCACTATGCCCACCTGGGAATGGGGACAGTGGGAAAGTGGGCTTGCCCAGCAACCCTGTGAAGACTGCATCCTCTCCGTAACGTGGCACAATTCCGTGCGTGCCATTTAATTGCTTGCCTCTCAGTTTGTTGCTCTCTAAAATGGGGGTGGGGTTTCTTACAAGTTCCGCTTCTCAGGGTAGAGGTAAAAATCAATTCAAACAGTGCAGTAGGAAAACATTTTGCAAAAGGGTTTGAAAATAAATCAATATGGCTTAATGCTCCTGTTTGTTGAGCACCTACTTTGTGCTAGGTGCAGTGATAATTATGAGAGCAGTCCCAAGAGGTGGGAAGTGATTATGCTCATTTTACAAGTAAGAGGTTCAGAGAGGTGAAGACATCCGTCCCAGATCTCGCCATGAGTCCATCTGGTTCTCTGGACCCCAAGGTCAGTGCTCCTCCCAGGAGGTGGCCTTGTCCTGTGTCCCTGGAGGTTGGCGAAGGCTGGCTCCGGTTGAGGAGGCAGGCAGGAGGCACGGGGTCTCCCCAGCACCTGTCACAATATTGCCACGGCGGGTGGCAGAACAGGAGGCGGCTGCTGCGCTGGGAAGATTCCCTGCTGTCACTTTACAGTAATTATTTCTTGAGAAAGCAAATGAATCACTGGCAGTAGCAGGCAGATGAGGCTCCCGGGCCACTGTAGCAGGCCTGTCCAGTCCCCTGCTCTTTGGAGAAGGTCTCATTGGGGGCTGGCAGGGCTGGCAGGGGAAGAGTTGGGGAACAGGGAACACATATTATGACCCGTCTGGTGATTTCCATGAGGTCTCATTTAAACCCGGTGGTGGCACTGCAGGATGGAAACCGAAGCTCAGAGAGGAGAAGTAACTTGAAAGTCAGGCTCCAGATCCAACCTTTATCCTGTGCTGTACCCAGAAAGGGCCATGCCCATTGCAAGCCGCTTTCCTGCTGTGAGCCTCAGTTTTCACTTCTGTGAAATGTCGTCTAGCAAAGCTGGGGCAGGCTGTGGATCTCAGACTCTGAATTAATGCTCTATTTATCTTGCCCGGCCCCTGAGTGTCCTCAGGGCAACACAGCCAGAGGTTCTCATCCACGGATCACCAGCAGCAGAGGGCCTTGGGTGCTCTGGTGGCTATTTGGGAGCTCACCTCCGCCCTGGGCTGGAGTCTCCCTAGCTTTTGCTTTCAGTCAGTGCTGTGAACTTTGCCAGGGAACAGGGAAGTTGTTACAATCATTTGGCGCCTCTTGTTGGGGAAGATGAGACTGCCGGGTGTGGATGTCTGAGGAGCCAAAGAGGTGGTGTTCTCAGAACAGTGGCTGAACACCCACCATGGGCCAGGCTCCTGCCCTCGATAACTCAGAATCTGGGGACATAGACAAATGTGTCATGCCATGTGGCAGCATCACGTGATAGCAGCATGTGCCCAGTACCTTCTCCAACAGTGCTTGTGGATAGTAGGAGCACAATAAACATGTATTAGTTAATGAATTTCATTAAATATTTATACAGCATTTACTCTTTGCCAGGCTTCATTCAAAGCGGTTTGCAAACATTTAATTCATGGAAGCTCTAATAACCCTGTGAGTTGGGTACTGTCCTTAGCCCATTTTAGAGATGCTAAAACTGAGCCACAGAGACAGGGGAGGGAACTGGGCCAAGACACCTTGAAAGTGGCAAGCCCAGGCTGGGTGTGGTGGCTCACGCCTGTGATCCTGGCACTTCGGGAGGCTGAGGCAGGTGGATCATGAGGTCAGGAGTTCAAGACCAGCCTGGTCAAGATGGTGATGGTGAAACCCCGTCTTTACAAAAAAATTTAAAAAATTAGCCAGGCGAGGTGGCAGGCGCCTGTAATCCCAGCTACTCAGGACCCTGAGGCAGGAGAATCACTGGAACTTGGAGGGTGGAGGTTGCAGTGAGCCAAGATCTCACCACTGCACTCCAGCCTGGGTGACAGGGTGAGACTCCATCTCAAAAAACAAAAAACAGAAAAACAACAACAAAAAAAGAAAGTGGCAAGCCCAGATCTGACCCCAGAAAGTCAGGCTCCAGTTCCAACCTTAAACCTGTGCAGTCCCAGAAAGGGCCGTGCCCATTGCAAGCAGCTTTCCTGCTTGAGCCTCAGTTTTCACTTCTATGAAATGGGAGTAATAAATCTGACCTCATGAGGCTGTTTGGAAGACCGTCTAAAATGGTACCTGTGAAGCACTTTGAAAACTGGCAAGTGGAGTGTGTAGGGACTAAATCCTTGGGAGTCCTGAGCTCTACCTGTTCTACGGTTTCTTTTCCAACTTCCCGCGCAGCCTGAAGCTCTGTGAAGCTCCATGCAATGCCTTGTCCTCTCTTGCCTTTACATTCACACCTCCCCGGATCCTGGGATGGGATGTTGGACAGAAACCTGCTATGTTAGACAGCTTAGGGGAGAAGGTTTATGTAGAACCCAAAAGCTGGGAAGAGAGGAACCTGCAGCATATATTTCTGCTGCCTGTCAGCTCTGAGACCTCGGGAGAGTCACTCTGCCTCTCTGAGCCTCTGTTTCTTATCTGGAAAGTGGGAATGGTCACGTTGCATGGAAGGCAAGGGCGATGATGGTGCTCTGATTCCGGCTGCCGTGGCAAAAATCACTAAATAAGGCTGGGGGTTCTGGGGAGAGGAGTTGGGCAGGAATCGAATGGCATTTGGGCCTTTGCCCTGGCAGGAGCCCCTCCACGTGGCCGTGCTGGGGGTGGGGCCTGTCTCTGAGATGCTTGCTCAGCGCTCTCTGGCCTGCGTGCTCCGACTCTGGGATGTGTGTTCACACAGACCCTGCTCATCTGCTGCTCGATGGAAAGAGGCCCCTGCAGTGGAGACAGCGCCTTCCGCCCTCTTAATTGGCCATCTTTATTACTTGGGTTATTTAAGACGGTTCTTGGCTCGCTGCCGCCTGTTTGCTGTCTTGGGGGAGGGGAAGAGCTACTGGTCTAAGTAGACCTTGTGAAATTCCCCGGCAGACAGGCTCCTCTCTGTATAGGGTCAGCCCATCTTCCCAGGGCCCACTGGCACCCCCTTTTTGCTCCTGACCCACTGTGGTAATAGGCAGAAGGCCATCTTGGGGGGTGGTAGTGGAAGCTTTAGGGAAAGCTTGTTGCAAAGTCAGGACCGGAGAGTCTTGGAGGTCTGGGTGGGACGCTGGTGAGACCCTGGGGTGCCCCAAACCCAGGGATTCTGGAAGGTACCCAAGCCAGTTTAGAGCCAGTCAAGGAAGGCTTCCTGGAGGTGACATCACCTAGGTTGTTTTTGGAAGGTTTAGTAAGAGTGGAAGAGAAGGAGAAAGGGTGCTCCAGATAGAGAGGACAGCTTGTACAAGAGCCTGGAGTTGAGCTGCTGTGCAGGACACAGTGTGGAGCTGCTCCTGGTTCCTGGGCTTGAGCCTGGCACTGCCAGAACTTGGCCTGTCCTATGCTTGCTTCTTCCCTGTCTTGTCCCCTCCTCCCTCCTCATGCTCTTCTTGGCTCTCATTTTCTGTCTTGCTCTCCTTTCCTCTCCCTCTTTCTTTCTTGTTTTGGGCACGAGCAATCCTCCTGCCTCGGCCTCCCAAGGAGCTAGGACTACAGGCACACACCACTACACCCAGCTAATTTTTTTTAAAAAAATAATTTTTGTTGAGATAAGGGTCTCGCTATGTTGCCAGGGCTGGTCTTGAACTCCTGGCCTCAAGTGATCCTTCTGCCTTGGCCTCCCAAAGTGCTGGGTTTACAGATGTGAGCCACCATGCCTGGCCGAGTCTTGATATTACATTGCAGTTGGTTTCACACTTGCCTTTAAAGAAAATATTAGCATTTAAAACATTAGGACTTAAAATTTGCCGGGTGTGGTGGCACGCGCCTGTTATCCCAGCTACTTGGGAGGCAGAGGCAGGAGAATGTCTTGAACCTGTGAGGTGGAGGTTGCGGTGAGCCAAGATCTTGCCACTGCACTCCAGCCTGGGCGACAGAATGAGACTCCATCTCAAAAATAATAATAATAATAATAATAATAATATAAAATAAAACATCAGGACTCATCTGACTTGGAGACTGAAGGCTTGAACTCAGCAAGCTACTGCTGGCAGAGCCAGAATTAACCTGGTGCCAAGTTGAGGGACCTCCAACTTATAGGTTATTCTTTTTCTGAGCCCTAAGGCATAATTCAATTGTGGGGAATTAAAAAGAAATTGCTTCATTTGCTCTTGCTTCATGTTTCCTGTTGGCCCGTGATTTGGGCCTTCTCTTGGGTGGGAGCTCTGGCTCTGAGGTGACACCGCTTGGAGTTGTGTTACTGCTCTGAGCCTCAGTTCTCTCATCTGTAAAATGGGGATGACAGTCTTAGCTGATGGGGTTGCAAGGATTTGATGTTGCCTGCAGAGTGCTAAGTGTGCCGCTGGGCCCTCAGCTGTTACCGCTCCCTCCCTCCTGCCCTGGCCTGGCTCCCACCAGCCCCCAGGCCCCAATTTGTACATATAAAAACATGTGCAAATCCCAAAGTACTATTTGTCAGGCCACATCCCCAGACAAGGAGCTCTGGAAACATAATCTTTGCGGGGAATGAAGGATCAGCCTCTATGGTTCACCCAACTCCAACATTCTAGGCAAAGTTCTCAAGCCTTCCAGCTCCAGGGCTTACCCCGGAGATGAGGAGACAGGGCAGCCTTTCCTGCGCCAGGCTCACCAACACCCTGTGGGTCTCATCATTCCATCCCATCTCATACAAAAGGAAAACGGGGCACAGTGAGAACTGCCTGCTCCCTCCCCCTTTGGCTGAAGACTGGCCTTTTGTGTTCCGAGCACTTCCTCTCCCCAGTAGAGCTGCCTGGGCAGCGAGGAGGAGGTCATGTCCCCTCTCTTCTCAAGCAGACTGTCAGCACAGGGTGACCGGGAAGGCAAGACCTGGCATTCAAGGCTGTGTCCAGCGCAGGGTATCGCCTGGAGCCTGTGGCTCCTAGGAGGGCCTGATGGAATGTGGACATGAATGGGGAAGTCTTTCGCTGTCCCCACCTCCCTGGGGATCGTGGACTGTCTCAGCCTCCCCCTTGTGTGGATTTGGAAGCAACCTCAGGGGGTCACGTTGCTGGTCTGAGGTCTCACGATGAGGTAGGGCCAGGACCAGGATTCGAACCTGCCTCTTGCAGACTGTTACCGAAAGTACTCTCTGCCACACATGCGAGCTCATTCTGGCAGGCTGAGATACGGGAGTTGAAAGACAGGGGTTCAAACCCTGCCCTGCGCCCAGCAGCAGAACGGCAGCTGTTCCTCCTTCTGGGCCTCCGTAGGCGATGGGTAGATGGTTTCTGTGTTTTCATGGACTGCCTTGCGAGGCCTTGTGGGTGAAGGGCCCACTCTCAGACCTTGGCAGAGGAGTGACGTTGAAGGCTGGCTTGGCATTGTTTTTCCAGGGTTGACGTCAGGGCAGCTGGTTTAGGGTTTCATCTGTGAGACAAAGGCTGCTTTGTAGCTTCTGCCCGGTTTAAGCCCAAGCACATCACCCCCCAAGGTGGGAAACGAGGTGGAAGGGATTGCAGGGCCCAAACAGAGAAGCCTTGGAAGGCTTGGCTTATGCTCAGCCCCTCTAAGAAGGGAGCCAAGATCTCATAATTCTATAGCCATCTTGCTCACTTCCCAAGAGCGCCCTGTCTACCCACTGCAGCGTTTGAAGCCTCACACATGTGTTCTCTGGAGCATCGCACCACTCCAGCAAGGTGGCTGTGGGTATGTCCATTGTACAGATGAGAAAACTGAGTCGTGCCAGGTAAAATGACTTGTTCCTTGTCAAAGCTACAAAGCGGCAGAGTGGGCACGTGACCCCAGGTCTCTGGCTTCCAAGATCACCACTGGGTTCCACCACTAGAGTCTCATGTTGCACCCAGCTTTGGAAGGGGAATTCTAAAAGCCAAGATACCCTAGAATCAGACTGGAGCAGATAAACCTCATGGGTTTTGCGGGGTACCTGGAGCTTTCTCTTGTCAGGATTCAGAGTTGGGTCACTGCTTCGAGCACGTGTTGCGTATTTGTATCTGCATGTGTAGGTATTTGCACATGTACATACAAGTTAAAGAAGGGAATTGGATACTGGAGGGTCTGTATCACTGGCAGGTGATTCCAGGGAGGCCTTGTGGGCAGGTGTAAGGAGTCATCCCAGGGGACACCTAGGACCTTCTGCTCTTCTTTGCCAGGATTACCCTACTTGATCATTCATTCTTCCATCCATCCAACCATCCATCCATCCATCCATCCATCCATCCATCCATCCATCCATCCATCAGTTTGTCCATCCATCTATCCTTTTCTGGGCCACTGTGCTCAGGCCCTATGCTGCTTTGGGGATGATGCTGCCTGAACTAGGAGTTTGCAGAATCTGGGGAGCTTGCCAAGTGACTGTTAAATCAGGGCTGGAAGAGTCCTTAGAGATTGGTTAGATCTTTTCTCTTCCTTATGTCAGAGAGGGACAGTGACTTGCCCAAAGTTGCATGGCAGGTGGCGGAGCTAGGGCTCAAAGTCAGGTCTGTAGGTCCAGCCCCATGTTTCTGCTTCTCCGCTGTGTCAACAGACAGCTCTCACTCCTGGCCAGCAGCCGCCTTACCTAGCTCTTCCCTCCTCTGCTGTTTTGATGTGTTCTTGGCTTTTTGGGAGTTGCTGGCAGACTCTGTTCTGAGAGACTTCCAGAGGTGTCTACTGAACCAGCATGCAGGCCCTACACTGGGGCCAAGCTTGGCCATGCTCTGCCCTGAGATGACATCCTCCCGCATCTGGAACAGCAGGTTGACTGAGTCCCTGAGGGGAGAGACTCCAAGGCTGTGTTTACTTTACCCTACTGGACACTGGCTTCTTTTCCTCCAAGGGTCTCCAGAGGTCATCTGTTCCTTCCTCATCTTGGGGCTAGGATCATTGCAAATCCTGCCTGAAGATCTTACTGCGTAGGAAGCACATTCCAGAGTCCTTTCTGAGACAGGCCGTCCAGTGTCCTCGTGGCCTTTTCCAGGGAAGTGCTTCCTGGTGTCTAACCATGATCCCTACTGCTGCCTTTCCCCCTTTGTTTAGCCTTTCACAGAGGAGGAAAGTGGTTGGACATCAATTCCCTGGTGGTTCTCAAGGCAACACCGTTATCTTGCTGCGTACCCTCTTCCCACCTACAATCCCCCTTTTCTCCATTTCCTGAGAGACTGTGCCTTGACTCAGATACAAGTTGAGACACAAACTTCATGCAGAAAAGATCTGGCGGTTCCCTGTAGGATCCCACAAGTTTCTGGGAGGGAGGCACATTCCTTTTTCAGGAGTCATGGAGCCCTCTGAGCCAGAAGTGGCCTGGATCCCAGGGATCACTCTGGTCCCATCTTTCCTGACGGGGAAACTGAGGCCCAGAGAGGTTGAGCAACACATCCACAGCCATTCAGCCAGCCTGTCTGCGTTGGATGTCCTCCTTCATGCAATGCTGTTTCTGTGGTTTGGGCAGGGGGCTTGATAAAGGTGGCTGGTGGCCTCTTGGCCTGGTGGTCCCTGCCACAGACAGATGTCCCGGAAGCAGAACAGCCAGCCCCATGTGGCCCCAGAGGGCTCCCTGGCCTGGAATCAGTGCTCCTGCCTGCTGGTTCCCTGGGTTGGCAGATTCCTGGGCTGCCCTCAGGGCCAAGCAGTGGCACCTCCTCCGCTCCCACCCACCTTGTGGCTTCCTTTCTCCCACAGCCTCCCAGACTCCCTTTTGGCCCTAGAGGTGCCAGGGAGGCCCCTCACCTCCAAGGGGAGAGAACAGAGGCCTGAGTGTCCAGCAGTGATGAAGTTGCCGGGGGGACACTGGCTCCTGTGGCTGGGGCAAGAAGGGGTTAAGCAGTGTTGCCTGCCAGGGCTGGACTCCCAGCTGGTGTCCCAGCCCCTGGGGCCAACCAGGCCATCTGGCCTGACAGATACCACACTGTGTCCCATCTGTCCCAAGGCAAAGTCACCAGGAGGAGACTGCCTACTGCCTTTGAGGGCCTGCAGGGGTGGGTGTGGACCCTGCTGTCTGTCCCTGGGGGGCCAGGCCAGTTGGGAAGGGGCTCCCCACTGGGCAGACTGTCCTCTGGCCACGCTCCCTGCAGGGTCTCCCTAGCTGTGAGGTGGGGGAGTCTGCATCCCTGATGTGGTCAGAGTTTCCTTGTGCAGAAGGTCTAGAGAGGTGCAGGGATGGGCTCAAGGCCACACAGTAAGTCAGCACAGGCAGAGCTGGGCTTCCCCCAAGGCCCTGCTGGTGGCTATGCCCTGTGGCTCCAGCTCACAAGCTCATTCATCCAGTCAGTACCGGTTGAGGGCCTACTATGTGCTGGGCACTTGGTCACTCTGGATACCAGACAGTTCCCCAGTCCCAGCATGGGAGAGGGAACCCAGAGGCAAAGCTTCTAAGGGGAAGCATGGCGCAGCTTAGCCAAGCCCGGGGCCCTGGATGCTGTAGCAGCCCTCCCAGCAGCCTCCCTCCCAGCCTTCCCAGCAGCTAGAGGTGGGGCTTGCTCGCTAAGAGGAGCAAAATAATGTGAAGCACTGGTGTTTATGATCTTGTGGGGTCTTCACCATCCAGGGAGGTGTAGGTACTATTGTTATTCCCATTTTACAGATGAGGAAACTGAGGCTCAGAGAGGTAAAGTTGCTTTAGCAGATCACCAGTTGGGGAGCGGCTGAGTTGGACACCCATCCCAGCTCTGCCTGACATCAAAGCGTTTTGGGATAAGGGGCAGGGGGCGGCTGCAAATGGCCTCCCGCTTTGCCCCAGGCTGGCTCCTTCTTGCTGCGCTGGCCTGGACCATCTTCTTTTTGGCTTTTTGCTGAGTCCGGGCTGGGAATCCTGTGGCTGGAGGCCCAAATCTCAGGCGGAAGAGAGCCCCCCGCTGGGTTGGAGTTGAGAAGAGAGGCTGTGCTGGTGCTGCCTCCCCTGTGTGGGGTGCCCGGCAGTATCTGGGCAGCACTTGGGGGATTTCCCTTGGGGGACCCTCCATCCTTCTGAGGGCTCCAAGGCTCTGGCCCCCCAGTGGGGGCTGGGCCAGGCCAATGGGAGCCTCCATAATGCTGTTATGATTATGTGACCCTGGATGAGTCACTGCGCCTTGGTGAGCCTTAGTTTCCCCATCAGCAGAATGGGGGTGAGAAGATGACAAGCTCCAATAAAGATGCCCTCCGAGGGGCTTTGCAGTCATGGAAGAGTCCCTGGGAGGCTTTGTTCCATTTCATTCCCCCTCCCATCTTAAGGGGACTGACTTCTCTCTCCAGCCCCATGGGTCGGTGGGAGGAACACTCTCATTCGTGTGTTGTGGGGTTGCCTGGTGCCCTGCCTCCGCACTCCCCACTGGTTCACATCAGGTGGAATGCCAGGGCCGGCCGTGATGACAGGAGCCTGGGATTAAGTAATGAGTCCATCCCCCTGAGCTGTATTTAGTCACTAATTCTTTTGTGCGCGTGTTTGCAGTCTAATTACCTGTCTCAGCTACGCTGGAACCTGCCCCTTCCCGGCCAGTGAGGACGATGATGGCGCTGCACAGACAGGTGGCCGTTGCCCTGTCACCCATCCTTGGTTGCACAAGCCCAACGTGTCTTTTGTTGGCTGGGTCCTTGTCACTCTTCCCTCCTCCCTCCTGGAGATTGCTCTGGAATGTTCTCCTCCCCTTACCAGCTGCATGGCAGGCAGCTCCTAGTCTCTGGAGTTGCACTGAGCCAGTCACTGCCTGTGTGGGACCTTGGACATATCACCTCCCACCTCTGAGCTTCAGACTTCTCATTTATGAATGACCTGGATGTCCCCGTCTGATGTCCTAGGATCCTGTGTTCTGTGCTTTTTTTTTTTTTGGCCACACCTGGAGCCAGTTTGTGTTTGCCCATCCTCATTTAATCCAAGTGGGGTCATTCTCACCCATTTTACAGGTGAGGAGACTGAGCCCTAGGGAAGCGACTTGGCTTAAGGCCGCAGAGCCTTGCTTTCAACCCAGGTGTGCTGACTCTTGCCTGGTGGGCTCTGCCTGGCTGCCAGCCCCTCATTTTTTTCAGGCTGCACATGATAAGGAAAATCTGGGCTCCCAGGCAGCTGGCTCCAGGGTGGCTGCGGGTGAGTAAGTATGCGGGAGATTACCCTGAGGTGCCCTACATTTACCTCCAGGGCAGCACAGTCACTTGGAATAAACAGTGGAGAGACCCAAAGTACATATTACGTTTCCAAAATAGCCTTGGGAGTTGCTGTTTTTCTCAAAGCTGTAAACATATCCCTGGGCCGGGGGGCCTCTCACACTCTCCTGAGCACGGACCCCCTGGGCCTGCTGCCTCTTGACCTGAGTGCCCAGACCTGCTGCCCAGACCCCCTTCTGGCTTCCACTTAAGCAAGAGCTGGAGCCCTGGAGACTGAGAGCCGGCAGACACTGGGGATGGGGATGGGGTGGAGGGTCCATGGGGGCTTGGCCAAGCCTAGGCAGAAAGACAATGTCCCGGGGATGGAGAGCCGTGGATACCAACTTTCCCATCATCTGCCCCATGCAAGGTAGGCCCAGGCTTCAAGGTGCAGAGAAGAGAGTAGCAGAGTTGGCCTGGACTGTGGAGGTTGTTTAGGGAAACTGAGGCTGGCAGGGAGGGGCTGGCAGGGAGGCCATGTCTAAGGCGACAGGGCTGCATTGGCCTAGATTGAATCTCCTAGAGAAGGCCCTGGAGATGACACTTACTGGGCCTTTTTAATCCAGTGAATATTTACGGGGCCTCCTTGTGCCAGGCTCTGTGCTGGGCACTGGAGTTGCATTTGTGACCCAGAGATGGGCCTGATCTTGAAAGAGATGAGGGCCGGGCACAGTGGCTCACACCTGTAATGCCAGCACTTTGGGAGTCTGAGGCGAGAGGATTGTTTCAGCCCAGGAGTTTGAGACCAATCTGGGCAACCTAGTGAGACCTCGTCTCTACAAAAAACCAGAAAAATTAGCCAGGTATGGTGGCGTGCACCTGTAATCCCAGCTACTTGGGAGGCTAAGGCAGGAGGATCCCTTAAGCCCAGGAGTTTGAGGCTGCGGAGAGCCTTTGTTGCGCCCCTGCACTCTAGTCTGGGCACACAGCGAGATCTTATCTTTAAAAAAAAAAAAAAAAAAAAAAAAGACAGAGGGAGAGAGAGAAAAGAAAGACAAGTTAGGTAGAGGAGACCAGCAGGGGATCAGATACCTCAGTACCAAGTGGCCCAGAGGCTTTGCAGTTCAGAAGAGTGGCACTTGACCCTGACCAAGGAGTCAGGGGTGGCCTCCTGGAGAGGGTTATAAGCTGGGTCATGAAGTCACATCAGGTAAGGGAGAGAGAGAGGAAAATGACAAAGGGGAAGGGGTGTAGAACCTGTTGGGCAGAGAATGCAGCACATGCCTTGGAGGTGTGATGGAGCTTGGCAAAGAGGGGCTGGAGGTGTGGGGGGGATGCTATTCAGCCTTACTCTACCGTAGCACGTGGCCTTGTTCTCCAGGACTTATCACCCACCAGGTGAGACCTCTGTCTACCCTTTTGGAGAAGAAGTGTCTGGCCCATTTCTCAGAGGAGCCTGATCTCCCAGCCTTCGCTCCTTGGGGAAGGTAGAGGGCCACTGGTAGACGAGGGCAATATTTTGACTAATGAGGAAACTAAGGCACAAAACATTGTTGCTGCAGGAGCTAGAGTAAGAACCCAGGACCCTGCCTTTCCTTGGCTCCCTGGGCAACTGGGAGCCTGTGGTAGAGAATGCCGGAGAACGTTCTCTCCAGCTCGTCACACATGGCTCTTTAGAGGGGCACAAAAGCTCTTTCCACGTCTGCACACTTGATCCGGAAACCCAATCTGGGTATCCCAGAGGGATACCTGGACATGTATGCAAATGTGAGGGTATGAAGGTGTTCACGGTCTTGTTTAGATTGCAAGGACTCTGCGGTGACAGCAGAGAGTCCATCAAACCACTGGCCCTGCAGCCACCCGCTGTGTCACCTGCTCGGGAGGATGCTGCCGTATATTGTTAGGTAGAAAAAACACCTTTGAAAACCACATATGGTTGCATCCCATTGTCGTTAAAAAACAATCTCATAAGAAGAGAAAATCTCATAAGAAAAAGTTGGGAAGGATATACAGCCGATGTTAACCGTAATTGTCTCAGGGAGGGGGATTCATTTGGGTGGGTTTTACATTGGTTTTATCTGGCTTACCTGTTTTTTTCTTTTCTATGTCTTGTGTAATCATTGTAAACACTCATGCAATTTAAAGCAAGGGTAACACGAGCAGGTATTTTTGTCTTTTAAAAATTTAAGTGGTTTTGATGTTTTGAGCAGGTATACATGACATCATTCAAACTTAAAAAGATACAGAAGGGGCCGGGCGTGGTGGCTCAAGCCTGTAATCTCAGCACTTTGGGAGGCCGAGACGGACGGATCATGAGGTCAGGAGATCGAGACCATCCTGGCTAACACGGTGAAACCCCGTCTCTACTAAAAAAATACAAAAAATTAGCCGGGCGTGGCGGCAGGTGCCTGTAGTCCCAGCTACTCGGGAGGCTGAGGCAGGAGAATGGCGTAAACCCGGGAGGCGGAGTTTGCAGTGAGCTGAGAGCCGGTCACTGCACTTCAGCCTGGGCGACAGAGTGAGACTCCGTCTCAAAAAAAAAAAAAAAGATACAGAAGGAGGGGAAATTCTGACACACACTACAACATGGATGAACTGATTTCATTATGCTAAATGAAATCAGCCAGGCCAGGCACGGTGGCTCACGCCTGTCATCCCAATACTTTGGGGGGGCCAAGGTGGAATTGCTTGAGCCCAGGAGTTTAAGACCCGCTAGACAGCATGGTGAAATCCCGTCTCTACAAAAAATAATTTTTTAAATGAATTGGGTGTGGTGGCTCATGCCTATAGTCCCAGCTACTCCAGAGGCTAAGGCAGGAGGATTGCTTGGGCCCAAGAGGTGGAGGTGCAGTGAGCTGTGATTGTACCACTGCACTCCAGCCTGGGCAACAGAGTGAGACCCTGTCTCAAAAAAAAAAAAAAAAAAAAAAAAAGAAAAGAAAAGAAAGAAAGAAGAGAAACAAACCATTCACAGAAGGACAAATACCATCTGATTCTATTTATACAAAGTACCCACAAGTCGAATCCACAGAGACAGAAAGTAGAAGGGTGGTTGCCAGGGGCTGCGGGGAGAGGGGCATGGGGTGCTACTGCTTAACAGGTACAGTTTCAGTTTTGCAAGATGGAAGAGTTCTGGAGATGGATGGAGGTGATGGTTGCACAGCAGTGTGAATGCACTTAATGCCACTTTAAAAATGGTTAAGATGGTGTGTTGTATGGTTTATTTATTTATTTATTTATTTTTGAGGCAGGGTCTTGCTCTGTCACTCAGGCTGGAGTGCAGTGGTGCAATCTTGGCTCGCTGCAGCCTTGAGGTCCTGGGCTCAAGCAATTCTCCCACCTCAGCCTCCTGAGTATCTGGGACTACAAGCGGTGCCACCACACCTGGCTACCTGGCTAAATTTTTTGTATTTTTTGTAGAGATGGGGTTTCACCATATTGCCCAGGCTGGTCTTGAACTCCTGGGCTCAAGTGATCCACCTGCCTCGGCCTCCCAAAGTGTTGGGATTACAGGCGTGAGCCACCGCGCCTGGCCTCTTATGTGTATTAAGAAAAGATACAGAGGGGACAGAGTGACAGTTCTACCCCATAATCCCCAGTCACCCACGTCCCCCATGAAGGGAACCGATGTTTTCAGTGTGATGGTGGATGCTTGGTTTCCTCCCTCCTGCCCCTGGGTACAAACGGGCAGTGGCAACTTGGATGGGGCCCTTCACTCATGGGTAGAGGAAGATGCCCCCTGGCCCAGGGCGAGCATTCCCTTCCATCCCCGCTTGCCTGGCCCAGGGCAGCCAGTGCCCAGATCTTCCCACGCTTCTTGGGTTGAAGGGATTGAAGATCTGAGGCTGCAGGAGCCAGAGGTCCTGCCCCGGCGAGAGCTCCGGAACTCGCCTCCCCTCTGTCAGTGAGAAGAGAATTCTCTTAATCCACTTCTGTGTCCCCAGCACTTGGCTCCTGGGCGAGCACTTGGGAAATGTTTGTTGATTCTGTCCTGGGGGAAGAAGATGAAATGTAAGCCGGTAGCCAGCCTGAGTTGGGCTGTGGGAAATACTCCGGGCTGCCAGGCCTGGGTGTCTCCAGAAACACCCAATCCTTGCTCACAAAGGCTCTCTCAGTGCCAGATCTTGTGCCAGGCACTGGGATGTGGTGCCGAATTGGACACAAGGGAGATGGGACGTCCTCCTGTGTGTCTTGACAGCCCGTGTGTTGCCGGGCATTGGTAGCAGAGGAGGCTGGTTTGGCACCCAGGTACCCTTCCTCGTCCCTGGGGCCTTGGCCAGTCTACCCAGAGGAACTGCCCTCCAGCTGAGTTACCATTTTCCATGGCAGGGAGGGCAGCAGAAAGGCCGTGTTCCATGACTAATCATAGCCTCCATCTATGGAGCATTTACTGGGAGCAGGGCACTGTGCTAAGTGTGAAATGTGTGTTGACTCATCTACTACAACAACCTGGCAAGGCAGGTGCTCCCATTAGCCCCTGCTCAAAGCTAGGGGACCTGGAGCACGGGCGGTTAAGTGCTTGGCCCAAAGGCACACAGCTCAGAAGTGCAGACCCTCTGCCCCTCCTGGCATCCTAGTCTAGTGGGGCCAGGGGTGAGATCTCTGCATTCAGTGCCTGGGGGCCGGATGGCAAGCTGCAACCTCCCTGCAACCCCATGATTTCCATAGCGCAGTGGAGCCAGGAAGAAACAGAACATTTTCCAGACCACAGCAAGAAGAGCGCTGCTCTCTCAGACCCTGGAGCTAGTGACAGGGAAGGCAGAGAAGGGACGAGAGCCTCCGTTTATTCGGAGCCTGTGTATACCCTCCTTTTCACAAACTGTAGCAGCCTCCAGAGGCGGCGGGATCTTTATGATGACCAAATGGGGAGGCTCAGGGATTGGAATCTCTTGCCCAGGAGTGTGTGGTTGGTACCGTTGGGATTTGAACCTTGTTCCATCCAGCTCCAGAGCTTGGCGCCTTTCTCGCTCACCACGTGCCGGCCCCAGCTCATCGCCTTGGCAGTGGAGGTGGTGGTGCGCCGAGGCCTTCCTGCACCTGGGTTCTCTGGCGCTGAGAAATAAGTACATGGGCAAAGTGACTTTTTTTCTGGGTCAGTGACTGTGACCCCATGTGTACACATCTGTGCGTCTGACCCTGGCATTGTAATCCGGGGGCATTTTCGAAGTGATGTGCTAGGGGTGTGGGCAGGGAGTGGGGCTTATGGAGCCGACGAGACACTGTCAAACCATAGAGAGGCTTGGGAACCATACGGACCTGGATTTGACCTTGAACAAGTCATTTCACCTGAGTGTGTATAGTGGGAATGATAACATCCGACTCGCAGAACTGTGGTGAGAATTAGAGATTGTGGGAGTCAAATGATTAGCACCTAATCAGCATTTTACAATAAACGCAAGTTCTTCCCTTCTTGTAGAAGAGTGGAGTCTGATGAGAGAGACAGGGAAGTGAAAATTTACAGCCCTTGGGTGCCAGTAGTGAAGGTGTGAGTTCAGGACTGGGAACATCAGAATGGGCATAGTGACTTATTCCGGGGAAGTCATGGAAAGCTCCCTGGAGGAGGTGATGAAGGGATGCCTAAGCCTGGAAGAGGTTGGCAGTGGTGCTCCAGAAACTTCATGGTGGCCTGCAATTTACGATGCAGATTTTTCCTCCCTGTGAGATGCTGGTTGAGACAATTTCCTCCTTGGAGTGGCCTGGTTTTTTAGGGGTGGGGGGAGTGCCCACCTGGGTGTAGTTTCTGGACAGAAGCAGTGGGAGGAGGGCACTGGCCAGCATGCTGCTTGGGATTGTGAGTGTCCACAGAGCGGCAGTTTCTCCAAAGGTGTTTTTTGTTTGTTTTTGAGACAGAGTCTCACTCTGTCACCCAGGATGGAGTGCAGTGGCCTGATCCTAGCTCACTGCAACCTCAAACTACTAGGCTCAAGGGATCCTCCAACCTCAGCCTCCCAAGTAGCTAGGACTACAGGTGCATGCCACCATGCCTGGCTAATTTTTACAATTTTTTTGTAGGGATGGGATCTCAATATGTTGTTCAGGCTGGTGTTGAACTCCTGGCCTCAAATGATCCTCCTGCCTCGGCCTCCCAGAGTGTTGGGATTACAGCCATGAGCCCCCATGTTCAGCCTCTCCAAAGTTGTTTTTGATAAGCGATACCAAGTGGGAGTGATGCTGGGAATCTGAGCAAATATAGACATAGGGGAATTGAACAGGCACCTCAGAAAACAACTGAAACCTCAGATTGGCATTGGGGCAGGTGACCCGGGGGTTCCCTGGGCCCCATGTTGCCCAAAAAAGCCAACAGCTGGCCTGGGTGAACACCCTTAAATGCCTTGTGTATGTTGGAAGGTGCCATGAGACCAGCTGGGCTCTCCTGCCCTGGACCCACCTGCTGCCATCGTGGCCTTTGTTAGGACAGACCTCAAAGGGCTGGGCATGCCCATTAGTTCCTGGGGTACATCTATGGGGTGTGGAGGGCAAAAACAGGGCTTTCAATGGGTTTTGCTGGCATGGGGATTCTGTGGCATTAGCATCTGGCTTCTTTCCTTCTGCCACGCCATCCCCGTGTAGTGCCAGCCACCCAGCCAGGTGAAGGCAGCATCTAGCTCATTATCATGACCATCAACAACATGGCTGTGATGCAGACAGTGGCTCTGGGGTCAGATGGCCCTGGGTTCAAGTCTGACCCCTCACTTACAGTGTGGTCCTAGAGCATTCTCCCAGCCTCTCCCCACCTCTCTGAGCAGCTGTAATTGGGAGGTCACGAGGATGAGGATGATGACACCAATGGCATGCTCGTGGTGGACCAGGCACTGTTCTGGGCACTTTTCATATGCTATTCCATGGAATGTGGGCAAAACCCCTCGGAGCTGGGCGGTATTACCAAGGCCCAGAGAGGGTCATAGCTTGCTTAAGGTCACAGAACTGCAAGATGGATAGCTGGGATTGGGTCCCAGGACCCTCTGTCTCCAGAACCCCTGCTGCCCTCTCCACTACACACACTGGTTGGAACGCAAGGACTGGCATCCCAGCTGGCTTTTGAGCATTTGTGGTTTGTCAGGTGGCTTTGTGGTCAGTGTAGGGTGCTTGTCCAGGGATCATGGAAGTTGTTTTCTGGCTTGGATGGGTGGGCCCTTAGAATTCATCCAGCTTGACATCATTGCATTACTGACGGGAAACTGGTGCCAGAGGAGGGGAAGGGACTTGCCCCAAATCATGCAGCCAGCTGGGGCAGAGGCAGGACTAGCTTCAGGACTTCCTGCACAAGGCTGCCGCCTCGTTGCCTGAAGGGGTGTGTGGCTGGGGGCCGGAGCCCACTTAGGGGCTTGCTGTTCTCTCCCACTCACCTCTCTCAAGTCCTGATGGCTCACCGCAGACAGCCCAGAGGCCAGCTAGCTTCCCTGCAAAGGGCCCCATTGGTCACCAGGAAACAAGCTGGGGGAATGTCAGGTGGAGGCAATGTGATGACCCCACGCAGCTCATTCCCTCTGCCTGGCGATGGGACTCACTTTCACCTCCTTGCTGGGAAAACTCCTTAGCAACTCGATTTCAGCGCCACTTCTCTCAGTTGCTCCTGGGTCCCCAGAGGGCTAGGACAGGATGGAGAAGTGTCCTTGCTTAGGGGGCCCAGACTTTCACCCACCCATTTGCCCCTCCCTCCCCCAGGCAGGTAGAGCCAAGGTGACACCGGTGAAGAGCATGGGCATCATCTCTCAAGGGCGCCTGTGTGCCTCACTTGAGCCTGCTCTCCTGATCTGTCCATGAGCCCTACGAGGTGGGATTGCTATCCCCATTTTACAGAAGTGGAGACTGAGGCTCCTAGCTTGAGGTAGGCAGGCCCTCAGGGGATCACACAGAGGCAGATGACTTTCTCAGCTCACCTGCCCTTCCTAGAGAGGTCTGCAGAAATGCCTACAACCTTTGACCCTCTAAGGCCTGCGGGGCTCGTGGCAAGCCCTCAGGAACTGTTTATGGAATGAATGAGTGAGGGGGCAAACAAATGAATGCATGCTCCCACACCGCGCTGCTTCTTCTGGGACAGGGCACCCAGCGGGTGCCTGCTGTTGAGTGTAGGCTGTCAGAGCCCTGATAGCACTCAGGATAACTCTGGATGGAGTTGGTGTCCCTGAGGCTGTCACCTCTTCTGGACTTCAAGGAAGGGCCCTATCCAGTGTGTGCAAATAGCACTGCAAATATCAAGTCCAGAGGGATTTTGGGAGATCCTATTACAGATGGGGAGACTGAGGCCCAGGGCAGAGAAGGGACTTGCTCAGGGTCATGCAGCGAATTAGCAACACAGCCAGGACGTGAACCAGGACCTCCTGCTTCCTAGCCCAGTACGCTCTCTTCCACAGGGAACTTCCCTGTGGATGTCAGACCCCTCTGCCTCTCCCCTGAGCAGCCTTGCACAGACCTGGCCTGCTGGGATCCCTGGAGAAGGCTGTTGTTTCTGGTTGAAAGCAGCTTTGTGTGTCTGTGTGGGTGGCAGTGTGCTGGGGCACACTTGATTAGCGGCTTCTCAAACCTGGCCCCCATCCCCAGCGTGCAGCCTGTGCTCCGTCCTGCCCGGGCCATTACTGCCCGCCTGTAATGGAATCGGCTGCCCTGGTTAAGTGTTCACATTAAATTAATACCTCCTCCGTGGAGACGATCAGTTGGCATTTAATTTGTCTTTCCTTCCGAGAGCAGCGGAGTACAGCTGGGCAGCCGGGCTCTGATGGGCACGTCTGCGAGGCAGCCTTTCCTGGGGATCAGGGGCTCCATGGAGATGGGAGCTGGGAGGCCACAAGAGGTGGTGACAGGTGTCGCGGGGGGGTGGGGCTTAGGGTAGGCAGGAGGGGGCCTCTTCCACACACAGGGGCTTGAGCTTATTGGCTGTCCATTTTCGGGGGAGAAGACAGGCTTGCAGTGTGCCAGTGTGCCACGTGGGAGAGGAAGTCAGGAGGCGACGCGTCCACATGTGCATCAGTGCTGAGCTTCCCGGGAGGTGAGCCCTGTGTTAGCAGCAGTGGCGGGATTTCCACATTGTATTCCCAGCGCTGCCCCACTCCCACTCCCTTATCGGATTTTTTTTCTGCCTTAAATATGAATTGTCTGTGGTATTAGAGGGGGATGGTGTGCAAGGAGGAAGTTGACTCAATTGTGGTTTTCAAGTTCTCTAGAAGGGCTCAGCAGAAGCAAGTGGGGGCTGTTGGGGGCGCGCAGCCCTGACCCCACCGGGGAGCCTGCTCTGGTCTTCCCAACCCATCCGCTTCTGCGAAACTGCATTTGAAGAAAGGGCTCCCGTGGTCTGCCACTGTGCCTGCAACCTCTTCCTCCAGCTCAGATATTATTTTAGAGAAGAACAGCCGGTTGGGGCCCCCAGGCTTGGCCCTGGCTCTGTTGTGAGGCCTGGGGCGAGGCACTGTCCATGCTGGGATGCCTCTGTGCATCTGCAGGTGGGCAAACACAGGAGCTGGGGCAGCTCAGAGCTGAGGGGCACTCAGCCAGGCAAAATCTCTCATGGTCTGAGCCGCCAGGCTCCAGCACGCCCCTGGCCACCTGCACCCAGCCCTGCTATAGTGGGGTGAGCTCCCTGAGGCCAGGGTGGAGCTGAGAGGGTGCCAGCCCTCCACCCCCTGGGAAGGAAGCTGCTCTCTGCCCCCACCTGCCCTCTGCCAGAGGCCAGGCCCACGCTTGGCCCAGAATGAAGTCTTCCACTGAGGGCTCCAGCCCAGCCTCACGAGTGAGTCGGCCGAGGCGTGCCGGCCACTCGCCTGCCCGCAAGGGGTGGGCCGTTTCTACACCTCCCTCCCAACTCTGGAGGTGGGAGGCGGCCACGCGCCGTGCAGTTCGCATGGAGCTGCTGAACACCCGTGGTCTGCTGGGTGCCAGGGGTGCTTCCACCCGCACCGTCCCTTTCCTGTAGTTCTCACAGCCACCTTCAAAAGCGGGTGGCTGGCTTCCCGACTCACACAGGGGACAACTGAGGCCCAGAGAAGGTAACCGGCTTGCTCAAGATCACGCAACTGGGAAGTGATGGGGCAGAATTTGGACCCGTCTCTTGCTGCCCTGGAGTCTTGGGATGCTCACTCCAGGAGCCCCAGGTTCGTCCCTGGAGCCTTCATTGTGTTGCTGGACCCGCACCCACTTTCCTCCTGAGCGGGAGCCTCCAGCCTCTTTCCCTGACTGCACAGGAAGTGAAAAATCTGTGAGTCAGCCCCTCTGCTGGTGACTTCAGCTTGGGTTTCCGCCCCTCTGTAGGGCAGGCTTGTCGGTCCCTTTCCTGCAGGTCTGTGTGTCATCTTGAGCTGACAGGGGAGGGGGAGGCACTGGCCCTGAGTGGCGTGGGGGTGGGGACTGGCATCGAATCTGCCCACCCCCTTTTCCCAGTGGCCAGCGGAGACTTCTCGTCCCTCACGTGGTTCCAGTGGTGGCTCCTCAGGAATGCGAAGAGACCACATCTGGCTGGGGTGGTGCTGCCACCTCCCCCTCCTGGCCACCAGCCCCAGAGAGTGCTTGTTCTGCTAAGATGGTGGCCAAGGCCCCCGATCTCAGCTGCTGTGTGCTTTTGTGGAGTCATTTCCTCTCCCTGCACTCTTTGTCCTGACATCCCTGCCTCCCCTCCCTGGCCCAGGGCTGTGGGAAGTGGGAAAGGGAAGGTTTCTCCTTCTCCTGCCTGCTTCCTGCCCTGGCCATCCCTCCCCCTGGCCTGGCCTGGCCTCTCCCAGGAGAGGCTCTGGAGTCGAATGGATGAAGCTGCAGGGGCTGTGCTGGGAATTTGCCTCCCGTGAGCCCCCTGGGCTGGGATGGTTCAGGCTAAGGATGCTCTGGGGGAAAGGAGCTCTGGCTGGAGGCGAGGGCCATCAGGGCACTGAGGAGTAAGTGCAGCTTTGGATTCATTCAATCATCCATCCATCCATCCATGTATCCATCCATCCATCCATCCATCCATCCATCCATCCATCCATCCATCCAACCAATCCATTCGATAAATATCTGACTCCTTAGCAAGTGCCCAGCCAGTTTTAGGTACAGGGATACAGCAGCAAGCACAGGAATGATCATAACCAGCTCTCTGGGCCTGCAGAAGGACTGGACCCCCACTTGAGACCTGGCTCCTGTGCCTGTTTTCCCACCTAGGCCAGGGACCTTGCCTCTTGCTTCCTCCTTGCCCCCATCTCTGTGCCTGAGACCTCCCGAGATGAGTACCAGCCCCCAGTGGTGGTGGGGAAGGTGGAAGTGGCGGTGACCGCACGGTGGAGCCATCACTGGCCCTGGCATCATGGGACTGACTCCTTTGGGTGAGAGCTGTGTGCCGTGGGATCCCACGACCATGCCACTGGGGAAGAGGAGATCCTGGGGCCTCCGCTGCCTTCAGCTGTGGGGCAAACAGTGGACGTGGATACGAGGTTTAGGGAAGAGGTGACATTTGAGACAAACCTGGGAGAATGGCTAGGGTTTCAGGAGGCTGCGGAGGAGAGAGGAAGAGGGGAAATGAGTTACCTGACCTCCGAGCCTCATCTGCAACATGGGGACGATCCCCAGGGGAGGGCTCAGCGGGATTTTATAGAGGGAGGTATGAGTACCTAACGTGGTGGACACCATCGAGAAGGTAGTCAATACACGTCTCTTCTCTCATCCAGCACTAGAAGAGAGAAGGATTTGGAAGTTTTATGCGCTGCCGGGTCAGGGTGGGCAGGGGCGGCTCTCAGTGATTCAAGCCATGTTGGCCATGGCTGGAGTTGTCCATAGGCCCTAGGTCTTCATTTTCCTACCTGTAAAGTGGGGACAGAGTAGCTTTCCAGCCCAGTGCATGTGCAGTATGATGGAGGGGATCTATGGAAAGGCCCTGCCCCTCAGAGAGCACTGGGATGTGTTTGTTACCTCATTTTCCTGCAGTGACAGGCCTGTCAATATCCTGGAGTCTTCAAAAGACCAGAAAGGACCCCTCCCCAGCCAACAGAACAGCTCCTGGACTGCTGAGGGAGACTCGAGGAAACTGGTCCTTGTACCCTCAAAGTGATCTCTTTATGTTCACTCCAGCCTTCCTTCCCCTTTCAGCCTTAAAGGGCCTGGGCGTAGGATTCTGCCAGACCTGGATTCGAATCCAGATGCTGCCATTTCCTAGGCAGTCTTTGGGCAAGTCATTTGCTCAGCCGTGGGCTGGGGCTGAGAGTGGGGTTTGCACAGGCTGAAAGGAAATGATGTCCGCAAACCTCTGACTCAAAGTAGGTGCACCCGTCTCTTGGTGGCAGACAGCGCCTGGCCTGTCCCTTCCTGCTGCCCTCTTTGTTTCTGTTGGTTCTTCTGTCTGAAACACCCTCCCCACTGAAACCTTACTCTTGTGGGCAGACCCAGGGAAGAGGGAGGGTTGTGCTTGGGAAGCAGGTGTTGAAATCTCCGTGCCAGCAACTTGGTTGACCAGTTCTCAGTTAAGCTGAGTGCTCCCTGGCTCTGGGTGGGTGGGGAGGGAACGCGGGTGTCTGGAGTGCCATAAGAAGCACATCGCCCCCCTGGCCCTTCACGCCAGTCCTCAGAACGGTCCAAGGACAGAGCTTTTCTGCATTGTCAACACTGGAGTTGGCTGAGCCAGGTTTTCTCCACCACTGCTGGGAGGGATGTCAGGGCGGACGACAGGCTCTTCAGTCAAGCCAGCTGCTGTCCACATACAGGGTCTGTCCTCAACCTCCTGGGAGCAGGCCAGCCGGCTGCCAACCCAGTCTGGCTTTGGAAATAAAAAGCCCATGAAATCATTTGTGCAAGCTCATCCTGGGGGTGTGGTGTGTGCAGCTCAGGAAACATGATTGAGACGTGGTGGGGCGGAGGGGGTGGGGCAGAACTCGGGGCAGGAGGGGAGAGGAGAGGTGGAGGGGCTGGGTTGTGTGGTCTTCAGAGCCTGGCCACTCAGTGCCATCTGTAGCCGAGCATCACTAGGGAGCTGTCTGCCCCAGCCCTTGCCTGCTGAACCAGGATCTGCATGGTAATAAGATGCCCGGGTGATTGGTGTGCACATTCTAGGCTGAGACTTGCTGCTTTAGAGACTGGACTAGCTTTGAGTCCCAGCTCCCTGCTTGCTAGCTGTGTGACCTTAGACAAGTTACTTTACCTCTTTGAACCTCAGCTCCCTCATCTGCAAGACAGGCTTAGTTAGAAATTCTTTCCCCAGGAGGGTTAATAATTCACATTAAAGCCAGTGATGTGTGTCCAAGGCAGTGAGCCGGGTGTGTGGCACCCAGACCGTACCCCCCAGTTAATGGTTGCTGGTGCTGTTGCTGTTATTGTGTCTGGAGAGCCAAAGATCTGGGCTCCCGTTGTCACCTTGGGTGGATTTGGGGCAAGTCTCATTCCCTCTCCGGTCCTCATTTTCTCCATCTGTACAAGGGGTCTATTGGCTCCTGCCTCGCCTTCCTCATGAGATGGTTGCTCAAAGGAAAAGTGAGGGGTGCTGGGCCTCATTCCAAAGGGCCCCTCTGGGGAATGGGGAGTGTCAGGGAGGTGCCCCTGGGTGCCTGCATCCAAGGGAGGAGCCATGTCATTCTTTATTTTTTGTGCCCTTCTTTGCTACTCCTGTTCTTGCTGCAAGATGTGTTAGAGGGCTGGCTCTAGACGCCAGGCTGCAGCCAGAGCCACGCTGGGGCTCGCCTTTGCACCTGCCCTGCTCAGTGGCTTTGGAATTGAGTCGCCTTCCCCACTCTGAGCAGCGTGGCCAGGAGAGATGATTCAGCTTGGGACCTGTGCTCCAGCCTTCACCCCCGAGGGAGGCCCCAGATGCCCTGTGCTCCTGGGCAGGGGTGGAGTGGCCTGGGAACTTTCCCCCATTGTGATTCCTGTCCCCAACGTGGGGCCTGCTCTTCTCGGTGAGAGATGGCCTGGGACTGGACTCCTAGCCTTGCTCCTGATATACTAGGTTATCTGGGCAAATGGCTTGACCATCCGGCCTCAGTTTCCCCATTTGTACAATGAGGGGAGGTTCAGTAAGATGGTCCCGGCTGATTTAGGCCCTTAGGTTCCCTTCCTGCCCCCTCTTAGCTTCCTCTGTGCCCTCTAGCCCTGGCAGGAATCCCTTGCCCTCTAGGTCTGGACCCTGGAACCCACGCAGATCTCAGCCTAGCAGCTAACGCTAGGGCTGGGAAAGGCCGGAGGAAAGAGGGAGAGGGAGAGAGTGTGTGTCCTCCAGGAGCCCTGGCCGGGGCTGTCTCCTGTGGGAGAGAGGAGGAATTTTCCTCTGTGTGTGCAAACACTATCCGTTTTCTCTTGTTTCCAAAAGCCGGTGACGTAACCGACTCTCCACCCCTCCCTCCCCTCTGGCCTATTTTTAGCTGGCCCCGACAGCATCCTAAAAGGGTTCCAGACTGCCCTGCTCCGAGGCCATGTAGGGAGGGTAGCAGTCGGGTGCGGAAGGAGAGAAGCTCCTCTGTCTGTCCCAGGATGGACAGACATCCCAGTAGGGAAAGAACCTGCCCCCAACTGCCTCCAGGGAGGGAGGAACTCTGTTGGAGGAGCTGGGTTAGGGCCTTCAGGCTTTGACAGTTCCTAGGTCTATGAGGAACTCCGCAAGGGGATTCTGAGCAACCAGTCTGGAGCCTCCCCACCTGGGTTTCAGTCCTAGCTCCACACTATCTCACCCTGGCCTTGGGCTCAGCTTGTGCCTCTGGGCCTTGCTTTCTGCACCTGGGGATAATGATGGTACCTACGCCATGGGTGGTTATGAGGATTGAATTAACTTCATGTAGAACAGTGCCTGGTACAAAGTAAGTCTCAGGGAAGGTGGTTCTGGAATTGGTATTATCATCTAGCCCCAGGGAAGTGCTCCCACCCCTTCCTGCGGTTAAGGGCAGGGGGGTCCGCTGAACCCTCCTCTGCCTTCTCCCCTCCTGCTTTTCCTGTTCAGCTTCGGGCAGTATGCATGTGAAAGTAGTGGTGTGGAAGCCCTTGGAACAACAGGGCCTGGCACATAGTAAACGCTAAATCAGTGGGAACTGTATTTATTGAGTTTTGTTTTAATGTAATAAAACAAACCTGGGTTTGAATTCCAGCCCCACCCACTGACTTGCTGTGTGTCTTTGGGCAAGACGTTTATTTAACCTCTCCGAGCCTTGGTTTCCACAACTGTAAAATGGAATGATAACACCGACATAGGAGAGTTCTGTGTTGGTTTGGGGAGGCTGTGGGGCATCGCAATGCTTAGCACAATGGGTGCAAAGAAGAGCCTGAGAGTGGAGCTGGCTGCAGCCTGGCTTCTAAGGACTGGCTTTGCTACTGCATCTTGCAGCAACAGCAGAAGCAGCAGCAAGCAGTGCTTGCACAGCACTTTACAGTTTGCATGCAGGCAGGTGGTGGTCTCTCCCACCTCTCTCTTCACGAAGTCCTGGGCTCATGCCTTAATGTGGCGCTTGTCACCACCACCTGGTACTCTGGTTATACATCAGCCTGGCTGTCCTCTCACACCACCTCCCCTAGGCTGGGAGCTCCCAGAGGGCAGGGAGGGATGGATGCCCCAATGCACCTTCCTTGCCCAGCTCCAGATAGGCCCCGGGTGGGTGTTGGGGTTGTGTCTGAGGGCTGGACTGGCACAGGGAGCTCACCTTCTGACCACCTGTTCCTCTTGGCTTTTGCAGATGGGAGGAGGAGCTCGCCAAGCGCATGAACCTTCAGACCATGGTAGACACGCTGCAGGAGGTAAGAGCCCCCTCAGACATCCCGACCAGGAGAGGCATGCCAGAGAGCCATGTGGCCAAGGGGCACAGTCTTCATGCGGCAAAGCCAGGGAATTCTTGCGCAGCCCCTACTCTGTTACCTCCTACTGCCTCAGTCTCTCCTTTATGGAGCCACGAGATCTCTTCCACTTCCTCTGCTTGGAAGCTGGGAATGGACCGGCACAGTGTTGCACAAGAGCTCTGATGCAGGGGTTGAGAAGCCTGGGTCTGGGTCCCAGGGTGCAAGTCACAGCTGCTGTATGAGCTGGGACCAGCGACCCTTCTCACCAGTCACTGTCTCCCCACCTGAGGCTTGGACTAGGTGGTCTGTAAGCCCCCAAGCAAGAAGGGTGCCCCCGGTTGGGGCTGAAGGCCTTGGAGAGGGCAGGTGGGCACGTCACAGGTGGGCTCCCAGCCTGAGCAGGCTCTCTGTGGTGGGCATTTGGAAACATTCCCCTTATTGCTCTAGCTGGAACCTCTGCATTCTGGGCTCTGCAACTCCCCCGCCTGTGGTGTAACCTGAGCAGCAAACTTCATCTTCTCAGCCTCTATTTTCCTCTCTGTCAAATGGGAACAAAAGTAGCAACCCCATGAGAAGGCATGAAAAGTTCTTCCAAAAATGTCTAGAAATTGCATTCTGATACTGAAAGCATTTATCGTCTAAGAAAGAGGCAGATTAAGATAATTGCCAGTGGGTAGAATGAAAAGTTTGAACGTCTCCCTTTCTTTTATAACGAAAGTGCTTTTTTCTTTATAAATTTAATGGGTTCATGGTCAAATATGTAGAAGCTATAGAAAAGCACAAAGAAAATACAAATGATCTCCAATTCCACCCCTCCACAGTTGAAAAACTGGCGTGTGACCTTCCGATCTTGTCTGTGCAGACGCACACCCACGCTCTTCAGATGCATGTTTGGTCGACACACGACATTGTCATTTTTGAAAGCAGAGATGGCCTAATATTGGCAATTTCACACGGATTGATCTCATATTTTTAATGTAATAGGATTGCTTGTTAATTAACCTGCTCTTTTAATACCTGCCATGGATTTTCCCACGTAATAGATAATCCTTTGGAAAGTGTTTTAAGCAGTCAGCAGTGTTCAGTGGGAAGCCAGGCAGGATGAGGTCCTTGGCGCCCCTTCCCTGGCATGCAGGTGCCCAGCTGGGGTGGACATCGGGTGCCTAGGGCTCTGGACTCAGGTGTCCAGACCCTCCTATCCCCAGAAGACCTGGCCCCTCTGAAGCCTCCCCATCTCCGTCCCCGCAGGCAGCACAGGAGGCTGATGCCATCCAGGAGGAGATGAACGAGAAGATCGAGCGGCTCAAGGCCGAGCTGGTGGTGTTTAAGGGGCTTATGAGTGACGTAAGTGCCGCCCGCCGCCCCTGGGTGTCATGACCTCCCCCACACCCATCATGCAAAATGCTTCATTCCCTCCGAGGCTCTGGAGCTCGGCTTCTAGTTAGAATCCTGGCTGGCTGTGTTTGACCGTGAGGATGACGGATGCATTGGATGCATCGGAGACCAGGCACCCTCCTCCCGCCCCCTCCCCACTTCCGCTTCCCTTGGTCTGAGTAGAGATGCATTAATCTGCCGCTTAACCCATCCCGCCCTGCCCCGGGCTCCCCTGATGGTCTGTGTGTGTTTGCTCCCACTCCTTCCCAGCTCGCCTTGATGAGGGCAGGCCTTGGTGTCTGGGCGCAGCGGGGTGTCTGGCAGGTTGGGCCGGGTGCCGTCTGGTCTGTGCGGGCCTGAGAGACTCGCAGGCCCAGTGGCCTTCGGCAGGGTTGCTCCGTGAGGCCAGGAAAGGCCGGCGTGCGTGTCTTTTTGACAATCCGGGGCCCCTCTGAGTATCCGTGGGTGGGGGGAGCTGTTGGCCGCAAAGGGCTTCTTGCTGCTGGAGACCCAGGTCTCCTCCTTCCAACACTGGGCAGTACAGGGGGAGACCCCACCAGAAGGCAGAAGGGGCCAGAACGTGGGTGACTGAGCCTGGCGTGGCTCCTGGTGTGGAGGGGCGTGAAGCTGGGTGAGGTTGGTAGAAGCCTCCCAGGACCCTAGTTGGAGGCCACTGGGCTCCCTCTCACTTGTGTCCAAGGGGATCCACCCTGTGGTCCTCAGTGACTCCCACTGCTGGTCGTGGGAGGCATCCGAGAGAGAGAGCTGCCTGTGTCGGGGACAGGCGGGGTGTGCGGGCGGGAAAAGAAGGGCTCTTTCTCCAGCGGGAGTTTGGCTTGCTTTTTCCTTTGCGCTAACAAAGTAAACATGGATCCTGTGTCTGCTGGGAGGATGCCTTCCAGCCCTTAGGGAGAGCAGCACACATGGTGTCATACTGGCCCCCGACTCCCAAGGCCCCGACCCCATCCCACCCTGAGCAGCGCCGCAGCCCTCCACTCCACGGAAAAGCCTAAGGCACCCTCGGACTCCGGAGGCCTCCCTGCACCACCCCTGCTGACACCTAGGGGTCTCCCCACCTCTGTGCCCGGCCCCCCAGGCTTGCTCCATCCCTCGCTCATGTAAACCCTGCTGTCCTCCCTGCAGCCCATGACAGACCTGGACACAAAGATCCAAGAAAAGGCCATGAAGGTGGACATGGACATCTGCCGCCGAATCGATATCACGGCCAAGCTGTGCGATGTCGCACAGCAGCGGAACTCGGAAGACGTGTCCAAGATCTTCCAGGTGACTAGGGCTGCCCTGCTCACCAGCCAACCCCCCGCTCTCCTGGAGCAGCCCTGGCCTCCAGCCCTGCCCAGCCAACCCCTGTTTCCCTCCACATCCCACTCACTCCCTCCCCTTCCCTGAGAGGTAGCACTACCGGACCCTGTGGCCTCCCCAGGTAAACGTAGAATCAGGCACCCATGGACTCATAGGCTCGTCTGACTGCTTCATCCTGTGGCTGGGGAGACCGAGGCCCGGAGGGTGATGTGCTGTGCTCAAGGAAGTGGCAGAAATCAGTCTCCTGCCCCTCCAGGGCTTGGTCCACCAGCCTACACTGTACCCACTGCCCCACTTCCTGCTCCTTCCTCTGGGTGCTCGGACTGGGCATCATCCCCACGGTTGGGGAACCCTGGCCAGGTTATGGGGAGAACTGGGGGAGCTGGCCTGAGCTCTGGTAGAGGGACCTCAGAGTTCAGAAGGGGAGCTGTTGGCCTTTGACTATGTTTCATTCCCCCCCAAAGAGGCTCTCGATACCCCCCCGACCTAACGTGCAAGTGTGGGTGCCCCCGAGAGACGGCGATCAGGTTAGCGCCAGTGAGGCTGTCTTCTGGAGAGGGCTTGGGGGGCCAGTCCAGCCGAATGAGGCACATGTCATTCTCCAAAGGCTGCTTCTTGAGTTTCGGGTTGTGGTTTGGCTTTTGCTTGAGCCCAGGGCAATACGGTGTGTTGTCGCTCTGTGTGTGTGACTCTGACGTCGCTGGGCCAGATCCGGGCCTCCCTGGGCCCTCTCTCCACCTCCATGCCTTCTTGCTGTCCCCCTGGCGGGAAGCAGGGGAGGCCAACGCAGCCTTCGTTTGCTTGTGGCTTGTCTGCTTGGAGTGGAAGCTTTTGGTGAACCTTGGGCCGCCTGTCCTTTGCCTTTGCATGTGAGCAGGAGGGCTCTGGGCAGCATGGGGCCGTATGGCCTTTGTCAGGGGTTCTCCGTCTCTCTGGCTGGCTCTGAGATATCCCAGGTGACTCTGTGTCCTGGTCTGGCCTGCTCCTCTCTCCAAACTGTGGGGTTGCTTCTGTGGTAAAAGGGCGAGCTGAGCCGGCGCACCCACCAGGCCGCCCAGGGCAGGGAAGAGTCCAGCCCGTCTGTGTCCCCCTGCATGTCTCCCACCTCACGCTTCCTGCTAACGCCACCTGCTTCTTAGAGGACCTGCACCTTTCCTGGCACTGGCCGGCCCCAGTCACGCTCATCATCCTGTGAGATGCCGGCTCCCTTCCCAGTTCACCCCTCCCCTCCATCCTAGCCGAGCCCCTCAGTTACCTTGATTGCTTCCTTTCTGGTTCAGGTGGTCCCCAAAAAGAAAGAACGTAAGGTGGCTTCCGATGATGACATCTCCGAGCAGGACGGGGAGGTGAACCGGTTCTCGGATGACGAGGTCGGCTCCATGAACATCACCGATGAGATGAAGCGCATGTTTAACCAGCTGTGAGTATCCCCGTGGCCCGCACACTCTCCGTTTCCCCGGATTGCTTGGGCAGGGGTGGTGAACGGGAGGCTTGGGCTGAGAGTAGCCTGCAGCACTGGAAGAATTTGGATTCATTTCCTTTTTTTTTTTTTTTGAGACAGGGTCTCACTTTGTCACCCAGGCTGGAGGCTGGAGGGCGGCGGCACGATCACAGCTCACTGCAGCCTCAACCTCTTGGGTTTAGGGATCCTTTCATCTCAGCCTCCCAAATAGTTGGGACCACAGGCATGTGCCACCATGCCCAGCTAATTTTAAAATTTTTTTGTAGAGACAGGGTCTTACCATGTTGCCCAGGCTGATCTCAAATTCCTGAGCTCAAGCGATGCTCCCGCCTCGGCCTCCCAAAGTGCTGGGCTTACAGGGGTAAACCACTGCACCCAGCCAAGATTCATTTCAACATTTGTGATTTGGGAAATTTCCTATGTTCAGCCTCTCTTGGAAGCTTGAAGAGGTCAGGCAGTGCTGAACCTGGGGCACAGTTTAACAGGGCTGGATGGCAGCTGCTGAATCTGGACAGGGGTATACTCTTCCATTCACCAGCATCCTTTATGTTCCCTGTCTGCCATTCTCCTGCCTTGCCTTTGAAAGCTTCCTCCAAAAAAGCGGTGGGAGAAGGGGTGTTCTTGCCCATGAGATACAGGGGCTGGGCTGTCCCCTCCCTGGTCATGTGTAAACATGTCTGTGTCTAAGGATATCATGAACCCAGAAGGGGCAATGGCAGATGTGGTCTTATTTGTAGGCTATTTTTCTTTTCTTTTCTTTTCTTTTCTTTCTTTTTGAGACAGAGTCTCATTGTGTCACCCAGCAGACTGGAGTATAGTGGCGAGATCTTGGCTCACTGCAGCTTCTGCCTCCTGGGTTCCAGTGTTTCTCTTGCCTCAACCTCCCAAGTAGCTGGGATCACAGGCATGCACCATGATGCCTGGCTAATTTTTGCATTTTTAGTAGAGGCAGGGTTTCACCATGTTGGCCAGGCTGGTCTCGAACTCCTGACCCCAAGTGATCTGCCTACTTCAGCCTCCCGAAGTGCTGGGATTACAGGCAAGAGCTACCTCACCTAGCCTGTGGGCCATTCTTGAGCAGACCTTAGCCAGACCCACCTGCACTAGTTTGCCCTTGGTGGGGTGGCTGTGTTGACCACATGGCTTGCAGAAATCGCTCCTGACGTTCACTTGGAGGGGGCCCCACAAATGTCACTTTGCTGACTCCAGACGCCCAACCTAGGAGATGGGGTATCCCTCCCCTTTTGTAGACAGGGAAACTGAGACTCTGAGAGGAGAAGGGATTTGGGCAACACTGCTCAGCTAGTATGTGGCTGAGCTGGGATTCAGAGCCAGGCCGCCTCCCACACTAGTGCACTCTCAGTAGGAAATGCTGCTTGGGGTGGTGGCAGGGTCTGGGCTGGATATGGTCAGTGGTGGGCAAACCTGCTGGTGCCAGCTCTTAGAAGCTGCTATACCCACTGCAGCCTCAGTGATGTCATGTTAGTACCTTAAAATTTGCCATTGCGGGAAATTGGCAAATGCTACCAATCAGAGCTCTGGGAGGCTCTGCTGCCTCCCGAACCCCCCCAGAGAGGGCATGTTCCTTCTAGCAGATGCCTTTGACATCACTTGTTTCAAAAGCCAGGGGCATGGGCTCTCCTAACCTTCCTGCAGAACTCTGAGGCTGGCTCAGAATTCCATAGTCCGGAGCTCACTCCACCCGGCCCCTCAGAGGGGCACACGTGGAGTTAGGACAGAGCCAGGCCCCCAACTCTTGGTCCAGTGCTTTGTCCCCCATGCCATGCTCGGAAGAGAATTCTCTCTTCTGTCCCTATTCTAGGCTGACTTTTAAGGTAGACAGGAGGCAGGG
The DNA here is from genome assembly GCF_049350105.2 of Macaca mulatta. Taxonomy (NCBI): domain Eukaryota; kingdom Metazoa; phylum Chordata; class Mammalia; order Primates; family Cercopithecidae; genus Macaca; species Macaca mulatta. The sequence goes on from NC_133406.1 coordinate 222,070,045, forward strand.
GCAGGGTTGGAACTGGGTGGGGACAGGAACTCTTTTGCCTGATACTTCCTGGACCTGCCATTCCTTTGAAACAGAACTGAGATGGGAGCTGTATTTTGGGGGTTTGCTATTTAAGGGTGATAAGGAGACCCCTAGATTCTTGATTCCTCTTTTGATACCCCCCATCTCATTTCTCATCTTTTGCTGCCTGCCAAGAGGGGCTTTTTTTTTTTTTTTTTCGAAACAGAGCCTTGCTGTGTCACCTAGGCTTGAGTGTGGTGGTGCGATCTCAGCTCACTGCAGCTTCCCCCTCCTGGGTTCAAGCAATTCTCCTGCCTCAGTCTCCGAAGTAGCTGAGACTATAGGCACACACCAACACACTCAGCTAATTTTTTTTTTTTTTTGTACTTTTTTAGTAGAGATGGGGGTTTTACCATGTTGCCCAGGCTAGTCTCAAACTCCTGGCCTCAAGTGATCCGCCCACCTTGACCTCCCAAAGTCCTGGAATTACAGGCATGAGCCATTGCACCTGGCCAATAGGGGCTTTTGGAAAGAACCAGTGGTTGGATCTAGGTTTTTTGAAACATTGCCCTGGGCATTTCTGAGCCTAAGACAGGATTGTATGCCCCAGAGACCCCAGGCTGGGTCCACATGGTTAAATTAAAGGGCTTCTCTGAAGAAATTATTGTCCCTGCTTTTATAAAGTCCCCAGGGCATTGTTAAGCTGACCAGGAATGGGGTGAGCTACAAAAGGAGATAGATCAGAGTGGAAGCCAGGAGGCCCCATGGGCAAAGGCTCCGGTGTGTGGAAACAGCATTCAGATCCAAGTCAGGCGAGACTGGCTGCAGGAACGGGCGCCTCAGTGTTGATAGAGCTGAATTGGGTTCACTATAGAATTAGATTTAGCTGGTTGTGAAGTTACCTAAGTTAAAACAAACAATGAACCCTCTGATCACTTTGATCACCCCCCACCCCCATTCTGCAGTTCTGTGTAGGCCACCCTGACCCCACCGCAGGCGGGGCCCTGGGCCTTTCCCGTGGACATCTCCGCCAGCTGTGGGCAGGACCTAGCCAGGCTGCCCCTGGCCAGATCTGATGAAGTGTTTGAGTAATGCAGCCGTGTTTTGTTTTGATCCAAGTCGGTTGTTTGGGCTTCAGACCAAGAAGAAGAGGGGGAACGTGCAGCTGTCCCCCGGCAGGGCCAAGGCTCCTCCTCAGCCCCACCTTGGCAGATTTGTGAAGTGGGGGTCTCTTCCGAGTTCCTTCTCTTGCCCGTCTTTCTGTCCTTTCCAGCTTCCTGTCCCTCGGCTGGGGTTTCCTTCAGATCCCAGACGCTGGGAAGGAAGTGAAGTCAGGAATCGAGTATGTGATGCAGTGAGGGCTGGACCCTGGCGGCTCCCGGCCATACGGCCCTCTCTAGCACCCGCCCCCCAGCTCAGGACCCTAGACTCGGGGAGCCACCTATGGACTCCTGTGGGAATGGCTTTTGGAGGGGAGCCAGCCCTGCCTGACTCCAGGGGGCGCTCGAGGCAGCTTTTTACCAGACAGCCTTCTTGGGACCTGCCCAGTCTCCAACCCAGTCCATTGGGAACACTCATTGCCCCTGAGGATCCAGGAAGGAGTTGAGGGAGGGCGGGCAATGGGGAGAGCCCTGGGAGGGCAGCCTGGAGACAGGGTCCACACTGTCGTGTGCTACCGATGCACTGGGTCAAGTGATTTCACTCCTGCAGACTCAGCCTTCCCCTTGGAAAGAGGGGAATGTTGGATGAGCTGATCTTTAGGTCTCCTCCAGTTGGGGTAACCAATGCATTTTGGGAACCCCTTAGTCCCAGTCAAACCTGCATGGTTGGTCAACCTACTTCTGGTTCTGGCCAATAGGGAGGTCTTGACATCTCCCAGGCTTTGAATTCAAATCTCGTTTCCAGCATGTATTGTTCTAGAAGGCCACTCAATCCCTCTGAGCCTCTGTTTTCTCACCTGTGAAATGGGAATGATAGTTATGCTTACCTCATGGGATTGTTTTGAGGTGGAATTGTTTTGAGGGCGTTGCATTTTACTGCATGCTTAGTGCTGGTCCAGTGCCCAGCACCTAACGGGTGCTTGGGGAGTGTCTTGACGGGGAGGAAAAAGCTATAGGAAACATTTGGCATTCTAGCCTGTTTCTGCTACATGCTAGCTGTGTGACTTTAGACAGTTGAGTTATCCTTTCTGAGCCACCATTTCTTCATCTGTAAAATAGGAATAATACCAACCTTCCCAAATTGCAGAGAAGATGGTATTATATTGAGCATCTCACTCAAACTAGGGGCTCAAGAAATAGCTGTTAAATGAATGAGGAAAATTGCAAGATTGGACTTGGAGGAAAATATCTTTAGTCCCAATTAATTAAAGCCTGACATTAAAAAAAATACACATTTTTAATTATTCAAACGATACATAAATACATTCTGCATTTTAAAAGAGTTAAACTCCTTTTGGATATGGCGAATGTCGCCTTTGGCTACTACCCCTGTCTTTTCTGAGGACAGCCTTGAAGGTGTGTACCTATTGGGCAGCTGCCCCTTTCTGTCCCCTGTGTGGGTCCCTGGAGCCTGGCTTCTGTTCAGTCATGCCCTCTGGTGTCACCCCCACAGGCGGGAGACCTTTGACTTTGACGACGACTGTGACAGCCTGACGTGGGAAGAGAATGAAGACACGCTGCTGCTGTGGGAGGATTTCACCAACTGCAATCCGACCATCGACCTGCAGGGCGAGGTGAGCCCGGCGCCTGGCTTCCCAAAGGCCAGGACTAGGGACCTGGGGGGCACCTCCTTTCAATGGTCCCTCATCCCTGTTATTTTCCTACAGCCCCCACCACCCAGCTAAACTATCCCCTTTGGGCCGGGCGCAGTGGCTCACGCCTGTAATCCCAGCACTTTGGGAGGCCAAGGCGGGCGGATCACCTGAGGTCGGGAGTTCGAGACCAGCCTGGCCAACATGGCGACACCCCATCTCTACTAAAAATATAAAAATTAGCCAGGCCTGGTGGTGTGCACCTGTAATCCCAGCTACTCGGGAGGCTGAGGCAGGAGAATCGCTTGAATTCAGGAAGCAGAGGTTGTAGTGAGCCGAGATTGTACTCTGCACTCCAGCCTGGGTGACAGAGCAAGACTCCGTCTCAAAAATAAATCAATAAATCAAATAAACTGTCCCCTTTGTTCTATTTCCCCAGCAAGAGGAAAACTTGGGCAACTTGATCCACGAGACCGAATCCTTCTTCAAGACGAGAGACAAGGAGTACCAGGAAACGATCGGTCAGATTGAGGTGAGAGCTCGGGACGTGGAGCCCACTTGTGAGGCTCTCCTGAGGTCCACGTGGTTGAGATCCTGGCGACCAAATGCCCATGTGTCATGGGCAGGGGCTGGGAGAGTGGGACAGGCATAGGATTGGGAGTCAGGAGGCCTCAGGGGCGACTAACATATTTCTTAGGGCCTCAGTTTCCTAATCTGTCAAATGGGGGTGGTGATCCTTGCCTGCCTCAGAGAATTAAAAAGAATATATGTAGCTGAGAAGACGATCCCATAATAACCAAAGAGCTGACATTGGAGTGATAGTGAGTGACGCAAGGTGCTGAGTACACCTGGTATCCTTACCTCTACCCTATGCAGTAGGCACCATGCACTCCTTTTACAGCGGAGGAGATGAGGTTGGAAGAGACCAAGTGACTTGCCCAAGGCCTTGCAGCTAGGAAGCAGCATTGAAGTGCAGTTCTCTCTGGCTCCAGAGGCTGTGCACGTGATCACTTCTATAAATGACAGTCATTGCTATTGTGCAGGAGAAAGGGAAGCCCAGCTCCTTCCCTAGAGGAAGTATCACTTGATAGAGGACAAGAGTCAGAAACATGAAAAAGCCTTCAGGATTTTTGTAATCAGGTCTGGATAAAGGAACCCAGAGACGCCGAGTTCTCAGAACCGGGTGGGGCACATCAGAGCCGGGCTGCTGCTGGGGTTGCTAAGCAACCATTCCCCTTTGGCCAGAAGGAGTTCTAGGGGATGTGGAACCATGTGCAGAGAGCAGAGGGTGGGGGAGGTTGATGTCCAGAGGCCGGGTCCTGATGGTGTGGTGTCCAGTGGTGGACTCGATGGCACCATCCCTGAGGAATCCAGGAGGGGAGGTTGCTGAGGCTTCTGCCACGAGGATGACTTGCCCTCACCCTTCTTCCTTATTGGTTCCTCCCAGCTGGAGCTGGCCACAGCCAAGAGTGACATGAACCGACACCTGCATGAGTACATGGAGATGTGCAGCATGAAGCGAGGACTGGACGTGCAGATGGAGACCTGCCGCCGGCTCATCAAAGGCTCCGCAGACAGGTACCCGCCTGTCCTCCCAGGGGATTCAGCTATGGCATCCTTGGAGGGAAATTCCCAAGGCTGCAACTTGGCCATGTTTCATACTGCCAACCTATCTCTCTGTCTGTCTGTCCGTCCGTCCATCCATCCATACATACATACATACCTCCAGTGACTATTAGCACACCTATGTGCCAGATGCCTTACATATCTAACCTCGTGCAAGTCCCACCACCACCCTGCCCCTTGTTGATTCAATAGATACTTGCCAAAGGCCTGCTCTGTGCAAGACGGTGGGGCCGGTGAGTACAGCCCTTGCCCTTGAGGAGCCGAAGCCCCATTTTCTGCTGAGCTGGGAGCAGAGGAGGCGGACGGGGCATGCTCCCGTTTGCTCACAGGAAGTGATTTCTCTTCCTTTGCCATCTGTTAGTCTGTTCTCATGGTGCTATAAAGAACTGCCTGAGGCTCAGCGTGGTGGCTCACACCTGTAATCCCAGCACTTTGGGAGGCTGAGGTGGGAGGATCACTTGAGCCCAGGAGTTCAAGGCTAGCTTGGGCAACATAGCAAGACCCCATCTCAAAAAAAAAAAAAAAAAAAAAAAAAAAAAAAAAAGCCTGAGACTGGGTAATTTATAAAGGAAAGAGGTTTAATTGACTCACTGTTCCACATGGCTGGGGAGGCCTCAGGAAACTTATAATCATGGCAGAAGGCACCTCTTCACAGGGCAGCAGGGGAGAGAATGAGTGCCTAGCAAAGGGGAAACCCCCTTATAAAACCGTCAGATCTCATGAGAACTAACTCACTATCACGAGAACAGGATGGGGGAAACCACCCCCATGATTCAATTATCTCTAACTGGTCCCTCTCATGACACGTGGGGATTATGGGAACTACAATTCCAGATGAGATCTGGGTGGGAACACAGCCAAACCATATCATCTTCTTCCAACCCAGGTCCTGTCCCCAGGAGACTGACATGTGTCAGGCATGGCACACAAGGCAGAGCCCCTGCCTTCAAGGACACACAGCCTTGTCGGGGGACAGCCATGCTGAGCAGCCATGCTGAGAATGAGCTAATATGCAGAGAATGCCTACCACACAGCACAAATACATTTTCGTTGTTTTCCTCGTTTTGCTGCATTACTGTATGAGAGGGAGGGACAGCCCTGCGGGGAGCAGATCTGTGTGCGGGGCCGTGGCCTTGCCTTTCAGACCTTTAACTCCTTAAACCCGCAGAACCCACTGCGGTTATCTCCATTATTCAGACAGAAGAGCAGACACTTAGGCAGGTTAAACAGTTTGCCTAAGCTCCCCCACCCCCAGCTCATCTGAGATAGAATCAGAACTGCAGCCCAGTGATGTTAACCGTATCCTGCATGGCCTCCTTTTGAGCGCTGAGTCATCCAGGGTTTACTGAGCACCTACTTTGTGCCCAGACCTGGGTTAAGTGCTTGGAGGGTAACAGTCAAACTTGATCCACGGTCCAGCTCCCAAGGGGTTTTCTTGCTAGAGAAGTCAACACAGCCAGACCAAGTAGGGGGCGGTGCAGGGGGTTACCTGGTGAGCTTAAAGGATCTTAAGGATAGCTGAGTGAGGCAGGAGCTCAGGGCAAGGGTCCTCTAAGGGTAGATCTTATAGAAGTGGCAGCTCAGCCTTCCTACTCCTTGACCCTTGAGAGGCCCAGGGCTGCTCTCTGAATTTCCCCACTCTCTTGTGCTTCTCAGGAATTCACCGTCCCCCAGCTCCGTGGCCAGCAGCGACTCAGGAAGTACAGATGAGATCCAGGATGAGTTCGAGCGGGAGGCAGATGTGGAGCCCATGGTCAGCTGATGACTGACGCCCTGCCAGCCTGGTGGTCTTGGTGATGGGGCCCTGCCACCTCTCCTCACGGGGCCAGGAAGGCCCCTTGGAGTGGGGTTCGAAGCCGCACCACACAGACTTTCTCTGCCCTCCCTTCTCTGGAGGCCCCGAGGGACTGCTGCTTCCTTCCTTCCTTCCACACCACCAACGGTGCCCCGTCTCCATCCCCCACCCACCCAAGGAATGGTGCTGTCAATTTCTATTGTTCTCCACATTACAAATGCAGACTTCTGTGCGGACTTTGCAGTGTTAACTGTGCCTTCTCCCTTAAGCTGAGCCACTTTGAGCTCCAAAGAATTATTCCTAGCAGGTGTTTTTATACAGAACTTTAAGGTGAGGGCCGGGCCGGCTGGCCGTGGCGTAATGTGGTTTCTGCCGTCTGTCCCACCTGCTCCTCTGATTGGCCATGGGCTACGCCCTCCCTTCCTCCTGAGCCAGGCCAGACCAGCCTGGGGCTTGGGGTGGTCTGCCAACCCCCAGGAAGGAGCCGCTTGCCTCTGTGAGCTTTCTGGGCCTGGGTAGGGACCACCCCAATTTTCTCACTCCCTGAAGGAGAGAAAGGTGGAAGGAAGGGAAGGAAGACACATTTTAATTTTTTGGGGGGATCGAGTGGCAAAGTTGAAGGGACAAGGCACTGTGAGGGAAAGGCGGAGCCTCACTGTGTTTAAACTACTATGCAAAAAACAAAACAAACAACAAAAGCAGCTTGCCTTATATCATTGTGGAAGGCAGGACCTCTCCTGGGCTCCTGGCTTCCCCCTGGAGCTGGGAGGGAGGCCGGGGTTAGGGTGATGTGTGTCGCAGCACTGACTGGGTAGCGTGGGTTTGGCTGAGGTTGGTCAGGAGGCCGGGGCTGCCGCAAGGCACTGGCCTGCCTGACCGCTTGCTGTCTTCTGGGCCTCTGCGGGTTCAGGGCAGGGGCCAAGGGGGTCTTTTTGCCCTGATAACTTGATGTTCTTCCCTCCGTCGCCAGTCAACAATAGAGGGTTAGAGATCTCTAATTTCTCTGTGAGAAAGTCTGAAGGGGCCAGGCCCGGTTTCTGCTCCCTTCCACCCGCCTTGGGTTAGGACTGTCTGGCAGTTGCCCGCTTTTGGCCACTGGCAGGAGAGAGGCCTGGTGGGCTGCTGGCAGGGCAGGAGCTGGAGTGAGGGCCATCCTCTTTCTGCTCCTGGACACACGCAAGCCTCTCTCAGCAATTCCCTTGACTGGCCAGTCAGGGTGTTGATCTGAGCCAGTATCCCCCAAGACTGGAATGGCTTGAGTGGGCCTGCATTGAAGGGCACTGTGTGGCGACCCTCCCCCTTCCAAATCTCAGCTTGGAGCCAGCTGAGCAGGCTTTGCTTTATTATTATTTTTTAACCTTTTTTACCTACTGCAGTGGGTCTGTTGCCAATTTTAATTTTTTGTTGTCCCAGGAGCTCCCTCTAGTGGTCAAAGTAGCAAAATGTGCCCAAGGACTAGAACTTGGGTCCCTCTGCCTTGTCTGGAGGCAGAGGAGGGGGCTCTGGGTTTGACTGGGATTGTGGTCCCCAGAGGTCCATGGCCTTTAAGGGTCTTCTCTGTTTTCTGTTTCCCCCACCTGTGTTACAGTCTTGAAAATACTGTACATAATAGATACACGTAGAGAGAGAGAGAGCGTGAGAATGTGTTAGTGACTACGTGTGATGTAATTTATCACGATTTGGTGGCCTTCGTCATGAGTTTTTTCCTTTGTTTTATTTTGCTGGGGGCACCTCCCACAGGTCCCCTGCGGCAGTCTGGCTGTGACTCTTCCATAGTCAGCATCTCTTGTTAGCCAAACAGTTCCCTTTGGCAGGTACTTGGAGGGACAATGGTTTTGGAAGAGAGACGGCCCTTCTCTCTCCTCCTCACTGACCCTTGTTCTAAAGGTTACAGGGTTCAAACATACCTGATTCTTGTTGTTATTGTTGTTGCATTTTTATTTTAACCAAAGGTTATCAGAGCCAGTTGGGCTTGAACCTCAGCTGCTAAAAAGATTTTCCGTTTCCACGAGGGCAGGAAAACATCCACCCTCGTGGGTCTCCTCCGTCCAGGGCTGAGGGAGGCATTGGACAATGTGGTGTGGGAGTTTCGTGGGCAGCGTGGAAGCCAGCCCTGGGTTGTTCCCCAAGGTGGTGGGAGGGTGACAGACGTATCTTTAGAGTTAAGACTGTAAGGCAGCAGTGTTAGCGTTGGAGGGTAACAGGTTACTGTGGTGATCGGTGTCTGGCGGTATTATTTTTACTTTCCTCCTTGTATACATAGGTCATTTGTCTTTGAGAACTAGGGTACTCTAGGGAGTTTGAAAATGGCAGGAGCCAGAAAGAGATCCTGGCCTGAAAGTCCCTTCCTGCTGGCTTTTAATATCTGCTCTCCTCTTGGGAGTGAGGACTTGGGGCAGGTGGGTGGGAGAGGGTAAGCCAGAGTGTGATGGGCCTGCCTCCTGGGCTGGTTCCGGGGTCCGGCCTGCCTGACTGCCTGCCTCTCCACCACATGCTCTTTTCAGTTAATGCCAGTGGGCTGTGCTTGTCCCCTCACCATGAGCCCACAGCTTGCCAAGAAAGACCCCAAAGCTCGCTGGGGCAGCACCAGTCCTAGCTGGGATGAATTGGTCCATCCTTTGTAAAGCTGTAAATACTTAGTTTTGACTTTCTATTTCTAAGCCCGGTGTCATATTGACACTGGTATTTTAGAATTGTTCTCAGATGGGCTCTCCTGCGCTGCCCTCTGTCTCCTATTTTTGGGGGTTTTATACAAACAGAGGATTGGGGAGGGATAGGAAGACTAGCATCCATTTGGCTCCCTGGTTGGTTGTGAAACACACACACACACACACACACACACACTCCTCTGAGACTCCAAACAGAGAAAAAAATTATTGGCAAGCCAACATTTTCTTTCTTGTCTTGAGAAAATGTCTTGAGGTCCCTGAAGGACCAAATCCATCGTGGACTAACTCTGTGGGTAGAACTCAGATGACCTAGGGAGAATTCAACCACTTACGCTTGGAATGGGAGGAGAGGGGGTGGGGTGGGGGAAGATTATAAGATGTAACTTAAGCTAAATGTAATCTATTTATAAAGCAAGAGACTCTCATCTATTTTTATGAAAGGAAGGGTTTTTTAATCTAGGGTAGGCAGTTGTGGTAGCCCAGCATTCTCCTGTGGACGAGAAATGGTGCATGTTGTTGCCGGATTGAATAGAACCCATTCCCCTCCCCATGCCTCGTCTTCTGTCCTCACTTTTGGTCATTAACACCCATGAGCAGCTTCAGCAGACTGTAGGTCCCACTTCACCCCATTCTCCTCTCCTCTGACCCCTCAGTTTCTTGGAAGTCTTGGGGTAGGTTGCAGGAAATTCAGAAGTGTGGTGGGTGGGGGAAGGGCCAAGGCACACTAGGGAGGGGACAAGCTGGGCTCTGGGGGTAGGCTCTGATTAGTTACTCTGACTCTGGTCTGCCGAGATCCATTTCCAACTCAGCTGCGCTGGGAGAGGGTTGGGAGGCAGCAGAGCATGGGTGACAGTGGGAGTACATGACTTCCTTGGAGCCTGGGCCTTTGTGGGTCCCAGGTGGTCAGGCAGCTGGAGTAGGAGTGGAAATGGCATAAGATGCTCATAGCCCAGCCCTGGCTGTGCCTACTCCAGGCCAAGCCTGGGCTGCAGTCCTTGCTGTGTTCCCCCCAGGGTCCTGGGGGAGGGATCAGGGTGCTGGGGGTTTCCTAGGACAGGGGTCTTCCCCCTTGAGACACCAAGCTCTGGCTCTGGAAGAGCTCTCTCCTGAAGTGGGGAGTCTGGAGGGGGCTGGGTGGGTGCAGGTAAAGCCAGATTCTCTCTGGAAGGGAATTTTCTATGAATGGATGATTTCCAGGCTCAGGGTGGGCTGTGTGTTAGTTCTGGGCAAATCCCTCACCAAGACCCCTCCCTCCCAAGCCCTCAAAGAAACGAGGCAAAGCCCTTCCCTGCAAGACCCCTTGTGGACGTTTCTGCATCTACCTGATTTTTAGCCCCATCCAGGGAGACTTTATACCCCATGATTCCATCCTGCCCCACCGTTGCTGTTGTCTGCCAGCTGGGTCTAGCATCACAGGGAAGGGGGGTTTATACTCACGGAAAGACTACTGATCCTACCGGAAACCAACCTGTTTACTGTACTGTTGTAAATATCATGCCCTTTATATCCTGTATATTGGCTTCTTTTAAATAAAGTGAAGTGTCTTAGAACTGATGGTGCTTTTTTTTTTGTTTTTGTTTTTAAATAGAAGATGAATCTGCTGTTGGGGGAGGGGTAAGAGGACTGAGGGTCACAGAAACACTCAAACTCATTAGCTAATTAGCCATAAAATAGGGGATGTCATATCACCTGTTACATTTGTAGCTCACAATAAAAGCTTTGGAAGATGATAAAGCAGGAATCATTACACACATTTTACTGAAGGGGAAGAGAGGACCCGAGACATCACGGGCTCAGTAACTGGCTTGGCCTGGTTTGGAACTGATGGCCTTTTAACCACAAAGTTCCCATTTCTCCAGGCTCTCCAACGTGCCCACACGAGGTCACCTCCCCAGGCTCTACATTTGACACTATCCAACGTTCTAGTTTTTCTTGTTAATGGGCACGTTCAGGGCAACATTGCCCTAATGTGAACTGAGCCCACCTGTCTAGGGTCTTCTCCAAAGATGAAGACAAATAGCCGCCACCAATTCCAAGTTGCTTTTTGCCATTCCTAATACTTGGCACTTTTCCCTCCCCAACTCTTCATTTAAATGTTTAAATTCTCCCAAAGTATCTTAAATGGTGTAATCCGGAGAAAAAGAAGTGGCCTAAGATCATGGGGGCATTGTGAGTTGGGTATTATTACCTCCGTTTTACAGATGAGGAAACTGAGGCCCAGAAAGGATCTGTAGTCTGCCTAGTGCCCTAATGAGGAACCAGAATCAGCATCGGAACTGACTCCTAAGCAGGTGCCCGGTTCATGCTGCTGGAAGAAATATAAACAAATTAGAAGAGAGAGTAAGGAAACGTAACATTACTTTAGGAATAGATTGGGTCCCTGAGACCTCGTCATCAGAGAAGACTTCAGAATCCAAGTTTTAAATAGCATTCGAGTGTTTACCAAGCACACAACATTTTGCAAAGCTGACATTTTTACTTGGGGGTAAAAGGCTCAGGAACAACATGGTTTTGCGGCCAAAGGCTTTAAAATGAAAAGCTAAGCGTTGGCCAGCTCAGGTTTTATCTTGCATTGATCGTAATCTGCAAGAAAGCTAAGAAGCTGGCCAGCGCTGGGCCTGGCGGGTATGTGGAGGGCGGCTGGGTCCTGGCCAATGAGGCTGGAAGGCAGGCTCATTCCACGGGCAGTGCCCGGGAAGCAGCAGGGGGCTGGCCGCGCTGTGGCCCTGCGGGGTCGAGGAGTCTGGTAACGGACAGGTTTCTGGCCTCGCACAAACCACTGGCGGCCTAAAAGAAGCCAGTCTGACGCCCACGGGACGCCGGGCACACACCAGAGGGCCGGGCGCAGCGAATCCTTCCGCCCCGCTTCAGCACGTGTCCCATTCCGGTTATCTCATTGGCTCTATTCAGCCCCTCTCTGCTCCACTTTGGAAGGCTGCAACAGGACCGCACCGTTGATTGGTTCAGAAGCTTTGGTGTGTCACTCTGATTGGTCGGAGGGGTTCACGCCCTCTCGGGTCATACCATAACGAGAGGAGGGGAAAACGCATGCATTTCAGGACTTCGCTTTCGGGTTCCCTTGCCTTGTGTTGTGTTATGCCCCTATTATGGCACGAACAGATACTTTTTATTAGCCGAAGCTAAATATAGTGGAACTTCGGCTGATCCCGAGCTCGGAGGACAGCCGGCGTGATCCGTTTCCCCCCGCGGATCGAGGTGGTGCGTTCTGGACGGGGCTGTGCATTCTAGCGGCGCCTGGGCGGACGAGCCAGCAAACAACCCCGCTGCGACCTAGAGATGCTGCTCCCGGCGTCCGCGCTGCGCCGCGCCCTCCTGTCCCGCCCCTGGACCGGGACCGGGTGAGTGAGCACGGGGCCCGGGACGGCCCGAGCGCGCGCCTGGGGCCCGGGAGCCTGGGAGTCACTGGGCGTCCCCAGCGCCGCACTCCCTCCCTGCCGGACCCCCAAGCTGCTTGGGTCACCGCCGGGTTCCTCACGGGCTCCCCTCCGACCCCCACACAGGCCTTTCTCCCACTGAGATCCCTTAGCCTCCTCCCTCAGGTAGTCACCTTACTTTAGCGAGGGGACCCCTCTTCCCGAATCCTGCGACCGAGTAGGGTGCCTCGGGGGCCCTGCCGGTTCCCACGCTCGGAAAGTAATCTCTGTAGTCACTCGTCTCCTAATACTGGATCTTCGCAATTTGCGAGCTTCCCCCGAGGGGCACCTCTGTTTTTTAGCACACCACACATCTCACTTCCCCACCCTCGTCCCACGTTCAGTGCCCCCATCCCGCCCCGGATTCCCCGAGTCCTCCTCTCCTTCTACCAGGACTTCTGCCTCTCTTTTCCGCTCCCCCCGCACCCCGCCGCCCGCTTTTTTTTTCACGTTAAATGTTGGACAGAAAAGAGGGACTCCTTTTTTCTTGTAGGTGGAATAATCGTATTTATGGGGTGCTTATAATGAACCAAATGCTGGCCAGGCACTTGGCAGGTGTCTTACCATGAGGATTAAGTGGTTATTACACGGGGAGTACCCTGAACAGTGCCCGGCCCAAAGGCAGCGCCCGGTTGTGATTATCACCATGATCATCATCATTATCACCTCTTTTTAAACTTCTCACTCCTGTGAGGCAGGTATTATTCCAAATAATGAAGAAAACCAGGAGCAGTTCAGGGGTGGAGCTGCCCTTCAAATCCAGATTTGCAAACCCTGCCATTGTGGAGCCCGGTGTCTGGATCCTTGCCCACTCAGTGACAAATATTCTCAGAGAGCCCCTCCAGCTCGGGGCTAGGTTTGGAGAGGTGGGTGGGACACAGACCCTGCCCCGGAGGGGATCCTAGTCTGGCGGGGCTGCGCACCTGTGGGTCAGCACCTCCTCCCATTTGAGTTTTGTTTGCTTGACTTCCGGGGCTGTTAGCGGCTCTCTCTCTCCTGATGAGCTGTGCCCTTTCTGAGTTAATCAGTGGCCCTCTCCCTTCCCCCAAAGGATGACATGGTGGTGCCCTGAACGCAAGTGAGTTTCAACCCTGCTGCGTGTCCTCTGTGAGTGAGGAGGGGATAGGAAAGGGTGCAGGAAGAGGACATGGGACAGAAGAGTTCCTCTTCTAGGCTGAGACTGGGGCCACACTTGCCATACTCCCTGTGCGATGCCATTTGCAGGCCTTGCCTGCACTCTGAGGCCCAGGAAGATGGGGCTTATAGAGTCCAGTGTTATACTGAGTGCCTACTGTGAGCTGATGCTCTACCAAACACCCTAGAGGTGAGGAGTACCCAGGGAATTTACATGGGGTAGGGCCTTTGAGGAGTTTTCAGCTTAATAGGGGAGAAATGCATAGAAAAAACCTCCGATATCTAGTAGAAAGCAATCCATATTCTAAAAGATAAGCCCATGATAACAATAATAATTATCAAGCAATCAGGCACCACGGGCTTAACACCGAGCCGATAAGTACCGTCTCATTTCTGTATTATCATGGGACATGATCTGCCATTCAGAGATATATGACTGAAATTACAGGTGGTCTAAATCCAGATTTATGCTCTGAATTATGAGGCCTCCTGAATTGAGAGGGGAAAGAGAAAGAGCGTTTCGCAACCGGTTCCCTGGGCTCAGGTTACTCCTTTGATGCAGCAGCTGGCCGCATGCCTAGACAGGATTTCTCAACCTCACCACGATTCACATTTGGGGCTACATTTTTGTTGTTGTGGAGTCTGTCCTGTGCACTGTAGAATGTTTAGCAGAGTCCTTGGCCTTTACCCACTCCATGTCAGGGGCACCCCCGGCCCTGACAGTTACAAAAGAAGTTCTGGCCCTAACAGGAAACACAAGTTCCCAGACATTGCCAGATGTTCCCTGGGGGACAAAAATCACCTCTGGTTGAGAGCCACTGCTCTAGAGGAACAGCTTTGGTATTCGATCACTTGTTCATGTACTCAACGAACATTTAGGGCACACCTGTGGCGTGCCGTGTCTGCATTTATGGGGAAACAGTTGCAGGGCGTTTTCAGTGACATCCCTCAGTGTCCTATGTGTAAGACTCTAGTCCTGAGAAAAACCACTGCTTTTGAGGAACATGTATGGGAGATGTTTCTTAGTGTTTTCTTTTTTTGCCTTGAGTGCCAGGAATCTCTGCCCGTTTTAAAAAATACCCTTGATACATGTTTTCTTTTAGTTTAATACATGTCAATTGTGAAAACTACAGATAGGGCAAAAAAAAAAAAAAAAAAGAAAAATCACCTGGAATTGTACCACACAGAGGTACCCACTGTTAACATTTTCATTCATGTTAACTTTACATGAATATATATGTTTTAAAAAAAAAACCTCATAGAAACAAGCTCATCTGCCATGTACTTTATTGTAGCTTGTTTCTTCCCTTTATACACTTGTCTGCCTTACAGTATATTCCCAGGCCCTGGAACTGTGTCTGGCACCTGGTAAGCCCTTGGCAAACATTTAGGGAATGAATGAACTTGTCATGTGAGCCCTTGCTTGTCAACCGATATTTATCACAGCCAGCCTCAGGACAATCACCACAAACGTGTGGCCTTCATAGGTGGGCCCAGGGATGGCGGCTGATGACAATGACTGCCATTTACTTTTCATGTGGATTATTTTACTCAGCCTCTCAGCAGCCTGTGATGTAGGGGTTACCACCCCCATTTCACAGATTAAACAACTGAGGCCCATGGAAATTAAGAAAAACTTGTCCAAGGCCTTGAGCTGGTGAACACCAGGCCTCCCAACTGACTGCCTCTTTTCTCCTTTAACCCTGACTTCCTGTTCTTTTCTCAATCAGCTTTACCATTGGTGTCCTCAGTTCTCTTTGGAAACAGGCAGGATGCAGATGAATAGCCAGCCCAGGCATGTAGTAGGCTTATAAGTTCATTTCTGTTCCTTACTTCTTGTGCCAAGCTCAGACATGACTCCCGCCCATCCCATCTGACATCAGGGGGCTTATGGGCCAGAATTGGCTACTACCGTGTCCCCTGCAGTGATCCTGGGTGATTTTGGACTCTTCTCAGGCTACCTGATGGTTTAATTTTCAAAATATCAAAAGCACCCAATGCTTTTCCCAGTCTGCCCGGCCCTTGGATGGGCACAGCTTGCCCTGGGTTGGTGGCTGGCATTTCCCACCATTCCTTAGACATTCTCTGCTCTTGAACTCCCCCAACCAGTGGCTGGGGTGGTGCCTTTGGCCTGGAATGTGCCGCTGGCCACCTCAGTGAGCCCATCCAGTGCTTTGTGGCCTTGGCAAGGCAGCTTCTGTCCCTTCAGTATCCTCATCTGCAAAATGGGGATGTATTAACAGCCACATAGCAGGTGGCTGCAAGGATTAGCAGTGATGTGACCAGTGGTTTCCTGGGTGCCCGGTACCGAATGTGTGCTCTGTGAGTATTTGAGTGGAAGAATAATTAAAACATGTGATTATCTTCACACTTCTAAAGTAGTGAAAGCGCCACTGAGGCAGTGCTTGACAGTGGCACCCCGGGAGCAGCCTGCCTTCTGTGCCCCGCATCTGGCCCAGCACACAGTAGGCGTTAAACAGTTGCTGTTGAGATGGCCGAGAATACGGCATGCCTTGGATCCTGGCTCCAACTCTTGACAGCTCTGTGGCCCTGGGCAGGTTACTCACCCTCTCTGGGCTCCTTTATGTTCTCATATGGAAAATAAAGATGACAGTAGTAGTCACCTCATAGGATTGTCCTGTGGGTTAAATGATCTCATACATGAAAAGCACTTTGGAGTGCCCAGCACCTGGAATACTCAGTAAGTGCTGCTGCGGTTATGATGATCCCCTCTCCTACCAATGGGCTTCCTGGAGTGATCATCTTCGATCAGGAATATCAAGACGGCAGGGTCCCAGCAGTGAAGGATGGTGGCAGGAGGGAACTCAGATGTCCTCCTCGGTCTCTTTCCTTTATTCCAGTTAAGTACCCCAGATGCCAAACCCCTTCTGTTATTATTATTGTTGTTGTTTTGGAGACAGGGTCTCACTCTGTTGCCCAGACTGGAGTACAGTGTCACTATCTCAGCTCACGGCAGCCTCAACCTCCTGGGCTCAGTCATCCTCCCACCTTAGCCTCCCAAGTAGCTGGAACTACAGGCGCACATCACCATGCCCAGCTACTTTTTGTATTTTTTTGTAGAGATGGGGTTTCACCATGTTGGCCAGGATGGTCTCAACCTCCTGGTCTGAAGTGATCCTCCTGCCTCGGCCTCCCAGAGTGCTGGGATTATGGGCATGAGCCACTGCGCCTGACCTTCTATTAGGGTTTTGACCCTGCTCACCTCAGGGGATGGAAGACACTTCTCCGCTTCTTTTTTTTTTTTTTTTTTTTTTTTTGAGACGGAGTCTCACTCTGTCGTCCAGGCTGGAGTGCAGTGGCCGGATCTCAGCTCACTGCAAGCCCCGCCTCCCGGGTTTACGCCATTCTCCTGCCTCAGCCTCCCAAGTAGCTGGGACTACAGGCGCCCGCCACCTCACCCGGCTAGTTTTTTATATTTTTTAGTAGAGACGGAGTTTCACTCTGTTAGCCAGGATGGTCTCGATCTCCTGACCTTGTGATCCGCCCGTCTCGGCCTCCCAAAGTGCTGGGATTACAGGCTTGAGCCACCGCACCCGGCCCTTCTCTGCTTCTTGCAGGCTCCTTAATCCCCAAACCTTCCCTCTCCTGACAGAGGTCATGGAGTGAAGAGGCCCTGGGCTGAGCCGCAGTGCCAGTGGACAGCTGAGTGACCTTGGGCAAGTCACTGCCCACCTTGGGACGGCCACTTTCCTCAGGTGGAAATGAGGTTCTAGCTGTATGGTGAGGAGGATGAACGTGTCCCATCACCCCACCTGACCATGGGCCTCTGAGATGTTGCAGGTGCTTCAGCCATACTGTAAGTCTCTTGAGTAAGGAAGACCTGGGTTCAAATCCTGCTGTGTCACTCATGAGCTGTGACCTGAGCCGGGAGTGAGTAACTCGGAACCTCATCTGTAAACAGATCATTCTACGGTTTATTATCCCTCATCTGAAATGCTTGAGAACAGTGTTTCGTTTTTTGGGTTTTTATTTTTTTGAGACGGAGTCTTGAGCTATCGCACAGGCTGGAGTATAATGGCAAGATCTCGGCTCACTGCAGCCTTCTCCTCCTGGGCTCAAGCCATCTTCCTACCTCAGCCTCCTAAGTAGCTGGGACTACAGGCACACGCCACCATGTCCAGCTAATTTTTGTATTTTTAGTAGAGGTGGGGTTTTGCCATGTTGGCCAGGCTGGTCTCGAATTCCTGACCTCAAGTGATCCGCCCTCCTTGGCCTGAGAGGATCCGATAGGATCCCCATTCCAGCTGTGTGAGGTTGGACCAGTGGAGGGCATCTCAAGCAGAGGGGACCCCAGAGGATCCCAAAGTGCTGGGATTACAGGCATGAGCCACTGCGCCCGGCCAAAGGTATTTTGTATATTGGACTTTCTTGGATTTTGGAGAATTTGCTGAACCAGTTGAGCATCCCTACTCCCAAGTTCCAAAGTCCAAAATGCTCCAATGAGCATTTCCTTTGAGCGTCATGTTGGCACTCAGAAAAGTTTCAGATTTTGGAGTATTTCAGATTTGGGATTTTTGGATCAGCGATGTCATGCCTCCCTCATACATTTGTGTGGTGGATTCAGTGAGATGATCCTGTCTCACTTAGGTTAGTGCTTGGCATGTGGTGTGCTTGACAAACGTTGCCTGATGTTTGCTGGGCAGTGGCTGAAGCAGTTCATCCCTGGCGTCTGGTGTCGGGTCTTTTCCTTTTTTTTTTTTTTTTTTTTGAGAGAGCGTCTCGCTCTGTTGCCCAGGCTGGAGTGCAGTGACACGATTTTGGCTCACTCCAACCTCTGCTTCCCAGATTCAAGCAATTCTTCTTCCTCAGCCTCCCAGGCAGATGGGATTACAGGTGCGTGCCACCACGCCCAGCTAATTTTTGTATTTTTAGTAGAGATGAGGTTTCACCATGTTGGCCAGGCTGGTTTCCAACTCCTGACCTCAAGTGATCCACCCGCCTCGGCCTCCCAAAGTTTTGGGATTACAGACGTGAGCCACTGTGCCTGGCTGGGCCTTTCTTTCCCTCTCGGCCCTGCCCTGGGCACTGCACTTTCTCTGCTCACCTGGTGTTGCCTTTATGTCAGTGATACGGAGGATTAGCCTTATCAGGCTCCAGATAACAGCTGGACAATCCAGGAGGCTAAATGAAGCAAAGATAATTTCCTTTCAATTTTTCCTTTCCTTGTCCTTGGCAAGCCCTCACCCTAGCCACTCGGGAACCCAAGGGGCCTGTGTGCAGCCCCAGGTGATGGCAGAAGAGCACTGGCCTTGGAGTCCAGTCCTGGGGGCCTGGCGTCAGCTCTGACACTCATGCATTGATTGTGTTTCTCAGGTGCTTACTGTGGCCGGTCTGTGTGTTAGGCTCGGGGTGCCCGGTGGTGAATGGAATGGGTACGGGCTGGCTGTGTGGAGCCTGTGGACTGGCGGGTACACAGATGGTCAGTCAGTGCTCTATAATAGGGTTGTCACTAGTGCTTCCAGAAAAATCTAGAGCTATGAGAGGATCCGATAGGAGCCCCATTCCAGCTGTGTGAGGTTGGACCAATGGAGGCCATCTCAAGCAGAGGGGACCCCAGAAAAGACCGGGGTGGCTGGGTTGCAGCAAATGGGGCAGAGTGACGGGGAATACATTTGGAGGCCTTGGTAAGGATTCTGATGTCTTTATTTTAGAAGAAATGAGAAGCCACTGAGTAATTTCTCACTGAGCTCCCCACTGCGCCATCTCTCTAATGATCAGATTTCCATATTAACTTTGGTTACGGTGTGGACTTGAAGGACTTGGAGACTGGAGCAGGACTGGCATGGCATGAATCCAGGTGAAAGTGAATAGTGCCTCGGACCAGGTGTCTTGGACAAGGTGGAGGCCGGGCCCTCTGTGTCTTTTCAGTTTTTCCCTCTGTAGATTTCTGAAGCTGCATTGGCTGGCCTACAGCTCTTTGCAACCCTGACATCTGGTGCAGGAGGTGAAACGGTACATGGCCTTTGTAGATCATATCTCAGTACTTGTAACCCTGACATCTCCTGCCACAGGAGGTGAAATGGTGCGTGGCCTTCATGGACTGGATCCCAGTGCTTGCAGCCCTGACGTCTCCCACTGCAGGAGGTGAAATGGTGCATGGCCTTCGTGGATCAGATCCCAGCACTTGTAGCCCTGACATCTTCCGGTGCAGGAGGTGAAATGGTGCATGGCCTTCACAGATCAGATCCCACTTGTAGAGGGTGAGGGGGACCAACTTGAGGTCTCAGGCCCAGGGCACGAGCAGAAAGGGCACTGCAGATTTTCAGGGAAACCTGAGTCAGATTCAGACTCTGTCTTGTGCCACTTTCCCTAAGTGGGAGGACTGAGGGCTGCTCTGAGAAAGGTTAAGTTGGATCCATATCCGCCCCCCAGAGCCAGGCACTTCCTGGGTGCTTGGAAAACGCATGCTGAATTATTGAGGGAGCTGTTATTGACCTGATCCGATTTATCTCTCCATCCTTGCCATGTGGAATAAATGTGTACTGACTGCATAAATGCATGAATGGATGAGGAATGCCAAGATGGTCCTCATGGATCCTCATTGAGGCCCCAAGTCCTGTGACTGATTCATCTCTGCCTTCACCCGAGCAGCCAGTGAATGGGTACTCCCGTTAGTCCAAAATGGTTCATGAATGAAGACATAAAAATAAAAAAGAAAACATTGATGGGAGTCCCTAGGTTATTTTTAGCTGCAGTTGACTCAGGCTGAACTTTGAACTAGTGTCTGTTCTCCAGGCCACACTCAGACTGTTGGATGGACAGCTGGGCCGGTGCTTGGAGACTTCAAGGCACAGAGAAAGCCATGGGGGCATGTGATCCTGAGGTCACAGTGGGCATCTGGGTCTCTGCCCTGTGGAAGGGGGAGAGAGGCCTACAGGATCTCTATCTCTGACGTTTCCTGAGAGGGAATGGAGAAAGGAGAACTGGCTGCTACTACATTCATTCATTCATTCATTCATTCATTCATTCATTCATTTATTTTGAGACGGAGTCTTGCTCTGTTGCCCAGGCTGGAGTGCAGTGGCATGATCAGGCTCACTGCTACCTCTACCTCCCAGATTCTAGTGATTGTCCTGCCTCAGCCTCCTGAGTAGCTGGGTGTATAGGTGTGCACCACCACATCTGGCTAGCTTTTTTTCTGTGTGTGTGTTTTTAGTACAGATGGGGTTTCACCACGTTGGCTAGACTGGTCTCGAGCTCCTGACCTCAAGCGATCTGCCCACCTCGGCCTCCCAAAGTGCTGGGATTACAGGCATGAACCACTGCAACCTGCCTACTACGTTTTAACCTGGGGATGGAATATGGTGCTGTGTATTCCTCCAGTAGTTGCTGAGTACCTGGGCCAGCCCCTGAGGCTGTGATTTTTGGGGGCGTCTGGGAGCCCATGTGACATAGCATTCTGAGACCTTTAGAATTTTCTTTGGAAAGCAAGAGCGGGAGGGGTAAGGAAAGGCCAACACTTTTAATCCCCCTGATGACCCTGCAAGGTGCATCGCATCAACCTTAAATAGTGAGATTCAGAAAGTAGGATTAAGTAGAGTTTATTTAGGCTCTGAAGTTGAGGATGGCCACCGGGGAGCATAGATTCAAGCTACCCTGAATATACACTCCGATTAACTGTAGTAACAAGTGGGCTTTTTAAGGTGCAGGGGAAAGAGGCAGTTTCTAAGTCATTTACCAAAAATTTATATTAAAACAATATAAGCTACTGGCCAAGTTCACGCCTGTAATCCCAGCACTTTGGGAGGCCAAAGCGGGTGGATCACTTGAGGTCAGGAGCTCGAGACCAGCCTGGCTAACCTGGTGAAACTCAATCTCTACTAAAAATACCAAAAATGAGCTGGGTGTGGTGGTGGGCACCTGTAATCCCAGCTACTCGGGAGGCTGGGGGAGGAGAATTGCTTGAACCCGGGAGGCGGAGGTTGCAGTGAGCTGAGATGGCACCATTGCACTCCATCCTGGGCTGCAGAATAAGACTCTGAATCAAAAAAAAAAAGCTACTGATTGGCTGTGCGTTGTTCTTTGTATGATGCTTTCCAGGATTATAAAATTAATGGATGAGGCAGCTAGTCAGAAACAAAATGCCTTGAAATAATTGCCACCGGGCGTGAATGCAAAGGGCATGACTCAGGTCTGTGTTTGTGTCTCCCCGGGGCCTCATACATTTTGCATACTTCACATAGCTCACACTGCTCTGAGCTATTTTTCTCTTTTCAGTAGTATTGTCCCCATTTTCCAGGTGAGGAAACTGAGGCTCACAGACTTTCTAAGAATGCACTGAGGTCATGGAGCAGGTGTGAGCTTTGCTTCCAGATTTGTCTGCTTCTTGGGCCTGCGCTTTTC
This sequence comes from Macaca mulatta, assembly GCF_049350105.2. Taxonomy (NCBI): domain Eukaryota; kingdom Metazoa; phylum Chordata; class Mammalia; order Primates; family Cercopithecidae; genus Macaca; species Macaca mulatta. Next base: position 222,091,819 of record NC_133406.1, read on the forward strand.
CCGTCCACGAGGACCTGGGCTCCAAAGGGGGACTGGGACAGAGTTCCACTTCTCGGCTGAAAGAGTTGATGGTGCTATCTGGCTCACCATCTTTGGTGGGTGTGGTGCTGTTGAGGCCTGGAGTGCTGCTGGAATGCATGGTCAGAAGCTTAGCTGAGGTCCCTGTCAGAAGCTTCCAGATGGTCCCAGGGGATTGACACTCCCTTGCCCCTTCCCGAGGGACTGTGGAGACTCGCAGACTCGCGGCTGCCTCTCCATTCTTCCCATGACAGTAGGCGGGAGAGGGTAATGCAGGTTTTAATGTACTTATCGTTATCAGATTTCCATAGTAACCCCATGAGGGGGTGTCAGTGTTTTACAGAGGGAAACTGGCTTCAAGACAAGTGACTTGCCCAAGGTCACACAGCTAGTGGGAGGCAGAGTGGGGGTGGGGGGGGTGCACAGCTACGGCTCAGGGTGGAGGTTGATGGGGAGGGGAGGGGAGTGGAGAGAAGGTCTTATGTGCTCACTTTGCTGGAGGCAAAGTGGGGGTGGCGCATGCAGAGCTGCCAGCCCAGGGTGGATGTGGATGGGGAGGGAGAGAAGGTCCCATGTACTCACTTTACCTGCCAGGTTCTTGGGTGGACTGGCCCCTGCCCCTGCCTCTCCCTCTGCCTCAACTATGCAGGCCCCTCAGCCCCTCCCTCTGCCTCCTTCTACCTGGGATGCTCTTCCCAGCTCCTCTCAAGCCTCCTTTAAGTCTCGCTCAGGGTCACCTCCTCAGAGAGGCCTTCCCTGACCACCGTGGCTGAAGCAGCCCTATTCTCCCCGTTGTTTACTCATTGCCATGCTCACCATCTGTGGTTACTGTCATGCGCGTCCGTGTGAAGAGACCACCAAACAGGCTTTGTGTGAGCAACATGGCTGTTTATTTCGCCTGGGTGCAGGCGGGCTGAGTCCGAAAAGAGAGTCAGCGAAGGGAGATAGGGTGGGGCTGTTTTATAGGATTTGGGTAGGTAAAGGAAAATTACAGTCAAAGGGGGGTTGTTCTCTGGTGGGCAGGAGTGGGGGGGTCACACGGTGCTCAGTGGGGGAGCTTTTGGAGTCAGGATGAACCAGGAAAAGGACTTTCACAAGGTAATGTCATCACTTAAAACAAGGAGCGGCCATTTTCACTTCTTTTGTGGTGGAATGTCATCGGTTAAGGTGGGGCAGGGCATTTTCACTTCTTCTGTGATTCTTCAGTTACTTCGGGCCATCTGGGTGTATACCTGCAAGTCACAGGGGATGCGATGGCTTGGCTTGGGCTCAGAGGCCTGACAGTTACCTTGCTTATTTCCTGACCAGGCCTCACACTGAAGGTCACCTGTGTGCAGCCAGAGGCCTTGCTGTCTCTGTCACTGCTTTACCTCCAGGGTCTGAGATGACACCAGAGACCCGGCAGGTCATCAGTCAACCTTGCGGAATGAACATAGGGTCTGGCCACACTCCCTTGGTTTTGTGTCCTTCCTTCAGACCTCCCCGGCTGGATCGTTGAGCCCCAGACTCCTGGCCCCTGACACTCATAGCCAGGCCATTCTGTCTCCTATAGGGCATAAACAATCTCAGAACACTAGCCTCAGGCCATGTCCCTCTGAGACTATGATCAGATGAGACACAATAAGCCCTCTTCCCTATTTTTTTTTTTTTTCCTTGAGACGGAATCTCGCTCTGTCATCCAGGCTGGAGTGCAGTGGCATGATCTCAGCTCACTGCAACCTCTGCCTCCCAGGTTCAAGCGATTCTTCTGCCTCAGCCTCCCAAGTAGCTGGGAGTACAGGAACAGGCCACTATGCCCAGCTAATTTTTGTATTTTTAGTAGAGACGGAGTTTATTGGCCAGGCTGCTCTCAAACTCCTGACCTCAAGTGATCTGCTCACCTTGGCCTCCCAAACTGCTTTGATTACAGGTGTGAGCCACCGTGCCCGGCCTCCTCTTCATGATTTTTGTCTAAGCACAGACAAAAACAAGATCTCTGTGCCACCCACAAAGCACCAAACATCTTGGTAAATGTTCCTTTTTTCCCCAGTCAGCCTCACCCCCACTTTCTGACAGCAGCCAATCCAGAGCTCACCCTAGCTTCCTTAAACCCTCCTCAAGTCACGCTGCCAAACCCCACGGGGGTTTGGATCCTAACAGCATCTTACTGAGACGCCCTGTGGTTCCCCACGCTGTGTGTTCTCCCTCATTGCGCCGACCAGTGAGCCCCACCTGTGCACCTCCAGCTGTTCTGGGTTGTCTGGGGTCGTTGACACCCGAGACAGATAATATCTGGGCCTTCTGGACTCAAGTGCAGGTTTCTCCTACTCTTGATCTTGAACTAGTCATTTTCCTTTTAGGACCGAAATGACCTTATTTCTGTAGAGAGGTGGCTGGTGGGACCCATGCGATGCCACGGTAGATGGGAAGTTTGTGAATTTCAAGTGCCCTTTGGGTGTTAGCTGACTTTGTCATCATGATTCTTCTCATTTACAGAGGGGGAAACAGGCCTGAAGGGGAAGTCCCACAGCTGGGAGGTGGCAGAGCTGAGGCTCCAGCTCTGGAATGACTGACCCCAGCGTCCTAGCTTTGAGCCACCTGACCTCCCACCTTGTGATCCTCAGATGTGGTCGGGGGTGGTGGAAAGAGGTCAGAGGATTTGAGCAAGGAGTTCTTGAGACTCAGTGCCCTGGAATCAAGCACCTCACCCCCAGGGCCAGCCCTCCCGGGTCGTGAGCTGAGCTGGGGGCAGCCCTCCAAGTTCATGGTCCACATCTTGGACATTCCTGCCCACCCAGAGCGCTCAGCCCTTTGTGCCAAGAGGATCTCAGCTGGTTCACATTCTGAGGAGACTGTGTTCTGGAATGTGCTGCCCTTTCAGCTTAGAAAGAGAAGGAATTTGGGTCTTTTCGGGATAAAGCCTGCCTTGTGGGAGAAGAAAGGGAGAGTAACGCTTTGCATGTGAAAAATACTTTAAACATGGTTTTGCATCTATGTGTTTAAACTTCAAACAACCACATGAGTTCAGTGTGATTATTTTTGCTGATAGATGGAGAACCACACTCAGAGGAGGCAAGTCACAGGCTCAAGGACACACAACCGTGGGACTGGGACTTGAACCTTGGGTTGTGGACCCCCAAGGTGGGTTTTTGTTTTGAGACGGAGTTTTTCACTCTCTCACCCAGGCTGGAGTGCAGTGGCATGATCTTGGCTCACTGCAACCTCTGCCTCCTGGGTTCAAGCGATTCTCCTGCCTCAGCCTCCCGAGTAGTTGGGACTACAGGCACACACGCCACCACACCTTGCTAATGTTTTAAGTATTTTTAGTAGAGACAGAATTTCACCATGTTGGCCAGGCTGGTCTTGAACTCCTGACCTCAAGTGATTTGCCCACCTCGGTCTCCCAAAGTGCTGGGATTACAGGTGTGAGCCACTGTGCCCAGGCCAAGGTGGGTTTTTGACCCCCTACTTTCCAGTTGCATTGGATTTCAGGCCCTGGGTGCCCACCTAGGACCCCCTGTTGGAGGTAGAGGGGCTGGGGTCTGGTGATGGGGCCACTGCTGACCTCTCTGCCTGTGTCCCCTGCCCTTGTGTCCCAGGCTGCAGTGGAAGCACACCTCCTCCCTGAAGGTGGCCAACGAGCCCGTCTTAGCCTTCACGCAGGGCAGCCCTGAGCGAGAGGCCCTGCAAAAGGTAACGGGGAGGGTGGGGGGCACCCGAGAGGTACAGGGCACGGAGCAGAGGCCGCCCCCAGCAGCCCTGAGCTAGTGCTCCGTGCCTGCAGCCATCACCCACTTCCACTCTTGCTCCCAGCCTTGGGAGGAAGCCTGGGAGGGCTGTGGGTCTGGAGTGTGGGAACAGCTGTGAGGACCAGCGTGGCAGCCTAGAGCTACTTTGGGGCTTCTCAGGCCAGGTCAGATGTCATAAGCCCAGTTGTTTTATACTGAAACATGTTTTCCAGTTAATTGCCAGCATTTTAAAGATCATGAGACTTCGCATAAGTTTCAGGTGCAGTTTTTTTATCTCTGTGTCATGGGTAGACTTCACCTTCCTGTAGGGTGACAATGGCTGGAGCAGAGTTCGGCTGCCCCCGAGGGGAGCACACGTTCTCTGATGGCCGCCGACCCGGCCTGGCCCCCTTCTCATTTCTGTGTCAGCCTTGGCCTCTCTGTCTGTGGACTCTGCGTTAGGGTTTTAGATGGGAGGAAGAGAGGAAGGCAGTGACCATACCCGCTCTTGTCCCTCTCCCTAGGCCTTGAAGGACCTGAAGGGCCGGACGGAAGCCATCCCATGCGTGGTGGGGGATGAGGAGGTGTGGACATCGGACGTGCAGTACCAGGTGTCGGTATGTCCAGCCGGTGGGCAGGGCTCAGCCCCTCCCCTGAATATGTGACCTCTTTCTCTGACAGCTCGTAAGCTTATAATGTGTGGGCTCTGACTTCAAGGCCTTTATAGTGCCCCTCCCCACCCCAGATTTTGAATTCTGTGGACCAGTAAAACTTCCCAAAGCAAAGGACGGCACCCACACTGCATCCAGCTGCTAGCGGCACCGTGTGTCTGGGCAAGAAAGGCCATGAGGGGTCCACACAGCATCTTCTGTTATTCCTCATAGATTTCTTGCCAAGGGCATTTGGGAGCTAATGGCAAAAAGCTGGGCCCCAGGCCCAGAGCTCCTCAGATGGCATTAGCCTAAGAAGCCCCCATGCTTGGAGTTCATCCTTCCAGAAACTGGCAGGCACTTTACATGGGCCAGGAAACTCACAGGTCTGTGATTTGGAGGAGAGTAAAAGGTCGGGCCTTTTGCAAACAGGGCAAGCACATTCTGGCTCTGTCCCGCTGAAACCCTGGGCAGATGTGTGCAGGGGGAGGGATGACTGAGCGGGAGGACCCAGGTCCCCCAGTCTGAAGGTTCCCAGGACAGCCTGGGGCAGCAGTTGACCACAGAGGTGTCCTGGAGCTCTTGTCGCTGGGTCAGGACTACCTGGAGCTGTCTAAGCATGGCCTGGGGTCTGCAGGCCTTGGCCAGGTCACTCTGTCTGCACTGGGTGTGTGTGCAGGTGCCAACTGACAGCAGCACCCACCGCCCAGCTCCCTGGTTGTCTCTGTAACTGCCTAGAGCCTGCCCTTACCTGCAGCTCCCCGGGCGTCCGAGGCCGCATGGCAGCCGGGATTTTTCCAGGCAGCGAGGCTCCGGCATTCTGATAAGGCCCTGGGTGGATACTGCTGATTTTCATTTCCCACATTGCCTCGCCGACCTGGCTGGAGGTTCTGGCCACGTGCTGATCACTGTGGCACCAGACATTTGGGGTACTGGGGCATGTGAGGGCAGGATCTATGTTTGCTGGGACATAGCACTGACGGGGCTCTGTAGTCCACTGGGGCCCAGGTTGCAGCCACCTTCTCAGCCCCTAAGCATCACAGGCCAATCTCAGGTAGGGTCAGAATATACAGTGACTGTGCCAAAGTTTAACATGAAGGAGAATGGTCACTTTCTACTCAAGCCTAGACCAGTGCTGGCCAATAGAATTTCCTGCAGTGACGGCAGAAATGTGCCAGATCTGCATTGTCCGTTCCAGCGGCCACGAGCCACGTGTGGTTGTCCGGCATGTGAAATGTGGCTCGTGGCTACTGTTTGAGACAGGAAAGCTCCAATAACTCACCAGAAGACGGATAGGTAGCAAAAGTGTTAGCTGTTGTGATATAAACTCTCTTGCCAGACCTGGGAAGGAAAGAAGTGAAATTTCTCCCTACTCTGTTGGTCGTGCTGGCATTCACCACTGCCAGGCATTAGGTTTTGAAGGGAAGACAAGGGTTAAAGAAAGACACACACACAGAGAGGGCGGCTGAGACAGCAACACTGTATATTGCAGAAACCTGAGGAAGTGGGGGACCAGCTTAATGCCAGGGCCCACCGCTGCTTCCAGGCTGGGGTACTCATCGGTATAGGTGGACGGGTCTGGGCAGTATGGCTTGCTGCCTGGCAGGATATTGATAAGAGGTTGTTATGATCAGGTGGTTTGGCCCCCTCCAGTGGGATGTCATCGTGGTGTTCCTTATACCTTTACCCAGCAAGATATGATAGGGATGTTTCTTTTTCTTCCTTTTTTTTGAGACGGAGTCTTGCTCTGTCACCCAGGCTGGAGTGCAGTGGCGAGATCTCGGCTCACTGTAAGCTCCGCCTCCTGGGTTCATGCCATTCTCCCGCCTCAGCCTCCCAAGTAACTGGGACTACAGGCACCCGCCACCACGCCCGGCTAATTTTTTGTATTTTTAGTAGAGACGGGGTTTCACCGTGTTAGCCAGGATGGTCTCAATCTTCTGACCTTGTGATCCGCCCGCCTCGGCCTCCCAAAATGCTGGGATTGCAGGCGTGAGCCACTGTGCCCGGCCGATAGGGAAGTTTCTTTAGGTGGGCCTTTGTCCGCCTTGTGGTCACAGGTGGCTGAGCCGGATGTTTCTCATGACCTGAGCTCCCATGAAATGTTTTACTTGGACCAAGGCCTGCAAAATAGCGGGGAGCTTACAAAATGGTGCGGTTTGAACCAACACCAGGTTCTGTTTATAAATGTTTGTTGAGGATCTTCCTATTTAGATTAGTAAATCTGGGGCTTAGGAAGCAATTGCTCTGTCCATAATGGCTTTGGGGCAGGGCGGAAGTCCCAAGCATTTCACAACACCGGTGCGTTCTTTTTGACCTCACCTGGTCATGTTGCCCATGGTCATAGCCTCATGCTGGACCAAAGAATTTTCATCCATGATCCCCTTTGGTTCTCCTGTCCATGCTAAGAGACAGGGAGGGCAGTCCGCATTTCCTAGATGAGGAGACTTAGGGGAGGAAGCGAGCTTACCTGGGGCCTCACAGCTAGTAGGTGGCAGAGCCAGGATTCGAACCCATGTCTCCCTGACCACAAAGGTCCGTGCTTTCCTAGAAAGACCTGTGGTGTGTGCCTTTCTCCTGGACGGCGAGCCTTCCGGAGAAGGAGCCACTCTTACTCATTGTATGGTGGGTACACCAGCACTCTTAATAGGGAGCAACCTGTGGGCTGGGCACTGGGGAGGGCTTCATGGGAGCAGGCCGGGGACAGCAGGCCGTGTCCAGGTCTTTCCTGGAAAACCAGCTCTGAGCTCGGCCCTCTCCATCCTTATCCTGGCACCTCCCTCCTGGACAGGGACCTCACTTCTCTCTCCTTTCAGCCTTTTAACCATGGACACAAGGTGGCCAAGTTCTGTTACGCAGACAAGGTGAGTGAGCTCCTGCTGCTGGTGACCGGGGGGTTAGGGTTGCTGCCCCTGCCCTGCCCTGCCAGCTGCTGATATGGGGGTGGGCATCAGTTGCTGTGTCCTTCTTTGGCCATGGTAGATAGGTGGCCAGGGGGCGGCTGGCACTGAGGGAGTCCCTGGGTGATGTCTTTGACTGGGCCAGGCATGCAAAGGTTAACTTGAGCCAAATGCAAGCTGCCTCAGCCAGGGCCGAGACATTCCCAGACATGCCCGTGGTAGGGCAGATCTTGGACTGGGGAGGAGGTGGATTCTGGAAGGCTGAGTCAGGGCAATTGGAGACACCATCGATGGAAAGCCAGGCCGAGAATTGGCACTGGAAGGGGCCAGCACGAGGGGCTGGGGTGACTGGGGGTCCAGGAGCTGGCATTGTGTGGCGATGAGGGCAGTTGGGGTCTGGAGGCCAGCAGCAGAGCCATGTCTCAGGCTCCAGTTGACCTCAAGTTTCTGAATGGTGGGTTCAGGGGCACCAGGTCCCAAGAATAAGGTGAGGTTTTCATTAGACCAGAGAGAAAGTGGAGCCAGTTTAACAGCTGTGGGACTCAGCGCCAAGGCCTTAGAGAGCTGACCAACCTGGCCGGGCCCTTCAGGCTTCAGACTGCCAACCGCTACAGGCTCTGACGGGACGCCGTTGGCAGTTGTGATGGCAGGGGGCTGAGGGACCAGGCGACAGGCATTGTCCCTGGATGGAAGAGAGTGGCCTTCCAGCTCTCTCCTCCCTCGCTCACTCCCCAGGGCCCTTCCCGCTGCAGGCGGCAGTCCCCAACCTCTCCCTCTCCCTTTAGAGCCTGCTCAACAAAGCCATCGAGGCTGCCCTGGCTGCCCGGAAGGAGTGGGACCTGAAGCCTATTGCAGACCGAGCCCAGATCTTCCTGAAGGCGGCAGACATGCTGAGTGGGCCTCACAGGGCTGAGATCCTCGCCAAGACCATGGTGGGACAGGTGAGGTGCTGGTGGGTCTGGGTGGGTGGAACGGGGTGGGCTGGGAGTCAGCCGTGCCCCACCCATGGCAGCAGACATCAGCTGAAGCGCTTCTGGGTCCCAAGCCCTTTTGGGGACCCAGAGATGTCCTCAAGGGACAAGGCCTAGGAGCTGGGATGGATGATCACAAGTTATTGTGCAGAGCCCGTGCGTCCTGCCTCGGAAATGTCCCCTGTCCTCCATCCCTCTGCCCTCGCTCCTAGGCTTCGTCATGCTTTGCCTGGACTGGTGGTGGCCTGCACTGTCTCCCTGCCTCCCAGCTTGCTCAGCCCCTCGCCGCCCTCAGAATGGTCTTTCCAACACCTCCAGGATGTCACTCCTGGCTTACGACCCACCCAGACCTCTCCACCGCTGAGAGGCAAGTCCCAAGACCTGAGCCCCATATCCAGGGCCCTTCTGCCCACCTCTGTCCGGCTCGCCCGCTATCCTGCCCTTCCCTGCCAAGCTGTCCCACCCATGGTGTAGCCATCTGGGACTTAGCAGGACTCCCTGGTCACGGCAGACATCCTCTCTGCCTCTGCCCACTGTGTCCTCCTGCCTGGAATGCTTGCTGTCTGTTCCATGCTCAGTGAACTCTTACCTCCTGGTCCAGCCCTGATGTCACCCCCTCCGTGAGGCTTCCTGAGTCTTCTCCAGCCGAAAGGACTATTCCTGCCTCTGTTTCCCCAGAGCATGTTGTTCCTGCATCAGTTACAGCTCAGATTGTACTGGAGTAGAGTGAGTTCCTAGGTACTGCCTCTTTACAAGCTTTTTGGACATAGTAAACATGTCTTGACATTCTCAGTCTTTTTCTCGTCTTTGCATGATACCTTTCACGAGGCATAGCAAGCCCCTGATCAATGGTTTTCTCTGCACAGAGCTGGCACGACAGCTTCTCGCCCTGCTAAATGCAAGTTGAGGGAGGAGTGTCTCTAGCAGGCAGAGTGTGTGGGGGACAGGAGCCGAGAGAGAAAGGTTTATTTCACCACCTCCAGGACCTGAGCCCTACGCTGCCAACTAACCTGGGTTCCTGAAGGGTAAATTGCAGGAGCCAGAACCCAGGCTGCTTGCCACCGCCTGCTCCCCGGGCCTCATGGTGAGCACCCCCTCTGCTGCACAGAGCTGGTATGGCAGCCCCTCATCCTGCTGAATGCCTCCTTAGATTGGCTCAGCAGCCCTCTGGGGTGGGTGTCCAGCTCTGCGTGTTCCCGGTGAGCCACACATTGCTGGGAAGACAGTCTAGGATCAGTTTAGGCTCTCTCTGTATTTGGCCTAAGACTCAGGAACTTCTAGGAAGCCAGGTACACATCTTAGCTCCGCTTCCTGGGCTGTGTGTCTGTAATAGGTCATGCACCTGCCAGTGACCTTGGGTGCCAAGAGGGGGCCACGTCAATCTGGAAAAGCCCTGTTCTTGGCTGTACACAATTTTTTTCCCTGCAGCTCACATTCACTGTTAGTAACAATGGACGGTTTAAGGGAATCACAGTCACTCTCCTCTTGGTTTTTGGCCCAAACTAACCAGCAAGGCCAAACATCATTCCTGGAGAAGGAACCATCCGCCTCCCACACACCGAGTCTCTGTCCTGGTTTTCCAGTGACCAGTTTCCGGCTCATGCTAGTCTGCCCTTCTGTCTGGAAGGCTCTGATCCTGAATTTGGTCTGAGGCTTGACCATAGATCCTTTGCCATCCTCCACCATTCAGAGTTGCTATGAAACGAAGACAGTGCATGGGAAGTACCTGGCCTGCTGCAGAGGATCAGTCAATTCTGCTGATCCCCGTCCAGCCCAGAGGGCCGGCTGCAGGAGATGCTGGCTCAAGGGCTTGAGAATCCTTTCCCTCTCAGCCCCCAGGACGGGGCCTGGTCAGCCCTCCAAATGTTTCCTGGTCCCTGCTGGGGCCTGGCTCAGTGCTCGCGTTGGGCACAGGGTCAGATGTGAGAAGAGGATGGACAGGAGGCTGTTAGCTGTTCCTGACCCCTGGCCCTCTGCCTTGCAGGGTAAGACCGTGATCCAAGCGGAGATTGACGCTGCAGCGGAACTCATCGACTTCTTCCGGTTCAACGCCAAGTATGCGGTGGAACTGGAGGGGCAGCAGCCCATCAGCGTGCCCCCGAGCACCAACAGCACAGTGTACCGGGGTCTGGAGGTACCTGCAGGAGGCAGTGGGCGGACACACGGGGCAGCCCAACGCCGTGGGCTTGGCCTCACTGCTGCCTCCTTCCCCAGGGCTTCGTGGCGGCCATCTCGCCCTTTAACTTCACTGCAATAGGCGGCAACCTGGCAGGGGCACCGGCCCTGATGGTGAGATGTGGGCACAGGTGGGACAGCGGCAGCTGATTGTCCTCCTGGTCCCAGCAGACAGACAGAGGCCACCCTGAGCCCCTTGGGTCTCAGCCTAGTCATGGGGAGAGGCATAGAAGGTGGAGGCCGCTTGGGGCCGTGGGTAGGCTTTGGGACCAGAGACCCAGTTTGAATCCCAGCATCGTCCCTCTCTACCTGGGAGACCCTGGCAGTCCCCAAATTTCTCTGAGGCACAATTTCCTCATCTGCAAAGTGGAAATAATAGGAAAGCCTCCATGACTGGGTTGTGAGACTCAAATGAGACACATCCAGCAGCAGGCAGGGCTGGCCCGGAGCTGGCTGAGTGTTGGCGGCTCTGTTGATGACAATTACCGCTGACCTTCGGTGCTCACCACGTGCCTGCTGCTGTCAAGCGTGGCATGGAGATGATCTCATTTCATCCTCTCAGCAGCTCCGAGAGGGAGTTGTGACTCTGCCTCTTTGCCAGATGACAAAACTGAGACACGCAGCCGTGACTTACTTGGCAAGACTGAGTGACTAGTAAATAAATGATGGAGCAGAGAAGGATTTGGATGTAGAGTCTCTCTCGGGGTTGATGGTATTCAAGTCACTCCTCTGCCATTATCGGAGTGAGGGTGGCTGTTACTGGATGAAGTCCCTGGCCTATGGGGGAGACTCAGCCCAGCTCCCAGACAGCCTGGGCGGGAGAGGTCCACATAGTCATCGGGAACCCCGAGCCCCAGACAGGGGCGCTGAATGCTGATGCCGGGGTGTGTACTAGGGACATGCGTGGGAACATCCTCATGCATCTGTGCACAGACAAACACGGTGCATGGCCAGGCATCCACGTGCCTGGCTGCTGCACATGCCTGGCCCAGGATGTGTGCTGAGAGAGCCCGTGTACACTTGCCCCGCCGCGCCCAGTGAGCACTCAGCGACTAGCACAAAGAACAGACCTGCCCAGGTGATGGCAGGACTGGTTGGTGCAGGCTGCTGGGGAAAGGGAGCCTTGGCTGGAGCATGGGGTAGATCGGGCCGTGCCGTGGTCTCCTTGGCAGGGACTTTTGGAGACGGGGCCAGATGCCTTGGAGGAGTGGGGTCCGGTAGGGGATGTCCTGGTTGGCACAGGGTCTGGTGGTTCCAGGTGAGGGACGACCATGCTGTAGGGTGGGGGTGGGGGTTGAGGGCTGGTGGCGCCATCCTCATGCATCACCAGAACACCTCCCGTGCAGGGCAACGTGGTCCTGTGGAAGCCCAGTGACACCGCCATGCTGGCCAGCTATGCCGTCTACCGCGTCCTCCGGGAGGCCGGCCTGCCCCCCAACATCATCCAGTTTGTGCCAGCGGATGGGCCTCTATTTGGGGACACTGTCACCAGCTCAGAGCACCTCTGTGGCATCAACTTCACAGGCAGTGTGCCGTAAGTCCCTGGGGATGCTGTAGGCTGGGGTGGCTAGGGGACGTTCACAGGCAACCCCAGTCACCTGCTGTCTGTGAACCCAGGGTCATACACTGACCCTACTCCTTTACTTGCTGTGTGGCTGTGAGTGAGCCACTTCACCTCTCTGAGCTTCCATTTCTTCATCTGTACACGGAGTGATTATCCTTAATTTGCAGAGTCATTGCAAGGATTAAACGTGTTAATGAACAGGAAAGAGCTTCGCAGGCTGGAAGTGCACCCTACGGCTGTGGGTGATATTGATTTCAGTGCTACCTCTGCTACTGGGGAGGACACAGGGGAGCATAGAATGAATTGGAGGAGTCAGGAAGGCTTCTTGAGGAGGTGGCATCTAAGCAGAGGAGTTGGCCGGGCAGAGGGGAAGAGGCAGGAGAAGAATATATATGTTGGGAGAGGGAACAGCACATACGATGTCGTCAAGGCAAAAACATGTGTTCTGGGGCATGGCCGGATCCTGTGTGGCTGGAGTGTGGAGTTTGGGGGCGACAGGGCAAGAGAGTGAGGGCGGGGCATGGTTCGAGTTCAGGTAGGGGAGGCAGGCTGCTACCTGATCTCGACCGTGCATGCACTCACTGGCTGAGCAGGTAATTTGGAGCTCACACTAAGGCCCAGTGGTGAACACACACCAGGGACAAGGTCCCAGCTCTCAGGCTGGAGGTGGCAGTGGGGGGTGGTTAGTCTGGTGACCATAAGATACTTAGGAGTCTGCAAAGGTGTCTGGCCTTTATCCTGAAGGTGATGGGAGCCATGGAAGTATCAAGCAGGGAGAGTGGCTGAGTCAGAGTTCTGTGTCAGCAGAGATTGCAAGTCATGGCCCCCAAATTGTTTCTGGCAAGAGGCTCTACTTTTTTTGACTCCTAACAGTGATGGCCCAAGTTTGTATAATTGGGACAATTTCACAGATAAATCCAAATCTTGGCCTGTCTTGGTGCCCTGGATCTGGATGCTCTGATCCTGCATTTCCTGGTGGTACCACTGGCTGGAGTGGGTGCGCTGTGGCTCTCTGCATACCTGATCCACCCTGTTTCCTTTCCCTGCTGACTCCTATGGGTCCCTGTGTTTGCACCCTCATCCTCAATGATTTCTCTGTGGCCTGACGCAGGAGACTAGCCAGGAGCTGTCGACCTCCAGGGAGGGGTGGGGGGGGCTTGAAGCAGGGGAGAGACGGGGGATGTGGAGAAGGGGGCAGGTTGAGGTGAGTAGGATGCAGGGAAGCACAGGGCCCATTGCCTGTCCTGGAGTTGGGGTTGGGGTGGGTGTGGGTGTGGGGATGAGGGGGGTAATCAGCGAGAATGTTCAAGATGGGCACCTGGGAGGGTGAGCGGGCTCAGGGGAAGATGAATCTCGTGTTGGTCACTTCAGGTGTTATCTGAGTGGACATGCCTGGAGGCAGCCAGAGACCTGGGTCTGCAGCTTGGGGTCCTTCTTACCTCCTCTTCCAGGCCCCAAGCTCTGCCACCCCCTTCCCTGCAGCTTTGCCGGGGGTGGGGGTGGGTGGTGGCAGCGTTAGAACTGCTGAGAAGGGCCGTTTTCCAAAAGGCCTGCTCCGGCAGCCACGGGCCCCTGGGCTCCCCGCCTATCAGCGGGTGGAGCGGGCCTGGCCCCCATTCTCCACGCTCTGATGAGCAGCGGGCTTAAAGGTGGGAAGGCCATAAATTAGTATTAGCTACTGTGTCGCTGGCTCCCGGGTGATTAGCATTTTTATTGTTTTGTGGTGCTGAGGTTGGTCACACTTGGAGCCTGGGGAGGAGGCGAGGCCCTCCAGGGTGGCAGCTTCGGGTGGGGCCTGAGCTCCCTCTCCCAGGACTCTGCTTGGTTTGGCCTTTCAGGCCTGGGCGCTGGGCTTGGCGGGGATCCTTCGCAGACCACAGCGGGATCTGTCCCCTTCGAGATACCTGCAGTGTGCCCAGCATGTCTTAAGCACTTGCCTCACACTTGAACTCATCACAAAACAACCCTGCCAGGTCAGGATTGTTCTCCCTGCTTCCCAGATGAGGTGCAGAATTCGAGGCTCAGAGAGGTTAAGTAATGAACCCAGGATCACACAGTGCTGAGTGTCCTCCTGGCTACAGAGCGTGGACCTCCTCTGCACCATCTTGCTGCCTAGCCCCCTGTTGCCCCCTCCCTGTAGTCTTGGAATGCAGCCTGTTCCCAGCTGCCATCCCCGACTTGGCTCCCACCTCCTGCTGGGCTGCTCCCCACAGTGTTCCTCCCTGGGCTTTTCTGCCCCCTTCCTCTGGCCTGGCTCCCTGATCTCCACCCTTTCTCCTGTGGTTCCAGCACCTTCAAACACCTGTGGAAGCAGGTAGCCCAGAACCTGGACCGGTTCCGTACCTTCCCACGCCTGGCTGGAGGTAAGGCCTGCCTCACCTCCTCCTCCCCTGTGGCCCCAAGGACCCCTCCCCTGGCCATTATGAAAGAGGAGGGAGGTAGAGGGGATCCAGCCACGAGTCAGGTGGATGAACCATTTCAGGCACCAGCACTGCCCAATGGAACTTTTTGTGATGAGGGATGCGTCCAGGACCTTCACTCTCCAATACGCAGCCACCAGCCACACGAGGCCATGGAGTCCTTGAAGGGTGGCCTGTGTGACTGAGGAACTGCGTATCTAGTTTTCTTTCATTTTAATTAAGTTAAATCTTAGTAGCCACTCATGGCTGGTGGCTGCTGTGTCGGGCAGTGCAGCTCTAAGCTGAGGCAAGTGCAAATGCAGATACCAGAAGTGGGAATGAACTTGTATTTGAAGAAACAAAGCAAAGCCCGTGAGTAGGGAGGGAGGAAGGCTGGTAGGAGAATACGGGCTGAGAGGTAGTCATGGCTGGACCTTGTTGGCATATTAAAATTTTCCCACAAAGAAACCGTTTCATGGTCAAAGGAATTTGGCATGTGTGGTTTTAAAGCAAAATGGACTCCTCCCATGCAGAACTTCTCAGAGCCTTGATTGCTCTAATATGCATGGCACATCTTCAAGGGCAAGGTCTGCCATGCAGTATTTCCCACACTCACTGGGCCATGGAACCCCATTTCTGCAAAGACCCCATGGACCAAGTGTTTTGTGGAGCACATTTTGGGAATGTGCTGAGACATAGAGGGAGGAAGAGCTGCAGCTAGCACGTGACCAGCAGAGCTGGGACTGGTGGTTCAGCATGTTTCTCTGTGGGGTGAAGTAGGGCCCACCGGGGAGTCTGGACCCTGTTCCTGGACTGGTGGGAGCTCAGATGGGGGTGTCAGGGAAGGTGAACGCTCCTCAGGGTCAGCTGTGTGGCTTTCTGCTCTCAGAGCCCCCTTCCCTGCCTCCCTGAGGGAGAGAGGCGGCTGGTTACACTCTCCAACTTGGAGCAGGTGACTTTGTCTCTCTGTGCCTCAGTTTTCTTGGCTTGAAATTGGGGATAGTAATGGGAGGTTGTTGCGAGGCTTCGGTCGGATAAAGTGTAGAGTACTTCGTCCAGAGTTGGGCAGCTGTTAAGTGCTTCCAGCTGCTATTAGCTGCTGCTTCCCACGTGGGGAGGAAACTGAGGCCAGGAGGGTGAAGTGACCTGCCTGAAGCTCCCTCCCACTGGGGAAACGGGGGAGTGGTTTCCAGCATGGGTGAGGAGGAGGGGCCCAGCCCTGGCAGCCGACATGGGGTGGGCTCCCCTGTCCCTCGTGGACAAGGGCTCAGGAGAACCTCACAAAAAGCTGTGCCCACTTCTGGGAATGGACTGGCTTTCGGGGGCCTTGGGTTCTCATCTGTCGTCTGCTGTTGTGTTGGGTAGTTTCAGTCTTCCCATTGGTGTAATGGGGCTGTTGGACCTGATCACCTCTGATGCCCTTCACCCCTCCCTGGGCCTCAGTTTCCTCGTCTGTGGAGTGGGAGAATAGGCCTGGCCCTCTGGGATGTTGGCCAGCGCTCGCTCTGAGCCTGCTCCTGCTCTGGTCTGCTCTGTGCTCGTGTTGGTCCCGGGCCATGGATGGCATAGGTGGTGCTTTGGGTCCCTAGGCAGCTGGGGGAGCCGGCTCCCCTGGTCATTTCCCCATCTCCGGCTCCTGTAGAGTGCGGCGGAAAGAACTTCCACTTTGTGCACTGCTCGGCCGACGTGGACAGTGTGGTGAGCGGGACCCTGCGCTCAGCCTTCGAGTACGGCGGTCAGAAGTGTTCCGCTTGCTCGCGTCTCTACGTGCCACACTCGCTGTGGCCGCAGATCAAAGGGCGGCTGCTGGAGGAGCACGGTCGGATCAAAGTGGGCGACGTGAGTGGCACCGTCACCCCCGCCGCGGCCCAGCGGGGGGCTGATGGGATTGGGTCCCTGGGAGGCTCCTCTGCAGCCAGGGCTGGGGTGTGTGGGGAGGGGCTCCCTTTGTCTCGGCCTGCAGCGGCTCATCTCTTCTGGCGTCTCCCATGCCTCCAGCCTGCAGAGGATTTTGGGACCTTCTTCTCTGCAGTGATTGATGCCAAGGTACGGGGTGGGAAGTGGGCATTCCTGGGGCGGGGAGGGGGGCAAGCCCTGGAGTGGGTGGGAGAGGGAGGAAGAGATATGGGGGACCCTGACCCGGGGCATGACCCAGCCCCACTGCTTTGATCAAGGCAGCTCAGCAGCCGCACATACACCTCCAGTTTCAGAAAGGGTAGAATCAGCCGTAGCCAAGAAGAGCTCATCTCGTGGCCACCCTGGAACCAGGCTCAGCGAGCTCCTAATAGCATTTGCATGTGTGCATGTACACATGTGCTCATGAATGTGTTCATATAGGGCTCTGGGTGGCTACACATGTAGGTCTTTTTGCACATCCATTTGCACATAAGTACACACATGCGTATGTCAGTAAGTCCAGCCGCATGCATGTACATGTAGAAGGCATACAGATCCTTATATGCTTCAAGAGACATGTGACCATGCATATGCCTATATATGCATTGATTGATGTGTGTCTGTTTATACGGGAGTGCCCCTGTAGTACTAACACACGTACACATGCGTGTGGACACACATAGTGTGCGTGTCCGTCCTTGTCTCTGCTGTGGCTCAGCCAGACCCTGGCTTTTGCCCTTGGTGTCCCCCGCCCCTGCCCCTATTTCAGGAGTCGGGCCCTTCAGGGGCAGGTTTTTCGGGGTGAGTGTGTTGTGGGGGCTGCCGCAGGGATGCCTTCCCAGCCTCTTTGACCTCCCTCCCTGCCCACCCCAGTCCTTTGCCCGTATCAAGAAGTGGCTGGAGCACGCGCGCTCCTCGCCCAGCCTCACCATCCTGGCCGGGGGCAAGTGTGATGACTCCGTGGGCTACTTTGTGGAACCCTGCATCGTGGAAAGCAAGGACCCTCAGGAGCCCATCATGAAGGAGGTGACTGGGGCGGGCAGCCTGGGGTCCAGAGGAGGACAGTCCCACCGGAGCACGGCACACACACAGTTCTCCTGGAGACATTCTCCTGTTTCACAGATGAGGCCCTAAAGGGAGACCCTAAAAGGGAATGCCTCCTACCAGGAGAGGGTGGAACCAGGTTTTGAGCTCAGGCTGCCTGACTCCAAATCCAGGGCAGTGTCCTTGGCTCTGGCTGGGTCTGAGCACTTCCACGACCCACAGCAGCCACGGCCACCGCAGTCATAATGGCTGACATTGATAGACTTACTGTGGGGCCAGCCGTGGCTGAGCACTTGGCTGAGATGAGGTGGTTGTTACTGTTCCCATTTTACAGATGAGAAACTGAGGTCAAGGCACTTGTCCAAGTTGGCAGTGCAGGGCTGGAGTCTGCCTGTGAAGATCTTCCCCCAGCCCCTTGGTAGCAGAGGGAACCATGAACCCTTCTGGAGGGAATGGTATCTCTGGGCAACTCTCATGCCAGCTGCTGCTGGAAGCCTCTGGGACCTGGACCCTTTGTTCTCCGGGTGTGGGTTTGGCAGGGAGAGCCAGGAAATGTTTGCATTTTTTGCCGGCTTGCAGTGAGATGGACAGGGCAGGGAGCTGGGCACGTTGCTGTCCTGGAGGGAACCCAGGAGGAGGTGGCATCTGAACCTTCTTGCAGACACCGAAGTGTAGACTGAGGCCCAGAGACTGGGGAGAGGGGATTCAGAGCAGGGGCACTGGGAGGGCTCAGGGCCCTGGTCCCGTGGAGGGCCTGACACTGGGGCATCTCTCCTAGGAGATCTTCGGGCCTGTACTGACTGTGTACGTCTACCCGGATGACAAGTACAAGGAGACACTGCAGCTGGTTGACAGCACCACCAGTTATGGCCTCACGGGGGCAGTGTTCTCCCAGGATAAGTGAGTGGCCAGGCCGCAGCCCTGGTGCTGTGCTCTGGGTGTCCTGTCCCTGTCGGCCCTTGTCCCATCCCCACCTCCTGGACGTGGCTCCCAGTAATAATGCCGCCACTACCTTCTCTCTGTCCCCTCCCCTCAGCCCAGGCAGGCAGCCAGGGCTCCCCACATGGGCCCACAGCAGCAGGCTCTTTGTTGCCAGTACTGGTGGTGCCAGTGCCAGGGTGCCACTGGGGACCAGTGAATCTGAACCTCTAGGGGCAGGGCCAGGAATTGGTGCCTTTGACCGGCTCTGCAGGATCTGGTGGGGCCACACTGAGCGAGGCGATTGTCCCATGCTGCAGAGCAGGGCAGGCCAGGGGCTGCAGAGGCAGGATTCGAACCTGGGTCCCATAAGGCTAAACTTGAGGCTTCGCCTCTTCTTTCCTCCACATCACTGGTTGCCCCCGTGTCTGCCTCTGTGAGCGAGTGGAGGTGAACTTGGAGAGGGAGGAAGGGTGGGGGCCTGGGAGCTAGAGGGCCCCCTGCTCCTGAGGGACAGGAACATTGGACCAGGACAGGCCACTCCCTTGAACTTGGCAGTAGCCCTGCGATGAGGTGTGCCAAGCCCCTCCCCAGAGGAGGAAGCTGGGCTCAGAGACTGGGTAACCTGACTGAAGGCCCACAGCCAACAGCTGGCCACCATCCCTCATCCCCGACTCGGCCTCGTGCTGAACCTGGAAAGCCAGTGTGGGCTGGAACAGGGGTGTTGAGGCTGGAGCTGGGGCTGGAGGGCAGATGAGCTGGTTGCTCTGTCACCACTGCCCTGCTTTGTAGGGACGTCGTGCAGGAGGCCACAAAGGTGCTAAGGAATGCTGCCGGCAACTTCTACATCAACGACAAGTCCACCGGCTCGGTGGTGGGCCAGCAGCCCTTCGGGGGGGCCCGAGCCTCTGGTGAGTGGGTCCCCCTTCCCACAGGGGAGCTGAGTTCCTGGTGGGAGACCCTCAGTGCTGCGTCTCGAGGGGCTTCAGAGTAACAGGAAGGATACCATTTACTGAGCGCTGATTGTGGGCCAAGCAAGTGCGCTAGCTCAGGGTCCTTTCAGCGCACTTGTGAGCAAAGGGACTATTCTTCCCATTTTACAGAGGAGGAAACTGAGGCTCGAGGCCACATGGCCCTGGTGGGGTTGTAACTTTGGTTCCAGCAACCGTGTTTCCTGCACCGTAGCCAGTGTCCCTTAAGTCCAACCAGCTCTACTTCACAGTGGGAAACTGAGGCTCAGAAGGAGCAACGGCTTGCCAAAGGTGACTGCTCCTGAATGGCAGAGCCAGGGCTGAACCCTGGCGTGCTGGGGTTTCCCATACCAACCAGTTCTCCAGTTCTTGGTGGACGCTGGCTGGGCGTCCTACAGTTTAACTTGATGCTAACTGCCTGGGGTTAGTGCAGACCCCATAGGTTAAGAACTCAGTCCTATAAGACTGACTCCCCAACTTCAGATGCCAGTCGCGAGTACTGGGACCCCAGGTTAGCCACACCTTGTCTGACTTGGCGACACATCAGAAGTTCCCACTTCAGTGTTGATACTTTGTTAGAACGGCTTACGGAACCCAGGGGAAGCATACTTACTATTACCCGTGTATTGCAGAGGGGATTTTAAAGGATACAGATGAACAGCCAGACGCGCAGACACATAGGGCAAAGACTGGAAGGGTCCCCAGCATGGGTACCTCCGTTACTCTGGAGTTTGGGGCTGTGCCACCCCCTTGGCACGTGGACGTGTTCACCAATCTGGAAGGTCTCCTGACCCTGTCCTTTTAGGTTTTTATGGAGGCTTCATTACACAGGCATGATTGATTCAATCATCGGCCATCGGGGTCGACTCAACCTCCAACCTCTCTGCCCTCCCTGGGCTGAAGGTTCCAAGCCTCTAATCACAGGGTTGGTTCCTTTGCCAATCAGCGCCATCCTGCAAGAGCCCTCATTAGCATAAACTCGTGTGATTAGAAGGGGCTTGTTATGAATAACCCCCATCACTCAGGAAATTCCAAGAGCTTTAGGAGCTCTGGCTAGGAACCAGGGATGAAGGCTAGACATGTACTTCTTATGGCACCCCAGGACCGTGCCAGGTCCCTGCCTCTCAGTCCAGTGCCCTCTCCATGCTGCACCCTGCCTCTTAGACATGGTAGCATCCCAGCAAGGATGCCAGGCTGGGTGCGATGTGGAGAGAACAATGGAGGCTTCCCCGCAGACTGGAGACTGGAGACAGGGGCTCCTGTCCATCCCTCTGGCTCTTCTGCATGCCCCAAGCTTGGCAGCAGGCCCGCTGCTATCCGCCCGCGCCGCTGGCCCGTTGATTCCATCATCTCCTCCCTTCCCCTTCTGTCCAGGCTGTTGTGTCTTTTCAGAGAAAAACAAGTGTCTTTTCTGCAGGAACCAATGACAAGCCAGGGGGCCCACACTACATCCTCCGCTGGACGTCGCCCCAGGTCATCAAGGAGACACATAAGCCCCTGGGGGACTGGAGCTACGCGTACATGCAGTGAGCCCTGCTCGGACTCCACCGTCCTGCTGTCTGTCTGTCCAGGCAGCCGACCTCACTGCACAGACCCCACTCCAGCCCCTCCACCCCTTCTTCATGCACAGCTGCCTTTCTAGAATCCAGGCTTGACCTCCTTCCTACCACCGTATTCTGGCCTCTCTCACGCCTCAGGCTCTGGTTTGAGACCGTGCTGGGGAGGAACAGGGCCACTACCCCTTATCCCACTGGCCATGTGGGAGGTATGATGGTGGTGCCTGGCAGGTTCTCTCTGTCCCCTCCACTGGGCCCAGTGGCTCAGGGACCCGGGGGAAGGAGATGGAGCGGCTCTCGGGATTCTTTGGGGAAATGGAGACCATGCTGGGCCCCTTGGCAAACCTCACCACTCACAGAGGCTCCTGGCCTTGATCCCTGCCCCTCCAGGTGTCCAGAGTAAAGTGTAACTCAGGTTGACCTGTGGGGCACAGGGGGCACCAGCTGGCCTTACCCTCTCTGGTCTGGGCTGTCTACCTTCCTCACTGTATCTTTGCCCAGACCCACCTGGGCCAGTAGGCCCCTGTACCCAGCCATACACCTTAGATGCCGGCATGCCTTTCTCCAGCTGCCTGTGTTTGGCCGAGGCCCATGTGATTCCTGGTCTGCGCCACATGGCGGGGCTGGGGGGCCGCTGGAGGCCACCTGCCAAGGCATGGGATGGGCCATGATTCTGGAAAACCCTGGATGGGCCTTCGTCCTATGTCAGCCTTCCCTCGGATCCTCAGGCCCTACCTCCAGAGACCTCCACTCCTAGAGCCAGTCTCAGGGTCTGGGATTTCCCTGCAGGAGCTCAGCCACCACCATGCCATGGTGACACAGGCCGAGGCAGACATTGCCCCTCCCTTCTCCCAGTCCCCAGAGGCCTGGCCTTGGGTTCCTCAGCCTGGGCTGAGGACGTTGCCTGTAGAATCCTCCTCCTCTGCGTGGGAGTGGCTCTGTGTGGACCAGTCCCTCACTGGCCCATTCTTTTTTTGACACAGCCAATCTGTGACCACGATTCCTTCTACAGATGCCTGCTGCTTGGATTCTGAGTGGTCAGGGATCCATAAAGCATGACTTTCAAGGACGGTTTTTAGGGCACTGTGAAAGTGTTGGGACTTCCTCCAGGATGCCTGCATGGGACACCCCGTGGAGCTGGTGTGGCCGTTCCCCAAGTGCCACCGGCTCATGGATGGGGGTGGGTACTGGTGCCACCTGGGCTGGCTGTGGGTTCTGTGTCCTTCCAGGATCTGTGTCATTTCCCATGAGGGGCCAGGGCAGGTGGCTGGGGGGACACAGGCTGGAGTGTTCTCCATTCTACTGGTTCTACACTGTGAGGTGGCAATGGGATTTGCTCTGATGCCACCCAATAAAATACCTGTTACTTAATCAAAGAGGTTGATGGTCTTTCTGGAGGGGATGGTGGTGGCAGCCAACATCTTTTAAATCTGGTGGCATTGCCAGTGTGTCAGCCGGTCACGGGCACAGTGCTCTCTGACCTCTCTGACCTTCTATCCCTTCATCCATAAGATGGGGTAAGCGCCCCCTCCCCCTGCCATGGGTCATCATGAGAATTGAATGAGTTAATATATACATATGCTTAGAATAGTGCCAGACACATAATGATTCAAAAATATTACCCATAAGGCTGGGTGTGGTGGCTGATGCCTGTAATGCCAGCACTATGGGAGGCTGAGATGGGCGGATCACTTGAGGCCTGGAGTTTGAGACCAGCCTGGCCAACATGGTGAAACCCTATCTCTACTAAAAATAAAAAAAAAAAACAGGCATGGCGGTATGCACCTGTGATCCCAGCTACTTGGGGAGGCTGAGGCAGGAGAGTCACTTGAACCTGGGAAGCAGAGGTTGTGGTGAGCTGAGATCACGCCACTGCACTCCAGCCTGGGTGACAAAGCAAGACTCTGCCTCAAAAAAAAAAAAAAAAAAAAAAAAAAGTTACCCTTTACCCATTTTCATTGTAAGAACCACTATCCTGTGTTGTGATGGTTAATTTTATGTGTCAATTTGGCTGGGCATGGTGCCCAGGTATTCGGTCAAACATTCTGGGTGTTTCTGTGAAGGTGTATTTGGATGAGATTAACATTTAAACCAGTGGAGTTTTAAAAGTAAAAAGCAAGGCAGATGACCCTTCATCCTGTGGGTGGACGTGGTCTCATCAGCTGAGGGTCTTAATAGAGTGAAGCAGGAGCTCTCCACGCAGGAAGGAATTCTGCCAGCAGATTACCCTCGCACTGAATTGCTGCAGCTCTTCCCCGGGCCTCCAGCCTGCTGGGCTGCCGTGCAGATTTTGGACTTAGTAAGCCTCCATAATCGCATGAGCCAATTCTTAAAACCTCTGTCTTGCTCCTGTGTCTCTGGAGGACCCTGATGAATATGTGTGCCGAAGCCCCAGGGTATGTCTCCTTACAAC